>NC_072393.2:32775000-33375000 GCF_028885625.2 Pongo pygmaeus
AATTTGTTGGAAACGGAATATCCTCACATAAAAAATAGACAGAAGCATTCTCAGAAATTTCTGTGGGATGAGTGCATTCACCTCACGGAGTTGAACCTCTGTTTTCATGGGCCTGTTTTGTAACACTCTTTTTGTAGAATCTGCAAGTGGACATTTGGAGGGCTTTGAGGCCTGTGGAGGAAAAGGAAATATCATCACATAAAAACGAGGCAGAAGCATTCTCTGAAACTTCTTTTTGGTGTGTGCATTCAACTCACAGAGTTGAACCTTCCCTTCAATAGAGCAGTTTTGAAAACATCTTTTTGTAGAAGCTGCAAGTGGATATTTGGTGTGATTGCTACCTCTTGAAGAAAAGGATATATCTTCAAATAAGAGTGAGACAGAAGCCTACTCAGAAACTATTTTGGGATGTGTGAATTCAACTCACAGTGTTGAGACTTCCTTTTGATAGAGCAGTTTTGAAATACTCTTTTTGCAGAATCTGCTAGTGGATATTTGGAGCTCTTTGAGGCCTATGTTTTTACAGGGAGTATCTTCACATAAATACTAGAAAGAAGCATTCTGAGAAACTTCTTTGTGATGTGCGCATTCAAATCACAGAGTTGAACCTTCTTTTTGATAGAGCAGGTTTGAAAAACTCTTTTTGTAGAAACTGCAATTGGATATTTGGACTGATTTGAGGCCTACGCTGGAAAAGGAAATATTTTCACATAAAAACTAGACAGAAGTATTCTCAGAAACTTTTTTGTGATGTGTGCATTCAACTCACAGAATTGAACATTCCTTTTGACAGAGAAGTTTTGAAACACTCTTTCTGGAGAATCTACAAATGGATATTTGGACCGCTTATAAGAATTCGTTGGAAAGGGTTATGCTTACACAAAAACTAGACAGAAGCACTCTGACAAATTTCGGTGTGATGTGTGTATAAAACTCGGAGAGTTGAACCTTTCTTTTCATGGGCCAGTTTTGAAACACTGTTTTTGTAGGCTCTCAGAGTCTATATTTTTACGGCTTATAGGAATTCTTTGGAAACGGAATATCCTCACTTAAAAGCTAGACAGAAGAATTCTCACAAACTTCTTTGTGATGTGTGCATTCGTCTCAGAAAGTTTATCTTTTCTTTCGATAGAGCAGTTTTGAAACAATCTTTTTGTAGAATCAGCAAGTAGGTATTTGGACCGATTTGAGGCCTATGCTGGAAAAGGAAATGTTTTCACATAAAAACTAGACAGAAGTATTCTCAGAAACCACTTTGTGATGTGTGCATTCAACTCACAGAGTTGAAAATTCCTTTTGACAGAGAGGTTTTGAAACACTCTTTTTGGAGAATCTGCAAGTGGATATTTGGACCGCTTATTGGAATTCGTTGGAAGCGGGGTGTGCTCACACTAAAACTAGACAGAAGCACTCTCAGAAATTCTGTGTGATATGTGTATAAAACCCACAGAGTTGAACCTCTCTTTTCATGGGCCAGTTTTGAAAAACTCTTTTTGTGGAATCTGCAAGTGGATATTTGGACCACTTATAGGAATTCGTTGGAAACGGAATATCCTCAAATAAAAACTAGACAGAAGCATTCTCAGAAACTTCTGTGTGATGTGTGCATTCAACTCACGGAGTTGAACCTCTCTTTTCATGAGCCCCTTTTGTAACACGCTTTTTGTAGAGTCTGCAAGTGGACATTTGGAGGGGTTTGAGGCCGGTGGAAGAAAAGGAAATGTCTTCACATAAAAACTAGGTAGAAGCATTCTTTGAAACTTCGTTGTGGTGTGTACTTTCAACTCACAGAGTAGAACCTTCCTTTCGATAGTGCAGTTTTGAAGCCCTCTTTTTGTAGAAGCTGCAAGGGGATATTTGGTATGATTGCGATGTCTTGAGGAAAAGGATATATCTTCAAATCAGAATGAGACAGAAGCATTCTCAGAAAGTATTTTGTGATGCGTGAATTCAACTCACAGTGCTGAAACTTCCTCTTGATAGAGCAGTTTGGAAACACTCGTTTTGTAGTATCTGCGAGTGGATATTTGCAGTTGTTGAGGCCTATGTTGGAAAGGGAAATATCTTCACATAAATACTAGAAAGAAGCATTCTCAGAAACTTCCTTGTGATATGTGCATTTAACTCACAGATTTGAACCTTCCTTTTGATAGATCAAGTTTGAAACACTCTTTTTGTAGAATCTGCAAGTGGATATTTGGACCGATTTGAGGCCTACGCTGGAAAAAGAAATATTTTCACATAAAAATTAGACAGAAGTATTCTCAGAAACTCCTTTGTGGTGTGTGGATTCAACTCACAGAATTGAACATTCCTTTTGACAGAGAAGTTTTGAAACACTCTTTCTGGAGAATCTGCAAGTGGATATTTGGACCGCTTATAGGAATTCTTTGGAAACGGGGTATTCTAACAGAAAAGCAAGACAGAAGCGCTCTCACAAATTTCATGTGATGTGTGTATAAAACTCACAGAGTTGAACCTTTCTTTTCATGGGCCAGATTTTAAACACTCTTTTTCTAGAATCTGCAAGTGGATAATTGGACCGATTTTAAGAATTCGTTGGAAACGGAATATCCCCACATAAAAACTAGACAGAAGAATTCTCACAAACTTCTTTGTGATGTGCGCATTCATCACAGAAAATTTAACCTTTCTCTTGATAGAGCAGTTTTGAAACACTCTTTTTATAGAATCTGCAAGTGGACATTTGTAGCACTTTGAGGCCTGTGGTGGAAAATGAAATATCTTCACATAAAAACTAGACAGAAGCATTCTCTGAAACTTATTTGTGGTGTGTGCATTCAAATCTCAGAGATGAAGCTTCCTTTTGACAGCTAACTTTTGAAACACTCTTTTTCTAGAATCTGCATGTGGATATTTTGACCGCTTATAGGAATCCGTTGGAAACGTGATATCCTCCCACAAAAACTAGAAAGAAGCATTCTCACAAACTTCTGTGTGATGTGTGCATTCAACTCACGGAGTTGAACCTCTCTTTTCATGGGCCAGTTTTGAAACACTCTTTTTGTAGAATCTGCAAGTGGATATTTGGAAGGCTGTGAGGCCTTTGGAGGAAAAGGAAATATCTTCACATAAAAACTAGGCAGAAGCATTCTCTGAAACTTCTTTGTGGTGTGCACATTCAACTCACAGAGTTGAACCTTGCCTTCAATAGAGCAGTTTTGAGTCCCTCTTTTTGTAGAAGCTGCAAGTGGATATTTGGTGTGATTGCTACCTCTTGAATAAAAGGATATATCTTCAAATAAGAATGAGACAGAAACATTCTCAGAAACTATTTTGAGATGTGTGAGTTCATCTCACAGTGTTGAAACTTCCTTTTGATAGAGCAGTTTTGAAACACTCTTTTGTAGAATCTGCGAGAGCGTATTTGGAGTTCTTTGAGGCCTATGTTGGAAAAGGAAATATCTTCACATAAACATTAGAAAGAAGGTTTCTCAGAAACTTCTTTGTGATGTGTACATTCGAATAACAGAGTTGAACAGTCCTTTTAATAGAGCAGGTTTGAAACACTGTTTTTGTAGAATCTTCAAGGAGATATTTGGATGGATTGGAGGCCTACGCTGGAAAAGGAAATATTTTCATATAACAACTAGACAGAAGTATTCTCAGAATCTTCTTTGTGATGTGTGTATTCAACTCACAAAGTTGAACATTCCTTTTGACGGAGAAGTTTTGAAACATTCTTTTTTGATAATCTGCAAGTAGACATTAGGACCGCTTAGAGGAATTCCTTGGAATCGGGTTATGTTCACACAAAACCAGACAGAAGCGCTCTCACAAACTTCAGTGTGATGTGTGTATAAAACTCACAGAGTTGAACCTTTCTTTTCATGGGTGAGTTTTGAAAAACTCTCTTTGTAGAATCTGCAAGTGGACATTTGGACCGCTTATAGGAATTCGTTGGAAACGGATTATCCTCACATAAAAACTAGACAGTATCATTCTCACAAATTCCTTTGTGATGTGTGCATTCATTCCCAGATATTTGAACCTTTCTTTTGATAGAGCAGTTTTGAAGCACTCTTTTTATAGAATCTGCAAGTAGACATTTAGAGCGCTTTGAGTCCTGTGGTGGAAAAGGATATATCTTCACATAAAAACTAGACAGAAGCATTGTCTGAAACTTATTTGTGGTGTGTGCATTCAAATCTCAGAGATGAACATTCCTTTCTACAGAAAAGTTCTGAAACACCCTTTTTCTAGAATCTGTATGTGGATATTTGCACCTCTTATAGGAATTCATTGGAAACGGGATATCCTCACACAAAAACTAGACAGAAGCATTCTCAAAAACTTCTCTGTGATGTGCACATTCAATTCACGGAATTGAACCTCTCTTTTCTTGGGCCAGTTTTGAAACACTATTTTTGTAGAATCGGCGAGTGGACCTTTGGTGGTCTTTGAGGCCTGTGGAGGAAAACGAAATATCTTCACATAAAAACTAGGCAGAAGCATTCTTTGAAACCTCTTTGTGGTGTGTGCATTCAGCTCACAGGTTTGAAACTTCCTTTTGATGGAGCAGTTTTGAATCCATCTTTTTGTAGAAGCTGCAATTGAATATTTGGTGTGATTGTGAAATCTTGAGGAAAAGGATATATCTTCAAATAAGAATGAGACAGAAGCATTCTCAGAAACTATTTTGTGATGTGTGAATTCAACTCACAGTGTTGAAACTTCCTTTTGATAGAGCAGTTTTGAAACACTCTTTTGTAGAATCTGCGAGAGGATATTTGGAGCTCTTAGAGGCTTATGTTGGAAAAGGAAATATCTTCACATAAATACCAGAAAGAAGCATTCTCAGAAACTTCTTTGTGATGTGTGCATTCGACTTACAGGGTTGAACCTTCCTTTTAATAGAGCAGGGTTGAAACACTGTTTTTGTAGATTCTGCAAGTGGATAATTGGATCGATTTGAGGCGTACGCTGGAAAAGGAAATATTTTCACATAAAAACTAGACAGAAGTATTCTCAGAATCTTCTTTGTGATGTGTGCATTCAGCTCACAGTGTTGAACATTCCTTTTGACGGAGAAGTTTTGAAACAATCTTTTTGGATAATCTGCAAGTGGATATTTGGACCGCTTAGAAGAATTCGTTGGAAACGGAGTATGCTCACAAAAACCTAGACAGTAGTGCTCTCACAAACTTCAGTGTGATGTGTTTATAAAGCTCAGGGAGTTGAACCTTTCTTTTCATGGGCCTGTTTTGAAACACTCTTTTTGTAGAATCTGCAAGTGGATATTTGGGCCGCTTACAGGAATTCGTTGGAAACGGAATATCCTCACATAAAAACTAGACTGAAGCATTCTCACAAACTTCTTTGTGATGTGTGCATTCATCTCACAAAGTTGAACCTTTCTTTTGATAGAGCAGTTTTGAAACACTCTTTTTAAAGAATCTGCAAGTGGACATTCGGAGCGCTTTGAGGCCTGTGGTCGAAAAGGAAATATCTTCATATAAAAATTAGGCAGAAGCATTCTCTGAAACTTCTTTATGGTGTGTACACTCAATTCACAGAATTTAACCATCCCTTCGATAGGGAAGTTTGAAACCATCTTTTTGTAGAAGCTGCAAGTGGATATTTGGACAGCTTGTATGAATTCGTTGAAAACGGGATATCGTCACAAAAAAAACTAGACAGAAGCATTCTCACAAACTTCTTTGTGATGTGTGAATTCATCTCACAAAGATGAACCTTTCTTTTGATAGAGCAGTTTTGAAACACTCTTTTTATAGAATCTGCAAGTGGACATTTGGAGGGCTTTGAGGCCTGTGGTCGAAAAGGAAATATCTTCACATAAAAACTAGGCAGAAGCATTCTCTGAAACTTCTTTGTGGTGTGTGCATTCAACTCACAGAGTTGAACCTTCCCTTCAATAGAGCAGTTTTGAAACCTTCTTTTTGTAGAAGCTGCAAATGGTTATTTGGTGTGATAATGACCTCTTGAGGAAAAGGATATGTCTTCAAATAAGAATGAGAGAGAAGCATTCTCAGAAACTATTTTGTGATGTGTGAATTCAACTCATAGGGTTGAAACTTCCTTTTGATAGAGCAGTTTTGAAACACTCTTTTTGCAGTATCTGCATTCGGACTTTTGGAGGGCTTTGAGGCCTATGTTGGAAAAGGAAATATCTTCACATAAATACTAGAAAGATGTATTCTCAGAAACTTCTTTGTGATATGTGCATTCAGCTCACAGAGTTGGACCTTCGTTATGATAGAGCAAGTTTGAAACACTCTTTTTGTCGAATCTGCAAGTGGATATTTGGACCAATTTGAGGCCTACGCTGGAAAAGGAAGTATTGTCACATAAAAACTAGACAGAAGTATCCTCAGAAACTTCTTTGTGATACGTGCATTGAACTCACAGAGGTGAACATTCCTTTTGACAGAGAAGTTCTGAAACACTCTTTTTGGAGAATCTGCAAGTGGATATTTGGACGGCTTATAGGAATTCGTTGGAAACGGATTATCCTCACATAAAAACTAGACAGAAGCATTCTCACAAACTCCTTTGTGATGTGTGCATTTATCTCAGAAATTTGAACCATTCTTTTCATAGAGCAGTTTTGAAACACTCTTTTTACAGAATCTGCAAGTGGACATTTGGAGGGCTTTGAGGCCTGTGGTGGAAAAGGAAATATCTTCACATAAAAACTAGACAGAAGCATTGTCTGAAACATATTTGTGGTATGTGCATTCAACTCTCAGAGATGAACATTCCTTTTGACAGAGAGGTTATGAAACACTCTTTTTCTGGAATCTGCAAGTGGATATTTGGACCGCTTATAGGAATTCGTTGGAAACGGGATATCCTCACACAAAAACTAGACAGCAGCATTCACACAAACTTCTGTGTGATGTGTGCATTCAACTCAGGGAGTTGAACCTCTCTGTTCATGGGCCAGTTTTTAAACACTCTTTTTGTAGTATCAGCAAGTGGACATTTGGAGGGCTTTGTGGTCTGTGGAGTAAAAGGAAATATATTCACATAAAAACTAGGCAGAAGCATTCTCTGAAACTTCTTTGTGGTGTGTGCCCTCAAGTCACAGAATTGAAACTTCCTTTCGATAGAGCAATTTTCAAACCCTCTTTTTGTAGACGCAGCAAGTGGATATTTGGTGTGATTGCGACCTCTTGAGGAAAAGGATATATCTTCAAATAAGAATGAGACAGAAGCATTCTCAGAAACCATTTTGTGATGTGTGAATTCAACTCACAGTGTTGAAACTTCCTTTTGATAGAGCAGTTTTGAAACACTCTTTTTGTAGAATCTGCAGCAGGATATTTGGAGCTCCTTGAGGCCTATGTTGGAAAAGGAAATATCTTCACATAAATACTAGAAACAAGCATTCTCAGAAACTTCTTTGTGATGAGTGCATTCGATTCACAGAGTTGAACCTTCCTTTTAATAGGACTCGTTTCAAACACTGCTTTTGTAGAATCTGCAAGTGGATATTTGGACCGATTTGAGGGCTACACTGGAAAAGGAAATATTTTCACATGAAAACTAGACAGAAGTATTCTCAGAATCTTCTCTGTGATGTGTGCACTCAACTCACAGAGTTGAACATACCTTTTGACCGAGAAGTTTTGAAACAATATTTTTGGATAAGCTGCAAGTGAATGTTTGGACCACTTAGAGGAATTCGTTGGAAACGGAATATGCTCACACAAAATTAGACGGAAGCACTCTCAGAAACTTCAGTGTGATGTGTGTATAAAACTCACAGAGTTGAACCTTTCTTTTCATGGGCCAGGTTTCAAACACTCTTTTTGTAGAATCTGCAAGTGGATATTTGAGCCGCTTATAGAAATTCGTTGGAAACGGTATATCCTCACATAAAAACTAGACAGAAGCATTCTCACAAACTTCTTTGTGATGTGTGCATTCATTTCAGAAATTTGAACCTTTCTTTTGATAGAGCAGTTTTGAAACACTCTTTTTATAGAATCTGCAAGTGGACATTTGGGGCGCTTTGAGGCATGTGGTGGTAAAGGAAATATCTTCATATAAAAACTAGGCAGAAGCATTCTCTGAAACTTCTTTGTGGTGTGTGCATTCAATTCACAGAGTTGAACCTTCCCTTTGATAGAGCAGTTTTGAAACCCTCTTTTTGTAGGAGCTGCAAGTGGATATTTGGACCGCTTGTTGGAATTCGTTGGAAACGGGATATCGTCACACAAAAACTAGAAAGAAGCATTCTCACAAACTTCTGTGTGGTGTGTGCATTCAACTAACGGACTTGAACCTCTCTTTTCATGGGCCAGTTTTGAAACACTCTTTTTGTAGAATCTGCAATTGGACTTTTGGAGGGCTTTGAGGCCTATGATTGAAAAGGAAATATCTTCACATAAATACTAGAAAGAAGGATTCTCAAAAACTTCTTTGTGATGGGTGCATTCAACTCACAGTGTTGGACCTTCGTTAAGATAGAGCAAGTTTGAAACACTCTTTTTGTAGAATCTGCAAGTGGATATTTGGACCGATTTGAGGCCTACACTGGAAAAGGAAGTATTTTCACTTAAAAACTAGACAGAAGTATTCTCAGAAAATACTTTGTGATGCGTGCATTCAACTCAAAGAGTTGAACATTCCTTTTGACAGAGACGTTTTGAAACACTCTTTTTGGAGAATCTGCCACTGGATATTTGGACGGCTTACAGGAATTCGTTGGAAACGTGATATCCTCACACAAATACTTGACAGAAGCATTGTCACAAACTTCTGTGTGATGTGTGTATTCAACTCATGGAGTTGAACCTCTCTTTTCTTGGGCCAGTTTTGAAGCACTCTTTTTGTAGAATCTGCAAGTGGACATTTGGAGGGCTTTGAGGCCTGTGGAGCAAAAGCAAATATCTTCACATAAAAACTAGACAGAGGCATTCTCTGAAACTTCTTTGTGGTTTGTGCATTCAGCTCAGAGAGTTGAACCTTCCCTTTGATAGAGCAGTTTTGAAACCCTCTTTTTGTAGAAGCTGCAAGTGGATATTTGGTGTGATTGCCACCTCTGGAGGAAAAGGATATGTCTTTAAATAAGAAGAAGACAGAAGCATTCTCAGAAACTATTTTGAGATGTGTGAATTCAACTCAGTGTTGAAACTTCCTTTTGATAGAGCAGTTTTGAAACACTATTGTTGCAGAATCTGCGAGAGGATATTTGGAGCTCTTTGAGGCCTATTTTGGAAAAGGAAATATCTTCACATAAATACCAGAAAGAAGCATTCTCAGAAACTTCTATGTGATGTGTGCATTCAACTCACAGACTTGAGCTTTCCTTTTGATAGAGCAGGTTTGAAACACTCTTTCTGTCTAATCTGCAAGTAGATATTTGGACCGATTTGAGGCCTACGCTGGAAAAGGAAATATTTTCCCATAAAAACTAGACAGAAGTATTCTGAGAAATTTCTTTGGGATGTATGCATTCAAATGAAAGGATTGAACATTCCTTTTGACAGAGAAGTTTTGAAACACTCCTTTTGGAGGATCTGCAAGTGGATATTAGGACCGCTTATAGGAATTCGTTGGAAACGGGGTATGCTCACACAAAAACTAGACAGAAGGGCTCTCACAAATTTCAGTGTGATGTGTGTATAAAACTCACAGAGTTGAACCTTTCTTTTCATGGGCCGGTTTTGAAACACTCTTATTGAAGAATCTGCAAGTGGATATTTGGACGGCTTATAGGAATTCGTTGGAAACTTAATATCCTCCTATGAAAACTAGGCAGAAGCATTCTCACAAACTTCTTTGTGATGTGTACATTCATCTCAGAAAGTTTAAACTTTCTTTTGATAGAGCAGTATTGAAACACTCTTTTTATAGAATCTGCAAGTGGACATTTGAGCGCTTTGTGGCCTGCGGAGGAAAAGGAAATATCTTCACATAAAAACTAGACACAAGCATTCTCTGAAACTTATTTGTGGTGTGTGCATTCACCTCTCAGAGATGAACATTCGTTTTGATGGAGAAGTTTTGAAACACTCTTTTTCTAGAATCTACAAGTGGATATTTGGACCGCTTGTAGGAATACGTTGGAAACGGGGTATCCTCACACAAAAACTAGACAGAAGCATTCTCACAAACTTCTATGTGATGTGTGTATTCAATACACGGAGTGGAACCTCTCTTTTCATGGGCCAATTTTGTAACACTCTTTTTGTAGAATCAGCAAGTGGACATTTGGAGGACTTTGAGGCCTGTGGAGGAAAAGGAAATATCTTCACATAAAAACTAGGCAGAAGCATTCTCTGAAACTTCTTTGGGATGTGTGCATTCCACTCACAGAGTTGAAACTTCCCTTCAATAGAGCAGTTCTGAAACCCTCTTTTTGTAGAAGCTGAAAGTGGATATTTAGTGTGATTGCGAACTCTTGAGTAAAAGGATATATCTTCAAATAAGAATGAGACAGAAGCATTCTCAGAAACTATTTTGTGATGTGTGAAGTCAACTCACAGTGTTGAAACTTCCTTTTGATACAGCAGTTTTGAAACACTCCTTTTGTAGAATCTGCGACTGGATATTTAGAGCTCTTTGAGGCCTATGTTGGGAAAGGAAATATCTTCACATAAATACTAGAAAGAAGCATTCTTAGAAACTTCTTTGTGATGCGTGCATTCAACTCACAGAGTTGAACCTTCCTTTTGATAGAGCAGGTTTGAAACACTCTTTTTGTAGAATCTGCAAGTGGATATTTGGACCGATTTGAGGCCTACACTGGAAAAGGAAATATTTTCACATAAAAATTAGACAGAAGTATTCTCAGAAACTTCTTTGTGATGGGTGCATTCAACTCACAGAGTTGAACATTCCTTTTGATGGACTTGTTTTGAAACACTCTTTTTTGGAGATTCTGCAAGTGGATATTTGGAAACCTTAAAGAAATTCGTTGGAAACGGGGTATGCTCACACAAAAACTAGACGGAAACGCTCTCACAAATTTCAGTGTGATGTGTGTATAAAACTCACAGAGTTGAACCCTTCTTTTCATGGGCCAGTTTTGAAACACTCTTTTTATAGAATCTACTAGAGTATATTTGGACCGCTTATAGTAATTCGTTGGAAACAGAATATACTCAAGTAAAAACTACACAGAAGCATTCTCACAAACTACTTTGTGATGTGTGCATTCATCTCAGAATGTTGAACATTTCTTTTGATAGAGCAGTTTTGAAACACTCTTTTTATAGAATCTGCAAGTGGACATTTGGAGCGCTTTGAGGCCTGCGGTGGAAAAGCGAATATTTTCACATAAATATTAGACAGAAGTATTCTCAGAAACTTCTTTGTGATGTGTGCATTCAACTCACATATTTGAACATTCCTTCTGACAGAGAGTTTTTGAAGCACTCTTTTTGTAGAATCTGCAAGTGGACATTTGGAGGGCTTTGAAGCCTGTAGAGGAAAAGGAAATATCTTCACATAAAAACTAGGCAGAAGCATTCTCTGAAACTTCTTTGTGGTGTGTGCTTCCAACTCACAGAGTTGAACCTTCCCTTCGATAGTGCAGTTTTGAAACCCTCTTATTGTAGAAGCTGCAATTGAATATTAGGTGTGATTGCGACCTCTTGAGGCAAAGGATATATCTTCAAATAAGTATGAGACAGGCATTATCAGAAACTATTTTGTGATGTGTGAATTCAACTCAAAATGTTGAAACTTCCTTTTGATAGAGCAGTTTGGAAACACTATTTTTGTAGAATCTGTGAGTGTATATTTGGAGCACTGTGAGGCCTATGTTGCAAAAGGAAACATCTTCACATAAATACTAGAAAGAAACATTCTCAGAAACTACTTTGTGATGTGTGCATTCAACTCACATGGTTGAACCCTCCTTTTGATAGAGCAGGTTTGAAACACTCTTTTTGTCGAATCTGCAAGTGGATATTTGGACCGATTTGAGGCCTATGCTGGAAAAGGAAATATTTTCACATAAAAACTAGACAGAATTATTCTCAGAAACTCCTTGTGGTGTGTGCATTCAACTCACAGAGTTGAACACTCCTTTTGACAGAGAAGTTTTGAAACCCTCTTTTTGGAGGATCTGCAAGTGGATATTTGGACCGCTTATAGGAATTCGTTGGAAACGGATTATGCTCACACAAAAACTAGACAGAAGCGCTCTCACAAATTTCAGTGTGATGTGTGTATAAAACTCACAGAGTTTAACCTTTCTTTTCATGGGCCAGATTTGAAACACTCTTATTGAAGAATCTGCAAGTCGATATTTGGACCGCTTATAGGAATTCGTTGGAAACTTAATATCCTCCTATGAAAACTAGACAGAAGCATTCTCACAAACTACTTTGTGATGTGTGCATTCATCTCAGAAAGCTGAACCTTTCTTTTGATAGAGCAGTTTTGAAACACTCTTTTTATAGAATCTGCATGTGGACATTTGGAGCGGTTTGTGGCCTGTGGTGGAAAAGGAAATATCTTCACATAAAAACTAGACAGAGGCATTCTCTGAAACTTGTTTGAGTTATGTACATTCATCTCTCAGAGAGGAACATTCCTTTTGACAGAGAAGTTTTGAAGCACTCTTTTTCTAGGAACTGCAAGTGGATATTTGGACCGCTCATAAGAATTCATTGGAAACGGGTATCCTCACATAAAAACTAGACAGAAGCATTCTTCCAAACTTCTGTGTGATGTGTGCATTCAACTCACGGAGTTGAACCTCTCTTTTCATGGGCCAGTTTTGAAACACTCTTTTTGTAGAATCTGCAAGTGGACATTTAGAGGGTTTTGAGGCCTGTGTTGGAAAAGGAAATGTCTTCACATAAAAACTAGGCAGAAGCTTTCTCTGAATCTTCTTTGTGGTGCGTGCGTTCAACTCACAGAGTTGAACCTTCCTTTCGATAGAGCAGTTTTGAAGCCTTCTTTTTGTAGAAGCTGCAAGTGGATATTAGGTGTGATTGCGACTTCTTGAGGAAAAGGATATATCTTCAAATAAGAATGAGACGGAAGCATTCTCAGAAACTATGTTGTGATGTGTGAATTTAACTCACAGTGTTGAAACTTCCTTTTGATAGAGCAGTTTGGAAACACTCTTTTTGTAGATTGTGCGAGTGGATATTTGGAGCTCTTTGAGGCCGATGTTGGAAAAGGAAATAACTTAAATACTAGAGAGAAGCATTCTCAGGAACTTCTTTGTGATGTGTGCATTCAACTCACAGATTTGAACCTTCCTTTTGATAGATCAAGTTTGAAACACTCTTTTTGTAGAATCTGCAAGTGGGTATTTGGACCGATTTGAGGCCTACGCTGGAAAAAGAAATATTTTCACATAAAAACTAGACAGAAATTTTCTCAGAAACTTCTTTGTGGTGTGTGCATTCAACTCACGGAGTTGAACATTCCTTTTGACAGAGAAGTTTTGAAACACTCTTTTTGGAGAATCTGCAATGGGATATTTGGAGCGCTTTGGGTCCTAGGCTGGAAAGGGAGGTAACTTCACATAAAAAGCAGAGAGAAGCATTGTCAGAAACTTATTTGTGATGTGTGCATTCAACTCACAGTGTTGAAGCTTCCTTTCGATAGAGCAGTTTTGAAACACTCTTTTTGTAGAATCTGCAAGGGGATATTTGGCACGCTTTGAGGAATATGCTGGAAAAGGAAATATCTTCACATAAAAACCAGACAGAAACATTCTCGGAAACTTCTCTGTGATGTGTGCATTAAACTCACAGAGTTGAACCTTCCTTTTGATAGAGCAGTTTTGAAACACTCTTTTTGTAGAATTTTCAAGTGGATATTTGGAGCGCTTTAAGGCCTATGCTGAAAGAGGATATATCTTCACAAAAAGAGTATACAGAAGCATTTTCAGAAACTTATTTGTGATGTGTGCATTCCACCCCCAGTGTTTAACCTTCCCTTTGATAAGGCAGTTTTCAAACACTCCTTTTGTAGAATCTTCAACTGGATATTTGCAGCGCTTTGAGGCCTACTTTCAAAAAAGGAATGTCACCACAGAAAAACTAGACAGAAGCATTCTCCGAAACTTCCTTGTGATATGTTAATTCAACTCACAGGGCTGAACCTTCATTTTGATAGAGCAGTTTTGAAACAGTCTTTTTGTAGAATCTGCAAGGGGATATTTGGCGCACTTTGAGGAATATACTGGAAAAGGAAATATCTTCACATAAAAATTAGACAGAAGCATTCAAAGAAACTTCTTTGTGATGTGTGCATTCAACTCACATAGTGGAACCTTCCTTTTGATAGAGCAGTTTTGAAACAGTCTTTTTGTAGAATCTGCAAGGGGATATTTGGCGCGCTTTGAGGAATATGCTGGAAAAGGAAATATCTTCACATAAAAAACAGACAGAAACATTCTCGGAAACTTCTCTGTGATGTGTGCATTAAACTCACAGAGTTGAACCTTCCTTTTGATAGAGCAGTTTTGAAACACTCTTTTTGAAGAATCTTCGAGTGGATATTTGGAGCCCTTCAAGGTCGATGCTGGAAAAGCAAATATCTTTGCAAAAAAACTAGGCAGAAGCATTCTCAGAAACTTCTTTGTGATGTGTGCATTCAACTCACAGAGTTGAAACTTCCTTTTGAGAATGCAGTTTTGAAACACTCTTTTTGTAGAATCTGCAAGGGAACATTTAGATTTCTTTGAGGCCTATGTTGAAAAGGAAATATCTTCACATAAAAAGTAGACGGAAACATTCTCATAAAGATATTTGTGATGTGTGCATTCAACACACAGGGTTGAACTTTCCTTTTGATAGAGCAGTTTTGCAACACTATTTTTGTAGTATCTGCAAGTAGACATTTGGAGCAGTTTGTGGCGTAAGCTGGAAAAGGAAATATATTCACATAAAAACTATTCAGAAGCATTCTCAGAAACTTCTTTGTGATTTGTGCATTCAACTCACAGAGTTGAACCTTCCTTTTGGTAGAACAGTTTTGAAACACTCTTTTTGTAGAATCTCCAAGTGGACATTTGGAGAGCTTTGAGGCCTATACTGGAAAAGGAAATATCTTCACATACAAACTAGAAAGCAGCCTTCTCAGACACTACTATGTGATGTGTGCATTCCACTGACAGAGTTGAACCTTCCTTTTGATACAGCAGTTTGGAAAGTCTGTTTTTGTGGAATCTGTAAGTGGATATTTGGTGTGCTTTGAGGCCTATGAAGGAAAAGGAAATATCTTCCATAAAAACTAGACCGAAGAATTCTCAAAAACTTCTTTGTGATGTGTGCATTCAACTCAAAGAGTTGAACCTTCCTTTTGATAGAGGAGTTTTGAAACACCTTTTTTGTGTAATTTGTAAGTGGAGATTTGGGGCGCTTTGAGGCCTTGGCTCGAAAAGGAAAAATCTTCACATAAAAACTAGACAGAAGCATTCTCAGACACGTCTTTGGATGGGTGCATTCAACTCACAGAGTGGAACCTTCCTTTTCATAGAGCAGTTTTGAAACACTCTTTTTATAGTATCTGCAATTGGATATTTGGAGCGCTTTGAGGCCTATGCTTTAAAAGGGAATATCTTCACGTAAAAATTAGACAGAAGCATTCAAAGAAACTTCTTTGTGATGTGTGCATTCAACTCACAGAGTTGAACCTTCCTTTTGATAGAGCAGTTTCGATACTCTCTTTTTGTAGAATCTGCAAGTGGATATTTGGAGCACTTTGAGAACTATGCTGGAAAAGGAAATAACTTCACATAAGAATTAGAGAGAAGTATTCTCAGAAACTTATTGTGATGTGTGCATTCAACTCACAGAATTGAACATTCCTTTTGATAGAACACTTTTGAAACAGTCTTCTTTTAGAATCTGCAAGTGGATATTTGTAGCACTTTGGGGCCTATGCTGGAAAAGGAAATATCTTCACATAAAAACTATTCAGAAGTATTCTCAGACACTTCTTTGGGAGGTGTACATTCAACTAAGGGAATTTAACCTTCCTTTTGATAGATCATTTTTGAAACACTCATTTTGTGGAATTTGCAAGTGTATATGTGGAGCACTTTGAGGCCTATGTTGGAAAAGGAAATTTCTACACATAAAAACTAGACAGAAGAATTCTCAGAAACATCTTTCTGATGAGTGCTCTTTGAGGCCTTCTATGTAAACGGGAATTTCCTCACATAAAAACTGGACAGAAGCATTCTCTGAAACTGATTTCTGGAGTTTTCATTCAACTCACAGAGTTCAACCTTTCTGTTGTTACAGCAGTTTTGAAACATTCTTTTTGTAGAACCTTCAAGTGTTCATTCAGAGCACTTTGAGGCCTATGGAGGAAAAGAATATATCCTCACAAAAAAACTAGACAGAAACGTTCTCAGAAACTTCCTTCAGCTGTGTGCATTCAACTCACATAGCTGATCCTTCCTTTTGATAGAGCAGTTTTGAAACAGTCTTTTTGCGGAATCTGCAAGTCGATATTTGGAGCTCTTTGAGGCCTTCGTTGGAAACGGGAATTTCTTCACATGAAAACTAGACAGCAGCATTCTCTGAAGTGGCTGTGTGATGTATGCATTCAAATCACTGAGTTGAACCTTTGTTTTGAGAGAGCAGTTTTGAAACACTCTTTTTGTAGAATCTGCAAGTGTTCATTCGGAGCGCTTTGAGGCCTACGATGGAAAAGGAAATATCGTCACATAAAAAGTGGGCGGAAGCATTCTCTGAAATGTCTTTATGATGTGTGCATTCAAGTCACAGAGTTGAACCTTCCTGTTGATAGAGCAGTTTTCAGACAGCCTTTCTGCAGAATCTGCAAGTGGATATTTAGAGGTCTCTGAGGCCTTCGTTGGAAACGGGAATATCTTCACACAAAATCTAGAAAGAAGCGTTCTCAGAAACTGCTTTGTGATGTTTGCACTCAACTCACAGAATTTAACCTTTCTTTTGATAGAGCAGTTTTGAAACTCTCTTTTTGTAGAATCTGTAAGTGTTCATTCGGACCACTTTGAGGCCTATGGTGGAATAGGGAATATCTTCACATCAAAACTAGACAGAAATATTCTCAGAAACTTCTTTAAGATGTGTGCATTCAACTCACAGGGTTGAACCTTCTGTTTGATATAGCAGTATTGAAACACTGTTTTTGCTGAATCTGCAAGTGGATATTTGGAGTTCTTTGAGGCCTTCGTTGGAAACGGGTATTTCTTCTCATTAAAAACTAGACAGAATCAATCTCTGAAACTGCTTTGTCATGTGTGCATTCAACTCAAAGGGTTGAACCTTTCTCTTGTTAGAGCAGTTTTGAAACACTTTTTTTGTAGAATCTGCAAGTGTTCATTCAGAGCACTTTGAGGCCTATGGTGGAAAAGGATATATCGTCAAATGAAAAGTGGGCAGAAGCATTCTCAGAAACTTCTTTATGATGTGTGCATTCAACTCACAGAGTTGAACCTTCCTATTGGTAGAGAAGTATTGAAACAGTCTTTTTGCAGAATCTGCAAGTGGATATTTGGAGCTCTTTGAGGTCTTCGTTGGAAATGGGAATATCTTCACATAAAATCGAGAAAGAGACATTCTCAGACACTGCTTTGTGATGTGTGCATTCAACTCACAGAGTTGAACGTTTCTTTTGATAGAGCAGTTTTGAAACACTCTTTTTGTAGTATCTGTAAGTGTTCCTTCGGAGCGCTTTGGGGTCTATGGTGGAAAAGGATATATCTTCACATAAAAACTAGACAGAAGCATTCTCAGAAACATCTTTAAGATAAGTGCATTCAACTCACATAAGTGAGCCTTCCTTTTGATAGAGCAGTTTTGAAACAGTCTTTTTGCAGAATCTCCAAGTGGGTATTTGAAGCTCTTTGAGGCCTTCTATGGAAACGGGAATTTCTTCACATAAAAACTAGACAGACGCATTCTCTTAAACTGCTTTGTGATGTTTGCATTCAACTCACAGAGATGAACTTTTCTTTCTATAGAGCTGTTTTGAAACACTCTTTTTAGAATCTGCATGTGTTCCTTGGGAGCGCTTTGAGGCCTATGCAGGAAAAGGAAATATGTTCGCATAAAAACTAGACAGAAGCATTCTCGGAAACCTCTTCAAGATGTGTGCATTCACCTCACAGAGTTAAACCTTCCTTTTGATAGAGCAGTGTTGAAACAGTGTTTTAGCAGAATCTGCCAGTGGCTATTTGGAGTTCTTTGAGGCCTTCATTGGAAACGGGAATTTCATCACATAAAAACTAGACAGAAGCATTTTCTGAAACTAGTTTTTCTGTTTTTTTTTTTTGCAGAAAGCATTTTTTTATTTTATTATAATTATTATTATTATTATTATTATTATTATTATACTTTAGGTTTTATGGTACATGTGCGCAATGTGCAGGTAAGTTACATATGTATACATGTTCCATGCTGGTGTGCTGCACCCACTAACTCGTCATCTAGCATTAGGTATATCCCCCAATGCTATCCCTGCCCCCTTCCCCCAGCCCACAACAGTCCTCGAAGTGTGATGTTCCCATTCCCGTGTCCATGTGTTCTCATTGTTCAATTCCCACATATGAGTGAGAATATGCGGTGTTTGGTTTTCTGTTCTTGCGATAGTTTACTGAGAATGATGATTTCCAGTTTCATCCATGTCCCTACAAAAGACATGATCTCATCATTTTTTATGGCTGCATAGTATTCCATGGTGTATATGTGCCACATTTTCTTAATCCAGTCTATCACTGTTGGACATTTGGGTTGGTTCCAAGTCTTTGCTATTGTGAATAATGCCGCAATAAACATACGTGTGCATGTATCTTTATAGCAGCATGATTTATAGTCCTTTCGGTATTTACCCAGTAATGGGATGGCTGGGTCGAATGGAATTTCTAGTTCTAGATCCCTGAGGAGTCACCACACTGACTTCCACAAGGGTTGAACTAGTTTACAGTCCCACCAACAGTGTAAAAGTGTTCCTATTTCTCCACATCCTCTCCAGTACCTGTTGTTTCCTGACTTTTTAATGATTGCCATTCTAACTGGTGTGAGATGGTATGTCATTGTGCTTTTGATTTGCATTTCTCTGATGACCTGTGATGGTGAGCATTTTTTCATGTGTTTTTTGGCTGCATAAATGTCTTCTTTTGAGAAGTGTCTGTTCACGTCCTTTGCCCACATTTGATGGGGTTGTTTGTTTTTTTCTTGTAAATTTGTTGGAGTTCATTGTAGATTCTGCATATAAGCCCATTATCAGATGAGTAGGTTGTGAAAATTTTCTCCCATTTTGTAGGTTGCCTGTTCACTCTGATGGTAGTTTCTTTTGCTGTGCAGAAGCTCTTGAGTTTAATTAGATCCTGTTTGTCAATTTTGGATTTTGTGGTCATTGCTTTTGGTGTTTTAGACATGAAGTCCTTGCCCATGCCTATGTCCTGAATGGTAATGCCTAGGTTTTCTTCTTGGGTTTTTATGGTTTTAGGTCTAACATTTAAATCTTTAATCTATCTTGAATTGATTTTTGTATAAGGTGTAAGGAAGGGATCCAGTTTCAGCTTTCTCCATATGGCTAGCCAGTTTTCCCAGCACCATTTATTAAATAGGGAATCCTTTCCCCATTTCTTGTTTTTCTCAGATTTGTCAAAGATCAGATAGTTGAAGATAAGTGGTATTATTTCTGACGGCTCTGTTCTGTCCCATTCATCTATATCTCTGTTTTGGTACCAGTACCATGCTGTTTTGGTTAATGTAGCCATGTAGTACAGTTTGAAGTCAGGTAGTGTGATGCCTCCAGCTTTGTTCTTTTGGCTTAGGATTCACTTGGTGATGCAGGCTCTTTTTTGGTTCCATATGAACTGTAAAGTAGTTTTTTCCAGTTCTGTGAAGAAAGTCATTGGTAGCTTGATGGGGATGGCATTGAATCTGTAAATTACCCTGGGAAGGATGGCCATTTTCACGATATTGATTCTTCCTACCCATGAGCATGGAATGTTCTTCCATTTGTTTGTATCCTCTTTTATTTCCTTGAGCAGTGGTTTGTAGTTCTCCTTGAAGAGGTCCTTCACATCCCTTGTAAGTTGGATTCCTAGGTATTTTATTCTCTTTGAAGCAATTGTGAATGGTAGTTCACTCATGATTTGGCTCTCTGTTTGTCTGTTATTGATTTATAAGAATGCTTGTGATTTTTGTACATTGATTTTGTATCCTGAGACTTTGCTGAAGTTGCTTATCAGCTTAAGGAGATTTTGGGCTGAGACAATGGGGTTTTCTAGATATACAATCATGTCATCTGCAAACACGGACAATTTGACTTCCTCTTTTCCTAATTGAATACTCTTTATTTCCTTCTCCTGCCTAATTGCCCTGGCCGGAACTTCCAATACTATGTTGAATAGGAGTGGTGAGAGAGGGCATCCCTCTCTTGTGCCAGTTTTCAAAGGGAATGCTTCCAATTTTTGCCCATTCATTATGATATTGGCTGTGGGTTTGTGATAGACAGCTCTTATTATTTTGAGATACGTCCCATCAATACCTAATTTATTGAGAGTTTTTAGCATGAAGTGTTGTTGAATTTTGTCAAAGGCCTTTTCTGCATCTATTGAGATAATCATGTGGTTTTTGTCTTTCATTCTGTTTATATGCTGGATTACATTTATTGATTTGCGTATATTGAACCAGCCTTGCATCCCAGGGATGAAGCCCACTTGATCATGTTGGAAAGGCTTTTTGATGTGCTGCTGGATTCAGTTTGCCAGTATTTTACTGAGGATTTTTGCATCAATGTTCATCAAGGATATTGGCCTAAAATTCTCTTTTTTTGTTGTGTCTCTGCCCGGCTTTGGTATCAGGATGATGCTGGCCTCATAAAATGAGTTAGGGAGGATTCCCTCTTTTTCTATTGATTGGAATAGTTTCAGAAGGAATGGTACCAGCTCCTCCTTGTACCTCTGGTAGAATTCGGCTGTGAACCCGTCTGGTCCTGGACTTTTTTTGGTTGGTAAGCTATTGATTATTGCCACAATTTCAGCTCCTGTTATTGGTCTATTCAGAGATTCAACTTCTTCCTGGTTTAGTCTTGGGAAAGTGTATGTGTCGAGGAATTTATCCATTTCTTCTAGATTTTCTAGTTTATTTGCATAGAGGTGTTTGTAGTATTCTCTGATGGTAGTTTGTATTTCTGTGGGATCAGTGGTGATATCCCCGTTATCATTTTTTATTGCATCTATTTGATTCTTCTCTCTTTTTTTCTTTATTAATCTTGCTAGCGGTCTATCAATTTTGTTGATCCTTTCAAAAAACCAGCTCCTGGATTCATTAATTTTTTGAAGGGATTTTTGTGTCTCTATTTCCTTCAGTTCTGCTCTGATTTTAGTTATTTCTTGCCTTCTGCTAGCTTTTGAATGTGTTTGCTCTTGCTTTTCTAGTTCTCTTAATTGTGATGTTAGGGTGTCAATTTCGGATCTTTCCTGCTTTCTCTTTTGGACATTTAGTGCTACAAATTTCCTTCTACACAGTGCTTTGAGTGCATCCCCGAGATTCTGGTAGGTTGTGTCTGGGTTCTCGTTGGTTTCAAAGAACATCTTTATTTCTGCCTTCATTTCGTTATATATCCAGTAGTCATTCAGGAGAAGGTTGTTCAGTTTCCATGTAGTTCAGCAGTTTTTAGTGTGATTCTTAATCCTGAGTTCTAGCTTGATTGCTCTGTGATCTGAGAGATAGTTTGTTATAATTTCTGTTCTTTTACATTTATTGAGGAGAGCTTTACTTCCAAGTATGTGGTCAATTTTGGAATAGGTGTGGTGTGGTGCTGAAAAAAAATGTATATTCTGTTGATTTGTGGTGGAGAGTTCTGTAGATGTCTATTAGGTCCGCTTGGTGCAGAGCTGAGTTCAATTCCTGGGTATTCTTGTTGACATTCTGTCTCGTTGATCTGTCTAATGTTGACAGTGGGGTGTTAAAGTCTCCCATTATTAATGTGTGGGAGTCTAAGTCTCTTTGTAGGTCACTCAGGACTTGCTTTATGAATCTGGGTTCTCCTTTATTGGGTGCATATATATTTAGGATAGTTAGCTCTTCTTGTTGAATTAATCCCTTTACCATTATGTAATGGCCTTCTTTGTCTCTTTTGATCTTTGTTGGTTTAAAGTCTGTTTCTTCAGAGACTAGGATTGCAACCTCTGCCTTTTTTTGTTTTCCATTTGCTTGGTAGATCTTCCTCCATCCTTTTATTTTGAGCCTATGTGTGTCTCTGCACGTGAGATGGGTTTCCTGAATACAGCACACTGATGGGTCTTGAGTCTTTATCCAATTTGCCAGTCTGTGTCTTTTAATTAGAGCATTTAGTCCGTTTACATTTAAAATTAATATTGTTCTGTGTGAATTTGATCCTGTCATTATGATGTTAGCTGGTTATTTTGCTCATTAGTCGATGCAGTTTCTTCCTAGTCTCGATGGTCTTTACATTTGGGCATGATTTTGCAGTGGCTGGTACCGGTTGTGCCTTTCCATGTTTTGTGCTTCCTTTAGGAGCTCTTTTAGGGAAGGCCTGGTGGTAACAAAATCTCTCAGCATTTGCTTGTCTATAAAGTATTTTATTTCTCCTTCACTTATGAAGCTTAGTTTGGCAGGATATGAAATTCTGGGTTGAAAATTCTTTTCTTTAAGAATGTTGAATATTGGCCCCCACTCTCTTCTGGCTTGTAGGGTTTCTGCCGAGAGATCTGCTGTTAGTCTGATGGGCTTCCCTTTGATGGTAACCCGACCTTTCTCTCTGGCTGCCCTTAACATTTTTTCCTTCATTTCAACTTTGGTGTATCTGACAATTATATGTCTTGGAGTTGCTCTTCTCGAGGAGTATCTTTGTGGTGTTCTCTGTATTTCCTGAATCTGAATGTTGGCCTGCCTTGCTAGATTGGGGAAGTTCTCATGGATTATATACTGCAGAGTGTTTTCCAACTTGTTTCCATTCTCCCCGTCACTTTCAGGTACACCAATCAGACGTAGATTTTGTCTTTCCACATAGTCCCATATTTCTTGGAGGCTTTGCTCGTTTCTTTTTATTCTTTTTTCTCTAAACTTCCCTTCTCGCTTCATTTCATTCATTTCATCTTCCAGGGCTGATACCCTTTCTTCCATTTGATCGCATCGTCTCCTGAGGCTTCTGCATTCTTCACGTAGTTCTCGAGCCTTGCTTTTCAGCTCCATCAGCTCCTTTAAGCACTTCTCTGTATTGGTTATTCTAGTTATACATTCTTCTAAATTTTTTTCAAAGTTTTCAACTTCTTTGCCTTTGGTTTGAATATCCTCCCATAGCGCAGTGTAATTTGATCATCTGAAGCCTTCTTCTCTAAGCTCGTCAAAGTCATTCTCCATCCAGCTTTGTTCCGTTGCTGGTGAGGAACTGCGTTCCTTTGGAGGAGGAGAGGTACTCTGCTTTTTAGAGTTTCCAGTTTTTCTGTTCTGTTTTTTCCCTATCTTTGTGGTTTTATCTACTTTTGGTCTTTAATGATGTTGATGTACAGATGGGTTTTTGGTTTTTGATGTGGATGTCCTTTGTGTTAGTTTTCCCTCTGACAGACAAACCCTCAGCTGCAGGTCTGTTGGAGTTCCTGGCCGGCCGTGTGAGGTGTCAGTCTGCCCCTGCTGGGCGGTTCCTCCCAGTCAGGCTACTCGGGGGTCAGGGGTCAGGGACCCACTTGAGGAGGCAGTCTGCCCGTTCTCAGATCTCCAGCTGCATGCTGGGAGAACCACTGCTCTCCTCAAAGCTGTCAGACAGGGACATTTAAGTCTGCAGAGGTTACTGCTGTCTTTTTGTTTGTCTGTGCCCTGCCCCCAGAGGTGGAGCCTACAGAGGCTGGCAGTCCTCCTTAAGCTGTGATGGGCTCCACCCAGTTCAAGCTTCCTGGCTACTTTGTTTACCTTAGTGAGCCTGGGCAATGGCGGGCGCCTCTCCCCCAGCCTCGCTGCCGACTAGCTGTTTCATCTCAGACTGCTGTGCTAGCAATCAGCGACACTCCGTGGACGTAGGACCCTCTGATCCAGGTGCGGGCTATAATATCCTGGGGCACCGTTTCCTAAGACCAGAGGAAAAGCACAGTATTCGGGTGGGAGTGGCCCGATTTTCCAGTTGCCGTCTGTCACCCCTGAAAAGGGAACTCCCTGAACCCTTGCGCTTCCCAAGTGAGGCAATGCCTCGCCCCTGCTTCAGCTGGCTCACAGTGCAATCACCCACTGACCTGCGCCCACTGTCTGGCACTCCCTAGTGAGATGAACCCAGTACCTCAGATTGAAATGCAGAAATCACCCGTCTTCTGTGTCGCTCACGCTGGGAGCTGTAGACCGGAGCTGTTCCTATTCGGCCATCTTGGCTCCTCCCTCTGAAACTAATGTTTCATGTGTGCATTCAACTCACAGAGTTGAACTTTTCTGTTGTAAGAGCAGTTTTGAAACACTCTTTTTGTAGAATCTGCAAATGTTCATTCGGAGCGCTTTGAGGCCTATGGTGGAAAAGGAAATATCTTCACATAAAACTAGACAGAAGCATTCTCAGAAACTTCTTTATGATGTGTGCATTCAACTCACAGAGTTTAACCTTCCTTTTGATAGAGCAGTCTTGAAACAGTCTTTGCAGAATCTGCAAGTGGATACTTGGAGCTCTTTGTGGCCTTCTTTGGAAACGGGAATTTCTTCACATAAAAACTAGACAGAAGCATTCTCTGAAACTGCTTTGTGATGTTTGCATTCAACTCACAGAGTTGATCCTTTCTTTTGATAGACCAGTTTTGAAAATCTCTTTTTGTAGAATCTGCAAGTGTTCATTAGGAGGGCTTATTCGCCTATGGTGGAAAAGAATATATCCTCACAAAAAAACTAGACAGAAACATTCTCAGAAACTTTCTTCAGTGATGTGCATTCAACTCACATAGCTGAACTTTTCTTTTGATAGAGCAGTTTTGAAACAGTCTTTTTGCGAAATCTGCATGTGGATATTTGGAGCTCTTTGAGGCCTTCGTTGGAAACGTGAATTTCTTCGCATAAAAACTAGACAGAATCATTCTCTGAAACGGCTGTGTGATATGTGCTTTGAACTCACCGATTTGAATGTTTCTTTTGATAGAGCAGTTTTGAAACACTCTTTTTGTAGAATCTGCAAATCTTCATTCGGAGAGCTTTGAGGCCTATGGTGGAAAAGGAAATATCTTCACATAAAACTAGACAGAAGCATTCTCAGAAACTTCTTCATGATGTGTGCATTCAACTCACAGAGTTTAACCTTCCTTTTGATAGAGCAGTTTTGAAACAGTCTTCTTGCAGAATCTGCAAGTGCATGTTTGGAGCTCTTTCAGGCCTTCATTGGAAACGGGAATTTCTTCATATAAAAACTGGACAGAATTATTTTCTGAAACTGCTTTGGGACGTGTGCATTCAACTCACAGAGGTGAAACTTCCTTTTCATTGAGCAGTTTTGAGACATTGTTTTTGCAGAATCTGCAAGAGGATATTTGGATGTCTTTGAGGCCGTCGTTGGAAACGGGAATTTCTTCACCTAAAAACTAGACAGAAGCATTCTCTGAAACTGCTTTGTGATGTTTGCATTCAAGTCACAGAGCTGAACCTTTCTTTTGATAGAGCAGTTTTGAAACACTCTTTTTGTAGAATCTTCAAGAGCTCATTAGGAGTGGTTTGAGGCCTATGGTGGAAAATAATATATACTCACAAAAACACTAGACAGAAACATTCTCAAAAACTTCCTTCAGCTCTGTGCATTCAACTCACGTAGCTGATCCTTCCTTTTGGTAGAGCAGTTTTGAAACCGTCTTTTTGCGGAATCTGCAAGTGGATATTTGGAGCTCTTTGAGGCCTTCGTTGGAAATGGGAATTTCTTCACATAAATACTAGACAGAAGCATTCTCTGAAATGGCTGCATGATGTATGCTTTCAACTCACTTAGTTGAACCTTTGTTTTGAGAGAGCAGTTTTGCAACACTCCTTTTGTAGAATCTGCATGTGTTCATTCAGAGCGCTTTGAGGCCTACGGTGGAAAAGGAAATATCATCACATAAAAAATGGGCGGAAGCATTCTCAGAAATTTCTTTATGATGTGTGCATTCAAGTCACAGAGTTGAACCTTCCTGTTGATAGAGCAGTTTTCAGACGGTCTTTCTGCAGAATATGAAAGTGGATATTTGGAGGTCTTTGAGGCCTTCATTGGAAATGGGAATATCTTCACATAAAATCTAGAAAAATCATTCTCAGAAACTGCTTTGTGATGTTTGCACTCAACTCACAGAATTTAACCTTTCTTTTGATAGAGCAGTTTTGAAACACTCTTTTTGTAGAATCTGTAAGTGTTCATTCAGACCACTTTGAGGCCTATGGTGGAAAAGGAAATATCTTCACATCAAAACTAGACAGAAATATTCTCAGAAACTTCTTTAAGATGTGTGCATTCAACTCACAGGGTTGAACCTTCCTTTTGATAGAGCAGTTTTGAAACAGTGTTTTTGCAGAATCGGCAAGTGGATATTTGGAGCTCTTTGAGGCCTTCATTGGAAACGGGTATTTCTTCACATAAAAACTAGACAGAAGCATTCTCTGAAACTGCTTTGTCATGTGTGCATTCAACTCACAGACTTGAGCCTTTCGGTTGTTAGAGAAGTTTTGAAACATTCTTTTTGTGGAATCTGCAAGTGTTGATTCGGAGAGCTTTGAGGCGTATGGTGGAAAAGGAAATATCTTCACATAAAAAGTGAGTAGAAGCATTCTCAGAACCTTCTTTATGATTTGTGCATTCAACTCACAGAGTTGAACCTCCTTATTGATAAAGCAGTCATGAAACAGTTTTTTGCAGAATCTGTAAGCGGATATTTGGAGCTCTTTGAGGCCTTCATTGGAAACGGGAATATCTTCACATAAAAAGTAGATGAAAGCATTCTTAGAAACTGCTTTGTGAGGTTTGCATTCAACTCACAGAGTCGAACCTTTCTTTTGATAGAGTAGTTTTGAACCACTCTTTTTTTAGAATCTGCATATGTTCATTTGGAACGCTTTGGGACCTATGGTGGAAAAGGAAATATCTTCACATAAAAACTGGACAGAAACATTCTCAGAAACTTCTTTAAGATGTGTGCATTCAGCTCAAAGTGTTGAACCTTCCTTTTGGTAGAACAGTTTTGAAACAATGTTTTTGCAGAATCTGCAAGTGGATACTTTTAGCGTTTTGAGGCCTTCTATGGAAACGGGAATTTCTTCACATAAAAACTAGAGAAGAAGCATTCTCTGAAACTGCTTTGTCATGTGTGCATTCAACTCACAGAGTTCAACCTTTCTGTTGTTATAACAGTTTTGAAACATTCCTTTTGTAGAATCTGCAAGTGTTCATTTGGATCGCTTTGCGGCCTATGGTGGAAAAGGAAATATCTTCACATAAGAACTAGACTGAAGCATTCTCAGAAACTTCTTTAAGATGTGTGCATTCAACTCACAGAGTTGAACCTTCCTTTTGATAGAGCAGTTTTGAAACAGTGTATTTGCAGAATCTGCAGGTCTATATTTGGAGCTCTTTGAGGGCTTCGTTGGAAACGGAATTCCTTCATATAAAAACTAGACAGAAGCATTCTCTGATACTGCTTTGGGATGTGTGCATTCAACTCACAGAGTTGAACCTTTGTCTTCTTAGAGCAGTTTTGAAAAACTCTTTTTGTAGAATCTGCAAGTGTTCATTCGGAGAGCTTTGAGGCCAACGGTGGAAAATAAAATATTGTCAAATAAAAAGAGGGCAGAAGCATTCTCAGAAACCTCTTTATGATGTGTGCCTTCAGCTCACATTGTTGAACCTTCTTATTGATAGAACAGTATTGAAACAGTCTTTTTGCAGAATCTGCAAGTGGATATTTGGAGCGTTTTGAAGCTTATGGTGGAAAAGGAAATAACTTCACATAAAAAGTAGATAGAAGCATTTTCAGAAACTCCTTTGTGATGTGTGCATTTAACTCACAGACGTGAACCTTCTTTTTGATAGGGCAACTTTGAAACAAGCTTTTTGTAGAATCTGCAAGTGGATATTTGGAGCCCTTTCAGGCCTATCTTGGAAAAGGAAATAATTTCACATAAAAACTAGACAGACGCATTACCTGAAACTTCTTTGTGATGTGTGCATTGAACTCACAGAGCTGAACATTCCTTTTGAAAGAGCAGTTTTGAAACACTCCTTTTGTAGAATCTACAAGTAGACATTTAGAGCTCTTTGAGTCCTATGCTGGAAAAGGAAATATCTTCACATAAAAACTAGACAGAAGCATTCTAAGAAACTTCTTTGGGATGAGTGCATTCAACTTACATAGTTGAACCTTCCTTTTGATGGAGAAGTTTTGAAACACTATTTTTGTAGAATATGCAAGTGGCATTTAGAGTTCTTTGAGGCCTATGCTTGAAAATGAAATATCTTCACATAAAAACTAGGCAGAAACATTCTCCTAAACTTCTTTGTGATGTGTGCATTCAACTAACCGAGTGGAACATTCCTTTTGATAGAGCAGTTTTGAAACCCTCTTTTTGTAGAATATGCAAGTGGATATTTGGAGCACTTTGAGGCCTATGCTGGGAAAGGAAATATCTTCACATAAAAACTACAAAGAATCATTCTACGAAACTTCTTTCTGATGTGCGCATTCAACTCACAGAGTTGAACTTTCCTTTTGATAGAGCAGTTTTGAAACCCTCTTTTTGTAGAATCTGCAAGTGGATATTTGAAGCGTTTTGATGCCTATGCTGGAAAAGGAAATACCTTCACTTAAAAACTAGACAGAAGCATGTCAGAAACTACTTTTTGATGTGTGCATTCAAATCACATAGTTGAACCTTCCCTTTGATAGAGCAGTTTTGAAACACTCGTTTTGTAGAATCTGCAAGTGGCATTTAGAGTTCTTTGAGGCATATGCTTGAAAATGATATATCTTCACATAAAAACCAGGCATAAACATTCCACTAAACATCTTTCTAATGTGTGCATCAACTCACAGAGTTGAACCTTCCTTTTGATACAGCAACTTTTAAACACTCTTTTTGTACAATCTGCAAGTGGATATTTGGAGCACTTTGGGGCCTATGGTGGAAAAGGAGATAACTTCACAAAAAAGGAGAGAGAAGTATTCTCAGAAACTTCTTTGTGATATGTGCATTCAACTCACAGGGTAGAACCTTGCTTTTGATAGAGCAGTTTTGAAACACTGTTTTTGTAGAATCTGCAAGTGGATATTTGAAGCGCTTTGAGGCCAATGCTGGAAATGGAAATTTCTTCCCATAAATACTAGATGAAGCATTCCCTGAAACTTCCTTGAGATGTGTGCATTCAACTACCAGAGTTGAACCTTCCTTTTGATAGAGCAATTTTGAGACACTATTTTGTAGAATTTGCAAGTGGATATATGGAGCGCTTTGAGGCCTATGCTGGAAAAGGAAATATCTCACGTAATAACTAGACAGAAGCATTCTCAGAAACTTCTTTGTAATGTGTGCATTCAACTGACTGAGTTGAACTTTCCTTTTGATAGAGCAGTTTTGAAACACTCTTTTTACATAATCTGCAACTGGATATTTGGAGCGCTACGAGGCCTATGCTGGAAAAGGTAATATCTTCACATAAAAACTAGACAGAAGCATTCTCTCAAACTTCTTAGTGATGTGTGCATTCAATTCACACAGTGGAACCTTCATTTTGATACAGCAGTTCTGAAACACTCTTTGTAGAATCTGCAACTGGATATTTGGAACACTTTGAGGACTATGCTGGAAAAGGAAATATCTTCACATAAAAATTGGACGGAAGCATTCTCAGAAACTTCTTTGTGATGTTTGCATTGAACTCACAGAGTTCAACCTTCCTTTTGATGGAGGAGTTTTGAAACACTCATTTTGTAGAATCTGCAAGCGGATATTTGGAGCTCTTTGAGGCCTATTCTGGAAAAGAAAATATCTTCACATAAAAACTAGACAGAAGCATTCTCAGAAACTTCTTTGTGATGTGTGCATTCCACTCACAGTATTGAACCTTCCTTTTCATAGAGCAGGTTTGAAACACTCTTTTTGTAGAATCTGCAAGGGGATATTTGGAGCGCTGGGTGGCTTACGCTGGAAAAGGAACTATCTTCACAGAAAAACTAGACAGAAGCATTCTCAGAAACTTCGTTGTGATGAGTGCATTCAACTCACAGAGCTGAAACTCCCTTTTGACAGAGCAGTTCTGAAAAGCACTTTTTGGAGAATCTGCAAGTAGATATTTGGAGCGCTTTGAGGCCTATGCTGGAAAAGGAAATATCTTCACATAAATACTAGACAGAAGCATTCTGAGAAACTTCTTTGTGATGTGTGCATGTAACTCACGGAGGTGAACCTTCCTTTTGATAGAGCAGTTTTGAATCACTCTTTTTGTAGAACCCAAAATTAGAAATTTAGAGCGCTTTGAGGCCTATGCTGGAAAAGGAAATATCTTCACATAAAAAATAGACAGAAGCATTCTCAGAAACTGCTTTTTGTTTTGTGCATTCAACTCACTGAGTTGAACCATCCTTTTGATAGAGCAGTTTTCAAATACTCTTTTTGTAGAATCTGCAAGTGGATATTTGGAGAGCTTTGAGGCCTATGCTGGAAGAGGAAATATCTTCCGATAAAAACTAGGTGGAAGAATTCTCAGAAACTGCTTTGTGATGTTTGCGTTCAACTCAAAGAGTTGAAACTTCCTTTTGATAGAGCAGTTTTGAAACACTGTTTTTTGGAATCTGCAAGTGAATATTTTGAGCGCTTTGAGGTCTATGCTGTAAAAGGAAATGTCATCACACAAAAAATACTCAGAAGCATTCTCTGAAACTTCTTTGTTATGTTTGCATTCAACAAAGAGTGTTGAACCTTCCTGTTGATAGAGCAGTTTTGAAACACTGTTTTTATGGAATCTGCATGTGAATAAGTGGAGGGATTTGAGGCCCAGGCTGGAAAAGGAAATATCTTCACATAAAAACAAGACAGAAGCACTCTAAAAAATTTCTTTGTGATATGTGCATTCAACTCACAGAGTTGAACCTTCCTCTTGATAGAGCAGTTTTGAAACACTCTTTTTATAGAATCTCCATGTGGTTAAATGGTGTGATTTGAGGGTTATGTTGGAAAAGGAAATGTCATCACATAAAAACTAGACAGAAGCACTATCAGAAACTTCTTTGTGATGTATGCCTGCAAATCACAGAGTGCAACCTTCCTTTTGATAGAGAAGTTTTGAAACACTCTTTTTGTAGAACTGCAAATAGGTATTTGGTACGCTTTGAGACCTATGCTCGAAAACGAAATATCTTCCAAGAAAAACTAGACAGAAGGATTCTCAGAAACTACTTTGTGATGTGTGCTTTCAACCTACAGAGTTGAACCTCCCCTTTGATAGAGCAGTTTGAAACACTATTTTTATGGAATCTGCAAGTGGATAGTCTGAGCACTTTGAGGATGATGCTGGAAATGGAAATATGTTCACATAAAAACCAGACAGAAGCATTCTCAGAAACTTCTTTGTGTTATGTGCACTCAACTCACAGATTTGAACCTTCGTTTTGAAAGAGCAATTTTTAAACACTCTGTAATCTGTCTGCTGATAATCAGAGCGCCTTGAAGTCTATATTAGAAAAGGAAATGTCTTCACATAAAAAATAGACAGAAGCACTCTCAGAAAATTCTTTGTGATGTGTGAATTCAACTCACAAAGTTGAACTTTCCTTTTGATAGAGCAGTTTTGAAACAATCTTTTGTAGAATCTGCAGGTGGATATTTTGAGTGGTTGAGGCCTATGCTGGAAAAGGAAATATCTTCACAAAAAAACCAGACAAAAGCATCTCAGAAACTTTTTCTGATGTGTGCATTCAACACAAAGAGTTCAACCTTCCTTTTGATAGAGTAGTTTTGAAACACTCTTTTTGTAGGATCTGCAAGTGGAAATTTGGAGCACGTTGAGACATATCTTGTAAAAGGGAATAACTTCACATAAAAACTAGACAGAAGTATTCTCAAAAACTTCTCTGTGATGTGTGCATTCAACTCACAGTGTTGAAACTTACTTTTGATAGAGCTGTTTTGAATCACTCTTTTTGTAGAATCTGCAAGGGGATATTTGTAGCGCTTTTAGGCCAACGCTGGAGGGGGAAATATCTTCACATAAAAACTAGACAGAAGCATTCTCAGAAACTTACTTCAGATGTGTGCATTCAACTCACAGAGTTGAACCTTTCTTTTGGTAGCACAGTTTTGAAACACTCTTTTTATGGAACCTGCATGTGGATAATTGGGGCGCTTTGACTTCTACGCTAGAAAACAAAATGTCATCACACTAAAAGTAGACAGAAGCATTCTCATAAACATCTTTTTCATGAGTGTATTCAACAAACAGTGTTGAACCTTCCTTTTGATAGAGCAGCTTTGAAAAACTCTTTTTGTAGAATCTGCAAGTGCATATTTGGAGCACATTGAGGCCTATGCTGGAAAAGGAAATATCTTCATAAAAAAACTACACAGAAGCATTCTCGGAAACTTCACTGGGATGTGTGCATGCAATGCACAGAGTTGAACCCTACTTTTGATAGAGCAGTTTTGAAACACTCTTTTCATGGATCTGCAAGTGGATATTTTCAGTGCTTTGAGGCATATGCTGGAAAACGAAATATCTTCACATAAAAACTAGAGCTAAGCATTCTCAGAAACTTCCTTGTTAGGTGTGCACTGAACTCACAGAGTTGAATCTTCCTTTTCATAGAACAGTTTTGAGACATTCTTCTGTAGAATCTGCAACTGGGTATTTGGAGCGCTTTGAGGCCTATGCTGGAAGAGGAAATATCTTCACATAAAAACTAGACAGAAGCATTCTCAGAAACTTCCTTGAGATTTGTGCATTCAACTCACAAAGTTGAAACTTCCTTTTGATAAAGCAGTTTAGAAACACTCTTTTTTTAAAATCTACAAGTGGATATTTGGAGGGCTTTAAGGCCTATGGTGGAAAAGTGAATATCTTCCAACAAAAACTAGACAGAAGCATTATCACTAACTACTTTGTGACGTGTGCTTTCAACTCACAGAGTTGAACCTTCCTTTTTATACAGCAGTTTTAAAACACTCCTCTTGTAGTATCTGCAAGTGCATATTTGGAGCCCTTTGAGGCCTATGACGGAAAAGGAAACATCTTCACAAAAATAATAGAAAGAAGCATTCTCAGAAACTTCTTTGTGATGTGTGCATTCAACTCACAGATTTGAAACTTTCTTTTGATAGAGCAGCTTTTAAACACTCTTTTTGTGTAATCTCCAAGTGGATATTTTGAGCACTTTGAGGCCAATGCTGGAAAAGGAAGTATCTTCACATAAAAACTAGACAAAAGCATTCTGAGAAACTTTTTGTGATGTGTGCATTCAACTCACAGAGCGGAATATTCCTTTTGATAGAGCAGTATTGAATCACTTTTTGTTGAACCTGTAAGTGGATATTTGGAGTGCTTTCAGGCCTATGCTGTAAAAGGAAATAACTTCACATAAAAAGTAGACAGAAGTATTCTCAGAAACTTCTTTGGGATGTGTGCATTCAACTCACAGAGTTGAACATTCATTTTATAGAGCAGTTGTGAAACACTGCTTTTGTGGAATCTGCAAGTGGATATTCTGAGCGCTTTGAGGCCTATGCTGTAGAAGGTAATATCCTGACATAAAAACAAGACAGAAGCATTCTCAGAAACAACTTTGTGATGTGTGCATTCAACTCACAGAGTTCAACCTTCCTTTTGATAGAGCAGTTTTGAAACACTCTTTTTGTAGTATCCACAAGTGGATATTAGGAATACTTTGAGGCCTATGTTGTGAAAGACAATAACTTCACATAAAACTAGACAGAAGTATTCTCAGAAACTTCGTTGTGATGTGTGCATTCATCTCACAGAGCTGAACCTTCCTTTGGATTGAGGAGTGTTGAAACACTCTTTTTGTAGAATCTGCAAGTGGATCTTTGGAGTGCTTCGAGGCCTATGCTTTAAAAGGAAATATCTTCACATAAAAACTAGACAGAAGCATTCTCGGATACTTCTTTGTGATGTGTACATTAAACTCGTGGAGTTGAACATTCCTTTTGATAGAGCAGTTCTGAAACCCTCTTTTTGTGGAATCTGCAAGTGGCTATTTGTAGCGCTTTGAGGTCTCTGCTGGAAATGAAATATCTTCACATAAAAACAAGAAAGAAGCCTTCTCAGAATCTTCCTTGTGATGTGCACTTTCAACTCACAGAGGTGTAGCTTTCTTTTGATAGAGCAGTTTTGAATCACACTTTTTGTAGGATCTGCAAGTGGATATTTGGAGCCCTTTGAGGCTAATACTTTAAAAGGAAATATCTTAACATAAAAACTAGATAGAAGCAGTCTCAGAAACTTCTATTTGCTGTGTGCATTCAAGTCACAAAGTCAAACCTTCCTTCTGATAGACCAGTTTTGAAACACTCTTTTTATAGATTCTGCATGTGGATGTTTTGAGCAGTTTGAGGACTTTGCTGGAAAAGCAAATGTCATCACACAAAAACTAGAAAGAAGCATTCTCAGAATCTTCTTTGTGATGTGCACATTCAACACACAGACCTGAGCCTTTCTTTTGACACAGCAGTTTTGAAACACTCTTCTTGTAGAATTAGCAATTGGATATTTTGAGCGCCTTGAGGCCTATGCTGGAAAAGGAAATATCTTCACATAAAAACTAGACAAAAGCATTCTCAGAAACATTTTGTGATGTGTGCATTCAACTCACAGAGTTCAACCTTTCATCTGATAGAGCAAATTTGAAAAACTCTTTTTGTAGAATCTGCAAGTGGATATTTGGAGTGCTTTGAGGCCTATGCTGGAAAAGGAAATATCTTCACATAAAAACTAGACAGAAACATTCTAAGAAACTCCTTTGTGATGTGTGCATTCAACAAACAGGGTTGAACCATCCTTTTGATAGAGCAGTTTTCAAACACTCTTTTTGTAGAATCTGCAAGTGGATATTTGGAGTGCTTTGAGGCCTATGCTGGAAAAGGAATTAACTTCATATAAAAACTAGACAGAAGGACTCTCAGAAACTTCTTTGTGATGTGTGCTTTTGACTCACAGATTTGGACCTTCCTTTCGATAGAGCAGTTTTGAAACACTCTTTTTGTAGAATCTGCAAGTGGATATTTGGGGCACTTTGAGGCCAATGCTGGAAAAGGAAATATCTTCACAAAATCTAGACATTAGTATTCTCGATAACTACTTTGGGAGGTGTGCTTTCAACTCACAGAGTTGAAACTTTCTTTTGATAGAGCAGTTTTGTAACACATTTTTGTAGAATCTGCAAGATGATATTTTGAGCACTTTGAGGCCTATGCTGGAAAAGGAAATAACTTCACATAAAAACTAGACAGAAACTTTCTCAGAAACTTCTTCTGATGTGTGCATTCAACTCACGAAGTTGAACTTTCGTTTTGACAGTGCAGTTTTGAAACACTCCTTTTGTAGAATCTGCATGTGGAAAATTAGAGGACTTTGAGGCCCACGGTGGAAAAGCTAATGTCATCACACAAAAACTAGACAGAAGTTTCTCAGAAACTTCATTGTGATGTGTGCATTCAACTCACAGGGTTGAACCTTCCTTTTGATAGAGCAGTTTTGAAACACTCTTTTTGTAGAATCTGCAAGTGGATATTTGGAGTGCTTTGAGGCCTATGCTGGAAAAGGAAATATCTTCAGAAAAACTGGACAGAAGCATTCTCAGAAACTACTTTGTGATGTGTGTATTCACCTCACAGATTTGACCCTTTCTTTTGTTTGAGCAGTTTTGAAACACTCTTTTTGTACAATCTGCAAGTGGATATTTTGAACATTTTGAGGCCTATGCTGGAAAAGGGAATATCTTCCCATAAAAACTAGACAAAAGCATTCTCAGAAAATTTTGGGATGTGTCCATTAAACTCACAGAGTTGAACCTTCCTGTTGATAGAGCAGTTTTGAAACACTTATTTTGAGGAATCTGCAAGTTTATATTTTGAGCGCTTTCAGGCCTATGCTGGAAAAGGAAATACTTCACATAAAAACTAGACAGAAGCATTCTCAGAAACTACTTTGTGATGTGTGTATTCACCTCACAGATTTGACACTTTCTTTTGTTTGAGCAGTTTTGAAACACTCTTTTTGTACAATCTGCAAGTGGATATTTTGAACATTTTGAGGCCTATGCTGGAAAAGGGAATATCTTCCCATAAAAACTAGACAAAAGCATTCTCAGAAAATTTTGGGATGTGTCCATTAAACTCACAGAGTTGAACCTTCCTGTTGATAGAGCAGTTTTGAAACACTTATTTTGAGGAATCTGCAAGTTTATATTTTGAGCGCTTTCAGGCCTATGCTGGAAAAGGAAATACTTCACATAAAAACTAGACAGAAGCATTCTCAGAAACTACTTTGTGATGTGTGCATTCAACTCACAGAATTGAACCGTCTTTTTGATAGAGCAGTTTTGAAACACTCTTTTTATGGAATCAGCAAGTGGATGTTTGCAGCGATTTGAGGCCTATGCTGGAAAAGGAAATATCTTCACTTAAAATCTAGACAGAAGCATTCTCAGAAACTATTTTGTGATGTGTGCATTCAACTCAAAGACTTGAACCTTCCTATTGATAAAGCAGTTTTGATACACTTTTTGTAGAATCTGGAAGTGGATATTTGGAGAGCTTTGATGCCTATGCTGTAAAAAACTTCTGTCCAGTTTTTCTGAAGATATTTCCTTTTCCAGCATAGGCCTCAAATTACTTCACATAAAAACTAGACAGAAGTATTCACAGAAACTACTTTGTGATGTGTGCATTCATCTCACACAGTTGAACCTTAATTTTGATAGAGCAGTTTTGAAACATTCTTTTTGTAGCATCTGCAAGTGGATATTTTTTCACTTTGAGATCTATGCTGGAGACGGAAATATCTTCACATAAAAACTAGACAGAAGCGTTCTCAGAAACTCCTTTCTGCTGAGTGCATTCAACTCACAGACTTGAACCTTCCTTTTCAAAGCGCAGTTTTGAAACACTCTTTTTGTATAATCTGCAAGGGGATATTTGTAGCGCTTTTAGGCCAATGCTGGAGAGGGAAATATCTTCACATAAAAACTAGACAGAAACATTCTCAGAAACTTCTTTGTGATGCGTGCATTCAACTCACAGATTTGAACCTTTCTTTTGATAGAGCAGTTTTGAAAAACTCTTTTTGTGTAATATGCAATTGGATATTTTGGGCACTTTGAGGCCAAACCTGGAAAAGGAAGTATCTTCACATAAAAAGTAGACAGAAGTATTCTCAGAAACTTATTTGTGATGTGTGCATTCAACTCACAGAGTTGAACCTTACTTTGATAGATCAGTTTTGAAACACTCTTTTGGTGAAGTCTGCAAGTGGATATTCTGAGCGCTTTGAGGCCTATGCTGTAAAAGGTAATATTCTGACATAATAACAAGAGAGAATCATTCTCAGAAATAACTTTGTGATGTGTGCATTCAACTCACAAAGTTGAACCTTCCTTTTGACAGAACAGTTTTGAAACACTCTTTTTGTAGAATCTGCAAGTGCATATGTGGTGCAATTTGAAGCTTATGCTGTAAAAGGAAATAACTTCACATAAAAACTAGACAGCAGTGTTCTCAGAAACTTCTTTGTGATGTGTGTATTCATCTCACAGAGCTGAACCTTCCTTTGGATTGAGGAGTGTTGAAACACTCTTTTTGTAGAATCTGCAAGTGGATATTTGGAGTGCTTTGAGGCCTATGATTTAAAAGGAAATATTTTCACATAAAAACTAGACAGAAGCATTCTCGGAAACTTCTTTGTGATGTGTACATTCAACTCGTGGAGTTGAACATTCCTTTTGACAGAGCAGTTTTGAAACCCTCTTTTTGTGGAATCTGCAAGTGGATATTTGTAGCGCTTTAAGTCCTCTGCTGGAAATGAAATATCTTCACATAAAAAGCAGAAAGAAGCCTTCTCAGAAACTTCCTTGTGATGTGTGTATTCAACTCACAGAGTTGTAGCTTCCTTTTGATAGAGCAGTTTTTAATCACACTTTTTGTAGGATCTGTCAGTGGATATTTGGAGCCCTTTGAGGGTAATACTTTAAAACGAAATATCTTCACATAATAACTAGACAGAAGCATTCTCTGAAATTTCTTTGTGCTGTGTGCATTCAAGTCACAGAGTCAAACATTCTGTTTGATAGACCAGTTTTGAAACACTCTTTTTATAGATTCTGCATGTGGATGTTTTGAGCAGTTTGAGGACTTTGCTGGAAAAGGAAATGTCATCACACAAAAACTAGAAAAAAGCATTCTCAGAATCTTCTTTGTGATGTGTACATTCATCTCACAGAAGTAAGCCTTTCTTTTGACAGAGCAGTTTTGAAACACTCTTCTTATAGGATCTGCAAGCGGATATTTGTTGCGCTTTGAGGCCTATGCTGGAAAAGGAAATATCTTCACATAAAAACTAGACAAAAGCATTCTCAGAAACATTTTATGATGTGTGCATTCAAGTCACAGAGTTGAACCTTCCTTCTGATAGAGCAGCTTTGAAAAACACTTTGTAGAATCTGCAAGTGGATATTTGGAGTGCTTTGAGGCCTATGCTGGAAAAGGAAATATCTTCACATAAAAACTAGACAGAAACATTCTAAGAAACTCCTTTGTGATGTGTGCATTCAACGAACAGGGTTGAACCATCCTTTTGATAGAGCAGTTTTGAAACACTCTTTTTGGGGAATCTGCAAGTGGATGTTTGGAGGGCTTTGAGGTCTATGCTGGAAAAGGAAATATCTTCACATAAAAACTAGACAGAAGCATTCTTGGAAACATTTTTTGATGTCTGCTTAAAAACTAGACAGAAGCATTCTTGGAAACATTTTTTGATGTCTGCTTTCAACTCGTAGATTTGAACCTCCCTTTTGATAGAGCAGTTTTGAAACCCTCATTTTGTAGATTCTGCAAGTGGATATTTGTAGGGCTTTGAGGCCTATGCTGGAAAAGGAAATATCTTCACATAATAAGTAGACAGAAGCATTCTCAGAAACTTCCCTGTGATGTGTGTATTCAACTCACAGAGTTGAATCTTCATTTTGACAGAGCAGTTTTGAAACACTCTTCTGTAGAATCTGCAAGTGGATATTTGGAGCGCATTGATGCCTATGCAGAAAAAGCAAATATCTCCACATAAAAACTAGACAAAGTCATTCCCACAAACGTTTTCTGATGTATGCATTCAACTCAGAGAGTTGAACCTTCCTTTTGATAGTTTAGTTTTGAAACACTCTTTTTGTGGAATCTGCAAGTGTATATTTTGGGCGCTTTGAGACCTATGCTGGAAAAGGAAATATCTTCCCATAAAAACTAGACAGCAGCATTCTCAGAAACTTCTTTGTGATGCGTGCATTTAACTCTCAGATTTGAAACTTCCTTTTGATAGAGAAGTTTTGAAACACTCTTTCTGTAGAATCTGCAAGTGGATATTTGGAGCCAATTGAGGCCTATGCTGGAAACGGAAATATCTTCCCATAAAAACTAGACAGAAGCATTCTCAGAAACTACTTTGTGATGTATGCATTAAACACAGAGTTGAACCTTTCATTCGATAGAGCCGTTTTGAAACACTCTTTTTGTGGAATCTGCAACTGTATATTTTAACCACTTTGAGGACTATCCTGGAAAAGGAAATACCTTCAAATAAAAACGAGATGAAAGTATTATGAGAAATTTTTGTGATGTGTGCATTCAACTCACAGAGTTGAACCTTCCTTTTGATAGGGCAGTTTTGATTCACACTTTTAGAAGAATCTGCAAGTGGATACTTGGAGCGCTATGAGGCCTATGCTGGAAAAGGTAATATCTTCACATAAAAACTAGACAGAAGCATTCTCAGAAACTTCTTTGTGATGTGTCCATTCAATTCACAGAGTTGAACCTTCGTTTTGATAGAGCAGTTTTGAAACACTCTTTTTGTCAAATCTACAAGTGGATATTTTGAGCACTTTGAGGCATAGGCTGGAAGAGGAAATATCTTCCCATAAAAACTAGAGAGAAGCATTCTCAGAAAGTACTTTGTGATGTGTGCATTCAACACACAGAGTTGAACCTTCTATGTGATAGAGCCGTTTTGAAACACTCTTTTTGTGGAATCTGCAAGTGGATATTTTGAGCACTTTGAGGACTATGCTGGAAAAGGAAATACCTTCACATAAAACCTAGACAAATCATTCTGAAAAACATTTGGTGATGTGTGCATTCAACTCACAGAGTTGAACTTTCCTTTGGATAGAGCAGTTTTGGGACACTGTTTTTGTAGAATCTAAAAGTGGATATTTGGAGCACTTTGATGCCTATTTTGGAAAAGGAAATACCTTCTCATATAAACTAGACAGAAACATTCTCAGAAACTTCTTTTTGATGTGTGCATTCAACTCCCAGAGTTCAACCTTCCTTTTGATACAGCAGTTTTGAAACACTCCTTTTGTAGATTCTGCAAGTGTATATTTTGAATGCTTTGAGGCCTATGCTGGAAAAGGAAATATCTTCACATAAAAACTGAACAGAATCATTCTCAGAAGCTTCCTTTTGATGTGTGCATTCAACTTGCAGACTTGAACTTTCCTTTTAAAAGAGCAGTTTTGAAACACTCTTTTTGTAGAATGCGCAACTGGATATTTGGAGCGCATTGAGGCCTATGGTGGAAAAGGAAATATCTTCCCATTAAAAACTAGACTGAAGCATTCTCAGAAACTACTTTGTGATGTGTGCATTTAACTCACAGAGTTGAACCTTCCTTTTGATGGAGCTGTTTTGAAACACTTTTTTGTGGAATCTGCTGGTGGATATTTTGAGCCCTTTGAGGCCTACGCTGGAAAAGGAAATATCTTCTCATAAAAACTAGACAGAAGCATTCTCAGAAGTTTCTTTGTGTTCTGTGTATTCAACTCATAGAGTTGAACCTTCTTTTTTATAGAGTAGTTATGAAACACTGTTTTATGGTATCTGCATTTGGATAATTGGAGTGCTTTGAGACCTATGCTGGAAAAGGACATGTCATCACACAAAAAGTAGACTGAATCATTCTCAGAATCTTGATCATGATGTGTTCATTGAACTCACACTGTTGAACATTCCTTTTGATAGAGCAGTTTTGAAACACTCTTTTTGTAGAATCTGCAATTGGATATTTGGAGTGCTTTGAGGCCAAGGCTGGAAAAGGAAATATCTTCCGATAAAAACTAGACAGAAGCATTCTCAGAAACTTCTTTGTGATTTGTGCATTCCATTCAAAGAGTTGAACCTTTCTTTTGATAGAGCAGTTTTGAAACACTCTTTTTCTAGAATCTGTAAGTGGATATTTGGATCACTTTGAGGCCTATGGTGGTTAAGGAAATATGTCCTCATAAAAACTAGACAGAAGCGTTCTCAGAAACTACTTTGTGATGTGTGCATTCAACTCACAGAGTTGAACCTTCCTTTTGATAGAGCAGTTTGAAGCACACTTTTTGTGGAATCTCCAAGTGGACATTTTGAGCCCTTTGTGGCCTATACTCGAAAAGGAAATATCTTCACATAAAAACTAGACAGAAGAATTCTCACAAATTTCTCTGTGTTGTGTGTATTCAACTCACAGACTTTAAATTTCCTTTTCATAGAGCAGTTTTGAATCACTCTTTTTATGGAACCTGCATGTGGATAATTGGAGTGCTTTGAGGCATGTGCTTGAAAAGGAAATGTCATCACTCAAAAACTAGACAGAACCATTCTCAGAAACTTCTTTATGATGTGTGCATTCAACTCACAGAGTTGAACCTTCCTTTTGATACAGCAGTTGTGAAACACACTTTTTGTAGTATCTGCAAGTGGATATTTGGAGCCCTTTGAGGACTATTCTAGAAAAGGAAATATCTTCACATAAAAACTAGACAGAAGCATTCTCAGAAACTTCCTTTGATGTGGGCATTCAACTCACAGTGTTGAACCTTCCTTATGATAGATCAGTTTAGAAACACTCTTTTTGTAGAATCTGCAAATGGATATTTTGAGCACTTTGAGGCATATGCTGGAAGAGGTAATATCTTCTTTTAAAAACTAGAGAGAAGCATTCTCAGAAAGTACTTTGTGATGTGTGCATTCAACACACAGAGTTGAACCTTCCATGTGATAGAGCCGTTTTGAAACACTCTTTTTGTGGAATCTGCAAGTGGATATTTTGAGCTCTTTGAGGACTATGCTGGAAAAGGAAATAGCTTCACATAAAAACTAGACAAATCATCCTGAAAAAAATTTAGTGATGTGTGCATTCAACTCACAGAGTTGAACTTTCCTTCGGATAGAGCAGTTTTGAGACACTCTTTTTTAGAATCTAAAAGTGGATATTTGGAGCACTTTGATGCCTATTCTGGAAAAGGAAATACCTTCACATATAAACTAGACAGAAGCATTCTCAGAAACTTCTTTGTGATGTGTGCATTCTTCTCAAAAAATTAAACCTTTCTTTTTATTGAGCAGTTTGGAAACACTGTTTTTGTGGAATATGCCAAGGGACATTTGGGAGCGCATTGATGCCTATTGTGAGAAAGGAAATATCCTCTGATAAAAACAAGAAAGATTGTTTATCAGAAACTGCTTTGTGACATATGCATTGTTCTCACAGAGTTGAACCTTTCTTTATATTGAGCAGTCCAGAAGCACTGTTTTTGTAGAATCTACGAGGGGATATATGGGTGCACATTGAGGCCTATGGTGAAAAAGGAAATTCCATCACAGAAAAACTAGAATGAAGCTTTTTAAGAAACTGCTTTGTGATGTGTGCAATCATCTCACAGAGTTAAAGTTTTATTTTGATTGACCAGTTTGGAAACACTGATTTTGTAGAATCTGTAAAAGGATATTTGGGAGTGCATTGAGGCTTATTGTGAAAAAGGTAATATCTTCAGATGAAAACTAGAATGATGCTTTCTGAGAAACTGATTTGTGTTTTGTGCATTAATCTCACAGTGTTACATCTTTGTTTTGATTGAGCAGTTTAGAAACACTGTTTTGTTAGAATCTGCAAAGGGATATTTGGGAGCTCTTTGAGGCCTATGGTTGAAAAGGACATAACTTCAGATAGAAACTAGAGAGAAGCATTTGACGCACTGCTTTGTGTTGTGTGCATTCGTCTCACAGAGTTAATTCTTTCTTTTGTTTGAGCAGCTTGAGAAGACTGTTTTTATAGAATCTGTGATGGGATATTTGGGAGTGCATTGAAATCTATTGTGAAAAAGGTAATATCCTTAAAAAAAATAGAAATATTTCTGAGTAACAGCTTTGTGAGTTGTGCATTCATCACACAGATTTACACCTTTCTTTTGATTGAGAAGTTTGGAAACACTATTTTTGTAGGATATGCAAAGAGATATTTGAGAATGCAATAAAATCTATGGTGAAAAAGGAAATACCTTCACATAAAAATTAGGAAGATTTCTGAGAAACAGCCTTGTGATGTCTGCTTTCATCTCACAGTGTTAATCCCTTCTTTTGTTTGAGGAGCTTGGAAAGACTTTTTTTGTAGGATCTGCAAAACGATATTTGGGAGCAAGTTGAGGCCTATGGTGAAAAAGAAAATATCTTCTGATGAAAACTAGTAAGAAGATTTCTGAGACACTGCTTTGTGATGTGTGCATTCATCTCACAGATTTAAACCTTTCTTTCAATTCACAAGTTTGGCAGCACTGTTTGTGTAGAATGTGAAAGGGATATTTGGGAGTGCATTGAGGCCTATGGTGAAAAAGTAAATATCTTCACAAAAAACGAGAAAGACGCTTGCTGAGGAAGTGCTTTGTGATGTATGCATTCATCTCATGCAGTTAAATCTTTCTTTTGATTGAGCAGTTTGGAAAACTGTTTTTATAGAATCTGTCTAGGGACATATGGGAGTGCATTGAGGCTTAGAGTGAAAAAGGAAATATCTTCAAATAAAAACTAGAAGGAAGCTTTCTCAGAAACTGCTTTGTGTTGTGTGCATTCATCTCACAGAGTTAAAGTTTTCTTTTGATTGACCAGTTTGGAAACACTGATTGTGTAGAATCTGCAAAAGGATATTTGGGAGTGCCTTGAGGTCTATGGTGGAAAACAAAATATCTTCAGATAAAAACTAGAAAGATGCTTTCTGAGAAACTGCTTTGTGATGTTTGCATTCGTCTCACAGAGTTAAACCTTTCTTTGGATTGAGCAGTTTGTTAAGACTGCTTTTGTAGAATCTGCAAAGTTGTATTTGGCAGCACATTGAGGCTCACAGTGAAAAAGGAAATATCTTCAGATAAATCTAGAAAGAAGCTTTGTAAGAAACTGTTTTGTGATGGGTGCATTCAGCTCATAGAGTTAAACTTTTCTTCTGCTTGAGCAATTTGGAAACACTATTTTGGTAGATTCTGTGAAGGGATATTTGGGAATGCACTGAGGCCTATGGTGAAAGAGGAAATATCCTCAGATAAATCTAGAAAGCTTTCAGATAAATACTAGAAAGGATCTTTTGGAGGAACTGCTTTGTGATATGTGCATTCATCTCACAGAATTAAAGCTTTATTTTGATTTACCAGTTTGGAAACACTGATTTTGTAGAATCTGTGAAGGGATATTTTGTAGCACATTGAGGCCTACAGAGAAAAAGGAAATATATTCAGATAAATCTAGAAAGAGTCTTTGTGAGAAACTGCACTGTGATGGGTGCATTCATCTCACAAGGTTAAACCTGTCTTCTGTTTGAGCCGTTTTGAAACAGTATTTTTGTAGAAACTGCAAAGGAATATTTGGGCCCACTTTGAGGCCTATGATGAAACAGGAAATGCCTTCAGATAAAAACCGGAAACAAGCTTTCTGAGAAACTGCTTTACGATGTGTGCATTCATCTCACAGAATTAAAGCTTTCTTTTGATTGAGCTATTTGGAATCATCATTTTTGTAGAATCTGCGAAGGAACATTTGGGAATGCAATGAGGCCTATGTTGAAAAAGGAAATATCTTCACATAAAAACTAGAAAGAAGTTTCTGATTAACTGCTTTGTGATGTGTGCATTCATCTCACCCAGATAAAGCTTTCTTTTGATTGAGCATCCTGGAAACACTGGTTTTGTTGAATCTGCAAAGGGATAATTTGCAGCACATTGAGGGCTATGGTGAAAAAGGAAATGTCTTCAGATAATAACAAGAAAGAAGTTTTCTGAGAAACTGATTTGTGATGTGTGCATTCATCTCACAGAGTTAAACTTTTCTCTTGATTGAGATTTTGGAAACACTGTTTTTATAGATTCTGTCATGTGGTATATGGGACTGCACTGAGGCCTATGGTGAAAAAGAAAATTTCCTCAGATAAAAAGTAGAAAGAAGCTTTCTGATTAACAGCTTTGTGATGTGTTTATTCATCTCACAGGATTAAAACTTTCTATTGATTGAGCATCTTAGAAACACGGTTTTTGTAGAATATTTGAATGGATATATTGGAGCATGTTGAAGCCTATGGTGAAAAAGGAAATATCTTCACATAAAAACCAGAAAGTAACTTTCTGAGAAACTGCTTTGTGATGTGTGAATTCATCTCAAAGAGTTACACCTTTCTGTTGATTGAGCAGTTTGTAAAAACTATTTTTGTGGAATCTGCTAGGGATATTTGGGAACATATTGAGGCATATGGTGACAAAGGAAATAATCTCAGATAAAAAGTAGAAAGACTTCTGAGAAACAGCTTTGTGATGTGTGCATTCATCTCACAGAGTTAAACTATTCTTCTGATTGAGCATTTTGAAAACACTGTTTTTGTAAAATCTGTGAAGGGATATAAGGGAGCACATAGAGGCCTGTGGTGAAAAAGGAAATTTCCACAGATAAAAATTAGCAAGAAGCTTTCTGATTAACATCTTTGTGATGTGTCTATTCATCTCACAGAGTTAAACTTTTCTATTGATTGAGCATCTTGGAAAAGCTCTTTTCATAGAATCTGTCTAGGGACATATGAGAGGGTATCGAGGCCTATGGTGAAAAGGGGAATATCTTCACATAAAAACTAGAAAGAAACTTTCTCAGAAACTGCTTTGTGATGTATGCATTCATCTCACAGTGTTAAACCTTTGTTTTGATTGAGCAGTTTGGAAACACTGTTTTTTAGAATCTGCAAAAGGATATTTGGGAGCTCCTTGAGGCCTATGGTGGAAAAGGAAATATCTTCAGATAAAAATTATAAAGAGGCTCTTTGGGAAACTGCTTAGTGATGTGTGAATTCATATCACAGAGTTAATCCTTCCTTATGATTGAGCAGTTTGGAAATGCTGCTTTTGTAGAATCTGCAAAGGTATATTTGGCAGCATATTGAGGCCTACTGTGAAAAAGGAAATATCTTCAGATAAATCTAGATAGAAGCTTTGTGAGTAACTGCTTTGTGATGAGTGCATTCATCTCACAGAGTTAAACCTTTCTTCTTATTGAGCAGTTTGGAAACAGTTTTTTTGTATATTCTGTGACGGGATATTTGGGAACGCATTGAGGCTTATGGTGAAAAAGGAAATACCCTCTGCTAAAAACTGGAAATATCTCTGAGAAACAGCTTTGTGCTGTGTGCTTTCATCCCACAGAGTTAATCCTTTCTTTTGATTGAGCAGTTTGGAAAGTGTTTTTCTAGAATCTGCAATGGGATATTTTAGAATACTTTGAGGCCTATAGTGAAAAAGGAAATATCTTTAGATAAAAACTAGAAAGAAGCTTTCTGAGAAACAGCTTTGTGATGTGTGCATTCATCTCACAGAGTTAAAACTTTCTTATGATTCAGAAGTTTGGAAACACTGTTTTTGCATAATCTGTGAAGGGATGTTAAGGAGTGCATTGAGGCCATGGTGTAAAAGGAAATATCTTCAGATAAATACTAGAAAGAAGCTTTCAGTGAAACTGCTTTGTGATGTCTGCATTCATCTCATAGAGTTAAAGTTTTCTTTTGATTGACCAGTTTGGAAGCACTGATTTTGTAGAATCTATGAAGGGATGTTTGGTACTGCAGTGAGGCCTATGGTGAAAGAGGAAATAACTTCAGATGAAAACTAGAAAGAAGCTTCCTGTGAAACTGCTTTGTGATGTGTGCATTTATATCACAGATTAAAACCTTTCTTCTGATTGAGCAGTTTGGAAACCCTGTTTTTGTAGAATCTGTGATGGGATATTAGGGAGTGCCTTGAAATCTATGTTGGAAAAGGAAATATCTTCAGATAAAAACGAGAAAGAAGATTTTTCAGACACTGCTATGTGATGGGTGCCTTCATCTCACAGAGTTAATCCTTCCTTTTGATTCAGCAGTTTGGAAAGACTGTTTTTGTAGAATCTGTGAAGGTGTATTTGGGAGTGCATTGACTCCTACAGAGAAAAAGAATTATCTACAGAGAAAAATAAAATATCTTCAGATAAATCTAGAAAGAGCTTTTTGAGAAACTGCTTTGTGATGGGTGCATTCATCTCACAGAGTTAAACCTTTCTTCTGATTGAGCAGTTTGGAAACACTGCTTTTGTAGAGACTGTGAAAGAATATTTGGGATGCTTTGAGGCCTATGGTGAAAGAGGCAATGCCTTCAGATATAAACTAGAAAGAAGCTTTCTAGTTTTCTGATGTGTGCACTGATGTGTGCATTCATCTCACCGAGTTAAAGTTCTCTAGTTTTCTGACGTGTGCATTCATCTCACTGAGTTAATTTTCTTTTTATTGAGCTGTTTGGAAACCCCATTTTTGCAGAATCTGTGAAGGGATATTTGGGAACGCAATGAGGCCTATGTCAAAAAAGTAAATATCTTCACATAAAAATTAGAAAGAATCTTTCTGATTAATTGCTTTATCATGTGTGCATTCGTATCATACAGATAAAGCTTCTTTTTGATTGAGCATCTTGGAAACACTGTTTTTGTTGGATCTGCACAGGGATATTTTTGAGCACATTGATGCCTATGGCGAAAAAGTATATATCTTCAGAGAAAAACTAGAAAGAAGCTTTCTGAGAAACTGCTTTGTGATGTGTGCATTTATCTCACAGAGTTAAATCTTTCTTTTGATTGGGCAGTTTGGAAACACTGTTTTTATAGAATCTGTCAAGGGATATATGAGAGCGCATTGAGGCCTATGGAGAAAAAGGAAATTTCCTCAGATAAAAACTAGCAAGAAGCTTTCCAATTACCAGATTTGTGATGTGTCCATTCATCTCACAGAATGCAACCTTTCTATTGATTGAGCATCTTGGAAAAGCTGTTCTTGTAGAATCTGTGAAGGGATATATGGGAGCATATTGAAGCCTATGGTGAAAAAGGAAATATCTTCACATAAAAACTAGAAAGAAACTTTCTGAGAAACTGCTTTGAGATGTCTGCATTTGTCTCCCAGAGTTTAAGCATTCGTTTTTGTAGAATCTGTGAAGGGATATTTGGGAGCACATTGGGGCCTATGGTGGGAAAGGAAATATCTTGAGATAAAACCCAGAAAGATGCTCTGAAAGAACTGCTTTGTGATGTGTGCATTCATCCCCCAGAGTTAAATTTTGTTTTGATTGACTGGTTTTGGAACACTGTTTTGTAGAACCTGTGAAGGGATATTTGGGAGTGCATTGAGGCCTATGGTGAAAAAGGAAATATCTTCAGATAATTCTAGAAAGAAGCTTTGTGAGAAACTGCTTTGTGATGGGTGCATTCATATCACAGAGTTAATCCTTTCTCCTGCTTGAAGTGTTTGGAAACACTGTTTTTGTAGAATCTGCAAAGCTAGATTTGGGAATGCATTGAGGCCTATGGTGAAAAAGGAAATATCCTCAGATAAAAACTAGAAAGATTTCAGAGTAACATCCTTGTGATGTGTGCATTTCTCTAACAGAGTTAAATCTTCCTTTTTATTGAGCAGTTTGGCAACACTGTTTTTGTAGAATTTGTCAAGGGATATTTCGGAGCACATTGAGGCCTACAGTGATAAAGGAAATACCTTTAGATAAAATGTAGAAGTTTTCTGAAAACTTGTTTGTAGAGAAAGTTTTCTGAGATGTGTGTATTCATCTCAGAGAGCTAAACCTTTTCTTTGATTCAGCAGTTTGGAAACACTGTTTTTGTAGAATCTGTGAAGGCATATTTCAGAGCACAATGAGGCTTACGGTGATAAAGGAGATATCTTCAGATAAATACTAGAAAGAAGCTTTCTGAGAAGCTGCTTGGTGATGTGTGCTTTCATCTCATAGAGTTAAACCTTTATTTTGATTTAGTAGTTTAGAAACACTGTTTTTGTAGAATCCGCAAAGGGATATTTGGGAACACATTGAGGCTTACGTTGAAAAGGAAATATCCTAAGAGGAAAACTAGAAAGGTTTCCGAGAAACAGCTTTGTGATGTGTACATTCATCTCACAGAGTTAAACCTTTCTTTTGACAGAGCAGTTTGGAAACCTTATTTTTGTAGAATCTGCAAAGTGATATTTGGTAGTGCATTGAGGCCTATGGTAAAAAATGAAATATCCTACGGTATAAACTAGAAACATATTTTTTGACAATTTACTTTCTGATGTGTGCATTCATTTCTCAGAGTTTTACTTTTCTTTGATTTTCAGTTTGGAAACACTCTTTTTGTAGACTTTGCCAAGGGATATCCTTGGAGATATAGGAGAGCATTGAGGTCCAGTGCAAAAAAGAAAGTGTCTCCACATGAAAACCAGAAAGAAGATTTCTGAGAAACTGTTTTGTGATGTATGCATTCATCAAATGGAGTTAAACCTTCCTTTTGATTGAGCATCTTGGAAACACTGTTTTTGTATAATCTGTGAAGGGATATTTGGGAGTTCTTTGAGGCCTATAATGAAAAAGGAAAGGTCTTCATATAAAAATTAGAAGGAAGGTTTCTGAGAAACTGCTTTGTTATGTCTGCATTCATCTCACTGAGTTAAACCTTTCTTTTTATTAAGCAGTTTGGAAACACTCTTTTTTTATAATCTGTGAAGGGATACTTTGGAGTGAATTAAGGCCTATGCTGAAAATTGAAATATCTTCATCTAAAAAATAGACAGAAGCTTTCTGAGAAACTGCTTTGTGATGTTTGCATTCCTCTCACAGAGTTTAAGCTTTCTTTTTATTGAGTAGTTTCCAAACACAGTTTTTGTAATATCTCTGAAAGGATATTTGGAAGCACTTTAGGGAACATGGTGAAAAAGGAAATATCTTCAGATTAAAAGTAGAAAGAAGCTTTCTGAGATACTGCTTTGTGATGTGTGCATTCATCTTACAGAGTTAAATGTTTCATTTGATTGAACAGCGTGGAAACCCTTTTTTTCTAAAATATGTGAAGGGATATTTGGGAGTGAATTGAAGCCTATGGTGAAAAAGGAAATATCCTCAGATAAAAACCTGAAAGCAGCTTTCTGAGAAACTGCTTTTTGATGTGCTCATTCTTCTCAAAGAGTTAATACTTTCTTTTGATAGGGCAGTTTGGAGGCACTGTTTTTTAGAAACTGAGAACGGATATTTCAGAACGCATTGTAGCATATGGTGAAAAAGAAAATACCTTCAGAATAAACTAGAAAGAAGCATTCTGAGACATTGCTTTGTGATATGTGCCTTCACAAAGCTATGAACATCTGCTTCTCTGGGATAGGAATATTGATGATGTTAAACCTCCCTGACTGCACGTGTGTTTATCAGGCCTCTGCAGGAGGAAGCACATCATGTTCTTTTGGCTCATTCTTGCACCCCAACCTGGCATTGTCTTTACACAATCCTGCATGCAGTTTTGTATTTACAATAATCAGGACCATTTCATATTTTATTCCATAGCAATAGTTTCAGAGGTTCTCCCTACACATTTGGAAGCCAATAAAGGTGTAGGTGAGAAACAGAATATCCCCAGATAAAAACTAGAAGAATCTATCTGGAAAGTGCTTTGTGTTGCATGGATTCATCTCACAGAGTGAAACATTTATTTTCATGTAGCAGTTTTGAAGCACTCTTTAGGTAGACTCAGTGAAGAAACATTTGGGGCCATAGAAAACTATAATGAAAAACTGAATATACCCAGATAAAAACTAGAATGAAGCTGTCTGTGAAACTTCTTAGTGATGTGTGAATTCATCTCACAGAGTTAAACCTTTCTTTTCATACAGCAGGTTTGAAACACTCATTGGATAGAATCTGCAAAGGGACATTTGGAAACCCATAGAGGTCTATGGTGAATAACTAAATAACCCCAGAAAAAAACTAGAAATAAGCTATGAGAAACTGCATTGTGATGTGTGGATTTACCTCACACAGTTAAACATTTATTTTGATTTAGGATGTTAAAAACACTCTTCTCTAGGATTTTTGAAGGTAACATTTGGAGCCCATTGAGGCCTATGGGGAAAAAACGAATATTCCCAGATAAAAACCATAAAGAAGCTATCTGTGAAACTGCTTTGAGTTGTGTGGATTCATCTCACAGAGTTAAAGATTTTTTGATTTGGCAGGTTGGAAACACTCATTTTGCAATATCTGGGAAGGGACATTTCAGAGCCCATCAAGGCCTATGGTGAAAAACCCAATATCTTTAGATAAAAACTAGAAAGAAGCTATCTGTTAAACTGCTTTGTGATGTGTGGATTCTTCTCACAGAGTTAAAACTTTCTTTTGATGCAGTCCATTGGAAACACTTTTTCGTTAGAATCTGTGAGGGAACATTTGCAAACCCATTGAGGACTATGGTGAAAAATTGAATGTCCCAACATAAAAACTAGAAAGAAACTGTTAGTGAAACTGCTTTGTGATGGGTGGATTCACCTCACAGATGTTAACCTTCCTTTTGTTTCAGCAGGTTGGAAGCACTCTTTTTGTAGAGCCTGCAAAGGGACATTTGGGAGTCCATTGAGGTCTACATTGAAAAACTGAATATTGCCAGATAAAAACTAGTAAGAGGTTATATGTGAAACTTCATTGTGATGTGTGGATTCATCTCACAAAGTTAAACATTTCTTTTGATTCAGCAGCTTAGAAACACTCTTTTTGTAGAATTTGCAAGGGGAAATTTGGGAGCCTTTTGAGGCCTATGGTAATAAAAAACGAATATAACCAGATAAAAACTAAAAAGAAGCTGTCTGTGAAACTCATTTGTGATGTGTGGATTCAACTCACAGGGTCAAACCCTTGTTTTCATTCAACAAGTTGGAAAACACTCTTTTTGTAGAAGCTGCAAAGTGACATTTGAAAGCCCATAGACTCCTATGGTGAATAACCACATATCTTGAGGTAAAAACTAGAAAGATGCTATCTGTAAAACTACTTTGTGATATATGGATTCATCTCACAAAATTAAACCTTTCTTCTGATTCAGCAGGTTGCAACCACTTTTTTTGTAAAATCAGCAAAGAGACATTTGGAAGTCCTTTGAGGCCTACAGCAATAAACCAAATATTTCTAGAAAAAAAAACAGAGAGAAGTTACCTGCAAAACTGTTGTGATGTGTGCATTCATCTCACAGAGTTACACGTTTCTTTTGATACTGCAGCATTGAAACACTCTTTTGCTAGAGTCTGCCAACGGACATTTTGGAACTCTTAGATGCCTATGGTGAATAACAGAATATATCCAGATAAAAATTTCGAAGAAGCTATCTGTGAAACTTCTTTGTGATGTGGGGATCCATCTCACAGAGCCAAACCTTTCTTTTTTGTTCAGCAGGTTGGAAATATTATTTTGGTAGAATCTATGAAAGGACACTTTGGAACCCATGGAGTCTTATGCTGAAAATCAGAATATCCCCAGATAAAAACTGGAAAAACATCTGTCTTTGAAAATGCTTTGGGATGAGTGGATTCATCTCACAAAGATGAACCTTTCTTTTGATTCAGCAGGTTGGAAATGCTCTTTGGATAGAATTACCAAGGGAATATTGGGAGCACATAGAGGCCTGTGCTGAAAAACTGAATATCCCCAGATAAAAACTAGAAAGATGATATCTGTGAAAGTGTTTTATGTGTGGATTCATCTCACAAAGTTAAACCTTTCTTTTTGATTCAGGAGTTTGCAAATACTTCCTTTGCAGAATCTGCAAAGGGACATTTGAGATCCCATTGAGGTGTATGGTGAGAAACCGAAAATCAACAAATAAAAACTAGAAAGAAGCTATCTGTAAAACTGCTTTGTAAGATGTGGATTCATCTCACAGCGTTAAACATACCTTTTGATTCCAGAGGTTGGAAAGATGCTTTAGGTAGAATCTGCAAAGGGACATTTGAGAGCCCACTGATCATGATGTTTTAAAACCAAATATTCCAAGATAAAAACTAGAAAAAACTATCTTTGAAACTGCACTGGGATGCGTGCATTCATCTCACAGAGTTAAAGTTCTCCTTTGATTTAGCAGGCTGGAGACACTTTTTTGGTATAATCTGTGTAGGGACATTTGGGAGCCCTTTCACACCTGTCAAGAAAAACCAAATATCCCCAGATGAAAACTAGACAGAAACTATCTATAAAACTGTATTGTGATGTGTGGATTCATCTCATTGATTTAAACCTTTCTTTTGATTCTGGAGATTGAAAAACTCTTTTGGAAGAATCCGTGAGGGGACATTTGGAAGCCCATAGAAGCTGATTGCGAAAAACCAAATATTCCAAGATGAAAACTAGGAAGAAGCTATATTTGAAACTGATTGTGATGCATAGATTCATCTCACAGAGTTAAAGTTTTCTTTGGATTCAGCAGGTTGGAAACACTCTTTTGGTAGAATCTGTAAACGGATATTTGGGAGCCTATAGAGGCCTGTGTTGAAAAACCAAGTATCCATAGATAAAGACTAGAAGGAAGGTACCTGTGAAACTGCTTTGTGATGTGTGTATTCATCTCACTGAGTTAAAACTTTCTTATGGTGAAAAAACGGATATCCCCAGATAAATTCTAAAAAGAAGATATTTCTGAAACTGCATTGTGATTTGTGCATTTATCTCACAGAGTTAAATGTTTTTATTGATTCAGCAGGATGGAAACACTCTTTTTGTAGAATCTGCAAAGGGACATTTGGGAGTTCTTTTAGGCTTGTGGTGAAAAACTGAATACCCCCAGAAAAAACTAGAAACAAGCTATCTGTGAAACTGCTTTGTGATGTGTGCATTCACCTCACAGATTTTAATCTTTCTTTTCATTCAGTGAGCTGAAAACACTCTTTTTTTAGACTCTGCGAAGGGACACATGGGAACCTATAAAGGCCTATGGTGAAAAATTGAATATCCCCAGATAAAAAGTAGGAACAAGCTGTCTGTGATACTGCATTGTGATGTGTGATTTATCTCACATAGGTAAACATTTCTTTAGATTCAGCAGGTTGCAAACACTGTTTTAGTAGAATCTGTGGAGGTACATTTGGGAGCCTATTCAGGCCTATGATGAAAAACAGTATACATTCAGAAAAAAACCTGATAGAAGCTATCTGTGAAACTGCTTTTTGATGTGTGGATTCATCTCACAGAGATAAACATTTCTTTAGATACAGCAGTGTTGAAATATTCTTTAAGTGAAATCTGTGAAGAGGCGTTTGTTAGCCCATATAGGCCTAAGTTGAAAAACAGAATATCACCAGATAAAAACTAGAAAGAAGCTATCTGGGACATTTCTTTGTGATGTGTGGTTTCCCCCATAGAGTTAAACCTTCTTTCAATTTAACAAGTTATAAACACTCTTTTACTAGGATCTGTGAAGGGAAATTTGTGAGCCCATTTTAGCCTATGTTGAAAAACTGAATATCCCAATATAAAAAGATAAAAACCAGAAAGAAGCTATTAGTGAAGTTGTTTTGGATGTGTGGATTCATCTCACAGACTTAAACCTTTCTTTTGTTTAAGCAGGTTTTAAACACTTTTGGTAGACTCTGTGGAGGGACATTTGAGAGCCCATTAAGACCAATAGTGAAAAACTGAATATCCCCAGATTAAAACTAGAAAGAAGTCATCTGTAAAACTGCTTTGTTATGTGTGGATTCATCTCACAGAGTTAAAACTTTCTGTCAATTCAGCAGGTTTGAAATAATCTTTTTGTAGAATCTGTGAAAGGACATTTGGGAGCCCTTTGTGAATAACCAAATGTCCCCAGATAAAAACTAGGAAGAAGCTATCAGTGAAATTGCTTTGAGATGTGTGGATTCATCTCAGAGTTACATTTTTCTTTTCCCAGCAGGTGCAAAACTATTTTTTGGTAGAATCTGCAAAGGGACATTTTGGAGCCCATAAAGGCCTATGATGAAAAACAAATTATCCCCAGATAAAAACTGGAATCAAGCTATCTGTGAAATAATTTTGTGACATGTAGATTCATCTCACAGAGTTAAAATTATTTTTTGATTCAGCAGGTGGGAAAAACTTTTGGTAGGATTTGCAGAGGGACATTTTGGAGCCCATTGAGACCTATGTTGTAAAACCAAATATCCCTAGATATAAACCAGAAAGAAGATCTCATGAAACAGCATTGTGATTTGTGGATTCATCTCACAGAGTTCAAAATTTATTTTGATTCAGCAGTTTGGAAACACTGTTTTGGTAGATTCTGTGAAGGGACATTTTGAAGCCCTTTGAGGCATATGGTAAAAAACAAAATTTCCCCAGATATATTAACAGGAAGCTAACTGTGAAAGTGCTCTGGGATGTGCATATTCACCTAAGACTTAAACCTTTCTTTTGATTCAGGATGTTGGAAACACTCTTTTCATAGAATCTACAAAGACATATTTGGGAACCCATTGAGGCCTATAATGAAAAACTGAACATCCAAAGATAAAAACTACAAAGAAGCTATATGTGAAACTGCTTTGTGATGTATGGATTCATCTCACAGAATTAAACCTTTGTTTTGATTCAGCAGGTTGGAAACACTATTTTGGCATAATTTACCGAGGTACATATGGGAGCACTTTGAAGCCTACAATGAAATACTGAATATCTCCAGATAAAAATTCGAGTGAAGCTATCTGTAAAAGTAGTCTCTGACGTGTGGGTTCTTTGCATAGAGTTAAAAGTTTCTTTTATTCAGCAGGTTGCAAACACTCCTTTGCTAGAATCTGTGAAGGGACATTCTGAGCCCACTATAGCCTATGGAGAAAAACCAAATATCCCAAGATAAAAACTAGAAAGAAGCTATATGTTAAACTGCTTTCTGTTATGTTTATTCATCTCACAGAGTTAAAGGTATCTTTTGATTAAGTAGCTTGCAAACATTCCTTTTGTAGAATCTGTGAAGGGACATTTGGTAGCACTTTGAAGGGTGTAGTAAAAAACAGAGTATACCCAGATAAAAACTAGAAAGCAGCAATAGCTATAATTGCTTTGTGATGTGTGGATTCAACTCACAGAGTTAAACCTTTTTTTTTGATTCAGCAATTTGCATACACTTCTTTTGTAGGATCTGTGAAGGAATATTTTGGAGCCCATTTTGGCCTACGGTGAAAGATCAAATATCCCCAGATAAAAACTGAAAGAAATTAACTGTGAGACTGCTTTGTGATACGGGGATTCATGTCACAGAGTTAAACCTTTGTTTTGACTGAGCAGGTTGGACATATTCTTTTGGAAAAATCTGTTGAGTTACATTAGGGAGCCCTTTACAGCTTATGGTGAAAAACCAAATGTTCCCGGATAAAAAGTTGAAAGAAGCTGTCTGTGAAACTGCTTTGTGATCTGTGGATTCATCTCACAGAGTTAAACCTATCTTTGATTCAGCAGTATGAAAACACTCTTTTGGTAGCATCTGCAAAAAGACATTTGAAAGCCGATTGAGGCATATGGTGAAAAACTGAATATCCCCAGATAAAAACTAGAAAAGAGCAATCTGTGAAACTGCTTTGTGAAGGGTTGATGTATCTCACAGAATTATACCATTCCTTTGATTGGGAAGTTTGCAAATACTTCTTATGTGGAATCTGGAAGGGACATTCAGGAGCCCATTGAGGCCTATGGTGAAAAACAAATTTCCCCAGATAAAAACTCAAAAGAAGCTATCTGTGAAACTACATTTTGATGTGTGGATTCACCTCACAGAGCTAAACCATTCTTTTGTTTCAGCAGGTTGGAAACCGTCGTTTTGTAGAATCTGCAAAGGGACATTTGTGAGCCCATTGAGCCTTATGATGAAAAACTGAATATACCCAGATAAAAACTGGAAAGAAGCTATCTGTGAAACTGCTTTATGATGTGTGGATTTAATTCACAGTGTTAAACCTTTCTTTTGATGCAGCAGCTTGCAAATACTCTTTTTGTAGAATCTGAGAAGGGACACTTAGGATCCCTTTGAGGACTGTAGTGAAAAACTGACTATCTTCACATGAAAACTAGAAAGAGCTATCTATGAAACTGCTTTTTTGATGAGTGGATTCATCTCACAGAGTTAATCCTTTCCTTTGATTCAGCAGGTTGAAAGAACTCATTTAGTAGAATCTGCAAAAAGATGTTTTGAGGTCCCTTGTGGCATACAGTGGAAAACCCAGTATCCCTAGATAAAAACTAGAAAGAAGCTCTTTGTGAACTGCTTTGTGATGTGTAAATTCATCTCACAGAGTTAAACCTTTCTTTCAATTTAGCGTGTTGGAAACACTCTTTTGGTAGAATCTGTGAAGGGACATTTGAGAGCCCATTGAGGCCTATGGTGAAAGACAGAATATCACCAGGTATCTGTGAACTGCTTTGTGGGTCTGGATTCATCTCAAAGAGCTAAAATATTCCTTAATACAGCGTGTTGGACACACCCTTTTCATAGAACCTGCAAAGGGACATTTGTAAGCCCTTTGAGACCTATGGTGAAAAACTGAATGTCCACAAATAAAAGCTAGAAATGATCTGTTTGTGAAATTGCTTTGTGATCTGTGGATTCATCTCACTGAGTTAAACCTTTCTTTTGATACAGCAGGATTGAAACGCTCCTTAGTTAGAATCTGTGAAGGGACATTTTAAAGCCCATAGAGGCCTATGTTGAAAAACAGAATATCCCCAGATAAAAACTAGAAATAAGCTATCTGTGATCCTGCTTTGCTATGTGTGGAATCACCTCAGAGAGTTAAACCTCTCTTTTGATTCAGCAGGTTGCAAACATTCCTTTACTAGTATCTGAGAAAGGACATTTTTGAGGCCAATGTAGCCTACTGTGAAAAATTGAATATCCAAAGATGAAAATAAGAAAGAAGCTACCAGAGAATCTGCTTTGTGATGTGTGGATTCTTCTCACAGAGTTAAACTTTTCTTTTGATTCAAAAGTTTGGAAATATTCTTTTGGTAAAATTGGGGAAGGGACATGTGGGACACTATTAAGGCCTATGGTAAAAAACCGAATATTCCCAGATAAACACTAGAAATAAGCTATCTGTGAAACTGCTTCCTGATGTGTGGATTCATTTCACAGAGTTAAACCTTTCTTTTGATTCAGGAAGTTGGAAACACTCTTTTGGTACAATCTGCGAAGGGACATTTGGAAGCCCTTTGAGGCCTATGGTGAAACATCGAATATCCCCAGATAATAACTACAAAGAAGCTATCTCTGAAAATTCTTTCTGATGTCAGGATTCATCTCACAGAGTTAAAACTTTCTTTTGATTCACCAGGTTGGAAACACTCGTTTTGTGAAAACTGCAAAGGGACATTTCTGTGCCCACTGAAGTCTATGGTTAAAAAAAAAAAAAAAAAAAAAAAAACTAATATCCCTAGATAAAAACTAGAATTAAGCTATCTGTGAAACTGCTCTGTAATGTGTGGATTCATCTCACAGAATTAAACCTTTCTTTTGATTCAGCAGGATGGAAACACTCTTTTGGTAGAATCTGCAAAGAAAAATTTGGGAGCCCTTTGAGGCCTGTGGTGAAAAACAAAACATCCCAGATTAAAACTAGAAATAAGGTGTTTGTGAAACTGCTGTGTGATATGTGGATTCATCTCACAGGGTTAAACTTTTTTTGACTCAGGAGTTGTGAAAAACTTTTTGGTAGAATCTGCGAAGTAACATTTTGAAGCCCATTGAGGCCTATGGTGAAATACAAATTATCCCCAGATTAAAAAAAGAAAGAAGCTATCTGTGAAACTAATTCGTGATGTGTGGCTTCATCTCACAGTGGTAAATCTTTCTTTTGATTCAGCGTGTTGGAAACACTTCTTTGCTAGAATCTGAGAAGGGACATTTTTGAGCCCACTGTAATATGGTGAAAAATTGAATATAGCAAAATAAAAAATAGAAAGAACCTATCTGTGAAACTTCTTTATGATGTGTGGATTCATCCCCGAGGGTAATCTTTTCTGTTGATTTATCAGGATGCCAACACTCCTTTTGTAAAATCTGCAAAGGGACATTTGGGAGCCCATTGTGGCTTATGTTGCAAAACCAAATATCCCAAGATAAAAACTAGAAAGAAGCTATCTGTGAAACTACTTTGTGATGTGTGAATTCATCACATAGAGTTGAAACTTTCTTTTGATAGAGCAGTTTTCAAACACTTTAGGTAGTTAGAATCTGTGAAAAGACATTTGATAGTCAGTAGAGGCCTACACTGAAAAACAGAATATGCCCAGATAAAAACTAGAAAGATGATATCTGTGAAAATTCTTTGTGATGTGTGGATTTATCTTACAAAGTTAAACCTTTCTTTTGATTCAGCTGGTATGAAACGCTATTTTGATAGAATCTGCCAAGGGATTCTTGGGAGAAAATTGAGGCTTATTGTGAAAAACTGTATGTCCCCAGATGAAAACTACAAAGAAGGCATCTGTGAAACTGATTAGTGATACTTGGATTCATCTCACAGAGTTAAACCTTTCCTTTGATTCAGCAGGTTGGAAACAAACACTCTTTGGATAGAATCTGTGAAAGGACATTTGGGATCCTTTTGAGGCCTATGGTAAATAACATAATATCCCCAGATAAAAACTAGAAAGAAGCTATCAGTGAATCTGCTTTGTGATGCATGGATTCATCTCACAGAGTTAAAACTTTCTTTTGATTCAGTAGGTTGGAAACACCTTTTTGTAGAATCTGCAAAGGGGCATTTGTGAGACCTTTTAGGCCTATAATGAAAAACTGAAAATCCACAGAAAAAAACCATAAGGAAGCTCTTTGTGAAACTGTTTGGGATGTGTTTATTCATCTAACAGAATTCAACCTTTCTATCAATATAGCGTGTTTGAAAAATGTTTTAGATAGAATCTGTGAAGGGATATTTAAGAGCCCATAGAGGTCTATGGTGAAAAACAGAATATCCCCAGATAAAAAGTAGAAAAAAGCTAAACATGTAACTGCTTTCTGTTGTATGGATTCATCTCACAAAGTTAAACCTTTGTTATGACACAGCAGGTATGAAACACTCTTTAGTTAGTATCTGTGAAGGGACATTTACAAGCCCATAAGGGCCTATAGTTAAAAACTCAGTAACTCCAGATTAAAAACTAGAAAGAAGCTATCTGTTTAACTTATTTGTGATGTCTGGATTTATCTTAAAGAGATAAACCTTCATATTGAATCAACAAGTTGGAATCACTCTTTTGGTAGAATCTACCAACGGACATTTAGGATCCCTTAGAGGCCTATTGTGAAAAACTGAATATACCTCGATAAAAACTAGAAAGAAGCTATATTTGAAACTGCATTGTTAAGTGTGGATTCATCTCACTGAGTTAAACATTTCCTTGGATTTATCAGGTTGGAAACACTCGTTTTTGTAGACTCTGTGAAGAGACATTGTGGAGCCCATTGAGTCCTATGGTGAACAATCCAATATTTCCAGATAAAAACCTGAAGGAAACTATCTGTGAAACTGCTTTGTGATGTGCAATTCATCTAACAGATTTCAACTTTTTTTTTTATTCAATAGGTTGGAGACACTCATCTGTAGAATCAGCGACAGGCTATTTCAGAACCCATTGAGGCCTATGGATGAAAACCAAATATCCCAAGATCAAAACTAGAAAGGAGCTGTCAGTGAAACTGCTTTGTGATGTTTTGATTTAGCTCACAGAATCAAAACTTTGTTTTGATTCAGCAGGCTGTAAACTGTCTTTTGGTAGAATCTGCATAGGAACTTATCACAGCCCATGGAAGCCTAAGGAGAAATAATGCATATCCCCAGATAAAAACTAGAAAGAAGTGATTTCTGAAACTGCATTGTGATTTGTGAATTTATCTCACAGGGTTAAATCTTTCTATTGATTCAGTAGGTTGGAAACACTTTTTGTAGAATCTGCAAAGGGACATTTGGGGGACCTTTTAGTCCTATGGTGAAAAACCTAATATCCTCAGATAAAAACTATAAAGAAATGATCAGTGAAACTGCTTTTTTGCTGTGTGGATTCATCTTACAGGCTTAAACCTTTCCTTTCATTCCACAGCTTTGAAACACTCATTTTGCAGAATCTGTGAAGGGACATTTTGGAGACCCTAGAGGCCTATTGTGAAAAAGAAAATATTCCCGGATGAAAACTAGAAAGAAGCTATCTGTGAAGTGCTCTGTGATGTGTGGAGTCGTTGCACAGAGTTAAAGCCTTCTATTGATACAGCAAGTTGGAAACAATCTTTAGATAGAATCTGCGAAGGAACATTTATAAGCCCTTAGAGGACTATGGTGAAAAACAGAATATCCCCACATAAAAACTATCAAGAAGCTATCTGTGAAACTGCTTTGTTAAGTGTGGAATCAGCTCAAAGGCTTAAAACTTTCTTTTGAATCAGCAAGTTGCAAACACTCTGTTGCTAGAATCTGTGAAGGGACATTTGCAAGCCCATTGTAGCACACTGTGAAAAATGGAATATTCAAAGATAAAAACTAGAAAGAAGCTTTTAATGAAACTACTTTGTGATGTGCGGATTCTACTCACAGAGTTTAACTTTTCTATTGATTCAGCAGGTTGGAAACACTCTTTTGGTAGAATCAGGAAAGGGATCTGTGGGAGCCCTTTTTGACCTAAGGTGAAAAACTGAATATTCCCAGATAAAAAGAGAAAGATGTTACCTGTGAAACTGCTATATGATGTGCGGATTCATCTCACAGAGTTAAACCTTGGGTAGGCTGGTAGAGTCTCCCATTAGAATACCTGGGGTCACCCTGTTGTCTTTATCATTAGACTGCTTGGTGTCAGCCAGGAGTCTCTCCCACTAGAATGCCTAGGGTTGCCAAGGTATCTCTATCATTACACTTCCTGGGGTCAGACAGGAGTTTCTTCCTTTAGAATCCCGGCAAACCCCCACTTTTCTCATCATTAGACTTCCAGGGGTTGGCTGAGAGTCTCTCCCATTAGAATGTCTAAAGTTGACCAGGTACACCAACCTTAGACTGCCTAGTGTCAGCCAGGAGTCTCTTCCACTAGAATACATGGGTTTGCTAAGGTGTCTCCATCATTACATTGCCTGGTGTTGGCAAGAAGTCTCTCCCATTAAAATACCAAAGTCAGCCAAGAGTCTCTCCCATTAGAATGCCTAGAGTGGCCCAGTTATCTATATCGGTAGAATGCCTGGGTTCAGCTGTGAGTCTTTTTCATTAAAATGCCTGAGATCACCCAGCTGTCTCTAACATTAGACTGCTTATAGTTGGCTGGGAGTCTCTCCCTTTAGAATACCTGGGGTCAGCCAAGCGTCTGTATCACTAGACTGCCCGGGGTTGGTGGAAATCTCTCCCATTAAAGTGCCTGAGATCACCCAAGTGTCTTTATCATTACACTCTCTGCAGCTGGCCGGCAGTCTCTCCCATTAGAATGCCACAGGCCACCCACGTGATTCTGACATTAGACTATCTAGGGACAGCCAGGAGTCTCTCCCATTGGAATGCATGTGGTCACCCAGGTGTCTCTATCACTAGACTGCCTGAAGTTGGCCAAAGGACTTTTCCATTAGAATGTCTGGGGTCACCCAAGTATCTCTATAATTAAACTGCCTGTGGTCAGAAAAATCTCTCCCATTAAAATGCCTGGGGTCACCCAGTTGTCTCTCTCCTTAGGCTGCCTGGGGTAGGCCAGGAGTCTCTGCATTAGAATGCCTGGGGTCAGTGGGGAGTCTCTCCCATTAGAATGCCTACAGTCGCCCAAGTGTCTCTATCATTAGACTGCCTGGGGTCGCCTGAAACTCTCTCCCATTAGAATGTCTGGGTGCGTGCAGGTGTCTTTACTGTAAGACTGCCTGGGGTCGACCAGGAATCTCTCCCATTAGAATGCCTGGGATTGTTCAGATGTCTCTATCATTAGAATGCCTGGGGTCAGAAAGCAGTCTTTCCTGTTAGAATACCTGTGGTGGCCCAACTATCTCTATTATTAGACTGACTGAGGCCAGCCAGGAGTCTCTCCAAAAAGAATGCCTGGGGTCATCAGGGAGTCTCTCTCATTAGAATGACTTTTGTCTCACATATTTCTCCATCGTTAGACTCCCTAAGAGTGGCTGGGAGTCTCTTTCATTAGAATGCCTGGGACGCCCAGGTGTCTTTATAATTAGACTGCATAGGGTAAGCAAAAACTCTCTCCCATTAGAATGCCTGGTTTCTTCTGAGAGTCTCTCCCATTAGAATGACTCTGGTGACCCAGGTTTCTCTATAATTAAACTGCCTGGGGTTGGCCAGGAGTCTTTCCCATTACAATGTCTGGGGTCTCCAAGGTGTCTTTATTATTTGACTGACTGTGCTTGGCTGGGAGTCTCTCCCATATGAATGCCTGTGGTGGCCAAATTGTCTCTATAATTAGACCACCTAAGGTCAGACAAAAGTCTCTCATTAGAATGCCAGGAGTGGCTGAGGTGTTTATCATTAGACTGCCTGGGGTTGGCTGGGAGTCTTTCTCATTAGAATGCTGAAGGTCTCCCAGGTGTTTCTGTCATTAGGCTACCTGGGGTTGGCCAGGAGTTTCTCTCATTGGAATTCCTGGAGGGTCGCCCAGGTGTCTCTATCATTAAACTGCATAGGGTCAGCAAGGAGTCTCTCCCATTAGAATGCCTGGGGTCAGCCAAGTGTTTTCATTCTTAGACTGCCTGGTGTCAGCTAAGAGGCTATCCCATTAAAATGCCTGGGGTCCCCCAGGAGTCCCTCCCATCAGAATGCCTGGAGCCACCCAGGTGTGTCTGTCATTAAACTGCCTGGGGTTGGCCTGGTGTCTCTCACATTAGAATGCTTAGGTTTGCACAGGTGTCTCGACATTTAGACTGCCTGGGCTCGGCCAGGAGTCTCTCCAATTAGAATATCTGGGTTTTCCCAGAGTCTATCCCATTAGAATGACTGGGATCTCCCAGGTCTCTATAATTAGACTGCCTGAGTCAGCCAGGAGTTTCTCCTATTAGAATGTCTAGAATTGATGAGGTGTCTCTAACATTAGACTGCCTGGGGTTGGCTGGGTGTCTCTCCCATTATAATTCTTGAGGTTGGCCCAATGTTACTATTTTTAGAATGCCTGAAGTCGCCCAGGTGACTCTATTATTAAAATTCCCAGGTTTGGACGGAAATTTCTCCCATTAGCATGCCCAGGGTCACCCAGGTGTCTCTACCATGAGACTTCTTGGGGTGGGCTGGGATTGCCTCTCATTATAATGCCTGTGGTTGCCCAGGTGTCTCTACAATTAGAGTGCCTGGAGTCAGCCAGGAGTCTCTCCCATTAAAATGCCTTGGGTCGCCCAGCTGTCTCTATTATTAGACTGCCAGGGGTCCGACAGGAGGTACTCCCATAAGATTGCCTATGATCGCTTGGGTATCTCTATCATTAGACTGCCTGAGAACAGCCAGGAATCTCTCCAATTAAAATGCCTGGAGTCAAGTGGGAGTCCTTCCCGTTAGAATGCCTGTCATTGCCCAGGTGTCTCTATCATTAGACTGCCTGTAGTCAGCCAAGAGTCTCTCCCATTAGAATGCCTAAGTTCACCTAGGTGTCTTTATTATTACACTGCATTGGGTCAGCTAAGAGTCCCTCCTACTAGAATGCCTGGAATCTGCCAAGAGTCTGTCCCATTAGAATGCCTGGGGTGGTCAAGGTGTCTCTATTATATAATGTCTGGGGTTGGCTTGGAGTCTCTCTTATTACAATGCCTGGGGTCGACCAAGTATCTCTATAATTACACTACCTGGGGTCCACCAGGAGACTCTCCCATTAAAATGCCTGGGGTCACTTATGTTTCTCTAGAATTTGATTGCCTGGGGTCAGCCAGGAGACTTTCCCAAGAAAATGCCAGGGATTGGCTGGGAGTCTCTTTTATTAGAATGACTGGGGTCCGCCAGGTGTCTCTATTATTATGCACCCTGGGGTTGGTCTGGAGCCTCTTTCATTAGAATATCTGATTTTGTCCGAAAACCTATTTCATTAGAATGACTAGGGTCACCCAGGTGTTTCTATAATTAGACTGTCTGGGTCCACCAGTAGTTTCTCCCATTAAAATACCTAGGGTTGCCCAGGTGTTTCTATAATTAGACTGTCTGGGTCCACCAGTAGTTTCTCCCATTATAATGCCTAGGGTCAACAAGGTGTCTCTATAATTAGACTTCCTGGGGTCAGCCAGGAGTCTCCCACAAAAATGTCTAGGGTCACCCAGGTGTTTCTATCATTAGACTGCCTGGTATCAGCCAGAAGTCTCTCCAATTAATATGCTTGGGTCACCCAGGTGTCTCTATCACTAGACTGCCTGGGGTCAGGTGGGAGTTTCTCCCATTGGAATGCTTGGGGATGAAAAGGTGTCTCTATCATTAGACTGCCTGAGGTCAGCCAGGAGTCTCTCCCATTCAAATGCCTGAGTTTGCCCAGGAGTCCCTATTCTTAGACTGCCTGGGGTTGGCCAGGAGATTCTCCAATTGGAATACCTGGATTCCTCTGGGAGTCTTTCCTATTAGAATGACTGTGGTGGCCCAGGTGTCTCTATAATTACACTACCTTGGGTTGGCCAGGAGTCTCTCCATTAAAATGCCTGGGGTCGACCATGTGTCTCTATCATTAGACTACCTGAGGTCAGCCAGAAGTCTCTCCTATTGGATTGCCTGGGGTCGGATAAGAGTCTCTCTTTTTAGAATTTCTGGGGTCACCAAGTTGCCTCTATCATTAAAATGCCTGGGGTCTGCTGGGAGTTTCTCCCATTAGAATGCCAGTGGTCGCAAAGGTGTCTCTGAAATTAGACTGCCTGGGGTTGGTCAAGAGTCTCTCCCATTAGAATGACAGTGGTCTTCAGGTGTCTCTATAATTAGAATGCCTGGAGTCAACCAGGATTCTCTGTCAGTACAATGCCTGGGATCTCTCAGGTGTCTCTATAATTAGACCACCTGGGTTTAGACAAAAGTCTCTCCCATTAGAATGCCAAGCGTCGCCCAGGTGTCTCTATTATTAGACTTCTAGGGGTGGGCTGGGAGCCTCTTCCATTAGAATTCTGGGAATCGCCTAGGTGTTTCTGTCATTAGACTACCTGGGGTCGGCCAAGAGTCCATTTGTCGGCCTAGTTGTCTTTATCATTAGGCTTCCTCGCGTCAGACAGATGACTCTCCAATTAGCATGGCTGCAGTCGCCCATGAGTCTCTCCCATTAGAATGCCTGGGGTCGGCTGGAAATCTCTTCCACTAGAATGTCTGGACTCTCCCAGGTGTCTCTACCTTTAAAATGCTTGGGTTTAGACAAAAATTTCTCCCATTAAAATGCCATGACTCTTGAAGCTGTCTCTACCATTAGAATGTATTGGGTCAGAGAGCAGGCTCTCCGATTAGAATGCCTGGTGTCACTCAGATGTCTCTATAATGAGACTGCCCTGGGTTGGCCAGGAGACTCTGCCATTATAATATGTGGGGTGGCCCAAGTGTCCCTATAATTAGACTGCCTGTGGTTAACAAGGTGTCTCTCACATTAGAATGCCTGGCGTCGCCCAGGTGTCTTCATTCTTAGACTGTCTTGGGTCAGCCAGGAGTCTCTCCCACTAGAATGCCTGGGGTCTGCCCAAAGTCTCTCCCATTAGAATGCCTGGAGTCACCCAGGTATCTCTATCATTAGACTGGATGGGGTTGGGCCAGAGTCTCTCCCGTTAGAATGTCTGGGGTCGCCGAGGTGTCTCTATAATTAGACTGCCTGGATAAGGTCAAAAGTCTCTGCCTTTAGGATACCTGTTTTCGCCCAGTTGTCTCTATCCTTAGACTGCCTCAGATAGGCCAGAAGTCTCTTCTATTAGAATGCCTGTGGTCATCGGGGATTCTCTTCCATTATAATGACTGGGGTCGTCTAGGTGTCTTTTTTATTAGACTGCCTGGTGTCAGCCAGGAGTCTCTGTATTAGACTGCCTGGAGTTGCCCAGTTGTCTCTAATAATCAAACTGCCTGGGGACAGACAGGAGTCTCTCTAATCTGAGTGCCTGGAATCAACCAGGTGTCTCTATCATTAGACTGCATTGTGTCAGCTGGGAGTCCCTCCTTTTAGAATGCCGGAGGTCGCCCAGGTGTTTCTGTAATTAGACTACCTAATCTGCCCAATGGAATATCTGATGTTTCCCATGTGTCTGTATCATTAGACTGCCTTGGATCGACCAGGAGCTTCTCTTATTAGAATGTCTGAGGTGACCCAGGTGTCTCTATAATTAGAATGCTTGGGGTCAGCAAGGCCATGTTGAATACCTGGGGTGGGTCAGGTGTCTCCATCCTTAGACTTCCTGGGGTTGGCCTGGAGTCTTTCATTAGAATGCTCGGGGTCAGCCTAGATTATCTCCTATTAGAATGCCTGGAGTTGCCCAGGTGTCTCTATCATTAGACTGCCTGGGATTGACCGAGAGTCTCTCTCATTACAATGCCTGGGGTCACCCAGGCATCTCTATCATTAGACTGCTTGGGGTCTACCGAGAGTCTCTCCCTTTAGAATGCCCAAGGTCACCCAAATGTCTCTATCACTAGGCTGTCTGGGGTCTGCCAATTGTCTCTCCCATTAGAATGTCTGTGGTAAACCATGTATCTCTATCATTAGACTGACTGGTGTCGGCCAAGAGTCTCCCATTAGAATACCTTCGGTTGGCCGTGAGTCTCTTCCATTAGAATGCCTCGGGTAGTCCAGAGTCTTTCGTATTAAAATGCTGGGGGTCGTCTACTTATCTCTATCATTATGCTTTCTCGGATTGGACAGGAGACTCTCCCATTAGAAAGTCTGTGGTCGCTCAGGTGTCTCTATCATTAGATGTCCTGGGAATGTCCAGGAGTCTCTCCCATTAGAATGCCCGAGGTTGGCCGGAAGTCTCTCGCATTAGAATGCCTGCGGTCGCCCAGGTGTCTCTATCATTAGAATGTGTGGGGTTGGCTGGGAGTCTCTCCCATTAAAATGCCTTGGGTGGTTCAGGTATCTCTATCATTAAAATGAATGGGGTTGGCTGGCAGTGTCTCCCATTAGAACGCCTGGTGTCACCAAGGTGTCTCTATAAAGACTGGTTTTGCTCAGCCAGGTGTCCTTATTCTTAGACTGCCTGTGGTCAGCCAGAGGTCCCTTTCATTAGAATGCCTGGGGTCAACCAAAAATCTCTCCAATTATAAAGACTGTGGATGCCCAACTGTCTCTATAATCAGACTGCCTGGGGTCAACCAGGAGTCTCTCCCATTAAAACGCCTGTGGCAAACCAGATGTCTCCATCATTAGACTGCCTGGTGTCAGCCAGGAGTCTCTGCCATTAGAATGCTTGTGGTCAGTTGAGAGTCTTTTCTATTAGAATGCCTGGGCTCTCCATGGTGTCTCTATTATTAGAAAGCCTGGGGCCATCCGGGAGTCTCTCCAATTAGAATGCCTGGAGTTGCCCAGGTGTCTCTATTATTAGACTGCCAGAAGTCGGCCAGAAGTCTCTCCCATTAGAATGCTTGGGGTCGCCCAGTAGGCTTTATTTTTAGAATGCCCATGGTGGGACAGGAGTCCTTTCCATGAAAATGCCTGGTGTCTCCCAGGTGTCTCCATCATTAGAGTGCCTGCGGTCAGCTGAAAGTCTCTCCCATTAGAATCCCTGAGATCACCCAAGTGTCTTTATCATTAGGCTACCTGCGGTTGGCCAGGAGTGTTTTCCATTAGAATGTCTGGTGTGAACCAGGAGTCTTACTCTTTAGATTGCCTGAGGTCGGCCAGGAGTTTCTTCATTAGAATTCCTGGGGCTGAAAGTCTCTTACTAGAATGACTGGGGTTGTCCAGGTGTCTGTATCATTATAGTGTCTTGGGTCTCCCAGAATCTCTCCTATTAGAATGCCTGGGGTCACCTAGGTGTCTTTATAATTAGACTGCTTGGGCTCAGTTAGTGATCTCTCCCATTAGAATGCCTGGGGCGGCACAGGTTTTTCTATTATTAGACTGCATGCGGTCTGCTGGGAGTCTCTCCCATTAGAATGCCTGGAGTCACCCAGGGCTCTCTAGCATTAGACTTGCTGGTGTCGGCCGGAAGTCTCCACATTAGAATGCTTGGGGTCGGAGGGAGTATCTCCCATTAGAATGACTGATGTCATCCTGGTGTCTCTAATATTAGAATGCCTGGAGTAGGCCAGGAGTCTTTCACTTTAGAATGCCTAAGGTCGTGAGGTTTCTCTATAACTAGACTGGGGTCAGCCAGGAGTCTCTCCCAAAGGAATACCTGGTGTCTGCTGAAAATTTCTCCCATTAAAATGCCATCAAAATTCTTGTGGTCGGTTGGAAGTTTTTTCTATTAGAATGCCTGGCATCTCCAAGATGTCTCTATTATTAGAAAGCCTGGGGCTATCCGGGAGTCTCTTCAATTAGAATGCCTGGAGCCATCCATTTTTCTCTATCATTAGAATTCTTGAAGTCATCCAGGAGTCTCTCCCATTACAATGACACGGGTCGGCCAAATGTTTCCCTTACTAGAATGCCTGCCGTTGGCCGTGAGTCTCTCCCATTAGAATGCCTAGGATCACCCAAGTGTCTCTATCATTAGACTGCTTTGGATCAGCCAGGAGTCTCTCCCATTATAATTCCTGGGTTTGCCTAAATGTCTCTATAATTAGGCTGCCAGGCTCTTCCATGAGTCTCTCCCATTAAAATGTCTGGAGTCGCCCAGGTGTCTCCATCTCTAGGCTGCCTGGAATTGTCCTGGGGTCTCTCCCAGTAGAATGCCTGGGGTCATCCAGGTGTCTCTATCACTAGTCTGCCTGGGTTCGACTGGGAGTCTCTTCCATTAGAATGCCTGGGGTTGCTCATGTAGCTCTTTCATTAGACTGCCTGAGTTCATCCAGAAGTCTCTCCCATTAAAATTCCTAAAATCGCCCAGGTGTCTCCATAGTTAGACTGCCAGGGATTGGTTAGGAGTCTCTCCCATTAGAATGCCTGTGGTCGCCCAGGTGTCTCTATGCTTATACTGCCTGCTGTTGGCCAGGAGTCTCTCATTAGAATGCTTGAGGTTGTCCCGGAGTTCCTCCCATTAGAATGCCTGGGGTCGCCCAGGTGCCTCTACCATTAGACCACCTGGGTTCCATCGGATATCTCTCCCATTACAACTCCTGAAGTTGCCCAAGTGTCTTTATTATTATACTTCCAGGGTTTGGCCAGAAGTCTCCTTCATTAGAATGCCTGGGGACGCCCAGGGGCCTCTAACCTTAAATTGCCAGGGGTTGGCCTAAATCTCTCCCAAGAGAATGCTTGGGGTCGGCCGAGAACCTCTTCAATTAGAATGCCATTGGTTGCCTAGGTGGCTCATCATTAGAATGTCTGTGTTCGGCTGGGAGTCTCACCCATTAGAATGCCTGGGGTAATTTAGATGTCTGTATAATTAGACTGCCTGGAGTCAGCCAGGAATAATACCTGCATTTGACTGGGAGTCTTTCCCATTAGAATGCCTATGGTTGCTCATGTTTCTCTATCATTAGAATGTCTGGGTTTGGCCAGGAGTCTCTCCCATTAGAATGCCTGTAGCCACCCAGGTGTCTCTATCATTAAACTGCCTGGCATCGACCGGGAGTCTCTACATTAGAATGCCTTGGGTCAACCAGGCGTCTCTATCGTTTGACTGCCTGGTGTCAGCCAAAATCTCTCCATTAGAATGCATAGGGCTGGCCAAGAATCCCTACCATTAGAATGACTGGGATTGTCCAGGTGTCTGTATCATTAGACTGCCTGGGGTCGGCCGGGCGTCTCTCCAATTAGAATGACTGGAGTCGCCCAGGGGTCTCTATCATTGGGCTGCCTGGGGTCGGCCAGGAGTTTCTCCCATTAGAATGCCTTGGGCTGACTGGAAGTCTCTCCCATTAGAACATGTGGGGTTGCCCAGGTGCCTCTAACATTAGACTGCCTGGAGTTGGCTAGGAATCTCTCTCATTAGAATACCTGTGGTCACCTAGGTGTCTCTTTAATTATTCTACCAGGAATCCACCAGGAGTCTCTCGAATGAGAATCCCTGTGGTTGGTTGCCCATTTGCTTCCATCATTGGACAGCCCAGGGTCAGTTGAGAGTCTCTCTCATTAAAATGCCTGGGGTTGCCTAGGAGTCTCTAACATTAGACTGCCTGGGTTCATCCAAAACTTCTCTCGTTAGAATGCCTGAAGATGCCAATGTGTGTCTATAATTAGAATACCTGGGGTCTGCCAGGATCTTCTCCCATTAGAATGCCAGAGGTTGTCCAGGTGTCTTTATTCTTAGACGGCCTGCATTCAGCCAGGAGTCTCTCATTAGAATGCCTGGTGTTGGCCCAAATTCTCTTTAATTAGAATGCCTGGGGTCACCCAGGTGTCTCTATTATTAGGCTGTCTGGGTTTGGTAGTGAGTCTACTTCATTACAATGCCTAAGGTCGCCCAGGTGTCTCTATCATTAGACTGCTTAGGGTTGACCAGGAGCCTCTCCCATTCGAATCCTAGTGTTACCCAGATGCCTGTAATTAGACTTCCTGGGTTCAACCAGGAGTCTCTCCCATTACAATGCCTGGGGTCGCTCAGGTGTCTCTATCATTAGACTGCTTAGGGTTGGCCAGGAGTCTCTCTCATTTGAATTCCTAGTGTTGCCTAGATGTCTCTGTAATTAGACTCCCTGGGTTCAACCAGGTGTCTCTCCCATTAGAATGCCTAGGGTCGCTCACGTGTCTCTATCCTTAAACTGCCTAGGGTCAGCCAGGAGTCTCCCATTAGAATGTTTGGGGTAGGCTGGAAGCCTCTCCAGTTAGAATGCTTGGGGTCGCCCAGGTGTCTCTATTATTAGAATGACTGGAGTCAGTGGGGAGTCTCACCTCCATTAGAATGCCTAGGGTCATCTAGATGTCTGTATAATTAGACTTTTTGTGGTCAGCCAAAACTCTCTTTCAAAAGAATGCCTGCATTCTTCCGAAAGTCTCTCCCATTAGAATGCCTGAAGCTGTTCATGTCCGTCTGTAAGTAGACTGCCTGGGTCGGTCAGGAGTCTCTCCCATTAGAATGCCTGAGGACACCAAGCTGTCACTATCATGAGACTGCCTGGTGTAGCCCAGGTGTCTTTATCGTTAAACTTCCTGGGGCCAGCCAGGAGTCTCTTTCATTAGAATGCCTGCAGTAGCCTAGGTGTCTCTATCGTTAGACTTCCTAGGGTAGGCAGGGAGTCTCTCCCATTAAAATGCCTGGCGTCTCCCAGGTGTCTCTACCATTAGTCTGCCTGGGGTAAGCCAGCATCCTCTATCATTAGAATGACTGGTGTCTCCCAGGTGTCTCTATAATTACATTGTCTGGGTAAGTTAAGAGTCTCTCCCATTGAAATGCATGGGATCACCCAGGTTTAATTATTCTTAGACTGCCTAGTGTCGACCAAGAGTCTCTGGTATTAGGATGACTGATGTCGCCCTGGTGTCTCTATAATTACCTGGGTTTGGCCAAGAGTCTCTCTCATCAAAATGCCTAAAATCGACCAGGTGTCCTTATCATTAGACTGCCTGGGGTCAGCCAGGGGTCTCTCCCATTAGAATGCCTGGCATCGGCCAGGAGTCTTTTGGATTAGAATTCCTGGGGTGGCCCAGGTGTCTTTATTATAATACCTAGGGTCTTCTGGGAGTCTTTCCCATTAGAATGCATGCTGTCGCCCATGCCTTTCTATCATTAGACTCACTGGGGTCGGCTGGGAGTCTCTTTTATTAGAATGCTTGGGGTGGGCTGGAAGTCTTTCCCATTAGAATTCCTGTGGTTGGCAGGGAGTCTTTCCCATTATAATTCCTGGGATCACCCAGTTGTTTTTATCATTAGAATGCCTGGGATAGGCCAGGAGTGTCTCCCAGTAGAACTCCTACTGTCACCCAGGTGTCTCTACCATTAGAATGCCTAGGGTCAGCCAGGAGTCTTTCCAATTAAAATGCCTAAAATCACCCAGGGGTCTTTATTATTAGACAGCCTGGATTCGGCCAGGAGTCTCTCCCATTAGAATGCCTGGCATTGCCCAGGTGTTTCTATCATTAGACTGTCTAGGTTCGGCCAGGAGTCATTCACATTAGAATATCTGTGGTTGCCCGGTTGTCTCTACAATTAGAATGCCTAGGTTCTTCCAGGAGTCTCTCCCATTTGAATGCCTTGGGTCACCCAGGTGTTTCTATCATTAGACTGCCTTAGTTCTGCCAGAAATCTCTTATTTTAGAATGCCTGTGGTCGACCTCAAGTCTCTCCCATTAGAATGCCTTGGGTTGCCTAGGGGTCTCTATCATTGAACTGCCTAGCATCTCCCAGGAGCCTCTTCCATTAGAATGCCTGTGTCACCCAGTTGTTCCTATCTTTAGACTGCCAGGGGTCAGACGGGAATGTCTCCCATTAGAATGCCAGAAGTCGCCCAGTTGTCTCTATCATTAGACTGCCTTGTGTTATCCAGGAGTCTCTCCTACTAAAATGTCTGGTGTCACCCAGGTGTCTTTATTATTAAACTGCATGGTGTTGGCCAAGAGTCACTACCATTAGAATGCCTGGGGTGGGCCAGGAGTTTCTCCCATTTGAATGCCTGAGGTCGTTTAGCTGTCTCTGTTATTAGACTGCTGGAATCCGCGGGAATATCTTCTATCAGAATGCCTGGAGATGCCCAGGTCTCTCTTGTTAGACTGCCTGTGGTCAGCCAGGTGTCTCTCCCATGAGAATGCCTTGTGTCACCCAGGTGTCTCTATCTTTAGAATGCCTGAGGTCGGCCAGGAGTCTTTCCCATTAGAATGTCTGGGGAGGCCCAAGTGTCCCTATCCTTAAACTGCCTTGGGCCAGCCATGTTTTTCTGCCATTAGAATGCATGAGGCGGCTGATAGTCTCTCTCTAATTAGAATGCCCTGTTGTCACTCAGGTGTCTATATCATTAGAATGCCTAAGGTCCTCCAGGAGTCTTTCCCATTAGAATGCCTGGGGTCACCCAGGTGTTTCCATCATTAGACTGCCTGCGGTTGGCTGTAAATCTCTATCATTAGAATGCCTGGGGTCACCCAGGTGGCTCTATTATACTGCTCTGGGTCCACCAGGAGTCTCTTCCATTATAATGCCTGGGTTTTTTCAGGCATACCTATAATTAGGCTTCCTGGGCTTGACCAGAAGTCTCTCCATAGAATGCCTGGGGTCACCCAGTTGTCTCTATCATTAGCCTGCCTGTATTCAGCTGGGAGTCTTTCTAGTTAGAATGCCTGGGGTCGCCCAGGTGTCTCTATTATTAGAATGACTGTAATAGCCCCGTGTGTCTATAATTAGGCCCTCAGGGGTCGGCCAGGAGTCTCTCCCATTAGAATGCCTGTGGCCGCCCAGGTGTCTTTATCCTAACATTGCCTGTGGTCAGCCACAAGTCTCCCATTAAAATGCCTGGGGTCCGCTGGGAGTCTTTCCCATTAGAATGCCTGGGGTTGATATTGTGTCTCTATCATTAGACTGCCTGGGTTCAACTGGGTGGGTCTCTCTTTAAAATGCCTGAGGTCCTTAAGGTGTCTCTGTCATTAGATTGCCTGGGGTCACCTGGGAGTCTCTCCCATTAGAATACCTGTGGTCAACCAGGTGTCTTTATTCTTAGATGGCCTGGGGTCAACCATGAGTCTTTCCCATTAGAATGACTGGAGTTATCCAGAAGTCTCTTCCATTAGAATGACTGTAATCACCTGGTGTCTCTATAATTAAACTGTCTGGCATTGGCCAGGATTGTCTTCCTTTAAAATGCCTGGGTGTGACCAGGTGTCTCTATCATTAGACTGCCTGGGCTTAACCAGGAGTCTCTCCTATTAGAATGTCTTACATCACCCAGGTGTTTCTATAATTAATTGCCTGGGGTTGGCCAAGCATTTCCTTCATTAGAATGCCTGCTGTCACCCAGATATCTCTGTCAATTGGCCCTGCGGGGTCAGCCGAGGGTCTTTTTCAGTATAATGCTTTGGGTCACACAGGTGCCTCTCTCATTAGACTGCCTGGGGTTGGCCAGGTGTCTCTCAAATTAGAATGCCTGGGATCTCCCAGGTGTCTCTATCATTAGACTTCCTGAAGTCCACTGGAAATCTCTACCATTAAAATGACTTGGGTCACCCAGATGTCTCTGTCATTAAGCTGCCTGGATTTGGCAGTGAATCCCTGCCATTAGAATACCTGGGGTTTCCGGGGTGTCTCTATCCATTGACTGCCAGGGTCAGCTAGAAGTTTCTCCCATTGTAATGACTTGGGTACCTTGGAGTATCTCCCATTATAATGCTTGGGGTGGTCCAGGTATCTTTAGCATAGAATGCCTGTGGCTGGCTGGGAGTTTCTCTTACTGGAATGCCAAAAGTCGCCCAGATATCTCTATCATTAGGCAGCCTGGGGTCGGCCAGGAGTTTCTTTCATTAGAATGCCTGAGTTCTGCTGTTAGAATGCCTGGCATTGCAAAGGTATCTTTACCATTAGAATGCCTGGTGTCAACCTACAGTCTCTTTCCTTGAAATGCCTGAAGTGGCTCAGTTGTCTCTATCATTAGATAGCCTGTGGTTAGATGGGAATCTCTCCAATTAGAATGCCTGAGGTCGTTCAGGTGTATCTATAATTAGACTGCCTGGAATCAGCCAAAAGTAGGTCCCAAGAGAATGGGGTAGGCTGGGAGTCCCTCCAATCAAAATGCCTGGGGTGCCCCAGGAGCCTCTATCATTAAAATACTTGGGTTAGTTCGGGAATCTCTCCTATTAGAATGCCTACGGCCACCCTGTTGTCTCTATCATTAGACTGCCTGTGGTCGGCCGGCTGTCTCTCCCATTCAAATGCCTGGGCTCACCCAGGTGTCTCTATCGTTAGACGGCCTGGGGTCACCTTGGAGTCTCTTAAATTAGAATGCCTGTGGTAGCCTTGGTGTCTCATAAAGACTTATCATTAGACTGCCTGGACTCAGTCAGGAGTCTTTCTTGTTAGAATGAATGGGGTTGTCCAGGTGTCTTTATTATTAGACTGCCTGGTGTTGACCAGGAGTCTCTCCCTTTAGAATGCCTGGAATCCCGCAGGTGTCTGTAACATTAGACTGCCTGTTGTCAGCTGGGAGTCTCTCCCATTAGAATGCCTGGGATCTTCAAGTTGCCTCTATCATTAGACTGTATGCGGCGTTTCAGGAACCTCCCATTAAAATGCCTGGGGCCAGCCAGGTGCTCTCCCATTAGAATGACTAGGGTTGTTCAGGTGTCTGTATCATTAGACTGCTTGGGGTTGGCCAGGACTTTCTCCCATTAGAATGCCTGGGGTTTCCCAGTTGTCTCTATTATTAGACTGTCCAGGGTCAACCAGAAGTTTCTCCCATTACAATGCCTTGGCTTTTCGTGGTTTCTGTTTCACTAGAATGCCTGGGGTCAGCCGGAAGTCTCTCTCTTTAGAATGCCTGACGTGGCCCAGGTGTCTCTATCATTAGTCAGCTTGAGCAGGTCCAGGAGTCTTTCTCATTATAATGCCTGGGGTCTCACAGGTTTTGTTAATATTAGACTGCGTGGTGTCAGGCAAGAATCTTTTCCATTAGAATGCCTGGGGCCAGCCAATAGACTTTCACATTAGAATTCCTGAAGGCACTCAGGTGTCTCTATCATTAGACTGACTGAGGTTGGTTGCAAGTCTCTCCAATTAAAAATGCCTGGATTCGCCCAGGTGTCTCTATAATTGGACTGTCTGGGGTTGGCCAGAAGTCTTTCCCATTAGAATACTTGGAGTGGGCTGGGCATGGTGGCTCACACCTGTAATCCCAGAACTTTGGGAGGCCAAGAGGGGTGGATCACGAGGTCAGGAGATGGAGACCCTCCTGGCTAACACAGTGAAACTCCGTCTCTACTAAAAACACAGAAACATTAGCTGGGCATGGTGGCAAGCACCTGTAGTCCCAGTTACTCAGGAGACTGAGGCAGGAGAATGGTGTGAATCTGGGAGGCAGAGCTTGCAGTGAGCCAAGATCATGACACTGCCCTCCAGCCTGGGGAACAGAACGAGACTCAAAAGAAAAAAAAAAAGAAAAAGTAAAAGAAAAAGAACACCTGGTGTCACCTAGGAGTCTGTATCCTTAAACTGCCTGGAATTAGCCAGGAGTCTTTCCCATTAAAATGCCTAAGTTCGGCCAGGAGTTTCTCCAATTAAAATGCCTGGAATCAATAATGTATCTCTATCATTAGACTGCCTGAGGTCGGCCAGAAATTTCTCCTGTTAGAATGCCTAGTGTCAGCTGGCAGTCTCTTCCATGACTTGGGTAGCCAAGGTGTCTCTATCATTAGAACGTGTGGGTTGGCTCAGCTGTCTCTATCATTAGAATGCCTGAGGTCAGCCTAAGGTCTCTCCCATTATAGTTTCTGGGGTCGCCCATGTGACTGTATCATTAGATTGCCTGTGGTCAGCCAGTAGTCTCTCCTATTAGAATGCCTGGGGTCACACTTGGGTTCGGCCAGGTGTCTCTACTTTTAGACTGCCTGGGATAGGCCAGGAATTGTTCCCATGAGAATGACTGAGCATGCCCAAATGTCTCTATCATTAGAAAGACTAGGTGTTAGAAATACTCATTCCTTTGTACTGAAAAGAAGAACTAGTGCTCAAAGAATGTTCTCAGCAAGGCAATTTTACTTTCTGCAGAAAGAGTGCTGTCCATCAGCAATCCTGCCATGAGAGCACAATGAACAAACAAGGACAAGAATATTTAGCCCTTATGCATTTTGTCCTTACTGCTGTGTCCTATCTCCATTGGTGGGAGCTGGACCTCACAGTCTAAGCTAAACCCGATTGGCTAACAACTTAAAACTTTCCTAAGTAGGTAAAGGTAATGGAGAACAAAAGGAAAAGAGGAAGTTGCTTGCAAAAGAACTTAGAAAAGTAATATTTCCAAATAAGGAAGGGGTATAGGCTGTGAGATGGGACATGCTTGAGCATGTCTAGAACAAATATCTTGCTTAAAGTACGAGGACATAAAATGTACTTATTCCCTCATGTCCAACAGCTACATAGGATAGGGCTTAATAAAGAGTTCTTAGTATTAAAGCAAGGAGGCTTGAAGGAAGTTAGTTTTTAAAAGAAACTATTATTTCTAACATTTATTATTTAACAAGAAGGGAAACTTTGAAAAGGAACTTTCCACTTTCCACACTGGGGTTGGTGGAAAGTCTCTTCCATTGGAATGCATGGGGTTTCCCAGGTGTATCTATCATTAGACTGCCTTTGGTCGGCCTTGAGTCTCATCCGTTTGAATGCTTGGGGTCGCCAAGGTGTCTCCATCATTAGAGTGCCTGGCCTTGGTCAGGAGTCTCTCCCATTAGAATGCCTGGTGTCAGCTGGGAGTCTCCTATTATGATGCCTGGAATTTCCCAGTGTCTCTATCATTAGACTGCCCAGGGTCAACCAGAAATTCCTTCCATTAGAATGCCTGGGTTCTCCCAGGTGTCTCTGTCATTAGGCCACTTGGGGTTGGCTAGGAGTCTCTCCTATGAATACACCTGAAGCTGCCTATGTGTCTCTATCATTAGTCTGCCTGCAGTCAGCCAGGAGTCTCTCATATTAGAATTGCTGGAGTCAGCCTTGTATCTGTATCATTAGAGTGCCTGCATTCGGCAAGAAATCTTTCTAATTAGAATGCCTGGGGTCAGCCTGGAGTCTCTGCCATAACGACGCCTTGGGTAACCCAGGTTTCTCTATCATTAAAATGCCTGTGATCAGCTGGGAGTCTCTCCCATTAGAATGCCTGGGGTTTCCAGGAAGCAGAGCTTGCAGTGAGCCGAGATCACACCACTGCACTCCAGCCTGGGTGACGGAGCAAGGCTCCATCTCAAAAAAAAAAAAAAAAAAAAAAAAAAAAAAAGAATGCCTGGGGTTGCCAAGGCATTTCTATTCTTAGACTGCCCGGGGTCTGCCAGGAGTCTCTTTAATTAGAATGCCTGAAGTCAGCCACGAGTATTTTCACAGATAGCTTGTTTCTAGTTTTCATTGTTTGATATTCTGTTCTTCACAATAGGCCTCAATGGGCTCACAAATATCACTTTGTAGATTCTACAAAAAATGTGTTTTCAACCTGGTGAATTGAAAAACAGGTTACATTCTTTGATATGAATCCTCAACTTAGCATTTTCACAGATAACTTGTTTCTAGTTACTATCTCGAAATATTCAGTTTTTCACTGTAGTCCTCAATGGGAAAAAAATGTTGCTTATCAGATTCTTTAAAAAGTGTTTTTCCAACCTGTTGAATCAAAACAAAAGTTGAAGTCGGTGAGATGACTCCACACATCGCAAAACATCATCACAGATAGCCTGTTTTTCATTCTTATCACTAGATATGACTCCACACATCACAAAACATCCTCACAGATAGCCTGTTTTTCTTTCTTATCACTAGATATTTTGTCTTTCACTATAGGCCTCAATAAACTCAGAAACGTCCCTTCGTAGATTCTACAAAAGAGTGTTTGCAACCTGGTGAATCAAAACAGAGATGTAATACCATGAGTTGTATCCACATATCACAAAACATTTTCACAGATAGTTTGTTTCTACATTTTACCACAGAATATTCAATTTTTCTCTATAGACCTCATTAGGCTCAGAAATGTCTCCTCATAGATTGTGCAAAAAGAGCATTTACAAGCTGAAGAATCAAAACAAAGATTGAACTCTGTGAGATAAATCCACACATCTCAAAGTATTTTCAAAGATGGTTTGTTTTAAATTTTTATTGCAGGATATCCGGTTTTTCACTATAGGCCTCAGTGGGCTCAAAATTGCCCCTTTGCAAATTCTACAAAAACAGTGTTACCAACCTGGTGAATCAAAACACAGGTTCTTTCAGTGAGATGAATCCACAAATCATTAAGGATTTTCACAGATAACTTGTTTCTAGTTTTTACCTTAGGATATATGGCTTTTTACTATAGGATTTGCTGGGCTCAGAAAAGTACCTTCATAGATTCTACAAAATGATTGTTTCCAACCTGGTGAATCAAAACACAGGTTCTGTTCATGAGATAAATCCACAGATCATAAAGCATTTTCACAGATATCCTGTTTCAAATTTTTATGGTGAAATGTTTGTTTATTCACTATAGGACTCAATGGGCTCAGAAATGTTTCCTCATTGAGTCTACAAAAAGAGTGTCTTCAACCTGTTGAATCAAAACAAAGGTTTAACTCTTTGAGATGAATCCACATGTCAAAAGCTTTTTCAAAGATTGATGTTTTTTATAGTTTTTATCCCAGGATATTTGGTTTTCCACAATGGGTCTCAATGGGCTCAGAAATGTCCCTTTGCAGATTCTACAAAAAGAGTGTTTCCAAAGTGGCCAATCAAAACATAGGTTTAAATCAGTTAGATAAATCCATATATCACAAAGCATTCTCATAGATAGCTTGTTTATACTTTTGTCATGAAATATTTCTTTTTTTACTGTAGGGCTCAATGGGCTCAGGTATGTCCCTTCATAGATTATACAAAAAAAAATTTCCCAACATGGTGTTTCAAAATACAGGTTCCATTTGGTGACATGAATTCACACATCACAAAACATTTTCACAGATAGTTTATTTCTAGTTTTTATTGTGGAATATTTGTTTTTTCTCTGTATGCCTCAATGAGCTCAGAAATGTCTCTTTGTAGATTCTACAAAAAAAGTGCTTCCAACCTGGTGATTCAAAACATAGCTTCCATTTGGTGAGATTAATCCACACATTACAAAGCATTTTAACAGATAGTTTGTTTTTAGTTTTTATCACAGAATATTCAGTGTTTAACAACAGGTCTCTAAGGCCTCAAAAATGTCCCTTAGTAGATTTTACTAAAAAAGAATTTTCAACCTTTTGAATTATAACAAAGGTTTAATCCTGTGAAATGAATCCACACATAGAAAAGCATTTTCACAGATAGCTAGTTTCTAGTTTCAGTGTGGGATATTTTGTCTTTCAGTATAGGCCTCAATAGGCTCAGAAATATCCCTTCATAGATTCTACAAAAAGAGGGTTTCCAACCTGCTGAATTCAAAGAAAGGTTTCACTCTGTGAGATGAATCCACACATCACAAAGCAGTTTCACAGATAGCTTCTTTCTAGTTTTTATCACGGGATATTTTGTTTTTCACTATAGGCCTCAATGGGCTCTGAAATGTCCCTTTGTAGTTTCTACAAAAACAGTGTTTCAAACCTGTAGAATCAAAACAAAGTTTTGATGATGTGAGATAAATCCACACGTCACAAAGCCTTTTCACAAATAGCTTGTTTCTATTTTTTATCACCAGATATTCCCTCTAGGCCTTAATCAGCTCAGAAAAGTTTTCTCAGAGATTCTATAAAAGGAGTGTTTCTTACCTGATGAATTAAAACAAAGTTTTAACTATGTGAGATAAATCCACATATTGTAAAGCATTATTACAGATAGCTTGCTTCTAGCTTTTATCTGAGGATATTTGGTTTTTCACAATAGGCCTCAATGGGCTCATAAATGTTCCTTTGTAGATTCTACAAAAAAAGTTTCCAACCTAGTGAACCAAAACAAAAGTTTAACTTTGTGAAATGGATCTATATATCATGAAGCATTTTCATAGATATATTTCTCCTAGTTTTTATCATAGGATATTTGGTTTTTCACTATAAGCCTCAATGGGCTCAGAAATGTCCTTTTGTAGATTGTACAAAGAGTTTTTCCAACCTGTTGAATCAAAACACAGGTTTAAGTCTGTGAGATAAATGCACACATTGCAAAATATTGTCACAGGCAGGTTGTTTGTAGTTTTTATTTGTGGACTTTTTTTAACTGTAGGCCTAAATGGGCTTAGAAATTTTTTTTTTTTTTGTAGATTCTGCAAAAAGAGTTTTTGAAACCTGTTGAATGAAAACAAAGTTTTAAATCTGTGACATAAATCCACACATTTCAAAGCATTTTACAGATAACTTTTTACTGGTTTTTATCACGGGAAATTCAGTTTTTCACTACATACCTTTATGGGCTAAGAAATATTTCTTCTTCGTTTCCACAGAAATAGTGTTAACAACCTGATGAATCAAAATACAGTTTCCACTCGATGAGATGAATCTACACATAACAAATCATTTTCACAGATAGCTTGTTTCTAGTTTTTTTTTTTATCGGATATTCGGTTTTTCACTATAAGCCTCAATGGGCTCAGAAATGTCTCTTCATAGATTCTACAAAAAGAGTGTTTCCAACCTGGTTCAAAACACAGGTCTCATTCAGTGAGATGAATTCATACATCACAAAGCATTTTCACATGTAGCTTATTTTTGGATTTCATCACAAAATATTTTGTCTTTCACTATACACTTGAAAGTGTTCAGAAATTTCCCATTTTAGATTCTACCAAAGAAGTGTTTCCAACATTTTGAACCAAAACAAAATTTATCTTCGTGAGATGAATCCACATATTGCAAAACATTTTCACAGATAGTTTAATAACAGGTTTCATCTCAGGATATTCTGTTTTTCACTCTCAGCTTCAATGGTCTCAGAAATGTCCCTTTGTAGATTCTACAAAAAGAGTATTTTCAAGGTTTTCAGTAAACCCAAAAGTTTAACTCTGTGAGATGAATCCAAACTTTGCATAGCATTTTCACAAATAGCTTGTTTCTTGTTTTTATCACAAGACTTTCAGTTTTTTACTGTTGGCATCAATGGGCTCAGAAATGTCCCTTTGTAGCTTCTATAAAGAGGGCTTCCAACCTGTTGAAAAAAAAGGTTTAACTCTGTGAAATAAATCCACACATCAGTAAGCATTTTCATGGATAGTTTGTTTCTAGTTTCTATCATGGGATATTTGATTTATCACAATAGACCTCAATCAGCTGAGAAATGTCCCTGCCTAGTTTCTACAATAAGAGTTTTTTTAACAGGTTGAATTAAAACAAAGGTTTAACACTGTGAGATGAATTTACACTCTGTTGTTTCCAGAGAAAGAGTGTTTCTAACCCGTTGAATCAAAGCAAAGGTTTAACTCTGTGAGATGAATCTACAAATGAGAAAGAGTTTTCACACATAGCTTGTTTCTAGTTTTTATCCGGGGATATTTGGTTTTTCACAATAGGCCTCAACGAACTCAGAAATGTCCCTTTGTAGATTCTACAAGAAGAGGGCTTCTAATTTGGTAAATCCAAACACAGGTTCCATTCGGTGAGATGCATTTACACATCACAAAACATTTTCACAGATATCTTGTTTCTAGTTTTTATCATGGCATATTCGGTTTTATATTGTAGGCCTCAATAGACTCATAAATATTTTTTCACAGATTCTACAAAAAAAATGTTTCCTAACTGTCGAATTAAAACAAAGGTTCAACACTGTGAGATGGATCCTCACATGGCAAAACATTTTTACAGTTAGCTTGTTTCTAATTTTTGATGAGGAATATTCAGTTTTTCACTGTAGGCCTCAAAGGACTCAGAAATATCCCTTTGTGAATTCTACAAAAAAGGGTTTCCAATCTGGTGAATAAAAATAACAGTGTGACTCAGTGAGGTGAATGCACACATCAAAAATTATTTTTGCAGATAGCTTGTTCCCAGTTTTCATTGCAGGATATTTGGATTTTCCAGTAGGCCTCATTGGGCTCAGAAATGTCCCTTTATAGAGTGTGCAATAAAAGTGTTTCCAGCCTGATGAATCAAAACACAGGTCCCATTCGATGAGATGAATCCACACATCAGAAAGTATTTTCACTAATAATTTGTTTCTAGTTTTCATTGCAAAATATTCAGTTTTTCAGTACTGACATCAATGATCTCAGAAATGTCCCTTCATTGATCCTACAACAAAAGTGTTTCCAACCTGGTGACTCACAACCATGGTTTAACTCTTTTAGATAAATCCATGCATCACAAAGCATTTTGGCAAATAGCCTGTTTCTCTTTTTCATTGTGTGATATTCAGACAAATAGCCTGTTTCTCTTTTTTATTGTGTGATATTCAGTTTTTTACTCTTGGCCTCAATCTTCTTAGAAATTCTCCTTTGTGTTTTCTATAAAAAACTGGTTCCAACCTCGTTATTCAAAACACAGGAGCCAATCCGTGAGATGAATGCTCACAGAGAGTTTCTTCCTATTTTTCAATATGGAGTATTAGGATTTTCACTATTGTCCCTAGTGGGCTCAGAAATGTCCCTTCCTATATACTCGTGTAGCCGACCTGTTGAATCAAAAAAGAGCTTAAGCTCTGTGAGATGAATATGCACACCACAAAGCATTTTCAGAGGTAGTTTATTTGTAGTTTTTGCCATGGGTATCCACCTATTCACTATAGGCCTTCATGGGTTCAGAAATGTCCCGTCATAGATTCTACAAGAAGAGTGTTTCCAACCTAATGAATCAAAAAGTGGCTTAAATCTGTGAGATGAATATATATATATGGAAAAGCATTTTCACAGACAGCTTGTTTCTAGTTTTTATCATGGGATATTCAGTTTTTCTGTATAGGCCTCAATGGGTTCAGAAATATTTCCTCATGGATTCTATAGGAAGAATGTTTCCAAACTGTTGAATTAAAAGAAAGGTTTAAGTCTGTGAGATTAATTGGCACATCAGAATTCATTTTCACAGATAGCTTGTTTCCACTTTTTATCATAAGAAATTCAGTTTTTCAATATTGGCCTCAATTGGCTCAGAAATATTTTCTCATAGATTCTACAGAAAACATGTTTCCAACCTGATGAATAAAAATACAAGTTCCATTCCTTGAAATAAATCCACACTTCAGAAAGCATTTTCACTGAGAGCTTGTTTCTAGTGTTTATCACAAGACATTCAATTTTTCACTATAGGCCAAAATGGGCTCAGAAATGTTTCTTCATAGAGTCTACAAAAAGAGTGCTTCCAATCTGTTGAATTAAAACACAGGTTCCATTCTGTGTGATGAACTTGCACATCACAGAGCAGTTTGGCAGATATCTTGTTTCTAGTTTTTATTGCAGGACATTTGGTTTTTTTTATAGGCTTCAATGTGCTTAGAAATGTCCCTTTGTAGATTCTACAAAAAGAGTGTTTCAAGCCTGGTGAATCAAAACATGAGTTCCATTCAGTGAGATGAATGCACATCAGAAAGTATTTTCCCAGATACCTTGCTTTTAGTTTTCATCGTGGGTCCAACTGGTTGAATCAAGAAAGAGGTTTCACTCTGTGAGATTAATCCACACGTCACCAAGCATTTTCACAGATAGCTTGTTTAGAGATTGTATAGCAGAGTATTTGATTTTTTTCCTATAGTCCTCAATGCACTCAGAAATTGTCCCTTTGTAGATTCTACAAAAGAGTGTTTCCAACCAGATAAGTCAAAACACAGGTTTTATTCATTGAAATGTATCCACACATCTGAAAGCATATTCACAGATATTTTGTTTCTAGTTTTTATTGCAAAATATTTTGTTTTTCACTATAGGCATTTATGCACTCAATAATGTCCCTTCATGGGTTCTACAAAAATAGTGTTTCCAACTTGTTGAATCAAAACAAAGGTTTAACTCTGTGAAATGAATCCACACACAAATGCTTTTCACAGATAGCTTGTTTCTAGTTTATATCATGAGATATTTGTTTTTTCACTATAGCCCTCCATGGGCTCAGGATTTTCCCTTAGTAGAATCCACAAAAAAAGTGTTTCCAACTTTTTGAATCAAAAAAAGGTTTAACTCTGTGAGATGATTTCACACATCATAAAGCATTTTCACAGGTAGCTTATTTCTAGTTTTTATCACAGGTATTCTGTTTTTCACTATGGGTCTCAATGGGCTCAGAAATATTCCTTCATAGATTCTACAAAAAGAGCGTTTCCAACCAGGTGAATCAAAACAACGGTTCAAGTCTTTTAGATGAATCCACATATCCCAAATAATTTTCACTGATAGTTCATTACTTGTTTTTAATCATGAAATATTCATTTTTTCACTATAGGCCTGAATTTGCTCAGAAATTTTTTTTTGTGGATTTGATTGCAAAGTGTTTCCAACCTCATGAATCAAAACACAAAATCCTATGGGCCTCAATGAGCTCAGAAATGTCCTTTTGTAGATTCTACAAAAAGAGTGTTTCCAACCAGGTGAATCAAAATAATGGTTTAAGCCTTTTAGAGGAATCCATACATGGCAAAACATTTTTACAGATAGCTTGTTTCTAGTTTTTATCAGGGGATATTCAGTTTTTTACTAAAGGACTCAATGGGTTCAGAAATGTGCCTTCATAGATCCTACAAGAATAGTATTTCCAATCTGGTGAATTAAAACACACGTTCCCTTCTGTGAGTTGAATCTATGTATCTCAAATCATATTCACTGATAACTTGTTTATAGTTTTTATCACAGGAGATTTTATTTTTTACCGTAGGCCTCCATGACCTGAGTAATGACCCCTCATAGATTCTACAGAAGAGTCTTTCCCACCTGTGAATCAAAAAGAAGTTTTAACTCTAATTCATACATGGCAAAGCATTTTCACAGACTGCTTGTTTCTAGTTATTAGCACAAGAAATTTGGTTTTTCACTATTGGCCTCCATGCTCTCAGAAATGTTTTTTCATAGATTCTTCAAAAAGAGTGTTAACTTTTTAAATTAAAAAAAAAGTTTTATCTCTGTGAGATTATTCCACACATTACAAAGCATTTTCACAGTTAGCTTGTTTCACCATAGGCCTCAAAGAACTCAGAAATGTTGCCCAGGTGTCTCTATCATTAGACTGCCTGGGGCCAACCAGGGGTCTCTCCCATTAGAATGTCTGGGGTTGCACAAGTGTTTCTATCATTAGACTGCCTAGGGTTGCCCAGGAGTCTCTCCAATTAGAACGCATGTGGTTGGCTTGGTGTCTCTCACATTAGCATGCCTGGGGTTTGCTGAGAGTCTCTCTCATTAGTATGCCTGTGGTTGAGTGGGAGCCTCTTTCATTAAAATGCCTGAGGTCAGCTGGAAGTCTCACTTATTAGAATGCTTGAGATCACCTGGGTGTCTCTATTAGAATACCTGTGATTGCCTTGGAGTCTTTCCGATTAAAATGCCTGGGGTCGCCCTGGTGTCTCTATTGTTAGACTGCCTGGGTTCAACCAGGAACCTCTCTCATTAGAATGCCTGGTGTCACCAAGATGTCTTTATCATTAGACTGCCTGGGTTCAGCCAGTAGTCTCTCCCTTTAGAATGCCTGGGTTCTGCAATGAGTCTCTTCCATTAAAATGCCTGTAGTTGATAGGTGTCCCGATTATTAGACTGCCTGAATTCGGCCAGGAGTCTCTTCCATTAAAATGCCAGGGGTCGCCCAGGAATCTCCATAATTAGACTACTTGTGCTTGGCCAGAAATCTCTCCCATTAGAATGCATGATGTTGCCCAGGTGTCTCTATCATTAGACTGCCAGGGGTTGGCCCGTTGTCTCTTTAATTAGAATGTCTGATGTTGCCCAGATGACTCTATTATTAGACGGCCTGTGGTCAGCTGGGAGTCTCTTCCATTAGTACACCAGGGATCTCTCAAGTGTCTCTGTCATTAGACTGCCTGAGGTCAGTGGTTTTCTCTTTCACTAGAATGCCAGGGGTTGCCCAGTTTTCTCTATTATTAGAATTCGTGTGATCAGCCAGAAGTCTCTCCCATTAAAACGGCTGAGTTCGCCCAGGTGTCTCTATTATTAGAATGCCTGGAGTCAGCCAGGTGTCTATCCCATTAGAATGCTTGGTGTCGCCCGTGGGTCTGTATCTTTAGAAAACCTGGGTTCAGCCAAGTGTTTGCCCCATAAGAATGACTGCAGTTGGCTGAACATGGTGACTCATGCCTGTAATCCCGGCACATTGGGAGACCAAGCCAGGAGGATCCCGAGGTCAAAAGATCGAGACCATCCTGGCCAACATGGTGAAACCCCGTCTCTACTAAAAATACAAAAATTACCTGGGCGTTGTGGTGCATGCCTGTAGTCCCAGCTATTAGGGAGGCTGAGGAAAGAGAATCACTTGAACCTGGGAGGCAGAGGTTGCAATGAGCTGAGATCGTGCCATGCACTCCAGCCTGGTGACAGCCAGAATCCAAAAAACGAACAGACAAACAAACAAACAAAACGATGGCTGCAATCGCATAGGTGTCTCTATCATTAGACTGCCTGGAGACAGTCAAGAGTATCTCCCATTAGAATGCCTGGGGTCAGCAGGGATTGTCTCCTATTAGAATGCCTGTGGTTGCCCAGGTGCCTCTATCATTAGACTGCCTGGGGTCGGCTGGGGCACTCTCTTGTAATAATGTGTGGGGTCGTGCAGTTGTCTCTATCATTAAAATGCCTAGGGTCCCCCAGGTGTCTCTATCATTAGAATGCCTGGTGTCTGACAGGAGTCTCATTCATTAGACTGCCTGGGGTCACCCAGGTTTTTCCTTTATTAGAAAAGATTGGCCAGGAGTTTCTCCAATTAAAATGCTTGGCATTGCCCATGTGTCTCTATCATTATACTACCTGGGGTCAGCCAGGAGTCTCTGCCATTAGAATGTCTGCGTTTGGCCAGGAGTCTCTCACATTACAATGCCCTTGGTCGCCCTGATGTTTCTATTATTAGAATGCTTTTGGAGGGACAGGAGTCTCTGCCATTAGAATGCTTGTGGTTTGTCAGGTGACTCTAACTTTAGACAGCCTGCGGTTGGCCAGGAGTCTCTCCCATTAGAATGCCTAGGCTGGATCCAAGTCTTTCCCATTTGAATGCGAGGTTGCCCTGATGTTTTTATTATTAAACTGCCTGGTGTCAACCGGGAGTCTCTCCCATCAGAATCCCTAAGGTCTCCCAGATGTCCTTTTTATTAGACTGCCTGGAAGTGACAAAAAGTCTCACACATTAGAATGCCTGAAGTCGCCCAGGTGTCTGTATTATAAGACTGCATGAGGTTGATGTGGAGTCTCTCCCATTTGAATGTTTGGGGTGGCCCAGGTGTCTCTATCATTAGTATATCTGGGGCAGCCAGAAGTCTTTCCCATGAGAATGCCTGGGGTTGCCCAGATGTCATTATCGTAAGACTCCAGTGCCTGGGGTTGTCATGGTGTCTCTATTATTAGAATGCCTGGCATCAGCCAGGAGTCTCTCCCTGTAGAATGCCTGAGGTTACTCAGGTGTCTCTATTATTAGATTGTCTGGGGTTAGCCAGGAGTCTCTCCCATCAGAATGCCTAGGTCACCCAGATGTCTCTATCATAAGACTCCCTGAGGTCAGTCAGGAGTCTCTTCCATTATAATGCCTGTGGTTACCCAAGTGTCTCCATCTTTATACTACCTGCAATCGGCCAGGAGTCTCTCCAGTTAAAATGTGTGTGGTCTCCCGGAGTATCCATCATTAGAATGCCTGGAGCTGGCCAGAAGTCTCTCCCATTAAAATGCCTGGGGTCCACCAGGTGTCTCTATTATTTGACTGCCTGTGGTCGGCTGAGAGTCCTCCATGTACAAAGCCTGGGATTGCCCAGGTATTTCTATCATTACATTACCTGGATTCAGCTGCCAGTCTCTCCCATTAGAATGCTTGGGGTCATCCAGGTGTCTCTATCATTAGACTGCCTGGTGTTGGCTTGGAGTCTGTTCCATTAAAATGTCTTATGTTGCCCATGTGTCTCTATAATTAGATGGCCTGAAGGCAGTGAGAGTCTCTCCCATTAGAATGCCTGGGGTCGCCTAGGAGTCTTTTTCATTAGACTGCCTGGGGTCAACCAGGAGTGTCTCTCATCAAAATGCCTGGGGTGGCCCTGGTGTCTCTATAATTAGAGTGCATTTTTTTGGCGAGGAGTCTCTGCCATTAAAATGCCTGTGGTTGGTCAGGTGACTCTAACCTGAGATTTCCTGTGGTTCACCAAAATTCTCTATTATTAGAACGCCTGGGGTGGGTCAGCAGTCTCGTCCATTAGAATGAGGGTTTGTTGCCCTGGTGTCTCTATTATTAGACTGCCTGGCATCTGGCAGGAGTGTCTCCCACTAGAATGCCTGGGGCCGCCCAGGGTTCTCTATAATTAGACTGCCTGGAGTCGGCACGAAGTCTCTCTTAGTAGAATGTCTGGAGTAGGCCTAGAGTATCTCCCATTAGAATGCCTGTGGTCACTCAGGTGTTTCTATCATTTGAATGCCTAGGGTAGACTGGAATTTTGTCGCATTAGAATGTCTACAGTCGCTCAGCTGTCTCTATCATTAGACTGCCTGCGGTCTGCCAGAATTCTCTTGTATTATAAAGCCTGGGGTCACTGAAGTTTGTCTATCATTAGACCGCCTGGTGCGGGCCATGAATCTCTCCCATTAGAATGCCTGGGGTTGCCCTGTTGCCTCTATCCTTAGACTGCCTGGGGTCAGTCATGAGTCTCTCCCATTAAAATTGCTGAAGTCTATTGGAGTTTCTTCCATTAGAATGCCTGGGGTCACCAAAGTGTCTCTATGATTACATTGCCTGGGATTTGCCTGGTATCTCTCCACTTAGAATGTTTGAGGTCACCCAGGTGTCTCTATAATTATACTGCCTAGAGTCAGCCAAGGGCCTCTCCCAAGAGAATGCCTGGGGTTGCCCGGTAGTCTCTTTCATTAGAATGGCTGTGATCACCAAGGTGCCTTTATTTTTTACTACGCCTGGGGTTGACCACGAATCTCCCCAATCGGAATGCCTGAGTTTGGCTGAGAGTCTCCCCTATTAGGATGCATCACGTTGCCCAGGTGTCTCTATAATTTTATTGCCTGTGGTTAGTCAGGAGTATCTCCCATTAGAATGCCTGGGATCGCCCAGTAGTCTTTATCATTAGACTGACTGAGGTTGGCCGAAAATCACTCTTGTTAAAATGGCTGGATTCTCTCAGGTGTCTCTATCATTAGACTGCCTGGTGTTGGCCAGGAGCCTCTCCCACTAGAATGCCTTGGGTCACTTATGTGTGTCTATAATTAGAATGCCCTTGATCTGGCAGAAGTCTCTGCCTTTAGAATGCTTGTGGTCGCCCAGGAGAACCTAACTTTTGACTGCCTACATAAACCAGGAGTCTCTTCAATTAAAACGTGTGGGGTAGGTCTGGAGTCTCTTCCATTAGAATGCAGGGACACCCTTGTGTCTCTATCATTAGATTGCCTGTGGTTGGGCGGGAGTCTCTCCCATTAGAATGCCTGGGGTCACCCAGGTGTGTCTATCATTAGACAGCCTTGGGTTGCCAAGCGGTCTCTCTCATTACAATGCCTGGGGTCGCCCCAGTATCTCTATCATTAGACTGCGTGGGGTCAGCAGGGTGTCTCCACCCATTAGAATGCCTGATGTCACCAAGATGTCTCTATCATTAGACTGCCTGGGGTCAGCTGAAAGTTTCACTAGAATGCCTGGGGGTTGGCTGGGAATTTCTCCCATTAGAATGCCTGCCGTCATCCAGGTGTTTCTATGATTAGAATGCCTGGAATCTGTGGGAAGTCTCTTTTATTAGAATGCCTGGGGTCACCCAGGTATCTCTATCATTAAGCTGCCTGCAGTCGGCAGGGAGTCTCTTTTGTTGGAATGCCTGGAATAGCCCTGTTGTCTCCATCATTAGACTGTCTGGGGTTGGCCAGGAGTCTCTCCCATTGGAATGTTTCAGGTCAGCCAGGAGTCTCTTTCATTAGAATGCCTAGAGTGGCTAGTTGTCTCTATCATTAGACTGCCTGGATTCGGCCGTGAGTCTCTCTCATTAGAATGCCTGGCATCACCCAGGTGCCTCTATCATTAGACTGCCTGTGTTTGGCCAGAATTTGCTCCCATTAGAATGCCCAGGATATCAAAATTGTCTCTTTCATTAGACTGCCTTGGGTTGGCTGGGAGTTCCTCCCATTAAAATGCCTGGGGTCGCCAAAGTGTCTTTATCATTAGACTGCCTGGTGTAAGCCAGGAGTCTCTCCCATGAGAATGCCTGGTGTCGCCGGGTGTCTCTACCCTTAGACTGCCTGAGGTCGGCCATTTGTTTCTATCATTAGACTGCCTGGGGTCTGCAAAGAGTCTCTCCCATTAGAATGCCTGCGTTTGCCCATGTGTCTCTATAATTAGAATGCTTGGTGCTGATGGAAATCTCTCCCATTAGAATGCCTTGGGTCGCCCAGGTGCCTTTATCAGTAGACTGCGTGGGGTTGGCCAGGTGTCTCTCCCATTAGATTGCCTAAGGTTGTTTAGTTTTCTCTAACATTAGACATCCTGGAGTCCACCAGGGGTCTCTGCCATTAGAATGCCAGTGGTCGCCCAGGAGACTTTATCCTTAGACTGCCTGTGGTTAGCCAGGGGTGTCTCCGATTAGAGTGACTGCTGTGAGTCAGGAATCTCTTATTAGTATGCACTTTCACCCAGTTGTCTCTGCCATTAGAATGCCTGGGGTCAGCCAGGAGTCTCTCCCATTAGAATGCCTGCGGTTGTCCAGATGTCTCTATCAGTAGAATGCCTGGGGTCAGCCGGAAGTCTCTCCCATTACAATGCTTGTGGTCACCCAGGTGCCTCTATCATTAGATTACCTGTGATCAACCAGGAGTCTCTCCAATTAAAGTGCATGGGATCTCCTAGGATCTCCATTATTAGAATGCCTGAGGTTGCCCAGATATTTCTATCATTAGAATACCTCATGTCGGCCAGAAGTCTTTCTGATTAGAATTCCTGGGGTGGCTCAGGTATCTTTGTCATTAGAATGCCTGGGGTCAGCCAAATGTCTCTCACATTAGAATGCCTGGGGTTGATAACGTGTCTGTATCATTAGAATGCCCGGGGTCGGCTGGGAGTCTTGCCCAGTAAAAAGCCTGGGGTCACCCAGGTGTCTCTATTATTAGACTGCCTGGGTTCAGCTGCCAGTCTCTCCCATTAGAATGCTTGGGGTCGCTCAGGTGTCTCTTCATTAGACTGCCTGGTGTTGACCAGAAGTCTGTATCACTAAAATGCCTCGGGTCGTCCATGTGTCTTTATAATTAGATTGACAGAATTTGGCAAGAGTTCCTCCCGTTAGAATGCCTGGCATCACAAAGGAGTCTCTATTATTAGACTTCCTGGGTTAGGCCAGGACTGTCTCCCAATAGAATGCCTGAGGTTACCCAGGTGTCTTTATAATTAGAGTGCATTTCATCAGCAAGGAGTCTCTGCCATTAGAATACCTGTGTTTATCCAGGTGACTCTCACTTGAGAATGCCTGGAGTTGGCCAAAAGTCTGTCTCATTAGAATGCCTAGGGTGGGTCAGTAGTCTCTTTCATTGGAATGTGGGGTCGCCCAGGTATCTCTATCATTAAACTGCCTGGGGTTGGCCTGGAGTCTCTTCCATTAGAATGCCTGGGATCACCCAGGTGTCTCTATAATTAGACTGCCTGGGGTCAGCCAGGAGTCTCTCCCAAAAGAATGCCTTGGGTCAGCCAGGAGTCTCTCATATTAGAATGCCTGGGTTGGCCAAGATGTCTCTATTATTAGAATGCCTGGGTTTGGCCAGGATTCTCTCCTATTAAGATACCTGGGGTCACCCAGGTGCCTCTATCATTAGACTGCCAGGAGTCAGCCAAGAGTCTGTCTTATTAGAGTGCTTGGGGTGACCCAAGTGCCTCTATAATTAGACGGCATGGTGTCAGCTAGGTGCCTTTCCCATTAAAATGCCTGGTGTTGCCCGACTGTCTCTATTTTTAGACTGCCTGGGGTAGGCCGGGAGTCTCCACAGTAGAAAGCATGTGGTTGACGGGAAGTCTTCTTAGAATGCCTGAGTTCCTGTAGGTGTCTTTATCATTAGACTGCCTTGGGTCAGCCGAAATTATCTCCAATTAAAACATCTGGGTTTGCCCAGGCGTCTCTATAATTAGACTGCCTGGGATCATCCAGGAGTCTCTCTCAAGAGAATGCCTGGAGTGGCCCAGGTGTCTCTATCTTTAAAGTGCCTGGTGTCAGCCAGGAGTGTCTCTCATGAGATTGCCTAGTGTCCATTGGAAGTTTCTCTTATCAAAATGCCCTATGTCGTCCATTAGACATGCCTGTGGTTGGCCACAGGTATCATTAGAATGCCTGTGGTTGGCACAGAGTCTCTCCCCTTAAAATGCCTGTGGTTGGCCAGGTTTCTCTATTATTAGTCTGGCTGAAACCGGCCATGTGTCTCTTACATTAGCATGCCTGGGTCACCCAGGTGTCTCTATTTTTAGACTGCCTCGGTTTGGCTGGGAATGTCTCCCAATACAATGCCTGCAGTCGCCCAGGTTTCTCTATAATTAGAATGCCTTTGGTCAGCCAAGAGTCCCTACCATTAGAATGTCTGTGGTCCCCCGGGCTACTCTAACCTTAGACTGCCTTCAGTCAGCTAGGGTCTCTTCCATTACAATGCCCAAAGTGGGTCAGGAGTCTCTCCTATTAGAATGCGGGGTTGCCCTTTTGTCCCTATCATTAGACTTTATGGAATCGGCTGGAAAGTCTCTCTCTTTAGAATTCCTGGGTTCATCCAGGTGTCTCTATTATTAGATGGCCTAGCATCGGCCAGGAGTCTCTCCTATTAGAATGTCTGAAGTTGCCCAAGTGTCTATTTTTAGACTGCCTATGTTCAACCAGGAGTCTTTCCCATTAAAATGCCTGGAGTCGCCCAGGTGTCTCTATCATTAGACTGCCTGGGTTTGGCCACCACTCTCTCCCATTAGAATGCTTGGGATCGCCCATGTGTCTCTATTATTGAACTATCTGGTGTCAGCTGGAATTCTTTCCGTTAAAATGTCTTGGGTGGCCCATGTGTCTCTATAATTAGACTGGCAGAAGTCGGTGGGAGTTCCTCCCATTAGAATGCCTGGGATCACCCAGGAGTCTCTATTATTAGACTGCCTGAAGTAGGCCAGGAATGTCTCCCAGTAGAATGCCTGGGGTCACCCAGGTGTCTTTATAATTAGAGTGTATTTGGTCATCGAGGAGTCTCTGCTATTAGGTGGTTCTAACCTGAGAGTGCCTGTGGTAGGCAAAAGTTATCTCTCATTAGAATGCCTGGGGTGGGTCAGGAGTCTCTTCCATTAGAATGTGGGGTTGCCCAAGTGTCTCTATCATTAAACCACCAGGGGTTGGCCAGGAGTCTTTCCCATTAGAATGCCTGGGGTCACCCAGTTTTCTCTATAATTAGACTGCCTGGGATCAGGCAGGATTCTCTCCCAAGAAGATGCCTTGTGTCAGCCGGGAATCTCTCATATTAGAATGTATGGATTCGCCAAAATGTATCTATTGTTAGAATGCCTGGAGTCGGCTGGGATTCTATCCTATTAAGATGTCTGGGGTCGCCCAGGTGTCTCTATCATTAGATTGCCATGTTTCAGCTGAGAGTCTCTCTTATTAGAATGACTGGGGTAACCCAAGTGTCTCTAAAACTAGACTGCCTGGTGTTGGCCAGATGTCTTTCCCATTAAAATGCCTGGTGTTGCCTGAGTGTCTCTATTTTTGGACTGCCTGGGGCCAGCTGGGTCTCTCCTATTAGAATGCCTGGGGTCAACAAGGCGTCTTCATCATTAGACTGCCGGGGGCCAGCTGGGAGTCTCCTTTATTAAAATGCCTGAGTTGCCCAGATGTCTCTACAATTAAACTGGTCAGTTTTGTCCCTGGGTGCTCGAGACTGGAGAATGGCGAGGACTTTTACCAAGCATACTTCCTGCAAACACATTTTTAACAAAGCACATTCTACACAGCCCTAAATCCATTAAACCTTGAGTCAACACAGCACATGTTTCTGTGAGCACATGGTTGGGGCTAGGGTTACAGATTAGCGGCATCTCAAGGGAGAAGAATTTTTCTTCGTACAGAACAAAATGGAGTTTCTTATGTCTTCTTTCCACATAGACACAGTAACAGTCTGATCTCTCTTTCTTTCCCCCACAGTGTCTTCCATTAGAATGCCTAAAGTCACACAACTGTCTCTATCCTTAGACTGCCTGGGTTCAGTCAGGAGTCTCTCACATTAAAATGCTTCCCTTTAGAGTGCCCAAAATTGGCCGGGAGAATCTCCCATTAAAATGCCTGGAGTTGCCCAGGTGTCTCTATCATTAGAATGCCTGGGTTCAGCCAGGAATCTCTCCCATTAGAATGCCTGGGATCACCCATGTGTCTCTATAATTAGACTGCCTGGGTAGGCAAGGAGTCTCTCATGTTAGAATGACTTGGGTCAGCCTAAAGTCTCTTTCATTAGAATGACTGTGATCGTTCAGGTGTCTCTATAATTCGACCACTTGTGGTTGGTCAGGGAACTCCCCCATTAAAATGCCTGAAGTCAACTAGGTGTCTCCATTATTAGACAGCCAGAGGTCGGCCAGGAATCTCTACCATTAGAATGCCTGAAGTCAGCCAGGAGGTTTTGTTTGTTTGTTTGTTTTTGTTTTTGTTTTTGCTTTTATGGAGTCTCACTGTCTTCAGGCTGGAATGCAAGGGCATGACCTCGGCTCACTGCAAAATCCACCTCCAGGGTTCAAGCGATTCTACTACCTCACTCTCCTGAGTAGCTGGGACTACAGGCACATGCCACCACACCCAGCTAATTTTTGTATTTCTAGTAGAGACAGGGTTTCACCATGTTGGCCAGGATGGTCTCAATCTCTTGCACTCGTGATCCACCCCACTCAGCCTCCCAAAGTGCTGAGATTACAGGCATGCGCCACAGCACCCAGACAGGAGTCTATTTGTTTAGATTGCCTTGGTTTACCTAGTTGTCTCTGTCACTAGCCTGCTGGTCTCGGCTGAGAGTCTCTCCCATTATAGAGAGGTTAAGGTGTCTCTATAATTAGACTGCCTTGGGTCCGCTTGGTGTCTCTCACATTAGAATGCCTGGGGTCTACCAGGTGTCTCTGTCATTAGCCTCCCTGGGGTCGGTGAGGAATCTCTCACATTAGAATGCTTGGGCTCCCCAAGGTGTCTATGTAAAACTACTGTCAGCCAGGATTCTCTCCCATTAGAATGCCTGGGGTCGCTTGGGAGTCTGTCTCATTAGATTGCCTGTGGTGGCTCAGGTGTCTCTATCATTAGAATGCCTGGGGTTGGCTGGAAGTCTCTACCATTTTAAGGCCTGGGGTCGCCAAGGTGTCTCCATCATTAGAATACCTGGAGTTGATAAGGAGTCTCTCCCATTAGAATGCCTAGTGTGGGCCAGGAGTCTCTCCCATTAAAATGCCTTGGGTCGCCCAAGTGTCTCTATCATTAGACTGCCTGGGGTCGACCAGGAGTCTCTCCCATTAGAATGCCTGTGGTCCATCAGGTGTCGCTATCATTAGAGTGCCTTTGTTCAGCAACAAGTCTCTCTCCTTAGAATTCCTGGGGTTGTAATCCAAGCACTTTAGGAGGCCGAGGGCAGTGGATCACCTGACATCAGGAGATCAAGAGCAGCCTGGCTAACATGGTGAAACCCTGTCTCTACTAAAAATACAAAAATTAGCTGAGTGTGGTGGCACACATCATTAATCCCAGTTACTCGGGAGGCTGAGGCAAGAGAATCACTTGAACCCAGAAGTTGGAAGTTGCAGTGAGTTGAGATCGTGTCACTCTACTTTAGCTTCTGTGACAAAATGAGACACAGTCTAAAAAAAAAAAAAAAGTGCCTGAGGTCGGCCTGGAGTCTCTCCCATAACGATGCCTGGGGTCGCCCAGGTGTCTCTATCACAATAAAGCCTGGGGTCGGCCGGTAGTCTCCCGTGTTAGAATGCCTGGAGTCGCAGAGGTGTCTCTATCACAATAAAGCCTGGGGTCGGCCGGTAGTCTCTCGTGTTAGAATGCCTGGAGTCGCAGAGGTGTCTCTATCATTACAATGCCTGGGGTCAGCCAGGAGTCTCTCCCATTAGAATGCCTGAAGTCACCCAAGTGTCTCTATCCTTAGACTGCCTGAGGTGGGCCAAAAGTCTCTCCCATTAGAATGCCTGGGATTGGCCTGGAGTATTTTCACAGATAGACTGTTTCTAGTTTTTCTTGAGGAATATTCAGTTTCTCACAATAGACCTCAATGTGCTCAGAAATGTCCCTTCCCAGATTCTACAAAGCAGTGCTTTTAACCCATTGAATCAAAACACAGGTTCCATTCAGTGAGATGAATCCACACATTACAAAGCATTTTCACATGTAGCTTGTTTCTACTTTTCATCGCGGGAAATTCGGTTTTTCACTAAAGGCTGCAATGGGCTCAGAAGTGTCTTTTCATAGGTTCTACAAAAAGAGTGTTTACAACGTGTTGAATGAAAACATAGGCTTAACTCTATGAGATGAATCCACACATCCAAAGCATTTTCACAGAAAGCTTCTTTTTAGTTTTTATCGCGAGATATTTGTTTTTTTAATATAGGACTCAAAGGGCTCAGAAATGTCTTTTCGTATATCCTACAAAAAAAGTGTTTTCAAACTGTTGAATCAAAACAAAGGATTAACTCTGTGATATGAATCCACATATCACAAAACGTTTCCACAGATAGTTTGTTTCTAGTTTGTATTGTGAGATATCCATTTTTCCAAATATGCCTCAGTGAGCTCAGAAATGTTTCTTCATAGACTCTACAAAAAAAGTTTTCAACCTGTTGAATTAAAACAAAGTTTTAAGTCTTTGATATGAATCCACACATTGCAAAACGTTTTCACAGATAGCTGCTTTCTAGTTTTTATCACGGGATATTAGCTTTTTCACAATAGGTTTCAATGGGCTCAGAAATGTCCCTTCGTAGATTCTACAAAAAAAGTTTCCAATCTGTGGAATTAAAACAAAGTTTTAGCTCTGTGCATTAAATCTACACATCGGAAATTATTTTCACAGATATCTTGTTTCTAAATTTTAGGTGGATATTTGGTTATTCACTATAAGCCTTAATGAGCTCAGAAATGTCCCTTTGTAAATTCTACAAAAAAAAAAAAAAGTTTTTCCAAGGTGTTGAATAAAAACAAAAGTTTAATTTTGAGAGATGAATTAACACACCACAAAACGTTTTCACAGATAGTTTGTTTCTAGCTTATATTGTAGAAAATTTAATTTTTTACTAGAAGTATCAACGGCTTCAGAAATATCCATTTCTAGATACTACGAAAAGAGTGGTTTCAACGTTTTAAATCAAAACAAAGGTTTTACTCTGTGATATGAAACCACATATCACAAACATTTTCCCAGATAGTTTGTTTCTAGTTTTTATCGTGGGATATTCGGTTTTTTACTAAAGACCTCAATGGGCTCAGGACTGTCCCTAAGTAGATTCTACAGGAAGAGTGTTTTGAACCTGTTGAAACAAAACAAAGGTTAACTTCTGTGAGATGAATCCACACATCACAAAGCATTTTCACAGATACCCTGTTTCTGGTTTTTATCACAGGAAATTTAGTTTTTCACAATAGGTTTAAAAGGACTAAGAAACGTACCTTCATAGATCCTGCTAAAAAAGTTTTTCCAACCTGTTGAATCAAAATGTAGGTTAAATGCTGTGAGATAAATCCACATATACCAAAGCATTTTCAAAGGTACCTTGTTTCTAGTTTTTATCACAGAATATTTGATTTTTCACAGTAGGCCTCAATGGGCTCAGAAATGTCCCTCTGTAGATTCTACAAAAAGTGTTTCCAACCTTGTGAATCAAAACACAGGTGCCATTCAGTTAGGTGAATGCACACATCACAAAACATTTTCACATACAGCTTGTCTCTAGTTTTTATTGTGGGATATTAGTTTTCTTACTATAGGTCTCAAAAAGCTAAGAAATTTCTATTTGTAGATTCTAAAAAATAGTGTTTCCAATATGTTGAATAAAAACAACAGTTTAACTTTGTGAGATGAGTCCATACATTGCAAAGTATTTTCACAGATAGGTTGTTTCAAGTTTTTATCATGGGATAATCGATTTTTCACAATAGGCCTCAATAGGCTCTGAAATGTCCCTTCATAGATTCTACAAAAAGCGTGTTTCCAACTGGGTGAATCAAAATACAGGTTCCATTTGGTGAGATGAATCCACACATCACAAACATTTCACACGTATCTTGTTTCTAGTTTCTATTTCAGGATATGCAGTTTTTCACTATACTTCTCAATGAGCTCAGAAATGTTTTTTTCGCAGATTCTACAGAAAGTGTTTCCAACATGTTGAATCAAAACAATGGTTTAACTTTGTGAGATAAACCCACACATCACAAAGCATTTTCACACATAGCTGGTTTCCAGTGTTTGTTCAAGAAATTCAGTTTTTCACTGTAGGCCGCAATGGGCTCAGATATGTCTCTTTTTAGGCCTTTTTTTTCTACTAAAAGAGAGCTTCCAACCTGATGAATCAATAGAAAGATTCATCTCTGTGAGATGAATCACATTTCTCAAAGCACTTCCATATTTAGGTTGTTTCTAGTTTTTACCACAGGATCCTTGGTTTTTCAATACAGGCCTCAGTGGGCTCAGAAATGTTCCTTCATAGATTCTACAAATAGAAGGTTTCAGACCTGATGATTTACAATGCAGGTTTAATTCGGTGAGAAGGATCCACACATCATAAAACATTTTCACAGATAGCGTATTTCTAGTTTTCATCATTGGATATTCCGTTTGTCAGTGTAGACTTCAATGAGTTCAGAAATATCCCTTAGTAGATTCTACAAAAATAGTGTTTCCAGCATCTTGAATCAAAATACATTTTTCATTCGGTGAGATGAATACAGACATCAAAAAGCATTTTCACAGAAAGCTTGTTTCTAATTTTTGTCATGGGATATTCTGTTTTTCACTATGTCTTAATGGGCTTCGAAATGTCCCATCATAGACTCATCAAAAATTGTGTTTTCAACCTGTTGAATCAAAACAAATGTTGAACTCTCTGACATGAAACCTCACATGGCAAAGCATGTTTACACATACCAGGTTTCTAGATTTTATCGTGTAATTTTTTATTTTTTCACTGTATGCACCATAGTTTCAGAAATGTCTTTCTGTAGTTTCTACAAAAAGAGTGTTTCCAATCTGTTGATAAAAGCAAAAGTTTAACTATGTGAGATGAATCCATACATCACAGAGCATTGTCACAGATAGCTTGTTTCTAGTTATTATGGGTTATTCAGTTTTTCACTCTAGGCTACAATAAGTTAAGAAGTGTTTTTTCATAGATTTTACAAAGAATATGGTACCAACATTTTGAATCAAAACAAAGGTTTCATTCTGTGAGATAAATCCATATATCACAAAGTATTTTCTTAAATAGCTTCTTTCTAGTTTTTATTGTGGGATATTTGGGTTTTCACTCTAGGCCTTAATGGGCTGAGAAATGTTCCTTCATAGATTTTACAAAGAACCTGGTTTTAACCTGTTGAATCAAAATAAAGGTTTAACTCTGTGAGAAATAGCCACACTTCATGAAGCATTTTCATGTATAGTTTCTTTCTAGTTTTATGGCGGGATATTCCTTTTTTCAGTATAGGTTTCAAAGGCTCAGAAATTTCTCTTTGTAGTTCTACAAAAAGAGTATTTTCAATTTGTTGAATCAAAGCATAGGTTTAACTCTGTGAGATAAATCCACTCATCACAAAACATTTTCACATACAGCTTGTTTCTAGTTTATATTGCAGTATATTTGTTTTTTTCACTATAGGCCATAATGGTCTTTGAAATTGTCCCTTCATATATTCTACACTAAAAGTATTTCCAACCTGTTGAATCAAAACAAAGATTTCACTCTGAGATAACTCCACCCATCACAAAGCATTTTCACACATACCTAGTTTCCAGTTTTTATTTCAGGATGTTCGGTTTTACTTTATAAACCAGAATAAGCTCAGAAATGTCTTTTAATAGATTCTACAAAAAAGAATGCTTTCAACCTGTTGAATAAAACAAAGGTTTAACTGCGTGAGATGAATCCACCTAATGCAAAGCATTTTCACAGATAGTTTGTTTCTAGTTCTTACCGTGAGATAATCAATTTAATATAGGCCTCAAAGGGCTTAGAAATATCCTTTGGTAGATTCCACAAAAAGAGTTTTTCCAACCAGCTGAATCAAAACACAGGTTCCATGTGGAGAGATGAATCCAAAGATCACAAAGCATTTTCACAGGTAGGTTGTTTCTAGTTTTTATCGCAGAATATTGTGTTGTTCACTATAGGCCTCGATGGCCTCGGAAATGTCCCTTTGTAGATTATAAAAAAAAACTGTTTCCAACCAAGTGAATCACAACACAAGATCCATTCAGTGAAAAGAATCCCCATATCACAAAGCATTTTCACAGATAGCTTGTTTGTACTTTGCATAGCAGGATATTCAGTTTCTCACCTTACATCTCGATAAGCTCAAAAATGTCCCTTCATAGATTCTACATAGAGTGTTTTCAACCAGTTGAATCAAATCAAAAATTTAACACTGTGAGATAAATCCACAAATCAAAAAGCATTTTCATAGGTAGTTTGTTTCTACTACCTACTTATCAGGGGATGTTCGGTTTTTCACTACAAGCCTCAATGGACTCAGAAATATCCCTTCGTAGATATAAAAAAAAAAAGAGTGTTTACAACTTGTTGAATCAAAATTAAAATTTAACTCTATGAGATAAATCTACACCTCACAATGCGTTTTCATTGATAGATTCTTTTTAGTTTATATCACGAGATATTTGATTTTTCACTACAGGCCTCAGTGGGCTCAGAAACGTCCCTTTGTAGATTCTACAAAAAAAGGGTTTCCAACCTGTTAAATCAAAACAAAGATTTAACTCTGTAAGATAAAACCATGCATCACAAAGCATTTCACAGTTAGCTTATTTCTAGTTATTTTCGTGGAATATTCGTTTTTTCACTATAGCCCTCAATAAGCTTAGAAATGTTCCTTTGTAGATTTTACAAAAAAGTGTTTTCAGTCTGATGAATTAGAACAAGGGTTTAACTCAGTGAGACAAATCCAGACGTTCAAAAGCATTTTCTCAGCTAGCTTGTTTCTAGTTTTATCATGGGATATTTCGTTTTTCACTATAGGTCTCAATGGTCTCAGAAATATCCCTTTGTAGATTCTACAATAAGAGTGTTTCCAACTTGTTGAACCAAAACACAGGTTTGATTCGGTAAGACGAATTCACACCTTGCAAAGTACTTTCACAGAAAGCTTGTTTCTAGTTTCTATAGTGCAATATTCGAGTTTTCACAGTCGGCCTCAATGGGCTCAGAAATGACTCTTCATAGATTCTACAAAAAGAGCTATCCAACTTGATGAAACAAAACACAGATTTAATTCGGTGAGATAAATCCACACATCATGAAACATATTCACAGATAACTTGTTTCTACTTTTTATCGTGGGATACTCAGATCTTCACTATAGGCCTTCACTCACCCAGTAATGTCTCTTCTAGATTCTAAAAAAGAATGTTTCCAACTTGCTTAATCAAAATCAAGGTTTAACTCTTTGTGATGAATCCACACATCACAAAGCATTTTAATTGATAACTTGTTTTTAGTTTAAATATTTGGATTTTCACTATAGGCCTCAATAGACTCAGAAATGTCTCTTTCTAGATTCTATATAGAGTGTTTTCAACCTGTTGAATAAAAAAAAGGTTTAACTCTGTGAGATAAATCCACACATTGCAACGCATTTTCACAGAGAGCTTGTTTTTAGTTTGTATCACAGAATATTCACTTTTTCACTATAGACCTCAAAGGGCTCAAAAATGTTTCTTCATAGATTGTAGATAAAAGTGTTTCAAACCTAGTGAATCAAAACACAGGTTTTATTTAGTCAAATGAATTCATACATTACAAAGCATTTTCACAGACAGCTTCTTTCTTGTTTTTATCATGGGATATTTGGTTTTTCACTAAAGGCCTCAATGGTCTCAGAAATGTCCCTTTCTAGATTCTACAAAAGGAGTGTTTCCAACCTCTTGAATGAAAATAAACGTTTCACTCTGTGAGTTAAATCCACACATTGCAAAGCATTTTCACATATACCTAGTTTCTAGTTTTTATCACAAAATATTTGGTTATTCTCTGTAAACATGAATAAGCTCAGAAATGTCTTTTTGTAGATTCTACAAAAAGAACGTTTTCAACCTGTTGAATTAAAACAGTGGCTTACCTCTGTGAGATGAATCCTCACAAGGCAAAGCATTTTCACAGATAGTTTGCTTCTAGTGTTTATCACAGGATAATAGATTTTTTACTATAGATCCTCAATGGGCTCAGAAATATCCTTTCATAGATTCTACAAAAAGAGTGTTTTCCACCCTGTAAATCAAAACACGTGTTTAATTTGGTGAGGTGAATCCAAATAACACAATGCATTTTCACAGATGGCTTGTTTCTAGTTTTTATCATGGAATACTCAGTTTTTCACTATAGGCTTCAGTGGCCCCAGACATGTCCCTTTATAGATTCTAGAAAAAGAGTGTTTCCAGTCTGGTGTATCACAACTCAGTGCCACTCAGTGGGAAGAATCCACATATCACAAAGCATTTTCACACATAGCCTATTTCTACTTTTCAGAGCAGGCTATTCAGCTGCTTGCTATAGGCCTCAATAACTTCAGAAATGTCCCTCAGTAGATTTTACTAAAAGAGTGTTTCCAACCAGCTTAATGCAAACAAAAATTTAACATTGTAGTATAAATCCACAAATTACCAAGCATCTTCTCTGATAGCTCGTTGCTAGTATTTATCGTGGGATATTTGGTTTTTTACTATAGGGCTTAATTGGTTCAGAAAAGTTCCTTCATAGATTCTACGAGAACTGTATTTCTAACTGTTGAATCAAAACCAAGGTTTAACTCTGTGAGATTAATCAACACATCACAAACCATTTTCACGTAGTTTGTTTCTAGTTTTTATCAGGGGATATTCATTTTTTTGCTATAAGCCTAGATAGTGTCGGAAATGTTCCTTCGTAGATGCTACAAAAAGCCTGTTTCAAATTGTTGAATCAAAATAAAGGTTTAACTCTGTGAGATGTATCCACAGATTGCAAAGCATGTTAACAGATGCTTCTTTCTATTTTTTATCACAGGATATTCAGTTTGTTACTATAGGCCTCAATGGGTTCAAAAATGTCACTTCGTAGATTCTACAAAATAAGTGTTTCCAATCTGTTAGATCAAAACAAAGTTTTATATCTATGAGATGAATCCACACTTAACAATGCATTTTCATAGATAGCTTCTTTTTAATTTATATCGTGAGATATTCAATTTTTTAAATATAGTCCTCAATGGGCTCAGATACATCCCTTTGTAGAGTCTACAAAAAAGTGTTTTCAACCTGTTGAATCAAAACAAAGATTTAACCCTGTAATATGAATCCACACATCACAAATAGCTCAGATCACATCACAGATAGCTTGCTTCCAGTTTTTATTGCAGAATATTCGTTATTTTACTATACGCCACAACAGGCTTAGAAATGGTTTTTTGTAGATTCTACAAAAAGCCTGTTTCCAACCTGATGATTGAAAAGAATGGTTTACTTCTGTGAGATAAATCCAGACATTGGAAAGTATTTTCACAGGTAGCTTGCTTCTTGTTTTTATTGTGGGATATTCATGTTTTCACTATAGACCTCATTGGGCTCAGAAATGTCCCTTCATAGATTCTACAAAAAGAGTGTTTCTAACTTTTTTTTTTTATTATTACACCTTAGGTTTTAGGGTACATGTGTGCAATGTGCAGGTTAGTTACATATGTATACAGGTGCCATGCTGGTGCACTGCACCCACTAACTCGTCAACTAGCATTAGGTATATCTCCCAATGCTATCCGTCCCCCCTCCACCCACCCCACAACAGTCCCCAGAGTGTGATGTTCCCCTTCCTGTGTCCATGTGTTCTCATTGTTCAATTCCCACCTATGAGTGAGAATATGCAGTGTTTGGTTTTTTGTTCTTGCAATAGTTTACTGAGAATGATGATTTCCAATTTCATCCATGTCCCTACAAAGGACATGAACTCATCATTTTTTATGGCTGCATAGTATTCCATGGTGTATATATGCCACATTCTCTTAATCTAGCCTATCATTGTGGGACATTTGGGTTGGTTCCAAGTCTTTGCTATTGTGAATAATGCCGCAATAAACATACGTGTGCATGTGTCTTTATAGCAGCATGATTTACAGCCGTTTGGGTATATACCCAGTAATGGGATGGCTGGGTCAAATGACATTTCTAGTTCTAGATCCCCGAGGAATCGCCACACTGACTTCCACAAGGGTTGAACTAGTTTACAGTCCCAACAGTGTAAAAGTGTTCCTATTTCTCCACATCCTCTCCAGCACCTGTTGTTTCCTGACTTTTTAATGATTGCCATTCTAACTGGTGTGAGATGGTATCTCATTGTGGTTTTGATTTTCATTTCTCTAATGGCCAGTGATGGTGAGCATTTTTTGATGTGTTTTTTGGCTGCATAAATATCTTCTTTTGAGAAGTGTCTGTTCATGTCCTTTGCCTACTTTTTCAGGGGTTGTTTCTTTTTTTCTTGTAAATTTGTTGAAGTTCATTGTAGATTCTGGATATTAGCCCTTTGTCAGATGAGTAGGTTGTGAAAATTTTCTCCGATTTTGTAGGTTGCCTGTTCACTCTCATGGTAGTTTCTTTTGCTGTGCAGAAGCTCTTGAGTTTAATTGGATCCCATTTGTCAATTTTGGCTTTTGTTGCCATTGCTTTTGGTGTTTTAGATATGAAGTCCTTGCCCATGCCTATGTCCTGAATGGTAATGCCTAGGGTTTCTTCTAGGGTTTTTATGGTTTTAGGTCTAACGTTTAAGTCTTTAATCCATCTTGAATTGATTTTTGTATAAGGTGTAAGGAAGGGATCCAGTTTCAGCTTTCTCCATATGGCTAGCCAGTTTTCCCAGCACCATTTATTAAATAGGGAATCCTTTCCCCATTTCTTGTTTTTCTCAGGTTTGTCAAAGATCAGATAGTTGTAGATATGTGGCATTATTTCTGAGGGCTCTGTTCTGTTCCATTGATCTATATCTCTGTTTTGGTATCAGTACCATGCTGTTTTGGTTACTGTAGCCTTGTAGTATAGTTTGAGGTCAGGTAGTGTGATGCCTCCAGCTTTGTTCTTTTGGCTTAGGATTGACTTGGCGATTTGGGCTCTTTTTGGTTCCATATGAACTTTAAGGTAGTTTTTTCCAATTCTGTGAAGAAAGTCATTGGTAACTTGATGGGGATGGCATTGAATCTGTAAATTGCCTTGGGCAGTATGGCCATTTTCATGATATTGATTCTTCCTACCCATGAGCATGGAAAGTTCTTCCATTTGTTTTTATTCTCTTCATTTCCTTGAGCAGTGGTTTGTAGTTCCTCTTGAAGAGGTCCTTCACATCCCTTGTAAGTTGGATTCCTAGGTATTTTATTCTCTTTGAAGCAATTGTGAGTGGGAGTTCACTCATGATTTGGCTCTCTGTTTGTCTGTTATTGGTGTATAAGAATGGTTGTGATTTTTGCACCTTGATTTTTTATTCTGAGACTTTGCTGAAGTTGCCTATCAGCTTAAGGAGATTTGGGGCTGAGATGATGGGGTTTTCTAGATATACAATCATGTCGTCTGCAAACAGAGACAATTTGTCTTCCACTTTTCCTAATTGAATACCCATTATTTCCTTCTCCTGCCTAATTGCTCTGGCCAGAACTTCCAACACTATGTTGAATAGGGGTGGTGGGAGAGGGCATCCCTGTCTTGTGCCAGTTTTCAAAAGGAATGCTTCCAGTTTTTGCCCATTCAGTATGATATTGGCTGTGGGTTTGTCATAGATAGCTCTTATTATTTTGAGATACGTCCCATCAATACCTAATTTATTGAGAGTTTTTAGCATGAAGGGTTGTTGAATTTTGTCAAAGGCCTTTTCTGCGTCTGTTGAGATAATCATGTGGTTTTTGTCTTTGGTTCTGGATTACATTTACTGATTTGCATATATCGAACCAGCCTTGCATCCCAGGGATGAAGCCCACTTGATCATGGTGGATAAGCTTTTTGATGTGCTGCTGGATTCGGTTTGCGAGTATTTTATTGAGGATTTTTGCAACAGTGTTCATCAAGGATATTGGTCTAAAATTCTCTTTTTTTGTTGTGTCTCTGCCAGGCTTTAGTGTCAGTATGATGCTGGCCTCATAAAATGAGTTAGGGAGGATTCCCTCTTTTTCTATTGATTGGAATAGTTTCAGAAGAAACGGTACCAGCTCCTCCTTGTATCTCTGGTAGAATTCGGCTGTGAATCCATCTGGTCCTGGACTTTTTTTGGTTGGTAAGCTATTGATTATTGCGACAATTTCAGCTCCTGTTATTCGTCTATTCAGAGATTCAACTTCTTCCTGGTTTAGTCTTGGGAAAGTGTATGTGTTGAGGAATTTATCCATTTCTTCTAGATTTTCTTGTTTTTTTGTGAAGAGGTGTTTGTAGTATTCTCTGATGGTAGTTTGTATTTCTGTGGGATCAGTGGTAATATCCACTTTATCATTTTTTATTGCATCTATTTGATTCTTCTCTCTTTTTTTCTTTATTAATCTTGCTAGCAGTCTATCAATTTTGTTGATCCTTTCAAAAAACGAGCTCCTGGATTCATTAATTTTTTGAAAGGTTTTTTGTATCTCTATTTACTTCAGTTCTTCTCTGATTTTAGTTATTTCTTGCCTTCTGCTAGCTTTTGAATGTGTTTGCTCTTGCTTTTCTAGTTCTTTTAATTGTGATGTTAGGGTGTCAATTTTGGATCTTTCCTGCTTTCTCTTGTGGGCATTTAGTGCTATAAATTTCCCTCTACCCACTGCTTTGAATGCATCCCAGAGATTCTGGTATGTTGTGTCTTGGTTCTCGTTGGTTTCAAAGAACATCTTTATTTCTGCCTTCATTTCATTATGTACCCAGTAGTCATTCAGGAGCAGGTTGTTCAGTTTTGGTGTAGTTGAGTAGTTTTGAGTGAGTTTCTTAATCCTGAGTTCCAGCTTGATTGCACTGTGATCTGAGAGATAGTTTGTTATAATTTCTGTTCTTTTACATTTACTGAGGAGAGCTTTACTTCCAAGTATGTGGTCAATTTTGGAATAGGTGTGGTGTGGTGCTGAAAAAAATGTATATTCTGTTGATTTGGGGTGGAGAGTTCTGTAGATGTCTATTAGGTCTGCTTGGTGCAGAGTTGAGTTCAATTCCTGGGCATCCTTGTTGACTTTCTGTCTCGTTGATGTGTCTAATGTTGACAGTGGGGTGTTAAAGTCTCCCATTATTAGTGTGTGGGAGTCTAAGTCTCTTTGTAGGTCACTCAGGACTTGCTTTATGAATCTGGGTGCTCCTGTATTGGGTGCATATATATTTAGGATAGTTAGCTCTTCTTGTTGAATTGATCCCTTTACCATTATGTAATGGCCTTCTTTGTCTCTTTTGATCTTTGTTGGTTTAAAGTCTGTTTTATCAGAGACTAGGATTGCAACCCCTGCCTTTTTTTGTTTTCCATTTGCTTGGTAGATCTTCCTCCATCCTTTTATTTTGAGCCTATGTGTGTCTCTGCACGTAAGATGGGTTTCTGAATACAGCACACCGATGGGTCTTGACTCTTTATCTAATTTGCCAGTCTGTGTCTTTTAATTGGAGTATTTAGTCCATTTACATTTAAAGTTAATATTGTTATGTGTGAATTTGATCCTGTCATTATGATGTTAGCTGGCTATTTTGCTCGTTAGTTGATGCAGTCTCTTCCTAGTCTCGATGGTCTTTACATTTTGTCATGATTTTGAAGTGGCTGGTACCGGTTGTACCTTTCCATGTTGGGCAGGCCTGGTGGTGACAAAATCTCTCAGCATTTGCTTGTCTGTAAAGTATTTTATTTCTCCTTCACTTATGAAGCTTAGTTTGGCAGGATATGAAATTCTGGGTTGAAAATTCCTTTTGTAGGAATGTTGAATATTGGCCCCCACTCTCTTCTGTCTTGTAGAGTTTCTGCAGAGAGATCCACTGTTAGTCTGATGGGCTTCCCTTTGAGGGTAACCCGACCTTTCTCTCTGGCTGCCCTTAACATTTTTTCCTTCATTTCAACTTTGGTGAATCTGACAATTATGTGTCTTGGAGTTGCTCTTCTCGAGGAGTATCTTTGTAACATTCTCTGTATTTCCTGAATCTGAATGTTGTCCTGCCTTGCTAGATTGGGGAAGTTCTCCTGGATAATATCCTGCAGAGTGTTTTCCAACTTGGTTCCCTTCTCCCCGTCACTTTCAGGTACACCAATCAGACGTAGATTTGGTCTTTTCACATAGTCCCATATTTCTTGGAGGCTTTGCTCATTTCTTTTTATTCTTTTTTCTCTAAACTTCCCTTCTCACCTCATTTCATTCATTTCATCTTCCATTGCTGATACCCTTTCTTCCATTTGATCGCTTTGGCTCCTGAGGCTTCTGCATTCTTCAGGTAGTTCTCAAGCCTTGGTTTTCAGCTCCGTCAGCTCCTTTAAGCACTTCTCTGTATTGGTTATTCTAGTTATACATTCTTCTAAATTTTTTTCAAAGTTTTCAACTTGTTTTCCTTTGGTTTGAATATCCTTCCGTAGCTCAGAGTAATTTGATCATCTGAAGCCTTCTTCTCTCAGCTCGTCAAAGTCATTCTCCGTCCAGCTTTGTTCCGTTGCTGGTGTGGAACTGCCTTCGTTTGGAGGAGAAGAGGCGCTCTGCTTTTTAGAGTTTCCAGTTTTTCTGCTCTGTTTTTTCCCCATCTTTGTGGTTTTATCTACTTTTGGTCTTTGATGATGGTGATGTACAGATGGGTTTTTCGTGTAGATGTCCTTTCTGTTTGTTAGTTTTCCTTCTAACAGACAGGACCCTCAGCTGCAGGTCTGTTGGAGTACCTGGCCGTGTGAGGTGTCATTCTGCCCCTGCTGGGGGGTGCCTCCCAGTTAGGCTGCTTGAGGGGTCAGGGGTCAGTGACCCACTTGAGGAGGCAGTCTGCCCGTTCTCAGATCTCCAGCTGCGTGCTGGGAGAACCACTGCTCTCTTCAAAGCTGTCAGACAGGGACATTTAAGTCTGCAAAGGTTACTGCTGTCTTTTTTGTTTGTCTGTGCCCTGCCCCCAGAGGTGGAGCCTACAGAGGCAGGCAGGCCTCCTTGAGCTGTGGTGGGCTCCATCCAGTTCTAGCTTCCCGGCTGCTTTGTTTACCTAAGCAAGCCTGGGGTATGCCGGGCGCCCCTCCCCCAGCCTCGCTGCTGTCTTGCAGTGTGATCTCAGACTGCTGTGCTAGCAGTCAGCGAGACTCCGTGGGCGTAGGACCCTCTTAGCCAGGTGCGGGATATTAATCTCCTGGTGCACCGTTTTTTAAGTCCGTCGGAAAAGCGCAGTATTTGGGTGGGAGTGACCCGATTTTCCAGATGCCATCTGTCACCCCTTTCTTTGACTAGGAAAGGGAACTGCCTGATCCCTTGCGCTTCCCAAGTGAGGCAATGCCTTGCCCTTCTTCGGCTCACGCATGGTGCGCGCACCCACTGACTTGCGCCCACTGTCTGGCACTCCCTAGTGAGATGAACCCGGTACCTCAGATGGAAATGCAGAAATCACCCATCTTCTGCATCGCTCACGCTGGGATCTGTAGACCAGAGCTGTTCCTATTCGGCCTTCTTGGCTCCTCCTCCCTCGTGTTTCTAACTTTTTGAATCAAATCACAGGTTTGATTTGGTGAGATGAATCCACAAATAGCAAAGTATTTTCATATAAAACTTGTTTCTAGTCTTTATCGCAGGGTTTTTTTTTTTTATTATAGGCCTTAATGGGCTCAGAAATGTCTCTTTGTAGATTCTATAAAAAAGTGTTTCCCTTCTGTTGAATCAAAACAGAGGTTTAACACTGTGAGATTAATTCACACATTACAAAGCATTTTCACAGATACCTTGTTTCTAGTTTTTATAGGGCAATGTTCAATTTTTTACTGTAGTCCACAATGGGCTCAGAAATGTCCCTTCCCAGATTTTTTTCCAACTTTTTGTCATAGGATATTCAATTTTTCACTATATGGGCTCAGTGATGTCCCTTCTCAATTATACATAATTGAGTGTTTCCAACAAGTTGAATACAAACAAAGGTTTAAATCTGTGAGGTGAATCCTCACATCTCAAAGCATTTTAACTGAGAGGCTGTTTTCAGTTTTTATTGTGGCATGTTCTGTTTTTCGCTATGCACCTCAATGGGCTCAGAAATCCCTTTATAGGTTTTATAAAAAGTGTATTACCAATCTTTTGAATCAAAATAGAGGTTCTACTCTGTGAGATGAATCCACACACTGCAAAGCATTTTCACAGATAGCTTGTTTCTAGTTTTTATCACGGGATATTCCATTTTTCAGTATAGGCCTTAATGAGTTTAGAAATGTACCTTTGTAGATTCTACAAAAAAAGTGTTTCCATAATGTTAAATGAGCAAGGAAGTTTAACTTTGTCAGATGAATCTACACATCTCAAATCATTTTCACAGATAGTTTGTTTGTAGTTTTTATCATATTTGTTTTTTTACTATAGGCCTCAATAGGTTCCAAAATGTCCATTTGTAGGTTCTACAAAACGAGTGTGTCTTGTTGAATCAAAATAGAGGTTTAATTCTGTGATATGAATCTACATATTACAAAGCATTTTCTCAGTTAACTTTTTTCTAGTTTTTATAGCACGTCTATTTCATTAGAATTCCTGGGATCACCCATGCGTTTCTTCCATTATACATGCTGTGGTGGGCCAGGAGTCTCTCTCATTAGGATGCCTGGGGTCTTCCTGGTTTCTCTATCATTAGAGTACCTGGGGTCAGCCAAGTATCTCTCCCACTAGAATGCCTAGGCCTGACAAAGTGTTTTTATCATTAGACTGCCTGCAGTTGGGTGAGAGTCTCTCCCATTAAAATACCTGTGGTTGATCAAGTGCCTCTATCATTAGAATCCCCGTGTTAGGCTGGAAATCTCTCTTAATAGAATGCCTGTGGTCAGCCAGTTGTCTCCATCATTAGACTGCCTGGGTTTGGCTAAGACTCCCTCTCATTGGAATGCCTGGGATTGCCCAGGTGGCTCTATGTTTAGACTGCCTGTGGTCCCCCAGGTGTCTCTCTCTCATTTGAATGCCTGGGGTCATACCGATGTCTCTATAATTAGACTACCAGGAGTCAGCAAGTAGTCTTTTCCCTTAGAATACCTGTGGTTGCCCAGTAGTCTCTATTTTTAGACTGCCTGCTGTCACCCAATAGTCTCCCATTAGACCATTAGAATAGTCTCCCATTAGTGTTGTCGACTGGAAGTCTCTTGCATTAGAATGCCTGTGTTGGTCAGGAGTCTCTTCCAGTAGAATGCCTGGGGTTGCCCAGTTGCTTCTATAATTAGAAAGCCTGGGGTCTTCCTTGAGCCTCTCTCATTACATTGCTTTCAGTCGACCAGGTAGGTGTTTCTATCATTAGACTGTCTGGGGACGGCCAGGAATCTCTTTCATTAGAATGCCTACTTTTGCCCAGATGTCTTTATCATTAGACTCCTGGTGTTAGCTGGGAGCCTCTCCCATTAAAATGCCTAAGGCAGCTCAGTTGTCTTTATCATTGGACTGCCTATGGTTGGCCAGGAGTCTTTCCAACTAGACTGCCTGGGGTCTGCCGGGAGTCTCTCAGATTAAAATGCTTTTGATCACCCAGGTGTCTCTACTATTAGACCGCCTGGGGTCGGCAGAAAATCCCTGCCATTAGAATGCCTTTTGTCGCCCAGGTGTCTCTGTCATTCATCTTCCGGAGTCAGCTAGGACTCCCTCCCATTACAATGCCTAGAATCGCTGGGAGTCTCTCCCATTATAATGCCTGGGGTTGCTTAGGTGTCTTTAGCATTAGAGTGCTTGTGGTCAGCCAGGAGTCTTTCCTAATAAAATGCCAAATATTGCCCCATGTCTATATTATTAGAAGGCCTGAGGTCGGCCAGGAGTCTCTCCCATTAGAATGCCTGGGGTCTGCCAAAACTATTTTTCGTTAGAATGCCTGGCATCTCACAGGTTTCTCTATTATTAGAATACCTGGAGTCGGCATGGAGCCTTTCCAATTAAAATGCCTGTGTCACCCAGGTGTCTCTATAATTAGACTGCTTCGGGTCAGCCAAGAGACTCTTTCAAGAGAATGCCTGGGATTGTCTAGAAATCTCTCTTATTAGAATGCCAGATGACTGTATTATTAAAATACCTGTGGTAGTTCTGGAGTTTCACCCATTCGAATGCCTGTGGTTGCCCAGGTGTCTCTATCATTAGACTGCCTGTGGTTGGCCGGGTATCTCTCCCATTAGAATGTGTGGGGTCGATTTGGTGTCTTTATTATTAGGCTGCCTGGGGTCAACCAGGAGTCTCTTTCATTAGAATGCCTGGGGTTGGCCATGAGTCTCTCCCATTAGAATGTCTGTGGTGGCCCAGGTGTCTCTATCATTAGACTTGCCTGGGGCCAGCTTGGAGTCACTTACATTAGAATGCCTGGGGTCACCCTGGTGTCTTTATAATTAGACTGTCTAGGCTCGGTGTGAGGTGCCTCTCATTAGAATGCCTGAGTTTGCCCAGTTGTCTCTTGCATTAGACTGCCTGGGATCGGCCAGGAGTCTCTCCCATTAGTATGCCTGAGGCCGCCTAGCTGTCTCTATCATTAGATTGCCTGAGTTCGGTGAAAGTTTCTCCCATTAGAATGCCTCAGGTCGCCCAGGTGTTTCTATTATTAGACTGCCCATGGTTGGCCAGGTGTATCTCCCATTAGAATGCCTCAGGTCCCTCAGGTGTCTCTATTATTAGACTGCCCATGGTTGGCCAGGTGTCTCTCCCATTCGAATGCCGGGATCGCCCAGGTGTCTCTATAATTAGACTACTTGAGATCAATCAGAAGTGTCTCCCATTTGAATGCCTGTTGTCACCCAGGTGTCTGTATCATTTTACTACCTGTTGTCAGCCAGTCATCTCCCATTACAGTGGCTGGGTTGGGCTGAAAATCCCTTGCATTAGAATGTTTGGGGTCTCCCAGGTATCTCTATTGTTAGACTGCTTGGGTTTGTTCAGTAGTCTTTCCCATTACAATGCATGAGGTCGCCCAGGTGTCTTTATCACTAGACAGCCTGGTGTTGGCTGGGAGTCTCTGCCATTAGAATGCCTGGGGTCACCCAGGTGTCTTCATAGTTAGACTGCCTTGGGTCACCCAGGAGTCTCTCCAGTTAGAATGCTTGCTGTCGCCCATCTGTCCTTATCCTTAAACTGCCTGGTGTCTGCCAGGGGTCTGTCCAATTAGAATGCCTGGGGTCAGAAGGGAGAAAACCTGTGGTTGCTCAGCTGTCTCTATCGTTAGAATGCCTGGGGTTGGCCGAAAGTCTCTCCCATTCGAATGCCTGGGGTCACTCATGTGTCTCTCTTATTAGCCTTCCTGGCATCAGCCGGAGTTTCTTCCATTAAAATGCCTGGGATCACCAAGATGTCTCTTTCGTTAGACTTCCTGGGGTCAGCCAGGAGTCTCTCTCATTAGAATGCCTTGTGTTAGGTGAAAGTCTTTTCCAGAAGTACACCTGGTGTCTCTATCATTAGACTTCCTGGGGTCAACCAGGAGTCTCACACACAAGAATGCCTGTGGTTTCCCACGTTTCTTTATAATTAGACTGCCTGGGTTCGGCCAGAACTCTCTTCCATTAGAATGCCTGGTGTCGCCCAGGTGACTCTACCATTAGACTGCCTGGAATTGGGCAGAAGTCTCTCCCATGAAAATGCCTGGGTCGCCCAGGTGACACTATCACTAGGCTGCCGGGGATCGGGTGGGAGTGTCTCCCACTATAATGTCTGTGGTCAATCAGGTGTCTCTATCATTAGAATCCCTGAGGTCTGTTGGGAATATTTTCTATTCGAATTTCTGTTTGCCCAGGTTTCTCTATCATTAGACTGCCTGAGGTTGGCCAGCACATTTTCCCATTATTATACCTGGGATAATAATTTCCCATTATTATACCTGGGATAATAATTTCCTATTATTATACCTGGGATAATATTGCTCATGCACCTCTATCATTAAACAACCTAAGTTCGGAAAGGGTCTCTCTCATTAGAATGATTGGGGTTGCCCAGGTATCTCTTTCATTACACTACCTGGAGTCAGCCGGGAATCTCTCCCATTAGGATTCACACCAAGTGTCTCTATAATTAAACTGCCTTGGCACAGCCAGGAGTCTTTCCCATTAGAATGGTTATGGTCACCCAGGTGTCTTTACCTTAGACTGCTTGAGGTAAGCCAGGAGTCTCTCCCATTAGAATTCCTGGCATCGTCTGAGAGTCTTTAACATTATAATGCCTGGGGTCATGCAGGTGTCTCTATAATTAGACTGCTTGAGGTCAGCAAAGAGTCTCTCCCAAGAGAATACCTGTGGTTGGCTGAAAGTTTTGCCCATTACAATGCCTGGGGTCGCCCAGGTGTCTCTATCATTAGAATGCCTGGGGTTGTCCAGGAGTCTCTCCCACTAGAATGCCTGGGGTTGCCTAGGTGTCTTCATCATTAGACTAACTGCTGTCAGCTGTAAATCTCTCCCATTAGAATGCATGGGATCACCCAGGTGTCTCTATCACTAGACTGCCTTGGGTCCGCCGGGAGTCTTTTCCATTTCAATGTTTCAGATTGCCCGCGTGTCTCTATAATTAGGCTGCCTAAGCTCGTCCAGGAGTCTCTCCCATTAAAATGCCTGTGGTTGGCCAGATGTCTCTATCATTAGTCTGTCTGGGTTCAGCTGGGAGTCTCTCCCATTAGAATGCCTGGGGTCATTCAGGTGTCTGTATCATTACACTGCCTGGGTTCGCCAACGAATCTCTTTTGTTAGAATGTCTGGGGTGGCCCAGGTGTCTCTATAATTAGACTGATGGGGGTCAGCCAGGAGTCTCTCCCATTAGAATACCTGCAGTCTCCCAGGTGTCTTTATTCTAAGACTGCCTGTGATCGACCTCAAGTCTTCCATTAAAATTCCTGGGATCAGCTGGGAGTCTTTATCATTAGAATGCCTGGGGTCACCAAAATGTCTTTATCATTAGACTGCCGGCATTTGACCAGGGGTCTCTCCCATTAAAATGTCTGAGGTCTCCAAAGTGTCTCTATCATTAGACTGCCTGGGATCAGCTGGGAGTCTCTCCCATTAGAATGCCTGGGGTCGACCAGGTGTCTTTATCTTTAGTCTACCTGGGGTTGGTCAGGAGTTTCTTCCATTAGAATGCCTGATGTCAGATGGAAATCTCTCCTATTAGAATGACTGGGGTAGCCCAGTTTTCTCTATCACTAGAATGCCTGGGATCACCCAGGTTTCCCTATGATTAGAATGCCTGAGGTCAGCCTAAAGTCTCCCTCATTAGTGTTCCTTGGGTCACCAAGTTGACTGTCTCCTTAGACTGACTTCTGTCGGTGGGTAGTCTCTCTCATTAGAATGCCTGGGTTTGCCCTGGTGTCTGTAACATTAGACTGCCTGAAATTGGCCAGAAGTCTCTTCCATTGGAAGGTCTGGGTTCACCAAAATGACTCTATCATTAGACTGTCTGGTGTCAGTTGGAAGCCTCTCCCACTAGAATGCCTGGAGTAAGATGGAATTCTCTACCATTAATATGCCTAGGGATGGCCAGGAGTCTCTCCCATTAGAATGCCTGTGGTGGCCCAAATGTCTCTATCATTCGCCTGGGGTTGACCGAGAATCTCTTTCATTAGAATGTGTGGGTTTGCCCTGGTGTATCTATCATTAGACTGCCTGTGGTCAATGGAGAGTCTCTGTGGATTGAATGCCTGGGGTTGCTCTGGTGTCTCCAACATTAGACTGCCTGGGGTTGGTCAGGAGTCACCCCTAATGCCTGGAGTCAGCATGGAATCTCTCCTTTTAAAATGCCTGGTGTCTCCCAGGTGTTTCTACATTAGACTACTTGGAGGCATCCAGGAGTCTGTCCCATGAGAAGACCTGGGGCTGCCCATGTGTCTCTATTATTAGACTGCCTTGTGGTCAGCCTCACATTAGAATGCATGGGGTCGCCCAGGTGTCTCTATCATTAAATTGCCTGAATTTGGCTAGAAGTCTGTCTGTTTAGAGTGACTAGAGTGAACCTGGAGTGTCTCCCATAACAATGCTTGGTGTTGCCCAGGTGTCTTCACCATTAGAATGCCTGGTATCAGCCAGGAGTCTCTCTCATTAGAATGCCTGGAGTGACGCAGGTGTCTCTATCATTAGACTGGCTGGGGTCGGCTAGGAGTGTCTCCCATTAGAATGCATGGGGTCACCCAGATGACTATCCTTTGACTGCCTAGGGTTGGTCAGGAGTCCCTCCCATTACAATGCTTGAAATCAACTAGGAGTATTTTCACAAACAGCTTGTTTCGAGTTTTTATAGACGGATATTCATTTTTTCACTACAGGCCTCAATGGGCTTAGAAATGTCCCTTTTGTAGTCTCTACAAAAAGAGTGTTTCCAACCTGGTGAATCAACAGGTTAGATTCGTTTAGATTAATCCACACATTAGAGATAATTTTCACAGATAGCTCTGGTTATTATTACAACATATTTGGTTTTTCTTTTTTCTTTTTTTATTATACTTTAAGTTTCAGGGTACGTGTGCACAATGTGCAGGTTAGTTACATACGTATACATGTGCCATGCTGGTGTGCTGCACCCATTAACTCGTCATTTAACACTAGGTATATCTCCTAATGCTATCCCTTCCCTGTCCCCCTACCCCACAACAGGCCCAGGTGTGTGATGCTCCCCTTCCTGTGTCCATGTGTTCTCATTGTTCAATTCCCACCTATGAGTGAGAATATGTGGTATTTGGTTTTTTTGTCCTTGCGATAGTTTGCTGACAATGATGGTTTCCAGCTTCATCCATGTCCCTACAAAGGACATGAACTCATCATTTTTTATGGCTGCATAGTATTCCATGATGTATATGCGCCACATTTTCCTAATCCAGTCTATCATTGTTCCAAGTCTTTGCTATTGTGAATAATGCCGCAGTAAACATACATGTGCATGTGTCTTTATAGCAGCATGATTTATAGTCCTTAGAGTATATACCCAGTAATAGGATGGCTGGGTCAAATGATATTTCTAGTTCTAGATCCCTGAGGAATTGCCACACTGACTTCCACAAGGGTTGAACTAGTTTACAGTCCCACCAACAGTGTAAAAGTGTTCCTATTTCTCCACATCCTCTCCAGCACCTGTTGTTTCCTGAATTTTTAATGATTGCCATTTTAACTGGTTTGAGATGGTATCTCATTGTGGTTTTGATTTGCATTTCTCTGATGGCCAGTGATGATGAGCATTTTTTCATGTGTCTGTTGGTTGCATAAATGTCTTCTTTTGAGAAGTGTCTGTTCATATCCTTCGCCCGCTTGTTGATGGGGTTGTTTGTTTTTTTCTTATAAATTAGTTTGAGTTCATTGTAGATTCTGGATATTAGCCCTTTGTCAGATGAGTAGATTGTAAAAATTTTCTTCCATTCTATAGGTTGCCTCTTCACTCTGATGGTAGTTTCTTTTGCTGTGAAGAAGCTCTTTAGTTTAATTAGATCCCGTTTGTCAATTTTGGCTTTTGTTTCCATTGCTTTTGGTGTTTTAGACATGAAGTCCTTACCTATGCCTATGTCCTGAATGGTATTGCCTAGATTTTCTTCTTGGGTTTTTATGGTTTTAGGTCTAACATGTAAGTCTTTAATATACCTTGAGTTAATTTTTGTATAAAGTGTAAGGAAGGATCCAGTTTCAGCTTTCTACATATGGGTATCCAGTTTTCCCAGCGCCATTGATTAAATAGGGAATCCTTTCCCCATTTCTTGTCTTTGTCAGGTTTGTCAAAGATCAGATGGTTGTAGATATGTGGCATTATTTCTGAGGGCTCTGTTCTGTTCCATTGGTCTATATCTCTGTTTTGATACCAGTACCATGCTGTTTTGGTTACTGTAGCCTTGTAGTATAGTTTGAAGTCAGGTAGTGTGATGCCTGCAGCTTTCTTCTTTTGGCTTAGGATTGACTTGGCAATGCGGGCTCTTTTCTAGTTCCATATAAACTTTAAAGTAGTTTTTTCCAATTCTGTGAAGAAAGTCATTGGTAACTTGATGGGGATGGCATTGAATCTGTAGACTGCCTTGGGCAGTATGGCCATTTTCACGATGTTGATTTTTCCTATCAATGAGCATGGAATATTCTTCTATTTGTTTGTATCCTCTTTTATTTCATTGAGAAGTGGTTTGTCGTTCTCCTTGAAGAGGTCCTTCACATCCCTTGTAAGTTGGATTCCTAGGTATTTTATTCTCTTTGAAGCAATTGCAAATGGGAGTTCACTCATGATTTGGCTCTCCCTTTGTCTGTTATTGGTGTATAAGAATGCTTGTGATTTTTGCACCTTGATTTTTTATTCTGAGACTTTGCTGTAGTTGCCTATCAGTTTAAGGAGATTTGGGGCTGAGATGATGGGGTTTTCTAGATATACAATTATGTCGTCTGCAAACAGGGACAATTTGACTTCCTCTTTTCCTAATTGAATACCCTTTATTTCTTTCTCCTGCCTTATTGCCCAGGCCAGAACTTCCAACACTATGTTGAATAGGAGTGGTGAGAGAGGGCATCCCTGTCTTGTGCCAGTTTTCAGAGGGAATGCTTCCAGTTTTTGCACATTCAGTATGATATTGGCTGTGGGTTTGTCATAGGTAGCTTTTAATATTTTGAGATACGTCCCATCAATACCTAATTTATTGAGAGTTTTTAGCATGAAGTGTGGTTTAATTTTGTCGAAGGCTTTTTCTGCATCTATTGAGATAATCATATGGTTTTTGTCATTGGTCCTGTTTATATGCTGTATTACGTTTATTGATTTGTGTATGTTGAACCACCTTGCATCCAAGGGATGAAGCCCAGTTGATCATGGTGGATAAGTTTTTTGATGTGTTGCTGGATTCAGTTTGCCAGTATATACTGAGGACTTTCATATCGATGTTCATCAGGGATATTGGTCTAAAATTCTCTTTTTTTGGTTGTGTCTCTGCCCGGCTTTGGTATCAGGATGATGCTGGCCTCATAAAATGAGTTAGGGAGGATTTCTTCTTTTTCTATTGATTGGAATAGTTTCGGAAGGAATGGTACCAGCTCCTCCTTGTACTTCTGGTAGAATTCGGCTGTGAATCCATCTGGTCCTTGACTTTTTTTGCTTGGTAAGCTATTAATTATTGCCTTGATTTCAGAGCCTGTTATTGGTCTATTCAAAGATTCAACTTCTTCCTGGTTTAGTCTTGGGAGGGTGTATGTGTTGAGGAATTCATCCATTTCTTCTAGATTTTCTAGTTTATTTGAGTAGAGGTGTTTATAGTATTCTCTGATGGTAGTTTCTATTTCTGTGTGATCGGTGGTGATATCCCCTTTATCACTTTTTTATTGAGTCTATTTGATTCTTCTCTCTTTTCTTCTTTATTATTCTTGCTAGCGGTCTATCAATTTTGTTGATCTTTTAAAAAAAACAGCTCCTGGATTTATTGATTTTTGAAGGGTTTTTTGTGTCTCTATCTCCTTCAGTTCTGCTCTGATCTTAGTTATTTCTTGCCTTCTGCTAGCCTTTGAATGTGCTTGCTCTTGCTTCTCTAATTGTGATTTTAGGGTGATTTCTTTTAATTGTGATGTTAGGGTATCAATTTTAGATCTTTCCTGCTCTCTCTTGTGAGCATTTAGTGGTATAAATTTCCCTCTGCACACTCCTTTGAATGTGTCCCAGGGAGTCTGGTATGTTGTGTCTTTGTTCTCGTTGGTTTCAAAGAACATCTTTATTTCTGCCTTCATTTTGTTATGTACCCAGTAGTCATTCAGGAGCAGGTTGTTCAGTTTCCATGTAATTGAGCAGTTTTGAGTGAGTTTCTTAATCCTAAGTTCTAGTTTGATTGCACTGTAGTCTGACAGACAGTTTGTTATAATTTCTGTTCTTTTTCATTTGCTGAGGAGTGCTTTACTTCCAAGTATGTGGTCAATTTTGGAATAGGTGTGGTGTGGTGCTGAAAAGAATTTATATTCTGTTGAATTGGGGTGGAAAGTTCTGTAAATGTCTATTAGTTCCGCTTGGTGCAGAGCTGAGTTCAGTTCCTGAATATCCTTGCTAACTTTCTGTCTCATTGATCTGTCTAATGTTGACAGTGTGGTGTTAAAGTCTCCCATTATTAATGTGTGGGAGTCTAAGTCTCTTAGTAGGTCTCTAAGGACTTGCTTTATGAATCTGTATGCTCCTGTATTGGGTGCATATATATTTAGGATAGTTAGCTCTTCTTGTTGAATTGATCCCTTTACCATTATGTAATGGTCTTCTTTGTCTCTTTTGATCTTTGTTGGTTTAAAGTCTGTTTTATCAGAGACTAGGATTGCAATACCTTCCTTTTTTGTTTTCCATTTTCTTGATAGATCTTCCTCCATCCCTTTATTTTAAGCCTATATGTGTCTCTGCTGTGAGATGAGTTTCCTGAATACAGCACACTGATGGGTCCTGACTCTTAATCCAATTTGCCAGTCTGTGTCTTTTAATTGGAGCATTTAGCCCATTTACATTTAAGGTTAATATTTTTATGTGTGAATTTGATCCTGTCATTATGATGTTAGCTGGCTTTTTGCTCATTAGTTGTTGCAGTTTCTTCCTAGCCTCCATGGTCTTTACAATTTGGCCTGTTTTTGCAGTGGCTGGTACAGGTTGTTCCTTTCCATGTTTAGTGCTTCCTTCAGGAGCTCTTTTAGGGCAGGCCTGGTGGTGACAAAATCTCTCAGCATTTGCTTGTCTGTAAAGTATTTTATTTCTCCTTCACTTATGAAGCTTAGTTTGGCTGGATATGAAATTCTGGGTTGAAAATTCTTTTCTTTAAGAACGTTGAATATTGGCTCCCACTCTCTTCTGTCTTGTAGAGTTTCTGCTGAGAAATCCGCTGTTAGTCTGATGGGCTTCCCTTTGTGGGTAACCCGACCTTTCTCTCTAGCTGCGCTTAACATTTTTTCCTTCATTTGAAATTTGGTGAATCTGACCATTATGTGTCTTGGAGTTGCTCTTCTCGAGGAGTATCTTTGTGGCATTCTCTGTATTTCCTGAATTTGAATGTTGTCCTGCCTTGGTAGATTGGGGAAGTTTTCCTGGATAATATCCTGCAGAGTGTTTTCCAACTTGGTTCCATTCTCCCCGTCACTTTTAGATACAGCAATCAGATGTAGATTTGGTCTTTGTACATAGTCCCATATTTCTTGAAGGCTTTGTTCATTTCTCGTTATTCTTTTTTCTATAAACTTCTCTTCTCACTTAATTCCATTCATTTGATCTTCCATCACTGATACCCTTTCTTCCAGTTGATTGAATTGGCTACTGAGGCTTGTGCATTCATCAAGTATTTCTCGTGCCTTGGTTTTCAGCTCCGTCAAGTCCTTTAAGGACTTCTCTGTATTGGTTATTCTAGTTAGCTGTTTGTCTAACTTTTTTTTCAAGGTTTTTAAATTCTTTGCCATGGGTTCAAACTTTCTCTTTTGGCTCGGAGTAATTTGATCATCTGAAGCCTTCTCTCAAGTCGTCAAAGTCATTCTCTGTCCAGCTTTGTTTCATTGGTGGTGAGGAGCTGCATTCCTTTGGAGGAGGAGAGGCACTCTTATTTTTAGAGTTTCCAGCTTTTCTTCTCTGTTTTTTTCCCCATCTTTGTGGTTTCATCTATCTTTGGTCTTTGATGATGGTGATGTACAGAAGGGGTTTTGTTGTGGATGTCCTTTCTGTTTGTTAGTTTTCCTTCTAACAGTCAGGACCATCAGCTTCAGGTCTGTTGGAGTTTGCCAGAAGTCCACTCCAGATGCTGTTTGCCTGGGTATCAGCAGTGAAGGCTGCAGAACAGCAGATATTGGTGAACAGCAAATGTTGCTGCCTGATTGTTCCTCTGGAAGTTTTGTCTCAGAGGAGTACCTGGCCTTGTGAGGTGTCAGTCTGCCCCTACTGGGGGGACATCCCAGTTATGCTACTTGGGGGTCAGGGATCCACTTGAGGAGGCAATCTCTCTGTTTTCAGATCTCCAGCTGCATGCTGGGAGAACCACTACTCTCTTCAAATCTGTCAGACAGGGACATTTAAATCTGCAAAAGTTTCTGCTGCCTTTTGTTTGGTTATACCCTGCCCCCCAGAGGTGGAGTCTACAGAGGCAGGCAGGCAGGCCTCCTTGAACTGTGGTGGGCTCCACTAAGTTCGAGCTTCCTAGCCACTTTGTTTACCTACTCAAGCCTCGGCAATGGTAGATGCCCCTCCCCAAGCCTCTCTGCCACCTTGCAGTTTGATCTCAGACTGCTGTGCTAGCAATGAGCAAGGCTCCATGGGCATAGGACCCTCCAAGCCAGGCATGAGATATAATCTCCTGGTGTGTCATTTGCTAAGACCATTGGAAAAGCACAGTATTACAGTTGGAGTGACCCAATTTTCCAGATGCCATCTGTCACCCCTTTCTTTGACTAGGAAAGTGAATTCCCTGACCCCTTGTGCTTCCCAGGTGAGGTGATGCCTCACCCTCCTTTGGCTCATGCTCAGTGTGCTGCACCCACTGTCCTGAACCCACTTTCCAACACTCCCCGGTGAGATGAAACTCGTACCTCAGTTGGAAATGCAGAAATCATCCATCTTCTGTGTCACTCACGCTGGGAGCTGTAGACTGGAGCTCTTCCTATTTGGCCTTCTTGGCTCCATCCCTGATATTTGGTTTTTAACAGTAGGCCTCACTGAGCAAAAAAATGTCCCTGCAGAGATTCTACAAAAAAAAGGGGGGGGGGTTTAACCTGTTGAATCAAAACAAACATTTAACTCTGTGAGATGAATCCACATATCACAAAGCATCTTCACAGATAGCTTGTTTTTATTTCTTATTGCACGATATTTCATTTTTCACTATAGGCCTCAAGAGGCTCAGAAATTTTCCTTTGTAGATTCTACAAACATAGTTTTCCCAACCTGGTGAATAAAAACACATGGTTTAGTCAGTGAGATGAATCCACACATAACTGAGGATCTTCACAGGTAGCCTGTTTACAGTTTTTGCCTTGGGATATTCAGTTTTTCACTATAGGTCTCATGGAACTCAGAAATTTCCCTTCATAGATTCTACAAATAGAGTGTTCCCAAACTGGTAAGTCAAAACACAGGTTCTATTCAGCGAGATAAATCTATATATCACAAAGCATTTTCACAGCTATCTTGTTTCAAATTTTTATGGCAGGATACTTGTTTTTTCACCATAGGCCCCAATAGGCTCAGAAATGTTCCTTCATAGCCTCTTAAATCAAAAGAAAGTTTCCATTTCATGAGATAAATCCAGACATTGTAAAGTATTTTTACAGATGGCTTGTTTCTAATTTTTATCTTGTGATATTCTGTTTTTCACTATAGGCCTCAAGTGGCTCATAATGTATTTTTGTAAATTGTAAAAAAAAAAAAAAAGATTTTTTTTAACCTTGTGAATCAAAACAAAAGTTTAACTCTGTGGGATGAATCCACACATTGAGAAGCATTTTCACAGAGAGCTTGTGTCTAGTTTTTGTCATGGGATATTTTGTTTTTGACTATCAGCCTCAATGTGTGCTAAATGTCCCTTCACATATTCTAAAAAAAAGAGTATTTCCAACCTGGTCAATCAAAATGCAGGTTACATTACAGAAAATGAATCCACACATCACAGAGCATTTTTACAGAGAGGTTGTTTCTAGTTTTTATCATGGGATATTCAGTTTTTCACTATAGGCTTCAATGGGCTCAGAAATATTCCTTTGTAGATCCTACAAAAACAGAGTTTCCCATTTGGTGAATTAAAACACAGGTTCCATTAGGTGAGATGAATTCACATATTGCAATGCATTTTCACAGAGAGCTTACTTCTCATAAAAAATTGCAGGATAGTCAGTTTTTCACAATAGGCCACAATAACCCCAGAAATGTCCCTTCGTAGATACTACAAAAGGAGTTTTTACAACCAGCGGAATCAAAACACAAGTTTCATTAAATACAATAAATTCACACACTACAAAGCCATTTTCAACAGATAGTTTGTTTCTCGTTTTTAAGGTGGGATATTCAGTTTTTCACTATAGGTCCCAATGGGCTCAGAAATGTCACTTCGTAGATTCTACAAAAAAAGTGTTTCCAATCTGGTGACTCAAAACACCAGTTCCATTTGGTAAGATTAATCCATATATCACAAAAGATTTCAATGGATAGCTTGTTTCTAATTTTTATCACAAAATATTTGGTTTTTCAATATAGGCCTCAAAGGGTTCAAAAATATACCTTCTTAGATTCTACAAGAAGAGGGTTTCCTACCTGGTGAATCATTACACAGACTCAATTCAGTGAGATGAATCCACATAGCACAAATCGTTTTCACAGATAGCTTGTTTCTAGTTTGTATCCAGGGATTTTTTTTTTTTTTTTTTTTTTTTTACTATAGGCACCAATAGACTCAAAAATGTCTCTTTGTAAGTCCTGAAAAGAGTGTTCCCAACCTATTCAATCAAAATGAAGCTTTAACTCTGTGAGGTGAATCTATCGGGGAACCTGCCCTGATAGGCACATAGGTTCTTTTCTATTTTCCCTAAGCATCAGCCAGCTTGAGAAATAAAGGGACAGAGTACAAAAGAGAAATTTTAAACCTGGGCATCCAGGGGAGACAACACATGTGGGTACGTTCCATGATGCCCCACAAGCCGTAAAACTTGCAAGTTATTATTAGGGAGTTTCAAAAGGGGAGGGAGTATAAGAATAGGTGTGGGTCACAGACATCAAGTACTTCACAAGGTAATAGAATATCACAAGGCAAATGGAGGCGGGGTGAGATCACAGGACCACAGGACCATGGTGAAATTAAAATTGCTAATGAAGTTTCTGGCACCACTGTCATTGATAACATCTTTTCAGGAGACAGGTTTTGAGAGCAACCAGTCTGACTAAAATTTATTAGGCAGGAATTTCCTCTTCCTAATAAGCCTGGGAGCACTATGGGAGACTGGGGTCTATTTCACCCCTGCAGTCTACAGACCATAAAATACAAGCACGCCTGGGGGTCCGTCTATAGTACTATACCCCCAGGCACGTATTCTCTTTCCCAGGGATGTTCCTTGCTAAGAAAAAGAATTCAGCAATATTTCTCCCATTTGCTTTTGAAAGAAGAGAAATATGGCTCTGTTCCACCTGGCTCACCAGCAGTCAGGGTTTAAGGTTATCTCTCTTATTCCCTGAAAAAGTGCTGTTATCCTGTTCTTTTTTCAAGGTGCCCAGATTTCATATTTGTTCAAACACACATGCTCTACAATTTGTGCAGTTAACGCAATTATCACATGGTCCTGAGGCAACATACATCTTCCTCAGCTGACAGGATCAAGAGATTAAAGTAAAGACAGGCATAGGAAATCACAAGGGTTTTCATTGGGGAAGTGATAAGTGTCCATGAAATCTTCACAATTTATATTTAGAGATTGCAGTAAAGACAGGCATAAGAAATTATAAAAGCATTAATTTGGCAAACTAATAAATGTCCATGAAATCTTCACAATCCACATTCTTCTGTCATGGCTTCAGCCGGTCCCTCCATTTGGGGTCCCTGACTTCCCACAACATCTCTCCGTTTCTTTTTATATAAATGTGCCATGGTGATGAAGGCTTGTTCATTCTCTCGATTTTGACGCAGGATTCTTTGACTGGTCCAGCACACTAAAAACAAGCCTATTAAACAGAGAAACATAATTCCAAAATTTACTACAGTGGAGCTCCCAATAGACTTAATCCAAGTCGTGGGGTTTAATCCATAAAGATTTTCTGCCACCTGATCTAACACCTCAGCTCCAGGCACAATGGATAAGTGAGCTTGAGAGGCTTCAAAAATGTGTTTCTTTAACTTAGTTATGTCCAATGATAAATTATCTTCCCTACCTAGAATGTGTCCTTTGACCATTTCCCATGAATGATCAGTCTTGTTATAGGAATATGGGGTGATGCAGAAATCCTAAGTATTCCAATCGCACTGCATTTGCATGCAATGTTCCAGACTCACTAACTGATCTCCAAGCCAAATAAGACTGTTTAAAATCATTAATTTGATTTGCCAATTTTTGATCAATGCCTTGTTAAGAATTCCACATTTGGGTGGAATTGGCTTGCCAATCATTAACAAAATGAGCTGTTTCAATGGATTGGTGTAATGCCATTCCAGCAGTGGTGGCCATTGCAGTGACTGTAATTAGGCCCATGATAACAGTGATCAAAGTGAAAACAAATCTCTTGGACCTTTTTAGAATTTGCTGTCACACTTCATTAATTAAATGTATTGAGGGGGAGGATTCCCAAGGTCTAGGTAAAGTTACCAGAATCCAGATTCCTTCTCAAGCTCGAACCAACATTACACTTCTCTTGGAGTCAAAATGGGAGTTAATACAAGTGTATGGATCACAATTAACGCATTGGACAGTTTGATTGTTCGTCCAAATTTTGATATTTCCTTCTAACAGCATGTAAGAAGGCTTAACACAACTCTGTATGGGAATAGTCAGGTTGGAGGTAAGTAAAGCAGAATGTCTGGGACTACATTGATACTGAGAGAGTGGGACAGTAGTGGGAAAAACAGTCAAAATAGTTTTCCCTTCCCATACTCGCAGTCCAGACATGGCAATAGCCAATTTCCAAAGTTCTGGGTGTTCTGGCTCAGAATGGGGAGTATCATACGAGGCCTTGGTGGGGGGTAATGCCTTTATCTTCCCATTTTAAGGGAAAGAATGAGCTGATCCTCCTATGCAAAGTAGAATGATGATTCTTGTTCTCCTAATAAGAAATAAAATAAGTAGCCTCCAGGCATTCCCTTCTGCCAGAGGACCAATTGCTTTTTAAATAGTCCTTTGGTGCCCAGTCTATTACTAAACCATATGAGTCATTTTTTAATATTACTGCATGTGAGTTAACATAATCTTCCCAAATTAAAGTTTAGATGGGCCTTCAAAATTTTAGGGCATCATTTTCTTGCAGGCTTATATTGAAAGTATGGGGTATCTCCCATTACTCCCCCTTTCATTTGTTTTAAAGGAGAAAGAGAGAGACCAGAGACCAAATGTCCTGTTTTATCTATAGTTGATCTTTCCGGAAGATAAGCAGCCTAGACTAGAGTTTCTAGATAGATGCAACTGGGTGCATGTCCGAGGCACAGAGGCGGGTATTTACAACCCATGGTAACATTAAATGCAGTGCCTTCTTCTCCTGGTTGAGCAGGGCAACGGTCATCTGTGGCTCGAGGCATCCATACACTAGTTAGTGTAGATTTGTGCAGGAGCATCTATCCAGGTGAGAGGTCGAATAAGTGGAGGAAGAGGCACATAAGCCCAATAAGAATAATTATGTGTAGCAGGTAAATCAGTGTGAGAGGAAACTAGTGAGACAGAAAGTATAAGGAGGAAAATCATTAAATAAAACCTAGTGTGAGTGAGATTGAATGCTTAAGGAGGAAGAGAAGAACAGAAGGATGTTATTTTCAGGCTAATAGAAATGGTGAGGTTTTTAGGTTTGCAAGGAGAAAAAGAAAGGTAATCAGGAGAAGTGGGATTAGTTAGATGGGTCTCCATTGCCATCAGGGAGGATTGATTTAAACCCATTGTGATTTGGTGTGCCTTTTTCTGAGGAATTGGCACAGATCTCACCACGTCTGAAGGTAGTCTCTGACACAGATGTCTTTACTCTGTGGTTTTCATTGTCAGTATTCACCCGAAGCTTGAGTCTTCTGTTGGGTACCCAGACAGGGGATTGATGATCTCCTGGTGAAACACAAGCATATCCTCTTCCCCACGTTATAATTGTGCCAGATTCCTAGGTATTGGTTTGGGAGTTTTTCCATAACACTGGCTTGCCTTCGTTTAAGGAAAATTTTTTGCCTGTATAATGGAGTTCAGCTGCAGTTAGAGTATTATCTTTAGGAATATTTAAAAAATTTAAAGTAAACAATGCCAAATGTAATTGGGAATGGGGAGTAGTTAAATCATGTTTAGGTTGTTCAGACTGTTTGGACAATTGGGTTTTTAAAGTGCGATTGGCCTGTTCTACCACAGCCTGTCCCTGAGGATTGTAAGGGATTCCAGTAATATGGGAAATTCCCCACTGTTGCATAAATGAATCAAAAGCCTTACTAACATATCCAGGGACATTGTGTCTTTATTTGATATGGAAGCCCCATAACTGCAAAGCAAGAATGCAGATTTTTTTTTTAACATAGGCCGTGCCTTCCCCTGTTTGGCAAATAACCCAGATAAAACCTGAGAAGGTATATACAGAGACTTGCACATATGACAGTATGCCAAAGGAGCTAACATGAGTCACATCGATTTTCCATAAAGCATTAGGAGTTAAGCCTCTAGGATTAACACCAGGTTCCTTATTTGGAAGTATGAAGACCTGGCACTGAGGGCAGCTGTGAACAATAAACTTAGCCTGTTTCCGGGTAAGAGCAAATTTATCTTTTAATCCAGCGGCATTGACATGAGTGAGATTATGGAACTCCTGAGCTTCTTGGGTTGTAAAAGAGACCAAACAATTGACTTTATGGTTACCGGCAGACATGGGTCCTGGTAAAGTGGTATGAAACCTAATATGTGTAATATAGAAAGGGTGTCTACGTTGGCAAACCACCTGTTGTAACCTTGAAAATAAAGAAGTCAATTCAGGATTATCAATATGTTTGATAGCAGCAGTTTCTATATTTTTAGTGGCATGTACAACATAAGCAGAATCTGAGACAATATTTAAAGGTTTGAGGAAATCCTGTAAGGCAGTAATCACAGCAATTAACTCCACCTTTTGAGCAGAAGCATAAGAGGTAGAAATAAGTTTGTCTGTAGGACCTATGTAACCAACATTGCCATTACTGGAGCCATCAGTGAACACTGTAACGGCCTCAGGATTGGGTTGATCTTTGGTTAAGCAAGGAACCACCCAGGATGTAATTTTTATAAAATCAAACAATTAGTTTTTTGAATAATGATTGTCAATAAAGCCAATAAAATCAGCCAAGTGAATTTTCCACAGTACAGAATGTTGAAAGGCAGATTGAACTTCAAGTCAATTTAAAGGAACTACAATTACATTTGGATCAAATCCAGAGATTTGAAGTATTCTGCACTGATCCTGTCCAATTAATATGGCTATTTGGTCTAGATAAACAGACAAAGTTTTGGACATAGAATGAGGAAGAAAACGCCACTCCACTAAATCATTATGTTGAACTATTAGTCCAGTACGGGAGTGTGATGAAGCAAAAACCAGAAGCTGAAAAGGCTGAAACGGATGTACTCTAGATAACTGGGCAGTCTGGATTCTTTTCTCTATGAATTGCAGCTCTAGTAAAGCCTCAGGGATCAAAGTCCTGGGGCTGTGGAGATCGGAATCTCCCCGCAGCATAGAGAACAAGTTAGACAAAGCATAGGTCGGAATGCCTAAAGTAGGTTTTAAATAATTTACATTACCCAAAAGGTTTTGGAAGTCATTTAAAGTTTTTAAATAATCTCTCCTAATTTGAAATTTTTGAGATTGAATACATTGTTTATTGATCACCATTCCTAAATATTGAACAGGAGTGATCTGTTGAATTTTATCCTGAGCGACGTGTAATCCAGCCTCTGTAAAACAGTGGCTTAAAATTTGGTAACAGTCAATTAATTCTTTATCAGTGGGGGCAGCAATTAAAATATCATCAATATAATGAAGAATATACACCTCAGGAAATTGGGCTTGAACTGGTGAAAGCTCTCGTCTAACATAAAGCTGGCAGATTGTAGGGCTATTTAGCATTCCCTGAAGAAGTACTTTCCATCGATAATGAGCTGCAGGCTCCTGATTATTGATAGATGGTACAGTAAAAGCAAATTTTTCACCATCCGATTGTAAAGCAATATGAAAAAAAGCGATCGTTAAGATCAATAACTATGAGAGGCCAATTTTTAGGTATTAAAGCAGGGGCAGGCATGCCAGGTTGGACGGCACCCATAGGTTTAATTACAGCGTTAATGGCCCTTAAATCGGTTACCACCTGCCATTTGCCTAATTTATTTCTTACTAGAAACACAGGAGAATTCCAAGGGGAAAGAGAAGGTTCCATATTTCCAAGTTGCAACTGCTCAGAAACCAATTGATTTAAAGCCTCCAGTTTTTCTTTAGAAAGCGGCCACTGCTGAACCCAAATGGGTGTGTCAGATTTCCACTGCAAAGGAATAGGATCAGGAAGCGTGGCAGCAGCTGCCACTAAAAAGGATAATCTATACCAGCCCTGTTTTCTTTTATAGTAACTGGGAGGGGTTTAGTAATCCCTTCATGCTGTGGTCTGAGACTGAGTCCAGGAAGAAACCCCATATTTTCCATCAAATGCTGACTGGGAGCACTATAAGAGTTACGTGGAATGTTAATTTCAGCCCACCACTGTGCCAGTAAATCTCTACCCCAAAGATTAATGGGAATTGGCGTGATATAGGGCTGAATTGTACCCTTTTGACCATCAGGGCCAGTGCAAGGCAAGATAAATGTGCTTTCATAAACTTCCTCGGCCTATCCAACAGCTACTAGTCCCATGTTAGTGGGATGTTTAAGCCAAGAGGAAGGCCATAAACTAGAGGAAATAACAGAAACATCACCACCAGTATCTACTAGGCCCTCAAACTTTCTTCCTTGAATGTGTATGATGCAGGTGGGCTGTTGTTTAGAAATTACATTAATCCAATAAGTGGCCTTTTCACCTCTAGAGCCCATCCCAGGGCCACACGTCTTAACTCCTTTGTTTAAAATGATATTAGGTAGTAAAAGCAATTGAGCAATTGACTCACCAGCCGGAATGGAAACAGGAACCTTGGCAGACACGATTAATTTAATCTCATCAATGGAATCAGAATTAATGAGACCAGTATGAATGGTGACTCCCTTAGCAGAGGTGGATGCCCTACCTAACACCAGGCCCACCGAACCTTGAGGTAACGGGCCAGTGACCCCCGTAGGGACAATCAAGGGCAAAGAATCAGAAAGTAAATTCAGAGGAATAGTACTACAGAGATCAACCGCCCCACCTCCTACTGTGGAGGTTGACAAGAATTGTACTGAGACAGAAGGAGAGGCTGGGACACATTTGTTTTGGCTGTAGGTAGATTTGTTTGTGCTAGGGGTTGCGTTGGGAATTCCTGAAGTGGAAACACAATGTTTGTCTTAGTTGGAAGTGTCCCATTTGATGTCGGGGCCTGGGAACAGCCCCACTCCCCATTTCCCTGGCACTGTGGTAGGGGGTTTCCATCTATATCATACTTACAGCGGCAAATATTTGCCCAATGTTTACCTTTGCGACAACGTGGGCAAACAGTAGGAGCAACATTTGGCCATGTTTGTTGAACCAGCTTGGCCGCTTGTAAGTTTTTAACACTGCAATTTTTTCAAATATGACCAAGTTGGCCACAATTATAGCAGGCTCCAAGAGAAGAATTAATGGGACCAGTTTGGTTGGTGTCCTTCATGGCCCATGCCCACAGAATAGCTTTGTGGGTGTCTGATCCAATGCCTTCACATGCTTTAATATATGCAGGCAACACCTCGTGATCAGGTAAATTTTGTTGGTGGACAGAACGCATGGCCATTTTACATTCAGGGTTTGCATTTTCAAAAGCTAACATACGAAGGAGAATGCCTTGAGCACGCTCATCAGAGACAGATTTTTCAACAGCATCTTGTAATTTAGCTAAAAAATCAGGGTATAATTCAGAGTGACCTTGTTTGACCATGGTAAAAGAAACAGGAGATTGGCCTGGAGTGTGTAATTTATTCCAAGCTCTCATACACACCTTTGTTACTTGTTCTGTGGTAAAGGCATCAAAGTTTAATTGGGCATAAGCATCAGAGAAACTATAGGAGCCTGTGAGATGAGCCTGAGTAATTAGAATGCCATTACTAATATTTAGCTGAGCCTGCAAACGGGCCTCCTCCGACCACCAGGTACAGAATTGTAAATGCTGAGATGGGGTTAGAGCAGCTTTTGCCAAAAGGTCCCAATCTAAAGGAAGTAAAGTGAACTCAGTACAAAAAGTTTGTAAAACCATCTTAACATAAGGAGAAGTAGGACCATACTGAGTACAAGCATCCTTAAATTCTTTTAAAAAGATAAGATTAAGAGGTACATAAAAATGCATTTGTAACCCTTGGAAGTTAGGTGGGTCTAGCGCAACCAGATAAGTCCATTCATCTAATCAACTTATTTCTTTGTTTCGGCGTAATAAGCGTTGCATTGAAGTTTCAAGAGCAGGCATCTGAGAGAGAGTCGGCATAGAAGTGACAGGAAAAGCATGTGTAGATAAGGGAAACTGAGGGTGAGAGGGTCGGACCAGGATGAGAGTGTGAGAAAGAGGCACTGGGGAAGCAGAACGAGCAGAAGTATACTGGTGATTACTGGTGTTCACGTATGAAGAAGGGTATAGAGAAGCAGGCTGAGTGGATGGTAAAGTGACCAATTGAGGAACCGAAACGACAGGAGGGTGAGCGGCTGAAGTGGATGGGGGGACGGCCTGGAGAATGATAGGTAAATTGTAGGTTGGTCCTGGAGCCATTAGCTGACTCCAGAGGTTTGAAGAGAGAAGAATTAGCATATCTGTGGTACTGGGCTGTGTGAGTCGCAGCAGCAGGAGTTTCAAGTACCGGCTCTTCGTGAAAAGAAGTAAGATAAGTAAGGGGGAACTTTAAACCAAAGTCACCAGAGTTAGACATTGAATTTTCAGCATCATTAGGTGGGGGAGGAGTAGCCAAAGGGAGAGTCTGATCAGATAATGAAGGCCATGTGAGAGAAGAAGGCTGAGGGAAAGGTGGAGGATCGGAGGAAAAGGCAGAAAACTGTGGCAACTGCAGGGGGTCACGAGATCCGCACACCACTAAGACAGCACGTACCAAGGTCCAACCACCCCAAACAGTGACCGGAACATAATACCCTGCTGAGACCAGCTTCTGGAATGCTGTACCAACGCAATCCCACACTTTTACATATACGGTTCCTTTTTCAGGAAACCAAGGACAGAATTTCACCACTGCCCTGAATAGAGTGACCATATTTTCCATGGTTACTCGGACACTGCCCTGTTTTAACAGGAATTTAATATAGCAGATATAAGTATGACGCTTAGTCTCTGCATGACCCGTAGTTAACCCACAGCATACATAGACTACTCACCACTCATCAGGGAGTCTAACACATGTATCTGTGGACCAAGCCGATGACGTTTCACTGCACCTACCAAAGGGAATTGGGTTCCCTCATGCACTTATGAAAAAAGAAAGACCACGTGTGTGCCAGATATTGGGGAACCTGTCTGGATAGTCACGTAGGTTCTCTCCTATATTCCCTAAGCATCGGCCAGCTTGAGAAATAAAGAGACAGAGTACAAAAGAGAGAAATTTTAAAGCTGGGCATCCAGGGGAGACATCACATGTTGGTAGGTTCCGTGATGCCCCACAAGCCATAAAACCAGGAAGGTTTTATTAAGGAGTTTCAAAAGGGGAGGGAGTATACGAATAGGTGTGGGTCACAGACATCAAGTACTTCACAAGGTAATAGAATATCACAAGGCAAATGGAGGCAGGGTGAGATCACAGGACCACAGGACCATGGTGAAGTTAAAATTCCTAATGAAGTTTTGGGCACCATTGTCATTGATAACTTCTTATCAGGAGACAGGGTTTTGAGAGCAACTGGTCTGACTAAAATTTATTAGGTGGGAATTTCCTCTTCCTAATAAGCCTGGGAGTACTATGGGAGACTGGCGTCTATTTCACCCCTGCAGTCTACAGACCATAAAAGATGCACACGCCCAGGGGGGCCATCTATAGACTTATACCCCCAGGTGCATATTCTCTTTCCCAGGGATGTTCCTTGCTGAGAAAAAGAATTCAGCAATATTTCTCCCATTTGCTTTTGAAAGAAGAGAAATATGGCTCTGTTCCACCTGGCTCACCAGCAGTCAGGGTTTAAGGTTATCTCTCTTATTCCCTGAAAAAGTGCTGTTATCCTGTTCTTTTTTCAAGGTGCCCAGATTTCATATTTGTTCAAACACACATGCTCTACAATTTGTGCAGTTAACGCAATTATCACATGGTCCTGAGGCAACATACATCTTCCTCAGCTGACAGGATTAAGAGATTAAAGTCAAGACAGGCATAGGAAATCACAAGGGTATTGATTGGGGAAATGATAAGTGTCCATGAAATCTTCACGATTTATGTTTAGAGATTGCAGTAAAGACAGGCATAAGAAATTATAAAAGTATTAATTTGGGGAACTAATAAATGTCCATGAAATCTTCACAATCCACATTCTTCTGCCATGGCTTCAGCCAGTCCCTCCATTTGGGGTCCCTGACTTCCTGCAACATGAATCCACACATTGCAAAGCATTTATCTAATAGATGTTTCTCATTTTTAAGGTGGGATATTCAGTATTTCACTATATGTTTCAAAGGGCTCAGAAATGTGCCTTCATTAATTTTACAAAAACAGAGTTTCCAAACTGTTGAATCAAAGCAAAAGTTTCACACTCTGAGATGATTGCACATATCACAAAGAATTTTCATAGATGCCTTGTTTCTGGTTTTTATTGTGGGATATTCAGTTTTTCACTATAGGTATCAATGAGTTCAGAAATTACAATTTCTAGATCCTACAAGGAGAGTGTTTCCAAGCTGTTCAATCAAAATAATAATTTAACTCTGAGATGAATCAACATATCACAAGCATTTTCACAGATAGCTTCTTTCTAGTTTTTATCACAAGATAGTCTTTTTTTTATTATAGGCCTCAATGGGCTCAGAAATGTCCCTTTGGAGATTTTACAAAAAGAGTATTTCCAATCAGGTGATTCAAAACACAAGTTGTATTTGGTGAGATGAATGTACACATTGCAAAGCATTTTTTCAAATAGCTTGCTTCTAATTTTTATCATGAAATATTTGGTTTCTTACTGTAGGTCTCAATTGACTCGTAAAAGTCCCTTCCTAGATTCTACAACAACAGTGATTTTAACCTAGTGAATCAAACAAAGGGTTTCATTCAGTGAGATAAATCCATGCATTACAAAGCACTTTCAGAGCAAGCTTGTTTCTAGTTTTTATCATGGGCTATTCGGTGTGTAACAATAGGAGTCAAAGGCCTCAGAAATGACCCTTCGTAGATTCTACAACAATGGTGTTTCCAACCTATTTAATCAAAGCAAAGGTTTAACTTTCTAGGATGAATCCAAACATCACAAAGCATTTTTATACCTACCTTGTTTCTAGTTTTTATTGTGGGATATTCGATTTTTCAACATAGCCTGAGTGGGCTCAGAAACGTCTTTTCATTGATTCTACAATAAGAGTGTTTCCAACCTGTTTAATTAAGACAAGGATTTAACTCTGTGAGATGAATCCAAACATCACAAAGCATTTTCACAGATAGCTTGCTTCTAGTTTTTATCACTGGATATTCGGTTTTTCACTATAGGCCTCAATGAGCTCAGAAATGTTCCTTCATAGATTCTACAAAAAGCAAGTTTCCAAGGTGATGAATCAAAACAAAAGTTTAAATCTGTGATGTAAATCCAGAAAACCCAACGCGTTTTAACTTATAGCTAGTTTCTACTTTTTAACATGGAATATTCAGTTTTTCATTATAGGCCTCAGTGAGCTCAGAAATGTCCCTTAGTAGATGCTACAAAAAAAGTGTTTCAACCTATTGAATCAAAACAAATGTGTAACTTTCTAAGAGGAATTCCCACATGGCAAAGCATTTGCACAGATAGGTTGTTTCTACTTTTCATTGTGGGTTATTCTGTATTTTATTATAAGCATCAATGCTCCCAGAAATCTCCCTTCATAGATTCTACAACAAGAGTGTTTCCAACCTGTTGAATCAAAACAAAGGTTTAACTCTGTTAGATGAATCCACATATTACAATCCATTTTCAGAGATAACTTTTCTCTGGTTTTATTTTGGGATATTCGGTTTTTCAGTATAGGTTTCAATTGGGTCAGAATTGTTTCTTTGTAGATTCTAAGAAAAGTGTGTTTCCAACTTGATGAATTAAAAGAGAGGTTTAACTCTGTCAGATGAATTCAGATCTTGCAAAGCATTTCAACAGATAGCTTGTTTCTACTTTTTATCACAGGATATTCTGTTTTTCACTATAAACTTCAATGGGATCAGAAATGTTTTTTGTAGATTCTGTAAAAAAGTGTTTTTCACCTGTTGAGTCCAAATAAAACTTTAACTCTGTGAGATGAATCCATGCATCACAAAGCATTTTCACAGATAGCTTTTTTCTACTTCTTATAGCAGGATATTGGGTTTCTCAGTATAGGCCTAAATGGGCTCAGAAATGTCTCGTACATTCTACAAAAACATGTTTCCAACCTGTTGAATCAAAACAGAGATTCCATTCGGTGAGAAGAATCCACACATCACAAAGCAACTTCACATATTGTGTTTTTCTAGTTTTTATCACAGGATCCTCGGTTTTTCACTATATGCCTCAATAGGCTCAGAAATGTCCCTTCTTAGATTTTATGAAAAAAGTGTTTCCAACCTGGTGACTCAAAACCCAGGTTCGATTCAGTGAGAAGAATCCAGATATCACAAAGCATTTTCACATATAGCTTGTTTCTATATGTTTCTTGTTTTATTATGGGATATTTGTTTCTTTATTATAGGCCTCAATGGCCTCTGAAATGTCCCTTCATAGATTCTACAAAAAAAACTGTTTCCAAACTGATTAACCAAAACAACAGTTTAACTCTGTGAGATAAATACACACATTGCAAAGCATTTTCACAGTTAGCTTCTTTAGAGTGTTTAATGCAGTACATTCAGTTTTTCAGTATAGGACTTAATGGCCTCATAAACGTTTCTTCATAGATAATACAGTAAAAGTGTTTCCAACCTGTTGAATCAAAACAAAGTTTTAACTGTTTGAGATGAATTCACACATGGCAAAGCATTTTCACACAGCATTTTTATACTTTTTATCCACAGGATATTAGATTTTTCACTATCAGTCTCAATGAGCTCAGAAATGTCTTTTTGTAGATACTACAAAACGAGGCTTTCCAGCCTGTTGAATCAAAACAAAGTTTTACATCATTGAAATAAATCCACATTTCATGAAGCATTTTCACAGATAGCTTGTTTCTATTTTTCATTGCAAAATATACAGTCTGTCACTATAGGCCTAAATTGTCTTAGAAATATCCCTTCATAGATTCTACAGCAAGAGTGTTTTCAACCTGGTGAATCAATACACAGGTTCCATTTGGTGGGACTAATCCACACATCCTAAAGCATTTTCACAGATAGCGTGCCCAGGGGTCTTTATCATTAGACTGCTTTGGGTCAGCCAGCAGTCTCTCCCATTATTATGCCTGGAGTTGCCCAGGTTTCTCTATCATTAGACTGCCTGGGGTCAGCCTGAATTCTCTCTTGTTAGAATTCCTGGGGTTGCCCAGGTGTCTATAATTAGACTGCCTGGTCTCAGCCAGGAGTCTCTCACATTAGAATGCTTAGGGTGACATTGGTGTCTCTATCATTAGACTGCCTGAATTGGGCCAGGAGTCTCTTTCATTGGAATGCCTGGGGTTGACCAGGTGTCTCTAACCTTAGGCAGTCTAGGGTAGGACCAGAGTCTCTCCCATTAGAATGTCTAAGGTCACCCAGGCGTCTTTTTCATTAGACTGCATGAGGTCGCCCAGAGCCCCTCCCATTAGAATGCCTGGGTTCGCAGAGGCGTTTTCATCGTTAGTCTGGTGCAGGTCGGTCATTGATATCGCCAATGAGAATGCCGGGCATCTCCCAAATTCTCTCAAATTAGAATGTCTGGAATCGGCCGGGAGTCTCTCCCACTAGAATGCCTGTGGTGCCCAGTTGTCTATCATTAGACTGCTTCATGTCAGCCGGGATTCTTTTTTTTTTAGAATGCCTGGGGTAGCCCAGGTGTCTCTGTCATTAGACTGCTTGGTGTCAGCCAGGAGTCTCTCCCATTCAACTGCCTGGTGTCACCCAGGTGTCTATTTTAAGACTGCCTGGGGTTGGCCAGGAGATTCTTTCATTAGAATGCATGGAATTGGCTGGGAATCTCTCCCATTAGAATGTTTGGGTTTGCCCATGTGTCTCTATCATTAGACTGCCGGGTTCAGCCAGCAGTCTCTCCCATAAAAATGCCTGGGATTGCCCAGGTTTCTCTATTATTAGACTGCCTGGTGTCAGTCAGGAGTCTCTTCCATTAGAATTGCCTGTGATTTGCCAGGAGTCTTACCCATTAAAATTACTAAGGTCACCCAGGTGTCTTTATAATTAGACTGCCTGGGGTCAGCTCGAAGTCTCTTCTATTAGAATGCTTGGGGTCCATCAAGTGTCTCTATTATTAGACTGCCTGGGGTCAGCCAGAAGTGTCTCCCATTAAAATACCTGCAGTCGTTCAGGTGTCTCTGTCATTATACTGCCTGCGATTGGCCGGGAGTCTCTTTCATTAGATTGCCTGTGGTTGCACAGATGTCTCTATCATTAGATTGCCTGGGCTGGCTTGGAGTCTTTCCCATTAGAATTCCAGGGTTCAGATGGAAGTCTCTTCCATTAGAATGCCTTAGGTCACCCAGGTTTCTGTAATATTAGAACGCCTGGGGTCAGATAATAGTCTTTTCCATTAGAATGTCTAGGATCACCTAGGTGTCTCTACTATTAGACTGCCTGTGTTCGACTATTAGTCTCTCCCATTACAATGAGTGGGCTCGATCAGTGTCTCTGTCATTAGACTGCCTGGGGTTGACCACGAGTATCTCCCATTAGAATGCTTTCTGTCATCTGGGAGTCTCTCCCATTGGAATGACTGGGGTCACCCACGTGTCTCTCTCATTAAATTCCTGGGGTCGGCTGGAGGTCTCTCCCATAATACCTGGGTCACCCAGGTGTCTCTAACATTAGACTGCTTGGGGTTGCACAGCTCTCTCTAACATTAGATTGCTGCTTGGGGTTGCACAGCTCTCTCTAACATTAGATTGCTTGGGGTCATCTGGGAGTTTCCCCCATTAAAATGCCTGGAGTCTCACAGGTGTCTCTATTATGAGACTGCCTGATGTCAGCCAGCAGTCTCTTCCATTAGAATGCCCGTTGTATCCCAGGTGTCACTATTATTAGAATTCCTGGGGTCGGTGGAGGGTATCTCCCATAAGAATGCCTGGGTTCACCCAGGTGTCTCTAACGTTAGATTGGCTGGGGTCCTTTGGAAGTCTCCCCCATTAGGATGCCTTGGGTCACCCAAGTTTCTCTACCATTAGACTGCCTGTGGTCAGTTGAGAATCTCCCCCATTAGAATGCCTGGGGTCACCCAGTTGTCTCTATGCATGGATTGCCTGGGTTTGTACAGAAGCCTCTCCAATTAGAATGCCTGATGTCATCCAGGTGTCTGTATTATTAGACTGCCTGGGGTCAGGCAGGAGTTTCTCCCATTAGAATATCTGGTGTCAGCTGGAATTCTCTCTCATTAGAATGCTTGGGGTCGCATAGGTGTATCTATTATTTGCATGCCTGGGCTTCTCCTGTAGTCTCTCCCATTAGAATGCCTGTGGTTGCCCAGCTGTCAACATTAGACTGCCTGCGGTCCGCCAAGATTGTCTCTTATTAGAATGCCTTGAGTCATCCGGGAGTTTCTCCCATTAGTATGCCTGGGGTCACCCAGGTGTCTCTATCATTAGACTGCCTGGGGTCAGCTGGGAGGCTCTCCTATTAAAATGCCTTTGGTGGCTTAGATTCCTCTACAATTTGACTGCCTGTGTTCAGCCAGCAGTCTCTCCCATTAGAATGCCTGGACTCTCCCAGGTGTCTCTATCGTTAGACTGCCTGAGGTCAGCCAGGAGTGTCTCTCATTAGAATACCTGTATTCATCCCTATTTCTTTATTAGACTGCCTGCGGTTTGGCGGGAGTCTCTCCCATTAAAAAGCCTGTCCTCGATAAGGTGTCTATCATTTGAATGCCTGGGTTCAACCAGGACCCTCTCTTAGAATGTCTCGGGTCATTGAAGTGTCTCTATCATAAGACTGCCTGCATCAGCTAGGAGTCTCTCCCATTAGGGTCCCTGAGGTCAGCCGGGAATCTCTATTATTAGAATGCCAATGGTCGCTCAGATGTCTCTATCATTAGAGAGCCTATGGTCAGCCAGGAGTCTTTTTTATTAGAATGCCTGGTGTCGGCCCGGAGTCTCTCCCGTTAGAATACCTGGAGTCACAGAGGTGTCGCTATTATTAGAATGTCTGATGTCGGTCTGGAGTCTCTCCCATTAGAATGTCTTAAGTCACATAGATGCCTTTGTCATTAGACTGCCTGTGATCAGCCGGTAATCTCTCCAATTAAAACTCCTGAGGTCGCCCAGGTGTGTCTATAATCAGACTGCCTGGGGTCAGCCAGACATCTCTTTCAAAAGAATGCCTGGGTTTGGCTGGAAATCTCTCCTATTAGAAAGCCTGGGAACGCCCAGGTGTCTCTATCATTAAAACATCAAGTCATCCGAGAGTCTATTCCATTAAAATGCCTGCTGTTGCCCAGTTGTCTCTATCATTAGATTTCCTGCAGTTGGTCGGGTGTCTCTCCCACTAGAATTCCTGGGGCTGTTCAGGTGTCTCTATCGTTAGACTGCCTGGGGTAGGCCACGAGTCTCTCCCATTAGAATGGCTGGGGTCGGCGGTGAGTCCCTCCCATTAGAATGCCTAGGGTCACCCAGGTGTCTCTATCATTAGGTGGCCTGGAGTCGGCTGGGAGTCACTCCCCTTAAAATGCCTGGGGTCGACTTGGCGTATAAAATTATACTGCCTAGGTTTGGCCAGAAGTCTCTCCCATTAGAATGCCTGGGTTTGCCCAGGAGTTCTATCATTGGACTGCCTGGGGTCAGCTGGGAGTCTCTTCCATTAGAATACCTGGGGTTGCTCAGGTGTCTTTATTATTAGACTGCCTGGGATCCACCAGGAGTCTCTTTCCTTAGAATGCCTCAGGTCACCGAAATGTCTTTATAATTAGACTGCTTGGGTTCGGCAGGAGTCTATCTCATTAGAATGACTGGGGTCACCCAGGTGACTCTATCGTTAGACTAACAAGGGTCAGCCATGAATCTCTCCCATTAGAATGCCTGAGGTCGCCTAGGTGTCTCTATCCTAAGACTGCCTTTTGTCGGCTAGAAGTCTCTTACCAGAATGCCTGGGGTTGACTGGGAGTCTCTTCTATTAGAATATTAGGGGTCGCCCAGGTGTCTGTATCATTTGATTGCCTGGGCTCTGCTGGGAGTCTCTCCCATTAGAATGCCTGTGGTTGCCCAGGTGTCTCTATCATTAGACTGCCTGGGATCCACCAGGAGTCTCTTCCATTAGAATACCTGGGGTCACCCGGTTTTTCTGTAATTAGGCTGCCTTGAGTCAGCATGGAGTCTTTCCATTAAAATGCCTGGGGTCTCCCAGGTGTTTCTATCCTTAAACTGCCTGTGGTCGGCCAAGAGTCTCTCCCATTAGAATGCCTGGAACTTCCTGGGAGCCCGTACCATTAGAATGCCTTGGGTCACCCAGATGTCTCTGTCATTAGCCTGCCTAAGTTCAGCCAGGAATCACTTTCATTAGAATGCCTGGGGTTGCCCAGGGGTTTCTATCAGACTGCCTGGTGTCGGCCAGCAGTCTCTCCCATTAGAATCACTGGGGTTTGCAGGGAGTCTCTCCCAGTAGATTACCTTGGGTCATCCCAGTGTCTCTATCATTGGAATGCCTAGGGTGGACCAGGAGTCTTTCTTATTAAAATGCCTGGGGTTGGCTGGGTATCTCTATCATTAGACTGCCTGCGTTTGGCTGGCAGTTTCTCCCATTATAATGCCTGGGATCATCCAGGCGTCTCTAACATTAGACTGCCTGTGGTTGGCTGGGTGTCTCTCCACTTTGAATGCCTGGTTTTGGCTGGGAGTCTCTCCTATTAAAATGCCTGGGGTCGCAAAAGTGTCTTTATCATTGAACTGTCCAGGTAGACCAGGAGTCCCTCTCATTAGAATGTTGGGGGTTGCCCCGGTGTCTCTGTTGTTACAGTGTCTGAATTCGGCAAGAAGTCTCTCTCCTTAGAATGCCTGGGGTCGGCCTGGAGTCTCTCTCATAAAAATGTCTTAAGACGCACAGTTGCCCCTATCACAAGAATGCCTAAGGTCGGCCTAGAGTCTCTTTCATTAGGATGCCTGGAGTTGCACAGGTGTCTCTGTCATTAGAATGTCTGCAGTCTGCCAGGAGTCTCTCCCATTAGAATGCCTCAAGTCGCCCAGGAGACTCTATCCTTAGACTGCCTGGGGTCAGTCAGGAGTCTCTCATATTGGAATACCCGGGGTCGGTTGGGAGTATGTTCACAGACAGAATGTTTGTAGTTTTTATGGTGGGATATTCGGTTTTTCACTACACTCCTCAATTTGCTCAGAAATGTCCCTCGTAGATTCTACAAAAAAGTGTTTCAAACCTGTTGAATTAAAAAAAAAAAAAAAAAAAGGTGTAACTCTTTGACATGAATCTAAACATCGGAAAGCATTTTCACAAATAGCTTCTTTCTAGCTTTCATCACGAGACATTTGGTTTTTCACTATATGCCCTCATACTGTGAAATGTCCCTTCGCGGATTCTATCAAAAGAGTGTTTCCAACCTGGTGAATCAAAACACAGGTTTCATTCAGTGAGATGAATCCACATATTATAAAGCATTTTTGCAAATAACTTGTTTCTAGTTTTTATCATGGGAAGTTGGATTTTTCTTTATAGGCCTCAATGGGGTCAGAAATGCCTCCTCATAGATTCTACAAAAAGTGTGCATTTATAGTGTTGCATGGAAACAACAGTTTGACACTGTGAGAGAAGTCCACACAACACAAAGCATTTTCCCAGATAGCTTCTTTCTAGTTTTTATTGCAGGATATTCTGTTCATTACTATAGGCCTCAAGGGACTCAGAAATGTCCCTTCGTCCACTACAAGAGTGTTTCCAACCTGTTGAAACAAAACAAAGGTTTAAATCTGTGAGATGAATCCACACATGGCAAAGCATTTTCACACATAGCTTGTTTCTAGTTTTTATAGCAGGATATTTGTTTTCTCACTACAGGCCTCAATGCACTCAGAAATGTCCCTTCACAGATTTTACCAACAGAGTGTTTTTAACCTGGTGAAGTAAAACACTGGTTGTATTCAGTGAGATGAATACACATTTTCATAGATAACTTGTTTCTCATTTATATCACAGGATATTCAATTTTTTACTATAGGCTTCAATGGTCTCAGAAATGTTTCTTCATAGATTCTACAAAAAGAGTGTTTCCAACCCGTTGAATCAAACACAGGTTTAACTTTGTGAGACAAATCCACACATTGCAAAGCATTTTCACAGATAGCTTGTATCTAGTTTTTATCACGGGATATTCAGTTTTTCACTAGAGACCTCAATGGTCTCAGAAATTTTTTTGGTAGATTCTACAATAAGAGTGTTTCCAATGTAGTGGATCAAAACCAAGTTTAACTCTGTGAGATGAACCACAGATCACAAAGCATTTTCACATATAGCTTGTTTTGAGTTTTTATCACGGGATATTCGGTTTTTCACTACAGGCCTCAATGGGCTCAGAAATATGTCATTGTAGATTCTATAAAGAGTGTTTCCAACCTGTTGAATAAAAACAAAAGTTTAACTCTGTGAGACCAATACCCACACATCTCAAAGCATTTTCAAAGATACCTCGTGCCTAGTTTTTATCATGGGATATTCGATTTTTCAATATACGACACAATGCACTCAGAAATATTTCTTTATAGACTATACAAAAAGAGTGTTCCCAATCTGGCAAATCAAAATACACGATTATATCTGTTACATGAATGCACATATTACAAAGCATCTTCACAGATAGCTTGTTTATAGTTTTAATTCTGGGATATTTGGTTTTTCACTATAGGCCTCAATGGGCTCAGAAATGTTCCTACGTAGATTCTACAAAAAGAGTTTTCCAACCTGTTGAATCAAAGCACAAGTTTCATTCTATGAGATGAATAGACGAATCACAAGGCATTTTCACAGACAGGTTGTTTCCAGTTTTTATTGCAGGACATTCTGTTTTTCACTAGAGGCCTCGATAGGTTAAAAAGTATCTCTTCGTAGATTCTACAAAAAGAGTGGTCTCAACATGTTGAATCAGAACAAAGGTTAAACTCTGTGAGAAGAATCCACACATTACAAAGCATTTTCACAGATAGTTGCTTTCCATTTTTTATCACAGGAGTTTTGGGTTTTTTTTTTCCCCTATAGGTTTCAATGGTTTCAGAAATGTTTCTTCGTAGAGTCTACAAAAAGAGTGCTTTTAACCTGTTGAATTAAAACAAAGGCTTAATTCAGTGAGATGAATCTACAATTCACAAAGCATTTTTGCAGATAGCTTGTTTCTACTATTTATTGCAGGATATTCGGTTTACCTTTATAGGCCTAACTGGGCTAAGAAATGTCCCTTTGTCTGTTCAACAAAAACAGTGTTTCAAACCTGGTGAATAAAAACAAACGTTTAACCCTGAGACACTCATCCACATTACACAAAGTATTTTCACAGATAGATTTTTTCTAGGTTTATTGCAGGATATTTAGTTTTTCACTATTGGCCTCAATGGGTTCAGAAATGACCCTTCGTAGTTTCTATAAGAAGAGTGTTTCCAGCCTGTTGAATCAAAATAAAGTTTGAAATCTGTGAGATGGATCCATGCATCACACAGCATTTTCACAAATAGATTGTTTCTAGATATTAATGCAGGAGATTCATTTTTTCACTATAGTCCTCGAGGGGCTCAAAAATGTTTCTTTGTAGATTCTACAAAAAGAGTGTTTCACACCTGTTGAATCAAAACGAAGGTTTAACTCAGTGAGATGAATTCACCCATTGCAAACCATTTTCACAGCTAGCTTGTTTCTAGTTTTTGTCATGAAGTATTCAGTTGTCCACTATAGTGTACAATAGGGACAAAGATATTTCTTCACAGATTCTTCAAATACAGTGGTTCCAACCTGTTAAATCAAAACAAAGGTTTAATTCTGTGAAATAAATCTACACATCTCAAAGCATTTCCACAGATATCTTGTTTCTAGTTTTTATCGCAGGATATTCAGTTTTTTGCTATAATCTCCATAGGCTCAGAATTGTCCCTTCGAAGATTCTACAAAAACAAGTTTTTTAACGTGTTGAATCAAAACATAGGTTTAACTCGGTGAGACAAATCCACACATTGCAAAGCATTTACACAGCTATTTTGTTTCTAGTTTTTATTGTGGGATATTCATTTTTTTTGCTATTGGCCTCCATGGGCTCAGAAATGTCTCTTTGCAGATTCTATAAAAAGAGCGTTTTCAACTTGTTGAATTAAAACAAAGTTTTAACTCTGTGAGATAAATTTACACATCACAAAACGATTTCACAGAGAGCTGGTTTCTACTTTTTATCGCGAGAGATTCACTTCACAATAGGCCTCAATGGGCTCAGAAATGTTTTTTCATAGATTCTACAAAAAAAGTGTTCTTAACCTGTTGATTTAGAACAAAGGTCCAACTCTCAGATGAATCCACACATCAAAACTCATTTTCACAGTTTGTTTTAGATTTTAAAATGGGATATTAGCTTTTTCACTATAGACTTCGATTGGCTCAGAAATTTTTTTTCATAGATTCTACAAAAAGAATGTTTCCAAGGTGTTGAATAAAAACAAAGGTTATCCCTGTGAGATGAATGAACATATCACACAGCACTTTCCCACAGAGGTTGTTTCTATTTTTGCTCACAGGATATTTGATTTTTCACTATAGGCTTCAATGGGCTTTGAAATGTCCCTTTATATAATCTACTAAAACAGTGTTTCCAATTTGTTCAATCAAAACAAAGGTTTAAATCTGTGACATGAATCCACATATTGCAAAGCATTTTCACAGATAGCTTTGTTTCTATATTTTAAAGTGCATTATACATTTTTTTACTATAGTTTTTAATGGTCTCAGAAATGTCCCTTTGTAGATTCTACAAAAAAAGTGTTTTCAACGTGTTGAATCAAAACAAAGGTTCATCTCTGTGAGATACATCCACACATCACAGAGCATTTTCACAGATAACTTGTTTCTAGTTTCTATCCTGGGATATTTGGTATATCACTATACACCTCAACTGGCTAAGAAATGTCCCTTCATACATTCCACAAAAGAGTGTTTCCAAACTGGTGAATCAAAACACAGGTTCCATTTGGTGAGATAAATGCATACATCACAAAAGATTTTCACAGATTGCTTGTTTCCAGTTTTTATTGCGGGATATACGGCTTCTTGCTATAGGCCTCAATGGGCTCAGAAATATTCCTTCGTAGATTCTACAAAAAGAACGTTTCTAACATGTTGAATAAAAACAAATGTTTAACTCTGTGAGATTAACCCACACATCGGGAACCATTTACTCAGACAGCTTTTTTTCTAGTTTTTATTGCAGGATATTCAGTTTTTCTCTACAGGCCTCAGTGGGCTCAGAAACGTCTTTTCATAGATTCTACAAAAAGAGTGATTTCAACCTGTTGGTTAAAAACATAGTTTTAACTTTGTGAGATAAGTCCACACATTACAAAGCATTTTCACAGATGGCTTGTTTCTAGATTTTATCGCCAGAAATTCGGTTTTTAACTACAGGCTTCAATGGGCTCAGAAATGTCCCTACATTTTTTACCGTAGGCCTCAATGGGTCAGAAATGTCCCTTCGTAGATTCTACCAAAAAGTGTTTGCAAGGTGTTGAATTGAAACAAAGATTTAACTCTGTGAGGTGAAGCCACACATCGAAAAGGATTTTCAGAGATAGCTTGTTTCTATTTCTTATCGTGGAATATTCAAATTTTACAATATGCCTCAATGGGCTCAGAAATGTCACTTCGTAGATTTCACAAAAAGTGTTTCCAACCTGGAGAATCAAAACACAGGTTCCATTGGGAGAGATGAATCCACACATCACAAAATATTTTTACATATAGCTTGTTTCTAGTTTTTAATGCTGGATATTTAGTTTCTCACTATAGGTCTCCATGGGCACAGAAGTGTCCTTTCATAGATTCTACAAAAAGACTTTTTCTTATGTGTTGAATTAAAACATAGTTTTAAATCTGTGAGATAAATGTTCATATCATAAACCATCTTCACATATAGATTGTTTCTAGATTTTAAGGAAGGATATTCTGCTTTTTGCTATAGGCCTCAATGGCCTCAGAATGTCCCTTCATAGATTCTAGAAAAAGAGTGTTTCCAAGGTGTCAAATAAAAATATAAGTTTAACTCTGTGAGATGAACCCACACATCACAAAGCATTTTCACACAGGGCTCACTTCTAGGTTTTATCATGGGATATTCAGTTTTTCACTATAGGCATCAATGGGCTTTGAAATATCTTTTTGTAGATTCAACTAAAAGAGTGTTTTTATCTCGTTGAATAAAAAAAAAGGTTGAAATGTGTGAAATGAATGAAAATATTCCAAAGCATTTAAACAGATAACTTGTTTCTAAATATTAAGGCAGGTTGTTTGATTTTTTTTTTTTTTACTATAGCTGTTGATGGTCTCAGAAATGTCCCTCTGTACTTTCTAAAAAAAAAGTTTGTAGACTGTCAAATCAAAATAAAGGTTTAATTCTGTAAGATAAATCCACACATTGCAAAGCATTTTTGGAAACAGTTTGTTTCTAGTTTCTATCATGGGATATTTTGTTCATCACTATAGGCCTCAATGGGCTGAGAAATGTTCCTTCATAGACTCTACAAAAAAGTGTTTCCAACCTGGTGAATCAAAACACAGGTTCCATTTGGTAAGAATAATCCACACACCAATAAGCATTTTGACAGATAATGTTTTTCTATTTTTCTTCGTGGGATCCTTGATTTTTCACTACAGGCTCAAAGGGGCTCAGAAATATCCTTCGTAGATTCTACAAAATGAGCATTTCCAACCTACTGAATCAAAGCATAGGTCCCATCCAGTGAGAAGAATCCACACATTGCAAGCATTTTCACAGGTATCTTTTCTCTAGTTTATATCACAGGATGTTCAGTTTTCCACTATAGGTCAAAATTGGTTCAGAAATGTTCCTTCGTAGATTCTGCAAAAAGAGTGTTTGCAACCTGTTGAATCAAAACAAAGGTGTAACTTTGTGATAGGAATACACACACAGCAAAGCACTTTTACAGATAGCTTTTTCTAGTTTTTATAGCAGAATCCTCAATTTTTTACTATAGGCCTCAATTAGCTCAATTATGTCCCTTCATAGATTCTACAAAAGAGTGTTTCCAACTTGTTAAATCAAAACAAATGTTTAACTCTGTGAGATGAATGCACACAACCCAAAGCATTTTCACAGAAGCCTGTTTCTAGTTTTTATCACTAGTTATCTGATTTTTCACCATAGGCCTAAACAGGCCCAGAAATGTTCCTTCGTAGTTTTTACAAAAAGTGTGCTTCCAACCTAATGAATCAAAAGAAAGGTTTTACTCTGTGAGATGAATCCAGACATCACAAAGCATTTCCACGGATACCTTGTTTGTAATTTTTATTGAGGGATATTCAATTTTTCACTGTAGGCCTCAATGAGCTCAGAAATGTGCCTGCACAGATTCTACAAAAAAAATTGATTCCACCTGTAATACCAACACTTTGGGAGGCCAAGGCAGGCAGATCAGGAGGTCAGCAGATCGAGACCATCCTGGCTAACACGGTGAAACCCCGCCTTTAATAAAAATTAAAAAAAACTGCCAGTTGTGGTGGCTGGCACCTGTATTCTCAGCTACTTGTGAGGCTGAGGCAGGAGAATTGCTTGAACCTGGGAGGCAGAGCTTGCAGTGAGCCGAGATCATGCCATTGCATTTCCTGGGTGACAGAGCAAGACTCTGTCCAAAAAAAAAAAAAATTGCTTGAACCTGGGAGGCAGAGCTTGCAGTGAGCCGAGATCATGCCATTGCATTTCCTGGGTGACAGAGCAAGACTCTGTCCAAAAAAAAAAAAAAAAAAAAAGGAAAGAAAAAGAAAGAAAAAAAAAGAAAAGTGATTCCAACCTTTTGAATCAAAACAAAGGTTTAATTTTGTGAGATGAATTCACCCATCATAAAGCATTTTCACAGATAACTTGTTTCCAGTTTTTCTTGTAGAATCCTCAGTTTTTCACAACAGGCCTCAGAAATATCTCTTCATACATTCTACAAAAACAGTGTTTCCAACCTGTTAAATCAAAACAATGGTTTAATTCTGTGAAATGAATCCACACATTGCAAAGCATTTTCACAGATAGCTTGTTTCTAGTTTTTATCATGGGATATTTGGTTTTCACCATAACCCAGACAGGGCTCAGAAATGTCAATTTGTAGATTCTACAAAAAGCATGTTTCCAACCTGTTGAATCACAACAATGGTTTAACTCTGTGAATTGAATCCACACATCACAAGGCATTTTCATAAGTAGCTTTTTTTTTTGTCTGTTTGTTTTTATTGCAAGATATTTGGTTTTTCACTATAGGTTTCAAAGGGCTGAAAAAGTCCCTTAAGAGACACTAAAAAATGGTGTTTTGAACGTGTTGAATAAAAAAAGGTTTACCTCTATGAAATAAATTCACCAATCACAAAGCATTTTCACAGATAGCTTGTTTCTAGTTTTATCACAGGATCCTCGGTTTATCACTATAAGACTCAATGCGCTCCCCAATGTCTTTTTGTAGGTTCTACAAAAACAGTGTTTCCAGCCTGTTGAATCAAAATAAAAGTTTAATTCTTTGAGATGAATCCACACATCACAAAGCATTTTCACAGATAGCTTGTTTCTAGTTTTTATCACGGGATAATTTGTTTTTCATTCAATGCACTCAGAAATGTTGATGCTTAGATTCTACAAAAAAGCGTGTTTTCAAACAGATGAATCAAAACAAATGTTTAACTCTGTGAGATGAATCCACACATGACAAACCATTTTCACAGATAGCTTGTTTGTAGTTTTTATCATGGGACATTCGAATTTTCAGCATATCCCTCAATGGGATCAGAAATATTCCTTCATAGATTCTATAAAAATAGTGTTTCCAAACTGGTGAATCAAAGCACAGGTTCCATTTGGTGAGATGAATCCAGTCACCATAAATGATTTTCACACATAGCTTGTTTCTACTTATTACAGTGGGATATTCTGTTTCTCACTATAGGCCTAAATGGGCTCAGAAATTTCCCTTCATAGTTTTTACAAAAAGAGTGTTTCCAATCAGTTGAATCAAAACAAAGGTTTAACTTTGTGAGATGAATTCGCACATCACAAAGTATTTTTACAGATAACTTCTTTCTAGATTATAAGACAGGATATTTGTTGTTGTTGCTTTGCTATAGACCTCAATAGGCTCAGAAATGGCCCTATGTAGGTTATAGAAAAAAAAGTGTGTCCAACCTCGTGAATCAAAACACAGGTTTTATTTGGTGACATGAACCCTCACATCACAAAGCATTTTCACTGATAACTTGTTTCTAGTTTTTATCACACAATATTCAGATTTTGCCAATAGGCTTCAAAAAGTTCAGAAATATCCCTTTGTAGATTCTACAAAAAGAGTATTTCCAACCTGTTGAATCCATACAAACGTTTAACTCTGTAAGATGGATGGACACATGGAAAAGCATCTTCACAGATAGCTTGTTTCTGGTTTATATTGCAGGATATTCAATTTTTCACTGTAGGCCTCAATAGGTTCAGAAATATCCCTTCATAGATTCTACAAGAAAAGTGTTTCCAACCTGTTGAATATAAGCAAAGGCATAACTCTGTGAGATGCATCCACAGATCTCAAGGCATTTTCACAGAGAGCTTATTTATAGTTTTTATCATGGGATATTCCATTTTTCACTCTAGACCTCAATTGGCTCAGAAATGTTCCTTTGTAGATTCTACAAAAAGATTGTTTCCAACCTGTTGAATCAAAACATAGGTATAACTCTGTGACATGAATCCATACACCGCAAAGCGTTTTCACAGATAGCTTGCTTCTAGTTTGCATCACATGAGGGCTCAGAAATGTTTTCTCATAGATTCTACTAAAAAAGTGTTTCCAACCTGTTGAACCAAAACAAAGGTTTAACTCTATGAGATGCTTCCACACATCACAAAGTATTTTCACAGACAGAAAGTTTTTAGTTTTAATCACTGGATATTCTGTTTTTCACTGTAGGCCTCAAAGGGCTCAGAAATGTCAATTCATAGTTTCTACAAAGAGAGTGTTTCCAACCTGTTTAATTACAGCAATGGTTTAACTCTGTAAGATGAATGAAAACATCATAAGGCATTTTCCCAGATAGCTTGTTTCTAGTTTTTACTGTGGGATATTCAGTTTTGCACTATACACATCAATAGACTCAGAAATGTCCTATCATAGATTCTACAAAAAAAGTATTTCCAACGTGGTGAGTCAAACATAAGGTTTAACTCTGTGAGATGAATCCACACATCAGAAAGCACATTCAAAGATAGCTCGTTTCTAGTTTTTATTGCAAGATATTCGATTTTTTACTATAGGCCTCAATGGGCTCAGATACATCCCATTGTATATTCTACAAAAAAGTGTTTCCAATCTGGTGAATCAAAACACAGGCTCCTTTTAATGAGATGAATCCACACATCACAAGGCATTTTCAAAGAGATTGTTTCTAGTTTCAACTGCAGAATATTTGTTCTTTTACTATAGGCTTCAATGGGCTCAGAAATGTTTCTTTGTAGATTCTACAAAAAGAGTATTTCCAATATGGTGAATCAAAAAAAAAAAAAAAAAAGATTTAACTCTGTGGGATGAGAGAACACATTGCAAAACATTTTTACAGATAACTTCTTTCATAGATTCTACAAAAAGAGTTCTTCTAACTTGTTGAGTTGAGAAAAGGGTTTAACTGTGCGAGATAAATTTACACATGGCCAACTATTTTCACAGATCACTTGTTTCTAGTTTATTTTGTGGGATATTCAGTTTTTCAATATAAGCCTCAATAAGCTCAGTAATGTCCCTTCGTATATTCTTCAAAAAGATTGTTTTCAACCTGCTAAATCGAAACACGAGTTTCATTCGGTGAGATGAATTCACACATCAGAAAGCACCTTCACATGTAGCTTGTTTCTAGTTTTGTTTGCAGGATATTAGATTATTTTGCTATAGACCTAAATGCGCTCAGAAATTTCTACAAAAAAGTTCTTCCAGTTTATTCAATCAAAGCAGAGGTTTATCTTCATGAGATGAATCTGCACATCACAAATCACTTTCACAGATAAGTGTTTTCAGTTTTTATTGCAGGAAATTCAGTTTTTCACTACAGGCCTCAATGAGCTCAGAAATGTTCCATTGTAGATTTTACAAAAAGGTTTCCAACCTAGTGAATCAAAACACAGATTCAATTAGCTGAGATAAATCTCCACTTCAGAAAGCATTTTCACAGATAGCATCTTTTTATTTTTTATCACGAGACATTTGATTTTTTACTATTGGCCTCAATGAGGTCAGAAATGTCTCTTGGTAGATTCTATAAAAAGAGTGTTTCCAACCTGTTCAATCAAAACAAAGGTTTAACTCTGTGAAATGAATTCAAACATTGAAAAGCATTTTCACGGATAGCTTGTTACTAGTTTTTATCGTGTGATATTTGATTTTTTACTCTTAGCCTCAATTTGCTCAAATATGTCCCTTTGTAGATTCTCTTAAAAAAAAAAAAGTGTTTCCTACCTGGTGAATCAAAACTCAGGTTTCAGTTGGCCAGATGAATCCACACACCACAAAGCATTATCACAGATAGCTTCCTTCTAGTTTTCCTTACGGGATATTCGATTTTTCATTATAGGCCTCAATGTGCTTAGAAATGTCCATTTGTATGTTCTACAAAAAGAGTGTTTCCAGCCTGTTGAATCAAAAGATTGATTTAACTCTGTGAGATGAATGTTCACATTGCAAACCATTTTCACAGATAGCTTGTTTGTTGTTTTTATCATGGGATATTCAGTTTTTCACTATAGGCCTCAATGGACTCAGAAATGCCCCTTCATAGATTCTATAAAAAAAGTGTTTCCAACCCTTTGAATGAAAATAGAGGTCTAACTCTGTGAGGTGAACCCACAATTTACAAAGCATTTAATCAAATAGCTTGTTTCTTGTTTTTATAGTGGGATATTCAGTTTTTTACTATAGGTTTCAAAAGACTCAGAAATGTCACCCAGATGTTTCTATCATTAGACTGCCTGGGGTCAGTCAGGAGTCTCTCCCATTAGAATGCCTGCTGTTGCTCAGGAGTCTGTATAATTAGATTGCCTGTTGTTGGCCAAGAGTCTCTTTCATCAGAATGCTTGGGATCATCCAGGTGTCTCTATTCATAGACCACCTGTGTTCACCAGCAGTCTCTCTCTATTAGAATGCTTGGCGTTGGCCAATAGTTTCTTGAATTAGAAGGCCTGGGGTCGCCTAGGTGTTTCTATTATTAAAATGCTTTGCCTCATCCCCTTTTCTTCATCATTAGAATGCCGGAGTTGGGCCAAGAATCTCTCCCATTAGAATTCCTGCGGTTTCCCAGGTGTCTCTATCACTAGACTGTTTGTGGTTACTAGGAGTCTCTTTTTAGAATGCCTGGGGTTTGCCAGGAGTCTCTAAAATTAGAATGCCTGGAGTCTCCCAGGTATTTCAATCATAAGACTGCCTGGGGTCAGCCAAATCTCTCTCCCATTAAAATGCCTGTGCTCTTCCGGTGTTTCTATCATTAGACTGCCTGTGGTTGGCCAGGAGTCTCTCCCATTAGAATACCTTGGGTCACCAAGGTGTCTATATAGGCTGCCTGGTTTCAGCTAGAAGTCTCTCCAATTAGAATCTCTGGTGTCAGCTGGGGTTCTCTGCTATTAGAATGCCTGGGGCCACCCTGGTGTCTCTTTAATTAGACTGCTTGTTGTCGGCCAGGAGTCTCTTTAATTAGAATGCTTGGAATTGCCCAAGTGTCTGTATTATGAGATGGCCTGGGGTCGGCCAGGAATCTCTCCCATCAGAATGCATGAGGTTTGCCGGGAGCATCTAAAGTTAGAATGCCTGAGGTCACTTAGGTGACTCTATCATTAGAATGCCTGGGGTCAGCCGGGAGTCTCTCCCATTAGAATGCCTGGGGTTGCTCAAGTTTCACTACCACTAAAATGCCTGGGGCCGACTGGGGTCTCTCCCATAAAAATACCTGTGGACACCCAGATATCTCTATCATTAGACTGCCTGAGGTCACTCAGGAGTCTCTATCATTTGATTGCCAGGGGTCAGCCAGTAATCCCTCCCATTAAAATGCCTGGGGTCGTTCAGGTGTCTTTATCATTAGAATGCCAGGGTTGGGGGGCCTCTCTAATAAAAATACCTGGGGTCGCCGAGGTGTCTTTATCATTAGGCTGCCTAGGGTTGCCGAGATGTCTTTGTCATTAGAATTCCTGAGTTCAGCCAAAATTCTCTCCCATTAGAATGCCTGTGGTTGCCCAAATGTCTTTATCATTAAAATGCTTGGGGTTGGCCAGGAGTCTCTCCCATTAGAATGCCTGTGATCACCTGGGTGGCTCTATCATTAGACTATCTGAAGTCGGCCAGTAGTCTCTTTCATCAGAATTTTTGGGTGGCCCAGGTGTCTCTATCATTAGACTGCCTGGAGTTGGTCTGGATTCTCTCCAGTTAGAATGTCTGGGTTCGCTCAGCTGTCTCTATCACTAGAATGCCTGGATTCATGCAGGAGTCTCTTCTATTAGAATGTTTGGGGTAGCCCAAGTGTCTTTATCATTAGACTCTCTCATTAGAATGCCTGGAGTCGCCCAAAAATCTGTATAATTAGACTTCCTGGGGTTGGCCAGGAGCCTTTTTCTTTAGAATGCCTGGGGTCACCCAGGTGTCTCTATCATTAGACTGCCTGGGTTTGGCAGAACGTCTCTCCCATTAGAATGCCTGTGGTCATGAAGGAGTCTCTATCTTTAGACTGCCTGGGGTCAGACAAGATTCTCTCCCATGAGAATAACTGGGTTTGGCCGGGAGCCTCTCCTATCAGAATGCCTGAAGCTGCCTAGATGTCTCCATCATTAGACTGCCTCGGATTAAATGGGAAATTCTCCCATTACAATGCCTGGGTTCACCCAGGTGTTTCTATCATTAGGCTGCCTGGGTTTGGCCAGGTGTCTCTTTCATCAGAATGCCTGGTGCTGGCCAGGAGTCTCTCTTATTTGAGTGCCTGGTATCGTGGAGGTGTCTATATCATTACAATGCCTGGGGCCGCTCAGGTGTCTCTATCATTAAAAAGCCTCAAGTTGACCAGAAGTTTCTCTCATTAGAATGTCTGTGTTCACCAGTTGTCTCTATCCTTAGACTGCCTGGGGTCGGCCGGGAGTGTCTGTCATTAGAATGCCTGCAGTCACCCAAATGTCTCCGTCATCAGACTGCCTGGAGTCAGCAGGGAGTCTCTACCATTAGAATGCCTGAGGTCTCTCAGGTGTCTCTATAATTAGATTACCTGGGGTCAGCCAGGAATCTCTCCCATTAGAATGCCTGGAGTTTCCCAGGTGTCTCTATGCATAGACTGCCTCTTTCAGCCAAAAGTCTCTCCCAGTAGAATGCCTGGGTTCTGCTGGGAGTCTCCCCTTTTAGAACGCCTGAAGACACCTAGGTGTCTCTTTAATTAGACTGCCTGGGGTCAGCCAGGGGTCTCTTCCATTAGAATGCCTGTGCTCGTCAAGGTGTCTCTATCAATAAACTGCCTGCAGTTTGCCAAAAGTCTCTCGCATTAGAATGCCTGGGGTTGAGCAGGTGTCTGTTATTAGCAAGCCTTGGGTTGGCCAGGAGCCTCTACTATTACAATGCCTGGAGTTGGGCAGAAGTGTCTCCCACTAGAATGCCTGGGGTTGCACAGGTATCTCAATCATTAGACTTTTTGGGGTTGGCCAGGAGTCTCTCCCATTAGAACGCCTTCGGTCGCCCAGGTGTTTGTTTCATTAGACTGCCTGGTATTGGCTGGGAGTCTCTCCCATTAAAATGCCTGGGGTCTCCCAGGTGTCTCTATCAATAGACTGCTTGGGTCAGTCAGAAGTCTCTCCCATTAAAATGCCTGGGGTTGGATGGGAGTCTCTATTATTAGAATACCTTGGATTGCCCAGGTGTCTCATTTATCATACTGCCTTAGGTCAGCTAGGAGTCTCTCATTAGAATGCCTGTGGTCGCCCAGGTTTCACTTTCATTAGACTGCCTGTGGCCGGCCAAACTTCTTTCACATTAGAATGCCTGGGATCGCCCAAGTGTCTCTATCATTAGACTGCCTGTGGTTAGCCAAAAGTCTCCCATTAAAATGCCTGGGGTCCCCCAAGTGTCTCTATCATTAAACTGCCTGGGTTCGTCTTGGAGTCTGTCTTATTAGAATGCCTGAAGTTACCCAGGGGTCTCTATCCTTAGACCGCCTGAAGTTGGACAAGAGTCTCTCCCATTAGAATCACTGGGGTTCACCAGGAGTCTCTCACATTAGAATCCTTTGCGTTGCCCAGATGTCTCTATCATTAAAATGACTGGGGTGGCCCACTTGTCTTTATCATTAGAATGCTGGGGTTCAGCCAGGAGTCTCTCTGATTAGAATGCCTAGGTTCGCCTAGGAGGCTTTTATTAGAAAGCCTGGGGTCACTTAGTTGTCCCTTATCTTGACTGCCTTGGTTGCCCAGGTGTCTCTATCATTAGACTGCCTGGAGTCGCACAGGTATCTCTATCATTAGAATGCCTGGGGTAGTCCGAGGTTCTTTCCCATTAGAATGCCTGGGGTCACCCAAGTGTCTCTAACATCACACTACCTGGTGTCGACTGGGAATCTCTTTCATTAGAATATCTGGGGTCGCCCAGGTGTCTCTATCATTAGACTGCCTTGGGTAGACAGGAGTCTCTCCCATTAGAAGGCCTGAGTTTGCCCAGGTGTCTCTATCATTAGACTGCCTGGGATCATCCTAATGTTTATCTCATTAGAATGCCTGGTGTCAGCCAAGATTCTCTCCCATTTGAGTGCTTAGGGTGGCATAAGTGTCTCTATCATTACAATGCCTGGGGCACCCAGGTTTCTCTATCATTACAATGACTTGAGACGGCCAGTATTCTATCCCATTAGAATGCCTGTGGTCTCCAGGTGTCTCCATTGTAATACTGCCTGGGGTCAGATGAAAGTGTCTCTCATTAAAATGTCTGGGGTTGCTCAGGTGTCTCTATTATTAGACAGCCTGGGGTAGGCCAGAAGTCTCCTCCATTTGAATGTCTGTGGTTGTCCAGTGTCTCTATCATTAGACAGCCTGTGGTCTCCCAGGAGTCTCTCCATCAGAATACCTGGTAATGACCAAAACTCTCTCTCATTAGAGTGTCTGGGATTGCCCAGGTGTCTCTACCATTAAAATACTTGGGGTCACCCAGTTGTCTTTATCATTAGAACACCAAGGTTCTGTGGGAAGTCTCTCCCATTAGAATGCCTAGGTTTGCCCAGGTGTTTCTATCATTAGACTGACTTGTGTCATCCAGGAGTCTCTCCCATTAGAATGACTGGGGTCGCCAATGTGTCTCTATCATTAGAATTCCTGGGGTTGGCTGGGGGTCTCTCCTGTAAGAATGGCTGGGGTCGCCCAGGTCTCTCTAACATTAAACTGCCTGGTTTTGCACAGGTGTCCCTAAGATTAGAATGCCTAGGGTTGTCAGGGAGTCTTAACCAATAGAATGCCTGTGGTCACCCAAGTGTCTCTATCATTAGACTGCCTAGGGTCAGCTTAGAGTCTCTCCCGTTAGAATGCATGGGGTCACCCAGGAGTCTATATAATTGAACTGCCTGAGTTTGACCAGGAGTCTCTCTCATTAGAATGCCTGGGATCGCTAAGGAGTCTCTATTTCTAGACTGCCAGGGGTCGGACGAAAGTCTCTCATTAGAATTACTGGGGTTGCCCAGGTGTCTCTATAATTAGACTATCTGGGTTTGGCCAGGAATCTTTCCCATTAGAATGCCCGGGGTTGTTTAGGTGTCTCTATGTGTAGACTGCCTGGAGTTGGCCAGGAGTCACTCCCATTAGAATGCCTTCTGTCACCTGAAAGTCTCTCCTATTAGAATGCTTGGAGGCAGGCAGGGGTCTTTTTAATTAGACTGCCTGGGGTCGTCCAGGACTCCTTCTCATTACAATGCCTCTGGTCACCCAGTTGTCCCTATCAATAGACTGCCTGGGGTTGGCCTGGAGTCTCTTCCATTAAAATGCCTGGGGTCACCCAGGTACCTCTATAATTAGATTGCTTGGGACCATCCAGGTTTCTCTTTCATTGGGATGCCTGTGATTGCCCATGCTTCTCTAAAATTAGACTCCCTGGGGTCGGCCGGTAGTCTCTCCCATTAGAATGTCTGGGGTCGACCAGGTTTCTCTATAATTAGACTGTGTGGGGTCCACCAGGAATCTCTCCCATTAGAATGCCTGTGGTCACCCAGGTGTCTCATCAACAGACTGCGTGGGTCAGCCACGAGTCTCTCCCATTAGAAAGTCTGGTGTCAGCTAGGAGTCTCTTTTATTTGAATGCCTGGGGTCGTTCACGTGTCTTTTTAATTCGACTGCCTGAGGTCGCTTAGGAATCTCTTCCATTACAATGCCTGAGGTCGCCCAGGTTGCACTTTAATTAGACTGCCTTGGGTCGGCCAGGAGTCTCTTTTATTAGAATGCCTGTGGTCACTGAGGTGTCTCTATCATTAGACTGCCTGTGGTCAGCCAGGTGTCTCTCCATTAGAATGCCTCAGTTTAGCCAGGAGTCTCTCACATTGGAATGCCCGTGGTCACCCAGGTGTCCATATTATTAAAATGCTTGGGGCCACCCACTTGCCCCTATAATTAGCATGCCAGGGTTCAGCCTGGAGTGTCTCCCATTAGAATGCCTGAGGTCGCCCAGGTGTCTTTATCATTATTCTGTCTGGTGTCAGCTTGGGTGTCTCTCCCATTAAAATACCTGGTTTTGCCCAGGTGCCTCTATCATTAGAATGCCTGTGGTTGGCTGGAGGTCTCTCCCATAAGAATGACTGTGGTTGCCCAGTTCTGTCTATCATTAGACTGCCTGGGGTCGCAGAGGTGTCTCTATTATTAGAATGCCTAAGGTCTTTTGGGAGTCTCTCTCATTAGAATGCCTAGGGTAGCCCAAGTGTCTTTATCATCACACTGCCTGGGGTTGGTTGGGAGTCTCTTTCATTAGAATGCCTGGGGTCTCCCAGGAGTCTGTACAATTAGACTGCCTGGGGTCAGGAAGGAGTCTCTCCCATTAAAAAGCCTGGGGTAGACCAAGTGTCTCTATCATTAGACTGCCTAGGTACTGCCGGGAGTATCTCATATTAGAATGCCTGGATTGGACCAGGAGTCTATCCCTAGACTGCCTGAAGTCGAATAATAGTCTCTCACCTTAGAATGACTGATGTAGCCAGAAGTCTCTCCAATTAGAATGGCAGGGTTCGCCCAGGTATATTTATCATTAGACTGCCTGGATCTTCCTGGAGTCTCTCTCATTAGAATGCCTGGTGTCAGTCAAGAGTCTCTCCCATTTGAGTACCTGGGGTCACACAGTTGTCTCTATCATTAGAATGCCTGGGGTCACCCAGGTGTCTCTATAATTACAATACCTCGGGATGATCGGTAGTCTCTCTTATTAGAATGCCTTCGGTCACCAGGTGTCGCTATCATAATACTGCCTGGGGTCAGACAGGAGTATCTCTTATTAGAATGCCTGGGGTCACCCAGGTGTTTCTATCATTAGACTGCCTGGGGTCAGCCAGAAATCTTCCCCATTAGAGTGCTTGGGGTCACCCATGTGTCTCTACCCATAGACTGCTTGGGTTGGCCAAGAGTCTCTCCCAGACTTCTCTCTCATTAGACTGCCTGGTGTCAGACAGGAGTCTCTCTCAATTGAATGCCTGGTGTCAACTGAAAGTTTCTCCCATTAGAGTGCCTGGATTCTCACAGGTGTCTCTATCATTACAATGCCTGGGTTGCCCATGTGTCTCTATCATTAGAATGCCTCATGTCGGCCAAGAGTCTCCCTGCATTAGAATGCCTGCAATCGCCCAGGTATCTCTATCATTAGATTGCCTAGGGTCGGCCAGGAATCTATCCCTTTAGGATGCCTGGGGTCCCTTAGGTGTCTCTATGCATAGACTGCCTGGTGTAGGCCAGGAGTCACTTCCATTAGAATGCCTTGGGCCGGCTGAGTCTCTCCTACTAGAATGCCTTGGGTCACCCAGTGGTCACTTTAATTAGACTGCCCGGGGTCGTCCAAGAGTCTTTATTATTAGAATGTGTGTGGTCACCCAGAGGTCCCTATCAATGGACTCCCTGGGTTCAGCCAGGAGTCTCTCCCATTAGAATGTCTGGGGCCACCCACATTTCACTTCAATTAGACTGCCTGTGGTTGGCCAAAAGTCTCTCACATTAGAATGCCTAGGGCCACCCAGGGTTTTCTATCATTAGACTGCGTGTGGTTGGCCAAAAATTTCTCCCATTAAAATTCCTGAGGTCCCCCAAGTGTCTCTATTATTAGACTGCCTGGGTTCGGCTGGGAGTCTCATATTAGAATGCCTGGAGTCACCCAAATGTCTCTATCCTTAGACTGCCTGAAGTCGGACAAGAGTTTCTCCCATTAGAATCACTGGGGCTTGCCAGGAGTCTCTCACGTTAGAATGCCCAGGGTCACTCAGGTGTCTCTATCATTAAAATGATTGGGGTGGCCCACTTGTCCCCATCATTAGATTGTCAAGGCTTGGCCAGGAGTCTGATTAAAATGCCTTGGGTCGTCTGGGAGTCTCTTTTATTAGAAAGCATGGGGTCGCTTACGTGTCTCTTATTTAGACTGCCTGGGGTTCCCCAGGTGTCTCTATCATTAAACTGCCTGGAGTTGCACAGGTATCTCTATCACTAGAATGCCTGCGGTGGTCTGAGAGTCTTTCCCATAAGAATGCCTGGGGTCACCCAAGTGTCTCTATCATCACACTGTCTGGTGTTGGCTGGGAGTATCTTTTATTAATGTCTCTAACATCAGATTGCCTGGGGTCGTTGGGGAGTCTCCTCCATTAGAATGACTTGGGTGGCCCAAGTACCTCTATTTTTAGACTGCCTGGGGTGGGCTGGGAGTCTCTCCTAGTAGAATGCTTGGGGTGGCCCAGGAGTTTGTATAATTGAGCTTCCTGGGTTCAACCAGGACTCTCTCCCATTAGAATGCCTGGGGTCGCCCAGGAGTCTCTATCCTTAGACTTTCAGATGTCAGATGAAAGTCTCTTTCATTAGAATGCCTGGGGTCGCCAAAGTGTCTCTATAATTAGACTGTCTGGGTTCGGCCAGGTATCTATTTCATTAGAATGCCTGGGGTCGCTTAGGCTTCTGTATGCATAGACTGCTTGGAGTCGAACAGGAGTCACTCCCAATAGAATGCTTTCGGTCAGCCGAAAGACCCTCCTATTAGAATGCCTGGTGGCACCCAGGGGTCTCTTTAATTATACTGCCTGAGGTCGTCCAGGCATCTTTCTCATTACAATGCCTAGGGTCGCCCAGATGCCTCTATCATTAGACTGTCTGTGGTCATCCAGGAGTCTCTTTCACTGAAATGCCTGTGGTCGCCTATTTGTCTCTATCATTAGACTGCCTGGGGTCAGCCTAGCAATAAATGAAAGTTTAACTAAGCTATACTAAACCCAGGGTTGGTTAATTTCGTGCCAGCCACTGCAGACATTAGTCTCTCCCATTAGAACGCCTGGGGTCGCCCAAGTTTCTCTATAATTAGACGTGTGAGGTCAGCCAGGAATCTCTCCCATTAGAATGCCTCCAGTCACCCAGGTGTCTCTATCAATAGACTGCTTGGGTCAGCCAGGAGTGTCTCCCATTAGAATGTCTTGGGTCAGCTAGGATTCTCTCTTATTTGAAAGCCTGGGGTTACCCAGGTGTCTTTTTAATAAAACTGCCTGCGGTCGGCCAGGAGTCTCTCCCATCAGAATGCCAGGAGTTGCCCATTTGTCACCTTAATTAGACTGCCTTTGGTTGGCCAGAAGTCTCTCCTATTAAAATGCCTGTGGTAGCCCAGGTATGTCTATCATTAGACTGCCTGTGCTTAGGCAGGAATCGCTCCATTAGAATGCCTGAGGTTAGCCCTGAGTCTATAACATTAGAATACCTGTGGTCGCCCAGGTGTCTCTATCATTGAAATGCTTGGGGTTGCCCACTTGTCTCTATCATTAGAATGCCTGGGGTGGGCCAGAAATCTCTCTCATTAGAATGCCTGTTGTCACCCAAGTTTCTATCCATAGACTGCTTGGGTTGGCCAGGAGTCTCTCCCATTAAAATGTCTGGGTCTCCCAGTTTCTCTATCATGAGACTGCCTAGGGATGACTGGAAGTCTCTCCCATTAGAATATCTGGGTTGCCCAGGTGTCTCTATTGTTAGACTGCCTGGCATCAGACAGGAGTCTCTCATTAGAATGCCTGATGTCAACCAAAATTCTCTCCCATTAGAATGCCTGGGGTCTCACTGGTGTCTAAATAATTACAATGCCTGGGGTCTCCCAGGTGTCTCTATCATTAGAATGCCTCGGGTTGGCCAAGAGTCTCTTGCATTAGAATGCCTGCAATTGCCCAGGTGTCTCTAACAGTAGACTGCCTGGGGTCAACCGTAAGACTCTCCCATTATAATGCCTGGAATCGCCCAGGTGTCCCTATGCATAGACTGTCTGGGGTCGGCCAGGAATCTCTCTTATTAGAATACCTGAGGTCGCCCAGGTGTCTCTATCAATAAACTGCCAGGATTCTCCCCCATTATAATGTCTGACATTGGGTAGGAGTCTCTTATTTTAATGCCTGGGGTCACCCAGATGTCTATTTAATTAGAGTGCCTGGGGTCGGCCAGGGGTCTCTCTCATTAGAATGCCTGGGATCGCCCAGGTATCTCTATCATTAGACTGCCTGTGCTTAGCCAGGTGTCTCTCCATTAGAATGCAAGAGGTTGGCCAGGCGCCTCTCACATTAGAATTCCTATGGTCACTCAGGTGTCTTTATCCTGAAAATGATTGGAGTCACCCACTTGTCTCTATCATTTGAATGCCAAGGTTTGGCCTCGAGTCTCTCCTATTAGAATGCCTGGGGCTGCCCAGGTGTGTCTGTCATTATACTGTCTGGGATCGTTTGGGAGTCTCTTCCATTAAAATGCCTGGTGTCACCCAGGTGTCTCTATCTTTAGGATGCCTGTAGTCAGCTTGGGGTCACTCTCATTAGAATGCCTGGTGTCAACCAAGAATAACTCCCATCTGAGTGCCTGGGGTCCACAGGAATCTCTATCATTGAAATGCCTGGGGTCACCCAGGTGTCTCTGTCATTACAATACCTTGGGACGACCAGTAGTCTCTTCCATTAAAATGCATGGGGTCACCAAATTGTCACTTTAATTAAACTGCATGGGGTTGGCAAACAGTCGCTCCCATTAGAATGCCTGCAGTCGCCAAGGTGTCTCTATCATTAGACTGCCTTGGGTTGGTTGGGAGCCTCTCCCATTAAAATGCCTGGTGTTGCCCAGGTGTCTCTATCATTAGACTGCCTGGGGTTAGAAAATATTCTCTTCCATTAGAATGCTTGGGTTTGCCCAACTGTCTTTAATATTTGACTGCCTGGGGTTGGCCAAAAGTCTCTCTTATTAGAATGCCTGGTGTCAGCTGGGAGTCTTTCTCATTTGAGTGCCTGGGGTCACACAGGTGTTTCTATCATTAAAAATGCCTCGGGTCGCCCAGGTGTCTCTATTATCACAATGCCTCGGGATGACTGAGAGTCTCTCCCATTAGAATGCCCGTGGTTGCCCAGGTGTCTCAATCATAAGACCACCTGAGGTCAGATGGGAGTCTCTCCCATTAGAATGCCTGGGGTCACTTAGGTGTCTCTATCATTAGACTGCCTGGGTTCGGCCAGGAGGCTTTTCCATTAGAATATCTGGGATTGGCCGGCAATCTTTTCCCATTAGAATGCCTGGGTTTTGCCAAAAGTTTATCCCATTAGATTGTCTGGAATCGCCCAGGTGTCTATATCATCAGACTACCTGGTCGACTGGAAGTTTCTCACATTAGAATGCCTTGGGTCACCCAGGTGTCTCTATCATTAGACTGCCTGAGGTCGGCTGGAAGTGTCTCCCATTAGAATGGCTGAGGTCTCCCATGTGTCTCTATAATTAGACAGCCTGCCTGGGGTCAGCCACGAGTCTCAAAAACAAAAACAAAAACAAAAACAAACAAACAAAAAAACCATGGGTAACCCAGGTTTCTTTATCCTTAGACTGCCTAGATTCAGCCAGGAGTCTCTTTCATTAGAATGCCTGTTGTTGCCCAGATGTCTCATTCTTAGACTGCCTAGGTTCCATCAGGGGTCTCTCCCATTAGAATGTCTTGGGTCAGCCAGGGTCTCTCCCTTTAAAATGCCTGGGGTTCATCAGGGGTCCCTCCCTATAGAATGTGTTGGGTAACCTGGGAGTTTATCCTTTTAAAATGCATGGAGTCCCCCAGGTGTCTCTATCATTAGAATGCCTGGGTTCAACCACGGGTCTTTCCAATAAGAATGCCTGTGGCCTCACAGGTGTCTCCATCATTAGATTGCCTGCAGTCAGCCACGGTTCTCTCCCATTAGAATGCCTGGGGTTGCCCATGTGTCTCAATAATTAGACTGCTTGCAATCAGCAAGGAGTCTCTCCCAAGAGAATGCCTGGGGTTGAGCTGGAGTCTCTCCCAATATGAAGGCTGTGTTCTCCCAGGTGTCACTATCATTAGAATGCCTGGGGTCAGCTAGGAGACTCTCCCATTAGAATGCCTAGTCTCACCGAGGTGTCTCTATCATTAGACGGCCTCCAGTTGGCTGGTAGTTTCTCCCATTAGAATGCCTGGGATCATCTGGATGGGTTGGCCAGGAGTCTCTCACATTAGAATGCCTGTGGTAGCCCAGCTGTCTCTATCATTAAAATGCTTGGGTTTGCCCATTTGTTTCTACCAATAGAATGCCAGGGTTTGTCCCAGAGCCTCTCCCATTAGTGTAGGGGTTCAGTCAAGATGCTGGGGAAAACTATAAAACACAAACATTCTTGGAAGGCCAGGGGGTTTTGTATAGCTTCAAATACTTTGTCTGAAGGTGGCCCAATCCTCTTTGAACTATAGCAAAGGTAATTAATATAGGAACATAGAGTAGTTTACCTAAATAGCTTGTTTACTCATGTGGTCCTAAAACTAACCTCTGATCATCCACTGGTGCATGATTGCTCTCTACTCTGGGGTTTAGCAACAATAATTACCTTCTAGTGGTGTTTACCTGAGACTTCTGTCATTAAATGTGTGCTAAATAAATGCCGGGAGGGCCAACAAGTCAGAGCCATGGCTGACAGGACTCTTCTTGGAGTCTGTAAGTGGCCTGGATGCTCAGCAGGACTGACAAGCATAAGATCTGTGTCAGTGTACATTATTCATCCGACGTTCAGTCAGGGTTTGCAGGACAAACCCCCGCAGGTGGTGACCCCAACATGATCAAGGCAGTGAAGGAAGCGCGACGGACACCCTGAAAATGAAGGTGAAAAAGGAACCTTGTCGTCAGCGAGTAATCAGTAAGTCATTGGTGCCCACTCAGGATCTCCAAGTTCAAGGGAGATTGTTCAGGCTGAGGTTTCATCATGAGACAACAGTTAACAGCTCAACAGAAACAGTATATAAAAGTGTTGAAACAGCTGCTTAAGGTTAGTGGAGCCTCAGTTTTGCAGGCTCAATTAAATGACTTAATGCAAACTGTTACAAGTGAAAGCCTATGGTTCCCAGAAAAAGGCATGCTAGACATAAAGCTCTCGGAACAAGTGGGGAGAAATCTTAAACAGCATTATGCACAAAGGCAACGGGTCCCAGTAACACCTCTAACGCTATGGGCTGTAATTAGGGTGGGCCAGGCTCCATTATACACAGAAGAGCCTAAAAAGGGGAAGGAGGAACCGTAACCTGCCTTACCACCTCCTTTTCCTTCAGCCCCGATATATCACCGGGCCAGAATAACAAAAAAGAAACAGGTTTTTCCTGAGCCACCTCCTCCAAGAGATAGGAAAAAGGACAGGAGACACGCTACACCTATGAGACCCTGTCTAAACAAGCGGCATTAGAAGCGGAGCTTTTAGCCTGCCTGGTAATGCAAGGTCAGCAAGGCAATCAGGTACCTAAAGGGTTAAGAAAAAGCATTAGAGGCCAGAGTGCTGCAGTCAAGCAGGTAGTAAATAGAAAGACTCCGAAGCAGGGAAGCTTGCAAACACAGCCAGCAAATGCTCCCAAAAACTCGGCCTGCGTGGCAGCTGTGTTGACAAAAAGCCAGGTCCAGTGCGCCAGAGCGGCCTGCTACTGAGGGGCAGAAGGTGTGCGCGGGAAGGCTCGCCCAGCCTGCAGCAGCCACCTGGTGGCAGGAGGAAGGAGCGGCACACGCAGAAAGAAGCGGTGCAGACAAGAAGCGGCAGTGCCTGAGCAAGCACATCGCAGCCGCTGCCCCGGGACCTGCCCGCTCAGCTCTACAGCTCCGCAGGTGGCCCACGGCAAAATTTCATGTGTTTATTGTATACAGAGATGTCCCAAATTATAATTCTCTGCTAAGATTTAAGTAAAATTTAAGAATTTAAAAGACCTCTTTCAGATAATAGCCACTGTTATCTCTTGCTTGCCCCTAGCGTGACTCTCTTCAAATCCAATTAAAATAAAACTGTAACCTCTGAATGACAGAAATTACAGAGGGCCCATGAATTAGTTGGAGAGCAATTGAAAGCTGGGCATGTTGAATTATCTACCAGCCTTTACAATTCACCCATTTTCATCATTCCCCAAAAGTCTGGGAAATGGAAACTTTTGCATGACCTACGTGCTATTAATGCCAATTTGCAACCTGTGGGACCCCTTCAGCAGGGGCTCCCTTCCCCCACGGCAATTCCTCAAGATTGGCCTATAATAGTTGTTGACATAAGACATTCTTTTAGATGATTACCCTAGCAGAACAGGACAGAGAAAAAATTGCGTTTACAATACCAGCTATCAATAATGAAAAGCCAGCTTGTTGATTTCATTGGAAAATCCTTCCTCAAGGAATGCTAAACAGTCCTACCATGTGTCAGTATCATGTAAATCGAGCTTTGCTCCCAAGTAGAAAAGAATTTCCTGATTGCACAGATATTCATTTTGTGGATGATATTCTACTAGAAGCTCCAACGGAGCCAATATTTTAAATTTATATTCCTCTGTCATAAAGAATACACAGCTAAGAGGTCTAATCACTGCACCTGGGAAAGTACAGATTTCTTCTCCTTGGATATATGTTGGGTACATACTAACCTCCTGGTGAGTAAGACCTCAAAAGGTTAAATTAAATACTAGCAACTCATATACCTAAAATGATTATCAAAAAATACTGAGAGATATTAATTGGCTTCAACCCACTTTGGGAATTCCTACTGATAAGCTACACAACTTGTTTTCTATCTTAAAGGGCAATCCAGCCCTGGATTCTCCCAGATATTTAACCCGTGCAGCAAAAAGGGAAATCGAGGAAATAGAGCAAGCCACCTCTCAGAGGCAGCTAAATCGCATTGATCCACCTTATTCAATTCAATTGTTTATCTTTCCCACCAAACACTCCCCTACAGGGTTAATAGGGCAAATAGCCCCCAGGCTACGCTTCCTAGAATGGGTTTTTTGCTCACATACCAGGACTAAAACACTGTCTCCCTATATTCAGTTCATTACTAAAGTCATCTATTCAGGCTGCAAACGATGCAATCAGCTGCTAGGTTATGATCCTGATATCATCAGGATTCCTTTAAGTAAAAAGCAATTTGAAGCAGTATTGCACATATCGATATATCTGCAAATAGCTTTCTCTGATTACACAGGACAAATAGAGCATGAACTTCCTGCTGATAAACTTCTTCATTTCTTATCTCATATGCCAGTAATCTTGCCCACAAAAATAGTTTACGCCCCCATACCTAATGCTTTAACACTATTTACTGATGGTTCTTGTAAACATGGAAAAGTGACAGTCTGGTGGAGACCCATCATTCAGTCACTCAATCTGGGCTTACTAGCACTCAGAGAGCTGAAATGGGGCCCTGATACTGGTCTTGGAAATTTTTCCACTCAGCCCATCAATATAGTGAGTGATTCAGCTTACTTTGTTTATTGTAGAACCTTAAAACAGCATTAATTAAATCCAATCTTGAGTCCATCCTGTGTGCTCTTTTTCTTTGACTTCAGCAATTACTAGATCTAAGTACACATCCTATTTTTATCACATGCATTGGAGCTCACAGCTCTCTGCCTGGCCCATTGGCTTATGAAAATGAACAAGTTGGCCAGGTGTGGTGGATCATGCCTGTAATTCCAGCACTTTGGGAGGCCGAGGCAGGCGGATCACGAGGTCAGGAGATTGAGACCATGGTGAAACCCCATCTCTACTAAGAAACAAATAATAATAATACAAAAAAAAAAAAAAATAGCCAGGCATGGTGGCGGATGCCTGTAGTCCCAGCTACTCGGGAGGCTGAGGCAGGAGAATGGCATGGACCCAGGAGGCGGGGCTTGCAGTGAGCTGGGATAGCACCACTGCACTCCAGCCTGGGTGACAGAGCGAGACTCTGTCTCCAAAAAAAAAAAAAAAAAGAAAATTAACAAGTTGACCCAGAAGTCATGACATCACTGCTTGACCAAGCCACCAAATCACATCAATTTTTCCACCAAAATTGGAGAACTTATCTAAACAATTTCAACTTACCCAGAGGCTGGCTAAACAAATTATCTTGCAATGCCTGGATTGTCAGCTCACAGGCACATCCCCTCCTTCCACAGGTATTAACTTTTGAGGACTAGAACCCCAACAGTCATTTAATTAGTGCACATGCTCTGCCTGGAAAGTCAACTCAATATGTCATTAAACATATTTTAACTTTTGCATTTATGGGACTGCCCACCAAAATTAAAACTGATAATGGTCCAGCTTATGCCAGTTCACAATTTCAACAATTTTGCCACACATGGAACATCCAATATTCCACAGGCATCCCATATATGGACAAGCCATAGTAGAATGTGCCCACTCCACCATTAAAAATATGCTCAAAAAACAGAAAAGAGGGAGTATGGGTAAAGTTCCTGCAATGCTATTGGCACACGCCTTATTTACTGTTAATTTTTAAAATTTAGATGACAAAGTTCAATCAGCTGTAGAAAAGCACTTTGCAATAACCTCAGAAGACATAAACCTGCAGTTTTATGCGAAGATGTAAACAGAAATGAATGGTGTGGTCCAAATGAATTGTTAACGTGGGGAAGAGGGTATGCTTGTTTTTCCACAACCTCAGGTCCTCTTTGGATTCCAGCATGATGCATTAAACCATACCATGGTGTGGCTAGGACCCAACCCGGTACCAGAAATGAAGAAAATTGCCTTGCTTAGCTTCTGAGATCAGACAGAAACATATTGGCTAAAGTTAAAAAAGGTATCATCCAGTTTTTTTTGTAAACCAGACTTCAAAATAAAGCACAACAGGTTTTTCTTAAAGCACTAACCTGCTCTTTAACAAAGATTATAAAAGGTCTCTTAGCACAGGCACCACCCCTAGAATTTCCAGTAAACCAGCACCAGCCTGGAGACTACGTCCTCATCAAATGATGGAAAGAAGAAAAAACTCCAGCCAGTCTAAGAAAGACCCTACAGGACCTGCAGCCCCAGACGATGGAGCTTCCATGGATGATGCAGGCCCCAGACATTATGCTGAAGAAGCATAAGGTTAAGCCAAATAATTTATTCCTTTTTAATTCTCTCTCTCTGCCTGCAACCAGTACTTGCTACACTCTATTAAGCTCATCTCTGAAATCCACCCTTTTTTATGTGCTGTTACTTAACAAACACCCCCTTCAGAGCTTCTAACAGTGAGACTGCTTGGCTAAAAGAAATTAACATACTCCCGGTGGGGTTCCTCATTGATGGCATAGAGTGAACTGAGATGTCAAGTAACACTATGGTTCACTCTTTGACTGGAAAATAATGTTGCTAATTATAATCATGATTATATTATGGGATTTGCTAATTCTAGGATGCAAAGCCGGAATAAAAGCAATGGCTGCCATGCCTTACAAACCTGTTGCTGCATACATCTGCACTCTCCAATCAAAAAAACCTAATGCAGAAAACAGAAAAGGGGGAGATGTAGGGGTTCAGGCAGGATAGTGGGGAAAATTATAAAACATAAACCTTCTTGGAAGCCAGGGGGGTTTGCATAGCTTCAGATAGCTTGGCTGAAAGTGGCCTAATCCTCTTTGAACTATAGCAAGGGTAACTAACATAGGAATGTAGAGTAGTTTATCTAAATAGCTTGTTTACTCATATGGTTCTAAAACTAACCTCTGACCATCCGCGGGTGCATGATTGTTCTCTACTCTTTGGTTCAGCAACAGTCATTACCTTCTAGTGGTGTTTGCTTGGGACTTCTGTCATTGAATGTGTGCTAAATAAATGCTGGGAGGGCCAATGAGTCGGGGCCGCGGCTGACAGGACTCTCCTTGGAGTCTGTAAATGGCCCAGACACTTGGCAGGACTGACAAGCATAAGATCTGTGTCAGTGTATGTTATTTATTCGTTGTTGAGTCAGGGTCTGCAGGACAGACCCCAGCATATTAGAATGCCTGGGGTCACCCAAGTGTCTTTATCATTAGACTGCCTGGGTTCAGGCAGGAGTCTTTTATTAAAATGCCTCGGTTGGCCAGGTGTCTCTATCATTAGACTGCCTGGGGTAGCACAGGTGTCTCTATCATTAGACTGCCTGGGGTAGCACAGGTGTCTCTATCATTAGAATGCCTGGGGTTGTCCAGGAGTCTTTCCTATTAGAACGCCTGGGGTTGCCCAAGTGTCTCTATCATCACGCTGCCTAGGGTTGGACACGAGTCTCTTTTATTAGAATGCCTAAGGTCGCCCAGGAGTCTATATAATTAGACTCCCTGGCGTTGGCCAGAAGTCTCTCTCATTAGAATGCCTGAGATCCCCCAGATGTCTCTATCCTTAGACTGCCTGGATTTGGCCAGGAGTCTTTGTTAACAAAATGCCTGGAGTCATTCAGGAGTATTTATCCTTAGACTGCATGGGGTCAGAGAAGAGTCTCTTTCACTAGATTCACTGGAGTTTGCCAGGAGTCCCTCCTATTAGAATGCCTGTGGTCGCTCCCATCTGTTTTTATCATTTGACCACGTGGGGTAGGCCAGGAGTCTCTCTCATTAGAATTCCTAGTGTCAGCTGGGAGTCTCTCCCATTTGGGTGTCTGGGGTCGCCCAGGTGTCCCTTTCATTACAATGCCTCAGGAGGACAAGGAGTCTCTCCCATTAGAATGCATGCTGTCGCCCACGTGTCTCTATTATAAAACTGCCTGGGGTCGGATGAGAGACTCTCCCATTAGAATGCCAGGGGTTGCTTAGGTGTCTCTATTATTAGACTGCCTGGTGTTGGCTGGGAGTCTCTCATCTTAGAATGCCTGGGATTACCCAGGAGTGTCTACCCTTAAAGTGATGGAAATCGATGAGGGGTGTCTCATTAGAATGCCTGGGGTCAGCAAGAATTCTCTTCCATTAGAATGCCTGAAGTCACCCAGGTTTTTTTATAATTAGACTTCCAGGGGTCGGCCAAGAATCTCATCCATTAGTATGCCTGGGGTCTCCCAGGTGTCTCTATGCATGCACTGCTTGTTTCAGCCAGAAGTCTCTCCCAGTACAACGCCTTTGGTCGGCTGAAAGTCTCTCCTATTAGAATGCCTTTGGTCCCCCAGATGTCTCTTTAATTAGGCAGCCTTTGGTCAGCCAGGAGACTTTCCCATTAGGATGCCTGCAGTCTCCCAGGTATCATTGTCATTAGAATGCTAGGGGTTGGCCGGGAGTCTCTCCCATTAGAATGTCTTGGGTCGCTCAGCTGTCTCTCTCATTAGACTGTCTGTGGTCAGCCAGGAATCTCTCCTATTAGAATGCCTTGGGTCACCCAGGTGTATTTATCAATAGACTGCCTGGGGTTGGCCCGGAGTCTCTCCCATTGAAATGCCTGAGGTCGGACGGGAATATCTTCCTTTAGAATGCCTGTGTTTGCCCAGTAGTCTCTACCAATAGACTGCCTGTGGTCAGCCGGGTGTCTCTCCCATTAGAATTCCTGCAGTCACCCAGGTGTCTCTGTCATTACACTCCCTGGGGTCAGCCGGAAGTCTCTCCCATTAGAATGCCTGGGGTCGCCCAGGTGTCTCTATAGTTAGACTGCCTGGCATCGACCAAAAATCTCTCTCATTAAAATGCCTGTGGACAACCAGTTCTCTCTATCCATAGACTGCTTTCTTCGTCCAGGAGCCTCTTACATTTGAACGCCTGTGGTTGACTGGGAGTCTCTGCTGTTAGAATGCCTGGGGCCTCCCAGGTGTCTCTTTCATTAGACTGCCTGGGGTCAGCCAGGATTCTCTCCATTAGAATGCCTGCTGTTGTGAAGTGTCTCTATCATTAGATTGCCTGGAATCGCCCAGGTGTCTCTATCATTAGAATGCCTAGAGTCAGCCAGGAGTCTCTTTCATTAGAATTCCTGGGTTGGCCAGGAGTCTGTCACATTAGAAGGCCTGGGGTCGCTAAGGTGTCTCTATCATTAAAATGCTTGGGGTCACCCACTTTTCTCTATCATTAGAATGGCTGGGCTAGGCCAGGAGTCTCTCCCTTTAGAATTCCCGGGGTCCCCCAGGTGCCCCTATCTTAGACTGCCTGCATTTGGCTGGGAGTCTCTCCCAAAAGAAAGCCTGGGGTTGGCCAGGAGTCTCTCAAATTAGAAGGCCTGGGGTCGTTTATGTGTCTGTAACCTTAAAATGCTTGGGGTGATCCACTTGTCTCTATTATTAGAATGCCTGGGTTAGGCCGGGAGTCTCTCCCATTAGAATGCCTGGCATTGCCCAGGTGTCTTTATCATTTGACTGCCTTGGTTGGACCAGGTTTATCTATCATTAGAATCCTTGGGTTCATCCAGGAGTCTCTCCCATGAGAATGCCTGGGGTCGGCTGGGACTCTCTACTACTAGAATGCCTGAGGTCACCCATAAGTCTCTATCATTAAATGGCCTAGAGTCGACCAGGAATCTTTCTCACTAGAATGCCTGCGGTTGCCCTGGTGACTCTATCATTAGACTGACTGGGGTTGGCCAGGAATCTCTCCCATTAAAATGCCTGGGGTTGCCCAAGTGTCTTTATTGTTAGACTCCCCGTGATTGTCCAGGAGTCTCTGCCATATAATGCCTTGGGTTGGCCAGGTGTCTCTCCCATTAGAACACCTGGTGTTGCCCAGGTGTCTCTATCATTAGAATCCCTGGGCTCACCCTGGAGTCTCTTTCATTAGAATGTCTGGGAGCAGCCCGCAGTGTTTTTCAATAGAATGTCTGGGTTTTGCCAAAAGTCTCTCCCATTAGATTGTCTGGAATTGCACAGGTGTCTAGATCATAAGACTACCTGGGTCACCCAGAAGTCTCTCACATTAGAATGCCTTGGGTTCCCCATGTGTCTCTATCATTAGACTGCCTGGGGTTGGCCAGGAATCTCTCCCATCAGAATGCCTGGGGTCTCCCATGTGTCTGTATAATTAGACAGCATGAGGTCGAGAAGGAGTCCCTCCCAAAAGAAATGCCTTGGGTCGCCCAGGTTTCTTTCTCCCTAGACTGCCTGGATTCGGCCAGTAGTCTCTTTCATTAGAATGCCTGTTGTTACCCAGTTGTCTCTATTTTTAGACTCCATGGGGCCAGTCAGCTGTCTCTCCCATTGGAATGTCTTGGGTCAGCCAAGAATCTCTCCTGTTAAAATGCCTGGCATCGCTCAGATGTTTCTATCATTAGAATGCCTAAGGTCGGCTGACAGTCTCTCCCATTAAAATGCCTGGATTTGCCCAAGTGTCTCTATCATTAGACTGCCTAAGTTTGGCAACGGATCTCTCTCACAAGAATGCCCGTGGTTGCCCAGGTGTTTCTATCATTAGACTGCCTGTGGTCGGCCAGGGGTCTCTCCCATTAGAATGCCTGGGATTGCCCATGTGTCTCAATAATTAGACTGCCTGCGATCAGCAAGGAGTCTCTTTCAAGAGAATGCCTTGTGTTGAGTGGGAGTCTTTCCTATTAGAATGACTGGGATCTCCCAGGTGTCTCTATCATTAGAATGCCTGGGGTCAGCTGGGAGTCTCTCCTATTAGAATACCTGGGCTCGTGAAGATATCTCTATCATTAGACAGCCTGAGGTTGGCTGGTAGTTTCTTTCATTAGAATGCCTGGGGTCGTCCAGATTTCTTTACAATTAGACTGCCTGGGGTCAGCCAGGAGCCTCTCCCATTTGAATGCCTGGGGTCAGCGGGGAGTCTCTCCCATTAAAATGCCTGGAGTCACCCAGGCGTCTCTATCATTAGACTGCCTGGGGTCAGCCTGGAGTCTTTCCCGTTAGAATGCCTGGGGTCTCCCAGGTATCTCTATCATTAAACTGCCTGGGGTTGGCCAGGAATCTCTCTCATTAGAATGCCTGAAGTTGGCCAAGTATCTCCCCCATTAGAATGCCTGTTGTCTCCCAGGTGTCTCTATCATTAAACTGCCTGGGTTCAGCCAGGAGTCTCTCTTATTAGAATGCATGGGGTCGCCTACATGGAGCCATTGAAGGGAACAACACCCTTGATGCAGAAGATTTAGCACCACTATCTCCATTCCATCTGGGCTTATATGTACTTTTACTTTTTGGTGGTGAAATTGGCTGATGATTTTCCTTTTTCTTCGCTGGACTATTGTGCCAACTGCCAGGCTGCCTCCTGCCCTTACAGCCCTAAGTGACTGCCTTCTTTCCATCAACTACCAACTTCTTCCAGTGAAATTTAATTGTCTCAATGCCTCCCCCTTCCCCATTCCCTCCATTTTCTCCCAAGAAGCCTGACTCGATTATTTGCATATTTTGAGAAACTGCTGCAGATTAGTTCTTTTTGCCAGTTCTCCCTGAAACTCCTGGCCTTTTGTGGAGGGAGGGATGGAGAGAATGGGAATCTTCACTAGAAACCATGGGAAGAATTGGAAGTTACATGCTGTATATGCAACGTCCAGCAGTCTGATAAACTGATGATTCTTAATCAAGATTGTTTTCCTGGAGGGGAAGGGGCTTTTATTTTCTTTTAGAGAGGGGAAAGTGTGAGCTCTTCCCTTATTCCTAATGGCTATTTTTGAAGAAAAGAAGGCTAGCAACGTTGGCACAGGCCACCTGGCAAAGGACCCTTGAGTAACTGAAGGTCTCCTAGAACTGGGATTAAGAAACCTTGCTCTCCTCATCTCCAAGGCAGGGACCATCAAGAACCTACAGACTCCAACTCTTCTGCAAGCCTCATGCCAACCCTAGGCTATTGCTGCTGCCCCTTAAACAGAGGCTGTCCTTAACCCACTTCTCCCGCCCTATGATATGTCTGCAGACTCAATCTTCCCAGTCTCACCCAAGTGATCTTCCCATCTTGGCCTCTCATATACCTGAGACTACTCGGACCTTTTTTTTTTCTCTCTCTAACTCTAATTTCAGTTTGTTTCCACAATACTCAGAGTAACTTGCTGTTCTTTTTCTTCTTTGTTCCATCCTTTATTCTCCTATGCTCCTTCCTGCACAGAGTTTGATCTTTGGATTTTTTTTTTTTTTTTTTGGTTACACTTCACCCTCTGTGTGACAAATAGAGAGAGAGAGAGAGAGAGAAAGAGAGAGGAGTTTTTTTAAATTGTGACATGAATTACCTTTTATTATTGTTCACTCGTACTTAATTATTTGGTCTTTAGGGTTGTTCACTATTATTTCCTTGTTATTATTATATATTTACTGTTGGTTCATTTATTTTGAGATGGATGTCGACTGCATGCATCGCATTTAGCTGCCAGCTTGTCATGTCTAAGATGAACAGACAGCTCTCACCTTGCCATATCTAAGGTCGACCAGATGGCTCTCGCCTTGCCGTATCTAAGGTCGACCAGATGGCACTTGCCTAGCCATGTCTAAAGTTGAACAGTTGGCTCTCACCTCATCATATCTAAGGTAGACAAGTTGGATCTCACCTTGCCATGTTTAAGATCGACCAGCTGACTCTCACTTTGCCATATCTAAGGTCGACCAGATGGCTCTCACCTTGCCATGTCTAAGGTCGACCAGATGGCTCTCATCTTGCCATGTCTAAGGTTGACCAGATGGATCTCGCCTTGCCATGTCTAAGGTTGAACAGATGGCTCTTCTTTTTCCATGTCTAAGGTCGGCCAGATGACTCTTGTCTTGCCATGTCTAAGCTCAACCAGATGGCTTTCATTTTTCCTTGTCTTCAGTTGACCAGATGTCTCTCACCTTGCCATGTCTAGGTCAATCAGATGGCTCTCACCTTGCCACATCTATGGTTGACCAGATGGCTCTTGCCATTCTATGTCTAAAGTCTACCAGATGGCTCTCATTTTGTCACGTTTAAGGTTGACCAGATGGCTCTCTTTCCCATTTCTGAGGTCGACTGGATGGCTCTAGCCTTTCTATGTCTGAAGCCAACCAGTTGGCTCTCCTTCCCATGTCTAAAGTTAACCAGATGGCTCTCGCCTTGCCATGTCTGAGGCAGACTAGATGGCTCTCGCCTTGCCATGTCTGAGGTGGACTTGATGGCTCCCACCTTGCCCTATGGTCAACCAGATGGCTCTCACCTTCCCATGACTAAGGTGGACCACATGGCTCTTGCCTTGCCATGTCTAAGCTAGATGAGATGCCTCTTGCCTTACCATGTCTAAGATGGATCTGAAGCCTCTTGCATTACCATCTCTAATGTTGACCAGATGGCTCTTGCCTTGCCATGTTTGAGGTTGACCAGATGCTTCTTGCCTTGCCATGCCTTAAGTAGACCATGTGGCTCTCAACTTCCTATGTCTGAGGTCGACCAAGATGGCTTTCACCTTGCCATGTCTGAAGTGGACTTGATGGTTCCCACCTTGCCATGTCTATGGTCGACCAGATGGCTCTTGCCTTCCCATGACTAAGGTGAACCATATGTCTCTTGCCTTGCCATGTCTAAACTAGACCAGATGCCTCTTGCCTTTCCATGATTAAGGTGGACCCAAACCCTTTTCGCACTTCCATCTCTAAAGTCAACCAGATGGCTCTTTCCTTGCCATGTCTGAGGTCAAAACAAGATGCCTCTTGCCTTGCCATGTCTGAAGTAGATCAGATGGCTCTCACCTTCCCATGTCTGAGGTTGACCAGATGGTTCTCACCTTGCTATGTCTGAGGGAGACTTGATGGCTCCCACCTTACCATGTCTATGGTCAACCAGATGGCTCTTGCCTTCCCATGACTAAGGTGGACCATATGGCTCTTGCCTTGCCATGTCTAAGCTGGACCAGATGGCGCTAGCCTTACCATGTTGAAGGTGGACCCGAAGCCTCTTGCATTCCCATCTCTAAGGTCGACCAGATGGCTGTCATCCTGCCATGTCTAAGGTTGACCAGGTGGCTGTCCCTTGTCACTTCTAAGGTTGACCAGATGACTCTTGCCTTGCCATGTCAAAGGCTGATCAGATGTCTCGCACCTTGCCATGTCAAAGGTCACCCAGATGGCTCTCATCAGCAGCAGTACTGTTCAAGTCCAGTAGCAGGATGTGATGATTCACTGCAACTTCAGTCTCTGTAGTCTCACCTGGGCAGTCTTCGTGTCTCAGCCTCCCGAGTCCTTGGGACTACTGGAACCTTCTTCCACTGTTCTATTCCTAACCCGACATTTAGTTTATTTCCACAGTACTTAGAGTGACTTGCTATTTTCTTCTTTGTTCTTTTGTCTGTTTTCCTATACTCTTTCCTGTAAATGAAGTTGACCTTTTAGATTTTCCTTTGTCACACTCCAGCCTGGTATGACAAATGGAGAGAAAAAGAGAAAGAGAAGAAATATTAATGGTGATATTAATTACCTTTTACCTTGGTTCACTCCCACTTATTTATACATTGTTCTTTAATATTGTTTATTTTTTTGTTTTTGTAAAACATTTACTGTTGGATTTTTTTTGTTTTTGTTTTTTTGAGACTATTTCAGCGATTAGAGTTGGACTTAGCCACAAGAGTGCCATGTCTAAGGTTGACCAGACGGTTCTTGCCTTGTCATGTCTAAGGTCGACCAGATGGTTCTTGCCTTGTCATGTCTAAGGTCGACCAGACGGCTCTTGCAGGCGGCAGTACCGTTCAGGTCCAGCAGAGGGATGTGTTCATGATTTACTACGGCCTCGATCTCCCTGGTCTCACCCGAGGGGTCTTCCCATCTCGGCTTCCCAATTACCCGGGACTACTCAGACCTCCTTCCTCTGTTGTTTTTTTCTGAACCCAATTTCAGTTTGTTTCCACAGTACACAGAATTACTTGCGTTGTTTTTCTTCTTCATTCATCTCTCTATTTTTCTACATCCCTTCCAGCATGATAAATTTGACCCACTCCAGTCTTGGTGTTACAAACAGAGAGAGAGAAGAGAAAATCTTAATTGTGTTATCAATTACTTTTCACCTTTGTTCACTCCTATTTATTGACACTTAATGTTATATTTTTTTATTGTTAAATATTCACTGGTGGATTTTCTGCTTATTTATTTTGAGAGAGATGTCAGCCACGAGCATTGGACCAAGGTCAACCAGATGACTTTTGCCTTGCCATGTCTAAGGTCGACTAGATGGCTCTTGCCTCCAGTAATACCGTTCACGTCCAGCAGAGGGAGGTAATCGTGATTCACTGTAACCTTGATCTCTCCAGTCTCACCTGGCTGGTGTTCCCATCTCAGCCACTTGAGTCCCTCAGACTACTCGGACCTTCTTCTTTTTTTCCTCTAACCCCACTTTCAGTTTGTTTCCACACACATAGAGTGACTTGCTGTTTTTTTTTCCCCTTTGTTCTTTTCTCTCGTTATGTCCTATGCTCCTTCCTGAAGGAAGAAGTTGACTTTTATATTTCTTTTAATCACACTCTAGCATGGGTTTGACAAACGGAGACAGCTAGAGAGTGACAGAGAAGTAGAGAGACAGAAGATCTTAATTGTGACATTAATCACCTATTACCTTTGTTCACTTTCACTTATTTACTTATTGGTCTTTAAAGTTGTTATTATTTCTTTGTTATTGTTGAATATTTACTGTTGAAATTTTTGTTTATTTATTTTGAGAAACGTGTTGGCAGCAAGCACTGGACTTAGCTTTCATCTTGCCATGTCTAAGTCGAACAGATGGCTCTCGCCTTCCCATGTCTGAGGACCAGATGGCTCTCAACAGCATCAGTACCATTCAGGTCCAGCAGAGGGATGTGATCCTTATTCTCTGCAGCCTCGCTCTCCCCGGTGTCACCTGGGTGGTCTTCCCATCTTGGCCTCCCGAGTCCTTCGGACTACTTGGACCTTCTTTTTTTTTCTAACCCAACTTTCAGTTTGTTTCTACAGTACTTACAGTGAGTTGCTGTTGTATTTCTTCTTTGTTCTTTTCTCTCTATATATATTCTTACCCTCCTTCCTGCATGATGAATTTGACCTTCTAAATTTTTTTTTTTTTGGAACAATCCAGCCTGGTTGTGACAAATGGAGAGAGAGAGAAGATCTTGTGATATAATTGACCTTTCACCTTTGATCACTCCCACTTATTTATTTATTGGTCTTTAATATTGTTCATGGTTAGTTCTTTGTTTCTGTTAAATATTCCCTTTTGGATTTTTTTTCTTTTGAGACAGATCTTCCCACGATGGTTGTATTTAGCCACCAGCTTGGTAAGTCTAGGGTCGAGCAGATGGCTCTCATCAGCAGCAGTACCATTCAGGTCCAGCAGAGGGATCGGATCGTGATTCACTGTGCCCTGGGGGTCTTCCAGGTCTCTACAGGGTGGCCTTCTGATCTCGGCCTCCTGATTCCCTCAGACTATTTCGACATTCTTCCTCTGTTTTTTCTAACCTTACTTTCAGTTTGTTTCCACAGTTCTTAGAGTGACTTTCTATTTTTTTCTTGTTTTCTCTTTATATTTTCCTGTGCTCCTTCCTGCTTGAAGAAGTTGACAGAGAGAAATCAAGAGAGAGAGTAGAGATTAGAAGAACTCAATTGTGATATTAATTACCTGTTACATTTGTTCACTCCCACTTATTTGTCTTTAATATTGTTTGTTGTTATATCTTTGTTATTGTTAAATATTCACTGTTGGATTTGTTTCTGTTTGGAGTGAACAAAGGTGAAAAGTAATTAATAACACAATTAAGATTTTCTCCTGTCTCACTATTTGTGTCTGTCTGTCTGTCTCTCTCTCCAAGATGTCAGCTGAGAAGACTGGACTTGGCTGCCAGCTTGCCAAGTCTAAGGTCAACCAGATGGCTCTTGCCTTGCCATGACTAAGGATGACCAGATGGCTCTTGCCTTTGGAAGTACCATTCAGGTACAGCAGAGGGATGTGATCATGATTCACTGTGGTCTTAATCTTCCCAGTGTCACCCAGGTGGTCTTCCCATCTTGGCTTCCCTAGTCCCTCAGGCTACCTGAACTTATCCTCCTCCTTCCTCTCTTTTTTTCCTAACCCCACTTTCAATTTTTTTTCTACAGTGAAACTAACTGAAGTTTTAGAGAGACTTGCTGTTGTTTTTCTTCTTTGTTCTTTTCTCCCTTTTTCTACACTCGTTCCTGCATGATGAAATTGACCTTTTATATTTTTTTGTCACATTCCAGCCTGGGTGCGACAAATGGAAAGGGGAAGAGAGAGAGAGAGAGTGTGAGAGAGCAGAATATTTTAATTGTGATATTAGTTACCTTTTACCTTTGTTCACTCCCACTTATTTATTGGTCTTTAATATTGTTTGGTATTATATTTTTGTTATTGTTAAATATTCACTGTTGGACTTTTTGTTTATTTTGAGACAGATGTCGGCAGTGAGCATTGGATTTAGCCACCAGCTTGCCAAGTCTAAGGTCGATCAGGTGGCTCCTGCCTTGACATGTCTAAGGTTGACCAGATGGCTCTAGCTGGCACCAGTACCATTCAGGTCCAGCAGAGGAATGTGACAGTGATTCCCTGTGGCTTCGATCTCCCCTGTCTCGCCTGGGTGGTTTTCCCATCTTGGCCTCTGGAGTCCCTGGGACTACTCAGACCTTCTTCCTCTGTTTTCTTTCTAAGACCACTTTTAGTTTGTTTCCACAGTACTCAGAATGGTTTGCTGTTTTCTTCTTTTCTCCATTTTTCTATGCTCCTTTCTGCACGATGAAGTTGATCTTTTAGATTTCTGTCACACTCTAGCCTGGCATAACAAATTGAGAGAGAGAGAGAGAGGAGAAAATCTTCATTGTGATAATTATCTTTTACCTTTGTTCACTCCCACTTATTTATTGGTCCTTAATATTGTTATTATTTTTCGTTATTGTTCAATATTTACTGTTGGACTTTTTGTCATTTATTTTGAGACCAATTTTGGCTGCAAGCGTTGGACTTAGCCATCAGCTTGCCACGTCTAAGGTTGACCAGATGCCTCTTGCTGGTGATAGTACCATTCAGGTCCAGCAGAGGGATGCATTCGTGATTCACTGAGAACTCAGACTCCCAGGTTTTACCCGGGTGGTCTTCCCATCTTGGCCCCCCGCATACCTGAGACTACTCAGACCTTCTTCATGTGTTTTTTGTTGTTCTTGTTGTTGTTGATGTTGATGGAGTCTCACTCTGTTGCCAGGCTGGAGTGCAGTGGCTGATATTGGCTCACTGCAACCTCCACCTCCTGGGTTTAAATGATTCTCCTTCCTCAGCCTCCTGAGTAGCTAGGACTACAGGCATATGCCACCAAGCCCAGCTAATTTTTGTATTTTTAGTAGAGACGGGATTTCACCATGTTGGCCAGGATGGCCTTGATTTCTTGACCTCGTGATCTGCCTGCCTTGACCTCCCAAAGTGCTGGGATTACAGGCATGAGCCACCATGCCCAGCCTCTGCTTTTTTTTTAACCCACTTTTAGTTTGTTTCCATAGTACTTAGAGTGATTTTCTTTTGTTTTTCTTCTTTGTTCTTTTCTCTATTTTCCTATATTCCTTCCTGCACAATAAAGTTGATCTTTTAGATTTTTTATTTTGTCACACACTCCAGCCTGGGTGTGACAAACAGAGAGACAGGGGAGAAGATCTCAATTGTGATATTAATTACTTTTTACCTTTGTTAACTGCAACCTGTTTATGTATTGTTCTTTAAATTTTTTTTATTTGTCATTGTTAAGTATTTACTGTTGGATTTGTTTATTTATTTTGAGAGAGATGTCGGCTGTGAGCGATGGACCAAGGTCAACCTGATGGACCTCACCTCTCGCCTTGCCATGTCTAAGGGTCAACCAGATCTCTCTCGCCAGCAGCAGTTCAATTCAGGTTGAGCAGAGGGATGGGATCATGATTCACTGTGGCCTTGATCTTCCTGGTCTCGCCCGGGCAGTCTTCCCAACTGGCCTCCCGTGTCCCTTGGACTACTCAGACCTTCTTCCTCTCTTTTTTCCTAATTCCACTTTCTGTTTGTTCCCATAGTACTTGGAGAGACTTGCTATTCTTTTTTTTTTCTTTGTTCTTTTCTCTCTCTCTTTTCCTATGCTTCTTCCTGCATGGTGAAGTTTACCTTTTAATTTTTTTTTTTTTTTATCACACTCAAGCCTGGGTGTGACAAATGGAGAGAGAGAAAGAAAGAGAGAGAGAGAAGATCTTAATTGTGGTATTACCTTTTACCTTTCTTCTCTCCCACTTATTTATTGGACTTTCATATTGTTACCATTTCTTTGTTATTGTTAAGTATTCACTCTTGTATTTTTTGTTTATTTATTTTGAGATGAATATCGGCCATAAGCACTGGACTTAGCCACCAGCTTGCCAAGTCTAAGGACGAACAGAAGGCTCTCACTTTGCCACATCTAAGAGCTAGATGGCTGTTGTCCATTACAGTACCATTAAGGTCCAGCAGAGAGATGCAATCATGATTCACTGTGGCCTCAATCTCCCTGGTCTCACCTGGGTGGCCTTCTCATCTCAGACTCCCAATTCCATCAGACTACTCGGACATTCGCTGTTTTTTTCCAGCCCCACTTTCGGTTTCTTTTCACAGTACTTACAGTGACTTGCTGTTGTTTTCCTCCTTTGTTCTTTACTTTATTTTCCTACGCCCCTTCCTGCACAATGAAGCTGACCTTTTAGAGTTTTTTTGACACATTACATCCTGGGTTTGACAAACAGAGAGAGAGAAAGATCTTAAGTGTGACATTAATTACCTTTAACTTTGTTTACTCCCACTTATTTGGCTGTTTGTTGTTCTATTATTGTTTATTATATTTTTGTTATTGTTATGTTTATTGTTTGTTTGGAGAAAGGGTCTCACTCTGTCACCCAGAATCACTGCAGCCTTTGCACTTAAGTAATCCTCACACTTCCAATGCCTCCCCTTTCCCCAGTACCTGAGACTACAGACACAAGCCACCACAGCAGTTGACTTTTGTATTTTTTACTTCTACTTTTTTATTATTATTATTTTCATATCTTGAGACAGAGTCTTGCTCCATCGGCCAGGCTAGAGTGAGCAATGGTGTGATCTTGGCTCACCGCAACCTCTGCCTAATGGGTTCAAGTGGTTCTTCTGCCTCAGCCTCCCGAGTAGCTAGGACTACAGGCATGTCCCACTACACCAGGCTAATTTTTGTATTTTTAAATGTTTGATGGGGAGGTATGTGTAAAGACAAGGTTAGAGGTTCCGTCATGTTGCCCCAGGCTGGTCTCCAACTTCCTCTTTTTTTTTTTTCTAATCCCACTTTCAGTTTGTTTCCACAGTACTTAGAGTGACTTGCTGTTGTTTTAGGTTTTACGTTCTTCTCTACTTTCCTATGCTCCTTCTTGCATGCTTAAGTTTACCTTTTAGATTTTTTCTTTTTGTCACACTCCAGCCCAAGTGTGACAGAGAGAAAGAGATTTTAATTGTGATAATTATCTTTTACCTTTGTTCACTCCCACTTATTTATTTATTGGTCTTATTATTGTTTGTTATTATTTCTTTGTTATTGTTAAATATTTACTGTTGTGTTTTTTATTTATTTTGAGACAGGTGTCGGCCGTGGCCACTGGACCTAGTCGCCAGCTTGCTACGTCTAAGGTCGACCAGACGGTTCTCGCCACCGGCAGTACTGCTCAGGTCCAACAGAGACATGTGATCGTGATTCACTGTGGCCTCGATCTCCCTGGTCTTGCCTGGGTGGTCTTCCCATCTCGGCCTTCCGAGTAGCTGGAACTACTCAGACAATTTTCAGTTTGCTTCCACAATACTTAGAGGGGGTTGCTGGTTTTTTCCTTTGTTCTTCGCTCTTTCTCTCTGTTTTAAGTTTTTTACACTCCTTCCTGCACACTGAAGTTAATGTTTTAGATTTTTTTGTGGCGGGGTGGGGGCTAGGTCTTCTCACTCTGTCACACCCTGGTTGGAGTGCAGCTTGTGCAATCAGCAGTGAGCTGTGATCACGCGTCTGCACTATAGCCTGGGTGGGACAGTGTGACACACAAAGATCGAGAGAGAGAGAGAGAGAGAGAAAGGGACAGAGAGAAAGAGAGAGAGAGGCAACAATTATGATCTTAATTGTCTATTTACCTTAGTTCATTCCCACTTATTTGGTTATTTATTGTTCTATTATTGTTTGTTATTGTTTCTTTGTTATTGTTATGTTTATTGTTTCTTTTTTTTTTTTTTATGTGTATGTATGTACAGACAGGGTTCTGGGTTCTGCAATGTTGCCCAGGCTGGTCTCGAACTCCTGCACTCAAGCAATCCTCCTGCCTCGACTACCCAAACTGCTGCTATTACAGGCATGAGCCACTGTGCTTGGCTCCTATCTATATATCTATCTATCTACTTATCTTTTGAGTAGAGATGTTTCTTTTTTAACTTTAATTATATTAATAATTATTGTTAGAGGTGTTGCCGCACATCTCCTGGGCTCCAGCAATTCTCCAGCCTTGTCTTCCCAAACTGCTGTAATTACAGGCATGACCTGCCATGCACAGTCTGGTTATATTTTTGATGTGTTTATTCTTTCCAGACCTCATTTCCACTTTGGATGCATAGTTGATAATATGGGGATTGAAAACAAATATTTTGAGAGAGATCAATCTCACAAACCTGCCTTTTCTTTCTAGTGGCACAAGCCTCATCAGGTGTAGTGTGCCTGATCTCTGGTGGTTTTAAATAGTGTAGAAAGCATTGCTGTATTTTCCCTGCCAGGGAGTCCCAAAAAACAGCTAGAGAAGCAAATTATAGAAGAGAAAGAGGTTTATAATTAAAGTGAGGGTCAGAAACTTTTGTGGATAAGGCTGATTTTAGCCAAGATTTGAAGGGGAGATTCATTCATTCAACAGATGCTGCAGTCTACCTGATATGTTTCAGGTACTCCTATGAAATAGGAATACAACAGTGAACAAACATTAAACACAAAGTTTTTAATCTAGTGAGGCAGAGAAACTTCCCTCAAATTATCATACAAATATGAACTTCCATGAAAGCAAACTCAATGTCCAGTAGGAAAACTGTGAAATTATGAAATGTTATTTTGATTTAATGTTATATAGCAATTGAGGTTCTTTCAAATAATTATAAAATGATCACAACAACAACAACAGGTATTTTAAAAGTATGGTATAAAAGTACAGAGTATAATCTTTGTTTTATAAAAATAAGTGCAAAGTTACCTCTGCATAGAGGTGGTTCTATGCCACACTAAACTGGTTATCCCTGGTGATGAGATTAGCAAGCACAGACTATGTTCTCATAAAAGAATAATGTTTTAGTCAGGAGGCAAGCAAATTTGTTTTTCCACTGTTTGAATTTACAATTAAATACTTTGCATGCTTTAAATGTAATGGAAGTTTTGTTATATACTCTTATTCTCATATTAGGCTGTTTCATTTTAATTTTGACGTTGGCAGGGAATAAGGTGAAGGTGGACTCTTCTTGTTAAGTGGAGCACATGTGGTCCTGGAGAAAGCCGTCACACAGTGGGCTCTGAGAGATGTGGTCTATGGGCACTAATTCCCTCTCAGTCCCTGCCTAAGCAAGATTCAACTTCCTCTGCCTGCTGTTTCATTTTTTTCTTCTATTGTCTGGTATATTTTAAGATAAAAACTTGTTTCCAAAGGGAAAGTTTCAGAAATGCTTCCAAGAATAAGAATTCAAGTTGGATTTCCAAGTAGTATTCCTGGGCAACTGATTAAATTCTTTTGTCAATAATCAAAATCTGGAATGTCCTGGATTAGTTCCACCATTTCATCATGATAACTCCCTCTTCTATAATCCCTACTAGAAATGATTGCTTTGCCTAAAAGCTTTTCCCGAGAAGACACTGGTGTGTTATTCCTTTATCAGCTTATGAAAATTAATTCTGGTTGTGTACAGTGGCTCATGTCTGTAATCCCAGCACTTTGGGAGGCCGAGGTGGGCGGATCTTGAGGTCAAGAGATTGAGACCTTCCTAGCCAACACGGTGAAACCCTGTCTCTACTAAAAATACAAAATTAGTGGGTGTGGTGGCATGCGCCTGTAGTCCCAGCTACTTGGGAGGCTGAGGCAGGAGAATCACTTGATCCTGGGAGGCAGAGGGTGCAGTGAGCCGAGACAGCGCCACTGCATTGCAGCCTGGCGACAGAGCGAGACTCCGTCTAAAAATATATATATATTAATTCTACATTTCTAGGATTTTTATTGTGCCTTTTTTTTAAGCCACTGGTTTTCTCAAGTTAAACATTAAAAGTATTATGGAAGTATTGATGATGTACTCAGAGGAAAACAATAGAGCATATAATTTATTTGTTATAAAATGTAAAAGTTCTGCAAGATTTTCCTCTGATTTGTAAAATGTTCTCTCTCAAGAAAGTTTTTCTTTATGTCTTACAATTTTTTTTTTATTTTAAAGACCCATGGGGTTACTTAAAGTGTGATAGTTGTGTTGTTGTAGTGAAGATAATTACACATACAACCTGGCTTTTGTGGCATCTTGCTTACTCTATTGTGCAGAACAGATACCAAAGGTTGGCCTTATGAAGCTGGAGCTATTTTTGCACTGTTATTTCAGAAATGCTGAAAGAACGTCCTACTGATTTTCTAATACTCAAAATTATACAATAATATACTTGGACTTTTAGGTCTTAAAGACTTTTCAACATGAGTTTCTGTTAAAATCTAATATGAAATGCAGCTGCCATCCAGAATCTTAACAGTGTTTGCTGCCAGCCAACTGAATGACTTATTGGAGGAAGGATTGATGACTTCTGGGCCTGAGGGACTGGCTGTCAGGGGGCTGGTTTGAGCAAAGCTCTTCCATAGGTGACCCTGTATTTGCACTGACAGAAGCTCCTATTGCACAGAATTGTACAATTATTCAGAAAGAGTAGAAATCATGAATCTACATTTTACCTGATTTCAAACTGGTTGACAATTTACTTCTACAGATTATTTTTTCTCTTCTCCACTTAATTTATTTATTCCATCTATTTTTTTCCTTTTCTGCCAACTATTGTATTTTTCTAGGGATAGTTGCAGGAAAGAAACTGATTTCTATCAGAGTGCTTATTATAATTCTATTCTATTACTCTGTGAACAAAGATGCCAAAATCCTCACCCAAATATTAAGAAATCAAATCCAAAAATGTATTAAAAGAATTATATACTACAACCCAGTGAGACTTATTACAGGCATGCAAGTCTGGTTCAACATTTGAATATAAATTAGGCTGGGTGTGGTGGCTCATACCTGTAATCCTAGTGCAGTAGGAGGCCAAGGAAAGAGGATCACTTAAGGCCAGGAGTTCAAGATAAGCCCAGACAACATAGCAAGACTCTGTCTTTTAAAGAAATTAGTTCATCATATTAAGATATAGAAAGATAATATGATCTTAACAATACAATCAGAAAAATTATTTGGCAAAATCCAAAATCTATTCATGAGAAAACCGCTCTGCAAACTAAAAATAGGGAAAAACTTCCTCAATTTCAAAAGAATGTTTATTAAAAAAAACCTACATCTTACCTCACGCTAAATGTAGAAACACTAGATTCCTTCCTGCTAAGATCAGGAGCAAGGCAAAGATGTCTCCTCTCACCATTCCTATACAACATTATACTATAAGCCCCAGGTAATACAATGACAAGAATAGAAAAGGTACATAGATTAGGGAGGAAGAAATAAAACTGTCTTTTTACACAGATGATATAATTGCCTATGGAGAAATCTGAAAGGATCACAAAACAAAATCTTAGAATAACCAATTATAATGAGCGATTTTACCAACTTTGCAAATTATAAGAAAATGTAAATGCCAATTATTGTCCTACATATTAGCAGTGTAATTAGAATCTGAAATTAAAAACACAATGATATTTATGCTAGTACCAATAACAATAAAATACTTAAGTGCAAATATAACAAAATAAATATAAATATAGGACTTTATTCACTTCAAAACTGTGAATAAAAACATCAAAGATATAAATAAATGGAGAGAAAATTCACATTCAAGAAACATTCAACTTTGTTAAAATGTCAGTACCTCCCAACTTTACATGTTCAATGCAGTCCCAATCAAAATTCCACAAAGTTAGTTTGTGGATATTGACAAACTGACCCTAAAGTTTATATGAAAAGGCAAAAGACCCAGAATAGCCAAGAAAATATTCAAAAAGAACGGTTGGAATGACACCACCCAACTGTAAGAACTACTATAAGGCTACAGTAATCAAAACAACACGGTACTGTTAAAAATAATAGAGAAACAGATAAATAAAACAAAAGAGAAAGGTCAGAAATTGACCCACACAAATATAGTCAGCTTATTTTTGATGAAATGGCAAAGGCAATTCAATTGAGAAAGAATAATTTTTCAAAAAACAGTACTGGAAAAACTAGACATCCACATGCAAGAGAAAAAAAAAAAAAGAAAAAAAAAAAACCCTAAACCCAGACCTGACAACTTTCACAGAAATTACTCAAAATGGATCATAGCTCAATATAAAAGGAAAACCCACAAAACTTTTAGAAAATAACAAAGAACAGAATCTGAATTACCTCAGGTTTTGCTCCTTTCTACAACACCCAAAATATGATCCATGAAAGGAAAATCTGCTAAGTTGAACTACATTAAAAATAACATTTCTGCACTGCCAAAGATGCTGTTAAAAGAATAAAAATGCAAACCACAGAATAAGAGAAAATATTTGCAAAACACATCACTGATAAAAGACTGGTATCCAGAATATGTGACAAGAAATAAAGAACTCTTAAAACGCAAGAATAAGAAATGAACAACCCAATTATAAAATTGCAAAAGATCCAGATACCTTACTAAAGAACATATAAGCATGGCAAATAAGCATATGAAAATATGCTCAACATCATATGTCATTAGGAAATTGAAGATAACAATGGCATACTGCCACGCACATATTAGAATGGCTAAAATCCAAAACAATGACTACACTAAATGCTGGTGAGAATGTAGAGTAACAAGAGCCCTCATTTATCGCGGGTGAATATGCAAAGTGCTATGACCAGTTTGGAAGACAGTTTGCCCGTTTCTTACAGAGCTACATATACACTTAAGTGCAATCCAGCAATCACACTCTGTGGCCTTTATCCAAAAGAGGTGGAAACTTTCATCTACACAAAACTCTTCACCCTACTATTTAGAAGAGTTTTACACATAATTGCCAAAACATGAAACCAACCAAGATATTCTTCAATAGGTAAATGAATAAACTAACTGTGGTGCAACTATACAACAAACATTATTCACTGATAAAAAGAAATGAGCTGTCAAGCCTTGAAAAGATATGAGGAACCTTAAGTGCATATGGTTGTGAAAGAAGGAAATCTGAAAAGGCTACATGCTCTCTGATTCCAAGTATATGACATTCTGTAAAAGGCAAAACCATGGAGACAGTAAGAAGATCTGTGGTATCCCCAAGTTTGGGGGAAAGAGGGAGAGATGAATAGGTGGGGTACAGCATATATTTTAAGACAGTAAAACTATTCTGCATAATGCAGTAATGGTGGATACATGTCATGTCATTATGCATTTGTCAAAATCCATAGATTTTAAAATTTAAAAAAACATGAATTTGAATGCAAACTTTAGATTTCAGCTAATAATAACTTTTCTATAATAGTTCATTAACAGTAAAAATATGCCACACCAATGTAAGGTGTTAATAACAGAGGAGAAGCTGGGTGCGGGGAGAGGATACATGGAAACTCTGTGCTTTCCACTTAATGTTTATGTAAACTCAATACTTACCAAAAAAAAAAGTATAAAAAATATCCCAATGATTACTATCAAAAGTAGACTGGATTTAAAAATTATACTAGTTACAAATATGTAACTGAATATAGTCCTATGCAGCAATTAAAATAAATAAACTCAGGTGTTAAATGTCATCCCCATGATCATAATCACAAAAAACCTATAGAATATACACAAAAGAAAATAAAAAGTGTAAATGTTTCACCAGAAAAAATCAACCAAACAAGAAGAAATAATGTAGAAAATACAAAACTAGAAGATGTAAGATATACAGAAAACAAATAGCAAAAGGACAGAACTCTCTACTTTTGAGTAATTATTTTAAATGTAAATGTATTAAACTATCCAATTAAAAGGCAGAAATTGGCAGAACAGACTATAAAACATGATCTAACTATCTTGTTTTTACAAGACTCACATTAGATTCAAAGATACAACTAGGCTGAAAGTAAAAGGAAGAAAACAGATATTTCGTGCAAACAGTAAGCAAAATAGATTTGGGTTGGCTATATTAATATCAGACAAAATAGACTTAAAATCAAAAATCTTACACAAAAATACAAAGACACTGTGTATTCACAAAAGTCCCTTTAGCAAGAAGATATAAATATTATAAGCATGCATGTACTTAATAATAAACCACTAAAATATATGAAGCACAAATTGACAGAAATGAAGAGAGAAGTCGACAGTTCTAAAATAATAGAGATGATAATACTCCACTCTCTGTAATGAACAGAATCACCAGATAGAAGATAAGTTAGAAATAAATGGCTTATATAACACAACAAACCAACTAAATTTAACAGATACATATACAGAATACTGCACCCAACAACAGAAGAATACACACTATTCTCAATGTCCATGGATCACACATGGACATTCTCCAGGATGGACTGTATGTTATGTCACAAATCAAGTCAATAACAGAAAGAAAACTAAAACACTCACAAAGTTGTAAAAATTAACATACTCTTAACCAATAAGTAAAAGAAAAAAATCTCAAGGGAAATTTAAAAATACAGAGAATGGAAAATGAAAATACAACATACCAAAAGTTATGAGATGCACAAAAGCAGTGTGAAGATCAGAAATTTATAGCTATAAACACATTAAAGAAGGGCCTTGGCTGGGCGCGGTGGCTCATGCCTGTAATCCCAGCACTTTGGGAGGCCAGGCGGGTGGATCACCTGAGGTCAGGAGTTTGAGACTAGCCTGGCCAAAATGGTGAAACCTTGTCTCTACTAAAAATACAAAAATTAGCCGGGCATGGTAGCGGGCATCCGTAATCCAAGCTACTCAGGAGGCTGCGGCAGGAGAATTGCTTGAACTCAGGGGGTGGAGGTTGCAGTGAGCTGAGATTGCACCACTTCACTACAGCCTGGGCAACAGAGTGAGACTCTGTCAAAAAAAAAAATGAAGAAGAAGAAGAAGAAGGGTCTCAAATCAATAACCTAACTTTATGACCTAACAAATTAGAAAAAGAATGAACTATGCACAAAATAAGCAGAAAGAAGAAAATAATGAAGATCTTAGTAGAGATAAAGAAAATAGAGACCAGAAAAACAGAAACACAACAAAACCAAAATTTGGTTCTTGGTTCTTCAAAAATGTTGAAAATTCACAAACTTCTAGCTACAGTATGAAAAAAATTACAGAATACTCAAAATAGTAGAATGAGAAATGAGATGGGGACATTACTACTAATTCTTTTTTTTTTTTTTTTTTTTTTTTTTTGAGACAGTCTCACTCTGCCACCAGGCTGGAGTGCAGTGGCCCGATCTCAGCTCACTGCAACCTCCGCCTCCCAGGTTCAAGCGATTCTCCTGCCTCAGCCTCTCAAGTAGCTGGGATTACAAGCACACACCACCATGCCCAGCTGATTTTTGTATTTTTAGTACAGACAGGGTTTCACCATATTGGCCAGAATGGTCTCAATTTCCTAATCTCATGATCTGCCTGCCTGATTCTAAGAAATAAAATGTTTTAAAGAGTGTACTGTGAACAACTGTGTGACAACAAAATGAACAATCTAGATGAAATGGACAAATTTCTAAGTATAAAAAACCTAGCAAGACTTGATTACCAAGAATAGAAAAACTGATTTGATCCATAACTTATAAGGAAATCAAATAAAAAATCAAAAACCTGCTGACAAAGAAAAGCCCTTGACCTGATGTCTTCAGTAGTTAATTCTACCAAACATTTTGAAAGACTGAAAATCTTTTTCAAACTCTTCCAAAAAATTGAAAAGGAGAGATCAGTTCCAAACTCATTCCACAATCTCAGCATTACCCTATATCAAAGCCAGAAAAAGACACTACAGAAAACTACAGATTAATTATCCCTTATGAACACAGATGCAAAACTCAACAAAATTCTAGCAAATAAAATTCAGCAGCATATTAGAAAGATGATCTCACCATCTTGAATTAATTTTTGTATAAGGTGTAAGGAAGGGATCCAGTTTCAGCTTTCTACATATGGCTAGCCAGTTTTCCCAGCACCATTTATTAAATAGGGAATCCTTTCCCCATTGCTTGTTTTTCTCAGGTTTGTCAAAGATCAGATAGTTGTAGATATGCAGCGTTATTTCTGAGGGCTCTGCTAGACCTAAAACCATAAAAACCCTAGAAGAAAACCTAGGCATTACCATTCAGGACATAGGCATGGGCAAGGACTTCATGTCTAAAACACCAGAAGCAATGGCAACAAAAGCCAAAATTGACAAATGGGATCTAATTAAACTAAAGAGCTTCTGCACAGCAAAAGAAACTACCATCAGAGTGAACAGGCAACCTACAAAATGGGAGAAAATTTTTGCAACCTACTCATCTGACAAAGGACTAACATCCAGAATCTACAATGAACTCAAACTAATTTACAAGAAAAAAACAAACAACCCCATCAAAAAGTGGGCGAAGGACATGAACAGACACTTCTCAAAAGAAGACATTTATGCAGCCAAAAAACACATGAAAAAATGCTCACTATCACTGGCCATCAGAGAAATGCAAATCAAAACCACAATGAGATACCATCTCACACCAGTTAGAATGGCAATCATTAAAAAGTCAGGAAACAACAGGTGCTGGAGAGGATGTGGAGAAATAGGAACACTTTTACACTGTTGGTGGGACTGTAAACTAGTTCAACCCTTCTGGAAGTCAGTGTGGCAATTCCTCAGGGATCTAGAACTAGAAATATCATTTGACCCAGCCATCTTATTACTGGGTATATACTCTAAGGACTATAAATCATGCTGCTATAAAGACACATGCACATGTATGTTTATTGCGGCACTATTCACAATAGCAAAGACTTGGAACCAACCCAAATGTCCAACAATGATAGACCTCATTAAGAAAATGTGGCACATATACACTATGGAATACTATGCAGCCATAAAAAATGATGAGTTCATGTCCTTTGTAGGGACATGGATGAAACTGGAAGTCATCATTCTCAGTAAACTATCGCAAGGACAAAAAACCAAACACCGCATATTCTCACTCATAGGTGGGAATTGAACAATGAAAACACATGGACACAGGAAGGGGAACATCATACTCTGGGGACTGTTGTGGGGTGGAGGGAGCGGGGAGGGATAGCTTTAGGAGATACACCTAATGCTAAATGACAAGTTAATGGGTGCAGCACACCAGCATGGCACATGCATACATATGTAACTAACCTGCACATTGTGCACATGTACCCTATAACTTAAAGTATAATAATAATAAAATTAAAAAAAAAGAAAGATGATCTCACCATGACCAAGTGGAATTTATTCTTAGAATGCAAGGATATCTTACAACATGAATTTTTTAACGTATAAAAATTGATCAATGCGTACACATTAACAAAATAAAAGAAACATTGATCACCTCATGGATGCAGAGAAAAGTATTTTATGAAATTCAAAATCTTTTCAGGGTGAAAACACTCAAAAAAGTAGGAATTTTAAAACTAAAATACTACCATTGTGAAATCCACACATTAAAAAACCACATCAAACAATGTACTCCAGGGTGAAAGACAAAAAGCTTCTGCTCTAAGCTCAGGAACAAGGCAAAGGTGTCTGCTTTTGCCATTTCTATTCCACATCGTGTTGGAAGTTCTAGTCAAATTAAGAATTAAAAAGAAAACAAACTATCCAAATTGGAAATGTAAAGGTAAAATTACCCTAGCCTACAGATAATATAATTTTATGTGGAAAGCTCTAGAGATTTCACAGATCCACACAAAAATTATTACAACTAATAAATTCAGCATAGTAGCAGCATACAAAATTAACATACAAATATCACTTGTGTTTCTATATAGTAATAATGAATAATCAGAAAACAAAACTAAGCAAACAAGCACATTTACAATAGCACTGAAAAGAATAAAATACGTCGGGAGTAACCAAAAAAGCAAAAAATTCTATTTTGCAGAAATAGAAAAATCCTACCTAAATTTCATATGGAATCTCAAGGGACCCCGAAGAGTCAAAATTATCTTGAAAAAGAAGACCAGTGTTACAAAATTTACACTTACTCATTCCAAAGCTTAATGCAAAGTTCCAAAATAGTGTGGTATTGGCAAAGAGACACACATATGGACACTGGAACAGTGTAAAGCAGTATATGGTCAAATAATTTTTGATGGGGATACGAAGACCGTTCAATGGGCAAAGGACTGTCTTTATAACAATTGGTGCTGGGAAAAAATGGATATCCACAAGCAAAAGGATGAAGTTGAACCTTTACCCTACACCATAAACAAATAAAAATGCATCAAAGCCCTAAAGGTAAGAACTTAAACTATAACATTTTTGAATAAAATATAAGTAGAAAACAACATGATAATATCACAAATATAATGACACATTTAAACAAGTAGATGTGGCCGGGCATGGTGGCTCATGCCTGTAATCCCAGCACTTTGGGAGGCGGAGGCAGGCAGATAACGAGGTCAAGAGATCGAGACCATCCTGGTCAACATGGTGAAACCTCATCTCTACTAAAAATACAAAAATCAGCTGGGCGTGGTGGCGCATGCCTGTAGTCCCAGATACTTGGGAGGCTGAGGCATAAGAATCGCTTGAACCCAGGAGGTGGAGGTTGCAGTGAGCCGAGACAGGCCACAGCACTGTACAGCCTGGTGACAGAGCGAGACTCTGTCTTAAAAAACTAAAAAAAAAAAAAAAAAAAAAGAAAAAGTAGGTGTAAAACTATCCACAGTAGATACTCTCATTTACATAAAATCCAGTAAGAAAACAAAAGTGAAGTTCTGGCTTCCGGTAATACTGGAGTAGCTTGTTAAACTAACACTCTCACAGGTAACAATGATACAATCTGGATAAAATATTATATATAGTTACATAGAAACACTCATCTATATACAATACATACATATGTGTGTGTAACTGAATGAGAATTTCAACCTTTCCCACTGTAGGGAAGATAGTTATTTCAGTTTGAATTCAGCCACATTTACCCCCTCTTCAAATAATAACAATGTTCTTCCAAAGAATATAACAGAATTTAGTCTCTGTAACTACTATTTATAATTTCTATTACACAATATTAAAATTCATAAAATGTGTGAAGAAATGTAACACGCAAACTATACACAAGATAAAAAGCAGGCAGCAGAAGCTATTTCTAAGATGTCCGAGATGATGTAATCAGCAGACAAGTATTTCAGGGCAGCTATTATAAGTACGTTCATGGGGGTAAAGGAAAATATTCTCATAATGAATTAACTCATGTAGAGTCTCAGCAGAGACATGGAAATTATAAAAAGAGTAAAATAGAAGACAATAAAATAATAAAATAAAAAGAACTTTTAGTTTACAAACAGAGTAGAAACAGAAGACAGCAATAGAAACCATCCAATCTGAAGACTGAAACAAGTTTAAAGAAAATGAAAACAGCCTTAGAGACCTGTGAAATGATTGCGTCTGAGACAGAGAGGGAGAGACAGAAAAATTAAATATAATACAAAAACAAACAACTAATAGCTGAAAATTTAAAAACTTGGTCAAAACCGCAAATTTTTATATTCAAAAGGTGAGCACACTCCAAAACAAAAACAAAAACAAATAAAACCATATCGAGGCCCTACTGTGATTTAGAAAACTGGCAGAGCAAGATTTTCCAGGGAGTTGCTATGATTTCTCATTTTCACTATTTATAATAATGGAAAATATGCACTCCTTAGTTTTCTTCTTGGAGAAAGTCTGACTTGTCAAGCACAGATGACTTTTTAGTTTAGTTTTCAAGGTTTAATTTCTTACCTTGGAAATCGATTAAATTTGTTTCTTTAAAATGTCGCAGTAAAATTGCTCCTCCAGACAGATGTCCACGGAGATTCTGTCCTGCTGTGTCCGCCTTTCACAGAACTGAGGTTGTGCCTTCACCAGTTTCAGAAGCGTGTAGGCACGCTTTATTACAGTGGCAGCAGCGTCCCTGTGAGAGGTCTAACCCAGGTGTGGGCCCTGCAGCCAGCCCGGGGATCCAATGGGTCCTCCTATGGAGCACAGGAAGAATCGTGGCAGGCCAGAGATAGAGAAAAGGTGGCTTTTAAAAGGGAAGTGTCAGGTTACCAAGAACTGGGTACTTTCACATGAGGCAGTGAACTGACGGTTTCAGACACTCAGGAGGGAGCTTGCCGCTGGACTCAAGCCCAAGAACTGTCAGGCCCGCAGTCCTTCGTCCCTGCCCATAGAAAGGGGCAGCACTGCGCATGTCTGAAGCCGTGTGGCAAAGGGCGGGGCAATAAGAAGGGTGGGGCCGAAAGGAGTGGCCCCTCAGGGGGAAGGGGCGGGGAGATCCCAGCTACTAGAGGACGCCCCTTCCAATGGCAACTCTGCCAAGGCGCCTATGACAGCCTGTTGGCTTTTACCTGGTCTGCGAGAAATCAAACTTTGGGCACAAGTCATGAAGCCGACAAGCCCGGGAGACACAGTGTCAGAATTACAAGGTGAGATCAGCCGCCCGGCCAAGCTATTTTCTCGCTAGCAGGAGAGGCCCGTGAACAGCCAAGCTCCCCTTGGCACGGCGGAACCGCAGTGGACGCGTGGAGGGGCTCCGTAGAGGAGGGACCTTTGCTTGGGATGCGGGGAGCTGTAGTCTCTTATCCGCACCCAGCTTGTTAGTTGTAGGCCTGCAGGACTACCATCTCAGCACAAAGCAGGATTGTAGGGCGGTGCGGATCCCTGGAGGGAGACATAGCGCGGTGCGCTCCTGCCGGTCATGCTGGCTGGCTTGGTGTTTTGGGCGGTTCCAGCCGTTAGTCACAGGGCGGCCGGACTACAATCCCAGCATGCAACGGGAGTGGAGGTGGTGACCTTGAGGGAGGGCCTGTGCTGTGCGCGCCTCGCCGGGCATGCTGGGAACAGTAGCATCTTAGCTGCTTCCGGCCGCTGGTCGCAGGGCTGCGGGACTACAATCTTCTCTTGAAATGGGAGAGAGGGTGGTGCGGATACCTTGAGGAAGGTACGGATACATTGAGGGAGGTACGGATACGTTGAGGGAGGTACGGATACGTTGAGGGAGGTACAGCGGCGGTGCGCGCCTCGCCGGGCATGCTGGGAGGAACAGTTTTTTAACTGCTTCTGGCCGTTGGTGGCAGAGCTGCGGGACTACAATCCCAGTATGCTGAGGGAGTGGGGATGATGCTGGTACCTTGGGGGAGGGGGGGCAGCGCGGTGCGCTCCTGCCGGGCATGCTGGTAATAGTGTCTTAGCTGCTTCCGGCCGTTGGTCGCAGGGCTGTGGGACTACAGTCTCAGCATGCGCAAGGTTCTGGGGTGTTGCGCAGCCCCGCAGGGAGGGGCAGGGCGGTGTTGACCTCTGTTTCCAAACCCATGCTGGCTACTGAATCTGTGCCACCCCTGGCTAAGGGGAGTGAGTCCATAGAGGGACTTGAAGGGCAGGTCTGGGCTGGGCAGTGAGGAGAGTGTGACACTGCAAAGTGCGCCTCGCCTTTGCCAAAATCGGTCGGGTCTCAGGCTCACCCCACCTCCCGCTGCTCAGTTCGGTTTCCCTCCAGATCATCAAGCCTCCTCCCGCCCAGGGGGCCTCCTGCTTTCCTAAGCTGCTGTGGAACCGGCCTGAGGTCCCAGACGCTGTCCATTGTGCTGCTGCGCTCTGCTTTCTCCAGCCACAGTGCCAGTTCATCCGCTTTTGGGAGAACTCCGCCGCCTGGCCTGCCCGCGGACAAGGTCACAGCTTTGCAAGGGGGTGACATGGGATATGGCTTCTTGGAAATGTCACCCTCACCAGCGCCTTTTAGATGGATGTGAATTTTGAGACATGAGGGAGGGTAATTATTGGTTTACCCAGGAGATGCTAAGAGCAGAGGAGAAAACCCTAATTTCCAGGCATGTGTCCTGAGCCAGGGACAGGCTGGCCAGACCCTAAGCCCCCAGTGCCGCCAGAGAGCAGCCTGCTGTCCTGATTTATGTGGAATCCCCTTCGTTCTGCTGGGCCTTAGCGTCAGGGACAGCCCAGTTAGGTGAAGGTGGGGATGACCCAGGGGCTTCTGGAGATGGGTTGGTGGTCCTGGGAGAGCCAGCCCATCCCCCCTTGAAGAGGGTCTTTGTGCTGAAGGATGCCCACAGAGGCCTGGGTACCAGGAACACTGCCCTAGGCAAGGTGCCTTTTTTCCAGATTTGGCTGGAAGGAAGGAAGACTTGGTCAGCTTTTCCACCCAGCCAATCTGGCCCTTACAGGGCTGCTCCTCATGGACCTGGGTTTGTAGAGTCCTCCAGGGCTTTGTGTGGCCCACTAGTTCTGATGTTGAAGACACCCCTGCAGGCTGTTAATTTCAGAACAAGGGGTGTGTGCAGACTGGGGCATGGGTACTGTCAGGGTACCCCAGGCTGCTCCGGGGACAGCGCCCCAGTGTTCAACTTGGCTTGGGGCCCCCTGCCTCATGCCCTTACTCCAGGGCTGCTTGGCCTGGGCTTGAGCCATGGTCCAGAACTCAGGTGGCACCATTGCCACCTAATATAAGGGCCTGTCTCTACAGTGGGTGAGACGCCCCTGGGCACTGGGCTCTTCAGTCATCCAGGGCCATCCACTCCATGGCATGAGTTCCCACATTCAGCTGAACTCTATCTGGCTCTGGACTGGGGTGCCTCCTGTGCCCTTTCCCTGAATCCTCTCTGGGTCCGAGACACTGATCCTCTTCACTCTGGCTTAAGGCTTGTTCTCCTGACCTCCTTGGAGGGGTGCTCAGGATTGAGGAGCCCCTGCTGTTCTCTGGGGCTGTTGGTACTCGGAGGTGTGGGTTTTGGCTTGCACTGAGAAGTCCAACCCCTTCAGTGCCCTTCAGGGGTCCTTTAAGAGCAGGAATGATAGGGTGTGGGGGAGCGCCTTAGAGGGGTCTTGCCCTCATCCCCTGCCCTGTCTCTGAGACGTGTCCAGTAAACCTGAGGTCAGCACCTCAGGAATGAAATAATGTCTTTTGCAGCAACTTGAATGAAGCTGGAGGCCATTATTCTAAGTGAAATAACTCAGGAATTAAAAATCAATGCCATATGTTCTCACTTATAAGTTGGAGCTAAGCCATGCATATGCAAAGGCATGCAGGGTGATATAATGGACTTTGGAGACTCAGACATGAGGGTGGCAGGTGGATGAAGGATGAAAAAACTACCTGTTGAGTACAATATATACTACTCAGGTGACAAGTGCACTAAAATCTCAGAATTCAACACTATATAATGCATTCATGTAACCAAAAACCACTTGTTCCTAAATGATATTGACATTTAAAAAAATTTAAAACTAAACAAAAATTATAATAAAAACTTTTTAAAAAATAAAAATAAAAACAGTGTCAAAGTGTTAATTTCTAGTGCATTGCATAGCAAGCCCCTTTTGCTCAGTACCACACTCACTACTGGAGAAACAAAACCTTGAAAATTAAAGAAGAACCTGCACATAAATAATAATTCTGACAAGTTAAATACACTGCCTACATGAATATTACAGATATGTGTTAAAGACAAAGATCTATGTTAGATTGGGTTAGCTTTATGCTTGGTCATTATATTTCCAATTCTTCTCTCTCAAAATACAACAGTCCTGGGTTGCCATGGTGATTATTCCAAATGCATTGTGATCATATGGAACTGGTGATGTGTTCTCATTTCCCTTTCAGTTATAAAGTAAGCCTGATGTTCCTAGCCATCAAAATCTCACTAACACCTACTACTTCAGTTTCAACTCTGGTTCCTATTTCAAGACAATCACTCGGCCGGGTGCGGTGGGTCACGCCTATAATCCCAGTACTTTGGGAGGCTGCGGTGGGTGGATCACAAGGTCAGGAGATAGAGACCATCCTGGCTAGCACGGTGAAACCCCGTCTCTACTAAAAATACAAAAAAAAAAAATTAGCCGGGCACGGTGGCGGGCGCCTGTAGTCCCAGCTACTCGGGAGGCTGAGGCAGGAGAATGGTGTGAACCCGGGAGGCGGAGCTTGCAGTGAGCAGAGATTGCACCACTGCACTCCAGCCTGGGCGACAGAGCGAGACTCCGTCTCAAAAAAAAAAAAGACAATCACTCAAGGTTGCAAATCACAGAAAGACAAGAATGTTTTCATTAACCAAAACATTAATCAAAAATTATACCCCCTGAAGCCATGTAATTTGGTTTTTATTTAGTTTATTGTCTATTCAGGTTCATAAAGCCTACAACTGCAACAATATATACAGTTCATGATGACTTAATATTTATTGAATAGTAAAATTAATACATGTTAAGAGTAGATCTGGCTTCAGGTAATCAGGGCTGAAGTGATACGTGCAGTGGTCAAGGACAAATGTCAATGTATAATCTGACCTCCTGCACTCGAAACATACATCAATACTTTAAATGCCTCAGAAGAAAGTCACGTAGGAGAATAAATGAAAGCAAATAGAAAAGTTGTTAATTAGATTAAGAAGAAATTAAACCTGGTTTTAAAATAGATAAAGACATACAATATAAAAATACTGAAGAACAAGTAGCATAGGTGGAGGAGCACTAAAGGTATAACAGGAAAGAAATATATCTAAAAATATTAGTTTCTGAGTTAAGATTGTAGATGTAGAGACCTGACAAAAAGAGTTGTTCCTACACATTAACCAACCAAACAAACAGAAAAGCTGGAGAAGCTACAAATGCGTGGTCGATTTCTCCCGAGCCCTTTAGAGAACTGAGGTCACAGCGAAGACAACAAACTCAACATCAGAGCATGCAGGAGCCTGGCCCCAGGCTTTCAAGTGCACCCTGAAAACCATGTGAACTGGTATAATTAAGCCAGAACATTTGAACTAGTTCCTGGTGGCTGTGTGTCAGTGGGTGAGGAGAATGAGAAACCCTGGAGTCTACAGACATAGAGTTTACATTTTTGTGTATATTTTTTCTAGGAACCCTACAAGGCCTGTTAGAGAAGAAGGGGTAGAATCCCGAGAATGTTTTCCCCACAGTGCTGATAAGGAGAGACCACTACCCCATCTACTGCTACAACTCTGGAGACATAGCTCTGCCATCTCTCCTATAGAACACAAGGACCAATCTGCAGAGAAAGAGCATCCAAACCTGATCCAGTGGACACTGGGGAAAAACTCACCACAGCTGAGTGTGGAAAAACAAGGCCAACACACACATCTCTGCACAGATACATCTCCCATAAAGAAACTAAAGTGTTAATTTACAGGGCGCTGTTGCAGACCCACTTCAACTGGAAGCTACGAACGTGGACAAGGAGCCTCTCTACCACCGAAGGAGAGACAGGAATGTGCTCTTGTCCTGGCATTGCATCTACAGGAGGGGCAGGAAACTCTTTGAAGGTCAGTAACCCCATACCCCAATTAACAGTGCTTAAGTGTGAGGCTCCCTCAGAACATCAGAGATATCCTCACTCCCTCACCCCTGCCACCAGGCTAAGAAGCATGGAGTAAAATAAAAACAGAACAAAACAGTGGAATATAGCTGGGCCAAGTGCAAGAGACCAAAGTATAATGAGAGGGATTTGAATTATTTTTTTGACAGAGTCTTGCCCTGTTGCTCTGGCTGGAGTGTAGTGGCATGATCTCAGCTCACTGCAACCGTCACCTCCCGGGTTCAAGCAATTCTTCCACCTCAGTCTCCTGAGCAGCTGGTATTACAGGCGCCCACCACCACACCCAGCTAATTTTTTTGTATTTTTAGGAGAGATGGGGTCCCTCTCTGGTGGTAAAATTGATGAGAATATGACACTTTTTATCATTAATCTAGTAAAAATAAAACAGTGTTATTTTTCTGAAATAGATTTATACTTCAATATATGTCAGGCAGACTGTAAAGAACTCTATCAGAATATTGATAAAATAATGCAACACTAAATATTAAATATTATATACTTATATATAATTATTATTATATTGTCCAAAATAGCATATTCTCTAATGCATATTTTGCAATAGGTTTGTAAATAGCTTCTTTCTCTCATGACAATCTTTCTCCTTTTTCTGATGTCTGATCAAGCCCGTAGACTTTATAATCAGTCTTTGGTTCCTGGTCCATTTAATGGTGGTGTTTTCCCTAACATCCATAATTGTGCATATGCTTTGTGGCTTACAGTATTAAGAATATCCGAAGATATAAGTGAGGATAATGAAGATAAATTTGATCCGTATTATCTGCCTTCTGAGAGTGCTCAGGGGCTTTACCTTCAACCGAAGGGCAAGCTGGTTGCTACGTCTCATAGTGAGGGCTGAGTTTTGCATTTAGATTGATAAGTGTGTGCTGTATCCAATAGAAGCGAATTCTTCTTTACACTCAGATCGACCTATGTGACTTCATGGGTTTTTCTTCTGTTTCACTCGGGTATGCCCAGGTTTTCAGATCTCATGATTACTTTATTTTGGAGTTGCCAGACTCAGCAAATAAAAATACACGACACACAGTTAAGTTTAATATTCAGAAAGAAAACTGTTGCGGGAAGTCAGGGACCCCCAACAGAGGGACCGCCTAAAGCCATGGCAGAAGAACAAGGATTGTGAAGATTTCATGGACATTTATTAGTTCCCCAAATTAATACTTTTATAATTTCTTATGCCTGTCTTTACTGCAATCTCTAAACATAAGTTGTGAAGATTTCATGGACACTTATCACTTCCCCAGTCAATATCCTTGTGATTTCCTATGCCTGTCTTTACTTTAATCTCTTAATCCTGTCAGCTGAGGAGGATGTATATCGCCTCAGCACCATGTAATAATTGCATTAACTGCACAAATTGTACAGCATGTGTGTTTAAACAATATGAAATCTGGGCACTTTGAAAAAAGAACAAGATAACAACAATGTTTAGGAAACAAGAGAGATAGCCTTAAACTGACCGCTGGTGAGCCGGGCAGAATAGAACCATATTTCTCTTCTTTCAAAAGCAAATGGGAGAAATATCGCTGAATTCCTTTTCTCAGCATGGAACATCCATGAGAAAGAGAATGTGCGCCTGCGGGTAGGTCTCTGAACTGGCCCCCCTGGGCATAGCCTGTCTCTTACTGTCAAGGCTGCAGACATGAAATAGACTCCAGTCTCCCATAGCGCTCCCAGGCTTATTAGGAAGAGGAAATTCCCGCCTAATAAATTTTGGTCAGACAAGTTGATCTCAAAACCCTGTCTCCTGATAAGATGTTATCAATGACAATGGTGCCCAAAACTTCATTAGCAATTTTAATTTCGCCTCGGTCCTGTGGTCCTGTGATCTCGCCCTGCCTCCACTTGCCTTGTGATATTCTATTACCCTGTTAAGTACTTGATATCTGTCACCCACACCTATTCGCACACTCCCTCCCCTTTTGAAAATCTTTAATAAAAACTTGCTGGTTTTTGTGGTTTGTGGGCCATCACAGATCCTACCGACGTGTGATGTCTCCCCTGGACACCCAGCTTTAAAATTTCTCTTTTGTACTCTGTCCCTTTATTTCTCAAGCCGGCCAACGCTTAGGAAAAATAGAAAAGAGCCTACATGATTATCGGGGCAGGTTCCCCGCTAGAAAACAAATAACTTTTTAGTATAACTATAAAATAAACATTTGCATGTAATATTTCTATGCCCACCTATTATATATTACATACATACAAACACACACACATCCTTTTGCTTACCTGAATTTCAAATTTAATGCTCTTGGACTTTTTTTGTTGACCTCAATCCATAAGAACTGTAGTTCTCCCCAGTACAGTTTTAGCACCAATGACCAAGTCTCATCAGAGAAGGAGGCCACATGATGATCTAGCAGATAGACTCTTTATTCAGTATGTGAGAGTCATTTACAGACTGGGGACATAAATTAGAAATGATGAGCTGGATGTCTTTTAGGATGAAAAATTACTAAATTTCTAATCTATGTTACTTTTTCTATTTATTCTCTCTGTTACATAACCTACGATACAGACAGAATAATAATATAATTCTGATACATAGTTAATGAATAATTCCACATATATACGTGATTTGTATCCAAATATTGCTTCACTTGTAGTGGTTTGTTAACTTTATAATGTGGAGATCATTGAGCCTTTCTGTGAGTATTCTCCTGGTGTTTCTCCTGAGTGCAGCATGGCAACAGATTTTAACTGAGCTGAGGCTCCAAATGTGCATTGTTGAGAACTATCAATTGCTTGGTTCTGGAAGTTGAAATAAATATATCCCTTTATTAGATTAAGTGCTTGAAGAAAAAGTAAATAAGATACTGCAATTTCTCCCTATAAACTCATACATATCAGGTATGCAGTTTCTCCTGTATATACTCATACATATCAGATATGCACTTTCTCCTTTATAAACTCATATGTATCAGGTGGGTTTAGAGCAATATTCTACCTCAGCCATGATTCTCTGAGTACAAGCCAAGAATGCAAACTGTCACATGATTTGCATTATGGGCCAGAGTAGTTTTAACTGACGTTGAAAACAATTGAACACACTTACATCTCACAGGAGGAATAGAGGGAGTATAAAAGATTTTTTTCAGCATTTTACAGCTGAATTGTTCTACATCCAGTATTAAATTGATTTAATAAAATAATACTGCCAGTATCCAAAGAAGATACCATGAGAACAATTTCTGAATTATTCAGTACAATTTCATAATAATATTTTCATACGGAGATCTCTCAATTAACACATGAGAGAAATTGTCGTTATTATTTGAGAGCAAAGTATTTTTGAAGGCATGAGTGGGTATCTTTATATTAAGTGAAGTCTTAACAAAAAGATCCCCGTGTGAGCATTTTAATGTAACTTTATGAATGCCATAAATTTGAAAAATGTGTTTTTTGTTCTCTGGAAAATTGAGAGCAGCACTTTTTAACACTTCCATTCTGAGATGTTAAAGAGAGTTAACATAAGGGGTCTCATATAAAAACTAAGCTAGGGGAGAACGAAAGCATTTTGAAAAGATACAGTTAGTACAACTGTAGGGACCAGCCCCACAGGGTCGGTGGGTCTCTCCCCGTGTGCGGAGACGAGAGAGTGTAGAAATCAAGACACAAGACAAAGAGATAAAAGAAAAGGCAGCTGGGCCTGGGGGACCACTACCACCAACTCGCGGAGACTGGTAGTGGCCCCAAATGCCAGGCTGTACTGATATTTATTGGATACAAGACAAAGGGGCAGGATAAGAAGAGTGAGCCATCTCCAATCATAGGTAAGGCCACGTGGGTCATGTGTCCACTGGACAGGGGGCCCTTCCCTGCCTGGCAGCCGAGGCAGAGAGAGAGAGGAGACAGAGAAACAGCTTACGCCATTATTTCTGCTTATTAGAGACTTTCAGTACTTTCACTAATTTTGCTACTGCTATCTAGAAGGCAGAGCCACGTGTACAGGATGGAACATGAAGGTGGACTAGGAGTGTGACCACTGAAGCACAGCATCACAGGGAGTTGGTTAGGCCTCCGGATAACTGCAGGCAAGCCTGACTAATGTCAGGCCCTCCACAAGAGGTGGAGGAGTAGAGTCTTCTCTAAACCACCGCGCCCCAGGGAAAGGGAGACTCCCATTCCCGGTCTGCTAATTAGCCGGTGTTTTTCCTTGACACTGAGGCTACCGCTAGACCACAGTCCACCTGGCAACGGGCATCTTCCCAGACGATGGCATTACCGCTAGACCAAGGAGCCCTCTGGTGGCACTGTCTGGGCATAACAGAAGGCTCGCACTCTTGTCTTCTGGTCACTCCTCACTATGTCCCCTCAGCTCCTATCTCTGTATGGCTTGGTTTTTCCTAGGTTATGATTATAGAGCGAGGATCATTATAATATTGGAATAAAGAGTAATTGCTACAAACTAATGTTTAATGATATTCATATATAATCATATCTAAGATCTATATCTGGTATAACTATTCTTGTTTTATATTTTATTATACTGGAACAGCTCTTGTCCTCAGTCTCTTGCCTCGGCACCTGGGTGGCTTGCCGCCCACATCTCCCCCCTTTTTATTAACTAGGACTGCCATCGCCATCATTGCTTGTTGTTGACTTCAGACTTGGTTTCGGACTCCTTGGAGGCATCTGCAGACTAAAAGGAGACAACATAAGCATACCAATATTAATAATGCCAGTAACAACAATGATCCTCCGAAGGGTTTAATCCATTTGAAGGGATTAAAATCAGATAATTGTTTAGTTATGCCTTCAAAGATGTCTGAGCCAGGAACAGTGGATAAATGAGCTTGTGAAGCCTCGAAAATTTGCTCTTTATGTTGTGAAATATCCAAGGTTAAGTTATCATCCCAGGCTTTTAAATGTCTTGAAACCTTTTCCAAGCTATGTTGATCTTTATTATAAGCATAAGGCTTTATGCAATAGTCAGAAGTATTCCAATCACACTGTGATTGCATACATTGTTCCAAGTTCATAACTCTATCTCCCAGCCAGATTACACTTTGGCGGAGATCATTAATTTGATTAGCTAATTTTTGATCAATTCGAGCCTGAGAATTCCAAAGTCTGGAGGAGTTTTTTTGCCATGCTTCAACATATTGAGCGGTTTGAACAGAATTGTGGATGGCAACTCCAGCAGTTGCTGCTGTTGCAGTAACCGCAATTAGTCCTGCAATGACTGCAATAAGAGTAAAAATAAATCTCTTTGTTCTTTTGAGGATACCTTTAAGAACTTCATTGATTATGTAAATAGAGGGGGAAGACTCCCATGGATGATGTAAGGAAACTGGTATCCAGACCCCCTCCCTAGCCCTTACTAAGAGAATACTTGTAGTGGGATTAAAAGTAGCATCAATGCACGTGAACAGCTTACAGTTATCACATTCTATAGTTTGTGTGTTGGGAATGATAATTATATTTCCAACCAACAGCATGTAAGGGGGTTTGACATAGCTCCTGATAGGTATCACCCATTCAGATACGGAGGTGAGTTTGAATGTGGGTGTTTTGGTATTAATGTGAAGGAGTTGATAGGTAGTGTTCCATATCCTTATTCCTGTCAAGGCTGCAGCGAATTTCCATAATTCAGGATGTTCTGGGGTAGCAAAGGGATGAATCATTTTTGGTCTAGGAGGAGCAATGCCTGCATCCATCCATTTGAATGGGTAAGGAGACACCCATTGTCTCAGCTTATATGACTGCCATCCATGCTCTATATAATCTAATAAATAAATAAACTCCGAGCATGAGTTATTTTTGCCGGAGCAATCTCGCCAATAATGCCCTTTTGGAGCCCAATCAATAACAATACCTGTGGCTAGACTTTGGAGCACAACGGCCTTGGGAGCATTACAATTATTCCACAAAACTGAAGTCACTATAAAAGGTCCCTTTGTAGGTTTCTTTGGGAAGTCTGGCAGTCCTTTTGCTTCTGGGAGCATTTCATCTTTGGAGTTATGGTGCAGTTTTAATTGTCGGGAGGGGACCCACACCGGCTGTAGTCCTTTTCCTGGGGAAACACAAGCAAAACCCCTACCCCAAGTTATGACGGTGCCTAGTTCCCATGTGTTAGTTTTTGCATCCTTCCACCAAACCCGCATTCCTTTTTGTGGATCAAATTCATTTCCAGTGAAATGTTGTTCTGCAGCTATAAAAGGTTGATTTCTTGTTAGATTTAAGAAATTTAGTATAAAAAGGGCCAGATTTAACTGGGCATGAGGAGTAGCAGCGTCTCCCTTTGATTTAGTATCCTGTTTTCGAAGTTGATCTTTGAGTGTTGTATTGGCTCGTTCAACCAAAGCCTGTCCTTGAGAATTGTAGGGGATGCCAGTTGTGTGAGTAATTGCCCATGTTTGAGTGAACTTTTTAAAAGCAGCGCTAGTGTAGCCTTGGCCGTTATCAGTTTTTAGTTTCTCGGGACAGCCCATAACCGAGAAACAAGAAAGCATATGTCGTTTAACATGAGCTGTACTTTCTCCTGTTTGACAAGTGGCCCAAATAAAATGAGAAAAGGTATCAATAGTTACATGTATAAAAGAAAGCTTGCCAAAGGAGGATAATGAGTCACGTCCATTTGCCAGAGAGCATTCTGTGAAAGTCCTCTAGGTTTAACTCCTGAAGAAAGTGGCTGTAAAATTAACACTCGACAAGTAGGACAGTGACGTACGATGGTTTTAGCTTGTTTCCATGGAAGGGGGAACTTTTTTCGGAGTCCCGCAGCATTGACATGAGTTAAAGCATGAAAATTTTCTGCATCTGTAAAAACGGGAGTAACTAATGTATCAGCTCTGGCATTTGCGACCGAGAGGGGTCCGGGGAGGAGTGTGTGGGCCCGAATGTGAGTAATGTAGAAAGGAGAAGACCTTGCTCTGAGCACAGACTGAAACTTTTGAAAAAGAAAGAATAGGTTATCATCAGGCAAAAATTTGATTAGGGCAGTTTCAATGTTGCGAGCAACATGTACTACATACGCTGAGTCAGAGACAATGTTAACTAGTTCAGGGAAATCTTCAAGGACAGCTTGTTGTGCTGAAATAGCTCGTGTGCTAAGAACACGTTATCTTGGTCCTGTATATGCTGCTTGGCCATTAGAGGAAGCATCAGTGAAAACGGTGACAGCTTCAGGTAATGGGGTGTTTCTAGTAATGTTAGGCAAAATCCAAGACGTGAGTTTAAGGAACTGAAATAATTTTACATTAGGATAGTGATTATCAATTATACCCAGGAAACCTGCCAAATGTACTTGCCAAGCGATGCAAGAAGCAAAAGCGTCTTGAACTTGTAATCGGGTAAGGGGAACAATGATTTTTTGGGGCTCTGTTCCCGAAAGACGAAGGAGACAAGAACGAGCCTGACCAATTGAGGTAGAAATTTGATCTAGGTAAATAGTTAGTGTACGTAAAGGGCTGTGTGGAAGAAAACACCATTCAATTAAATTATGTCCCTGAATAATGAGTCCTGTTGGTGAATGTTCAGTGGGAAAAATTAATATTTCAGAAGGTAAATGTGGATTCACTCTGGTAACCTGAGACTGTTGAATGCATTTTTCTATAAGCTGTAATTCAAAATCTGCCTCAGGAGTCAAGGACCTTTTACTGCGTAAATCAGGCTTGCCCTGTAATGTTGCAAAAAGATTAGACACAGCATAAGTAGGAATGCCTAAGGAGGGACGAATCCAATTAATATCTCCAAGTAATTTTTGGAAATCATTTAGAGTTTTTAAGGAGTGTCGTCTGAGTTGAACTTTTTGAGGCTTAATGACCTTGTCGTCTAGCTGCATTCCTAAATAGTGATAAGGGGAAGAAGTCTGAATTTTTTCTGGGGCGATAACCAAGCCAGCTGCTGTGACTGCCTGTTGTAATGCAGAAAAACAAGATATTAATACAGAGCATGAAGGTGCTGCACAAAGAATATCATCTGTGTAATGAATAATATAACATTGGGGAAATTTGTCTCTAACTGGCTTTAATATGCATCCCACGTAATATTGACAAATAGTAGGGCTATTGAGCATACCTTGAGGTAGGACTTTCCAACGGTAACGTGCTGCAGGAGCGATGTTGTTAAGGGTTGGAACAGTGAAAGCAAATTTTTCAAAGTCCTGAGGGTCCAGAGGAACGGTAAAGAAACAGTCTTTAAGGTCAATGATGATAAGTGGCCAATACTCAGGAATCATAGTGGGGGAGGGCAAACCGGGTTGTAATGTCCTCATAGGCTGAAGGACAGCATTAACCGCCCTAAGATCGGTAAGCATTTAACACTTACCAGATTTCTTTTGGATAACAAAAACAGGTGAATTCCAGGGAGAAAAAGGTTTGATGTGTCCCAATTTTAACTGTTCAAGAACCAAAATATGAAGTGCCTCCAGCTTATTTTTTGGAAGCGGCCACTGATCTACCCAGACAGGTTTTTGAGTTTTCCAGGTCAAAGGGGTGGGATCTGGAGACTTGATAGTGACCACTTCTACAAAGAATAACCAAGTCCTGTAGAGTCTGCTTTAGGAGTGGGTATGATAGGCTCGGTGATGCCTTGTGCTGATTTTCCTAAACCCATACCTTGAACAAATCCCATTTTGGTCATAATGTCTTTACTCTGCTGTCTGTAATTGCCTTCAGGAAAAGTAATCTGAGCCCCCCGTTGATATAAAAGATCTCTTCCCCACAGGTTAACAGGAATGGGTGTAATGAGGGGGCGAATAGTTCCAATCTGTCCTTCAGGGCCTGTGCATTGTAAAATTGTGGAACTTTCATATACCTCTGAAGCCTGACCAACACCAACTGATGCTGTGGAGGCATGCTCCTTTGGCCAGTGTCGGGGCCATTGATGTAAAGCGATAATAGAAACATCAGCACCCGTGTCAATCATTCCCTCAAACTTCTTCCCCTGAATATGCACGGAGCACACAGGACGAGTGTCAGAAATTTTGCTGGCCCAGTAGGCCACTTTATCTTGATAATCTGTGCTACCAAAACCTCCTTTTCTTGTACTAGAACTGGATCCTAAAGGAATGTAAGGAAGTATCAGGAGTTGAGCAATGCGGTCCCCAGCTGCTGCATTCCAAGGGACTGCAGAGCTAATGACAATATGAATTTCACCTGAATAGTCAGAATCAATTACACCAGTATGTACTTGAACACCTTTTATATTTAAACTTGAACGACCCAGTAGCAAACCAACACTGCCAGTTGGCAAGGGACCAAAAACACCTGTAGGAACAGCAATAGGTGGCTCTCCAGGCAACAAAGAAATATCTGTGGTACAACAGAGATCTACTGCTGCTGAGCCTGCAGTGGTGGGGGACAAGCATTGTACTGAGATTCATGCTGGGGCTGAGCCATTAGATCCTGTGGCATGAATTGCTGAAGTGGGAATTGGGGTGGAGGTTGAATGGATTGAACTGGGAAAGCTCCCATCTGGCTGGACGCCAGGGGCTGAAGAGTTGAGGAATGCCCCACTGTTTAAAGGGGCCTGGGGCCGGCCCCTCATCCCGTTTCCCTGATTGTTAGAAGGCTGTATAGGATTGCCATCAATATCAAATCTCAAATGGCATTGAGATGCCCAGTGAAGTCCCTTTCTGCATCGTGGGCATAAAGTAGAAGGTGGGGCTTTTTGTTGCTGAAAAGTTTTTTTTTGTTGTTGTTGGTGATGTAAAGGATGACGACCTGTACGCTGAGGGCAATTTCTTTTTGCATGTCCCTTCTGGCCGCATATGAAGCATTGGCCAGAGAATTGTCCAGGCATTCGAATAGAGACCATAGCTTGTGCCATAATCATTGCTGTATGCAGAGTTCCTCCCACCCCTTCACAGGCTTTAATGTAGGAGGTGAGTATATCACCACCCGGTGGAATTTTGCCTTTGACGGGGCGAATAGCCGCCTGACAATCTGGATTTGCTTGTTCATAAGCCATAAGTTCTACAACAAGTCTTTGGCAGTGGCTATCAGGAATAGCCTTTTCTGCTGCGTCTTGAAGACAAGCAATAAAGTCTGGGTAGGGCTCATGTTGTCCCTGTCTGACGGCTGTGAAAGATGGGCATACTTTACCATCATCTTGAATTTTGTCCCAAGCATCTAAGCAACATTTTCGCAGTTGCTCAATAACCTCATCATTTAGTATAGTTTGGTGTCGAATTGCAGCCCATTGACCCATTCCCAGTAACTGGTCAGCCATAACGTTAACAGGAGGATTGGAGCCCTGATTAAGACAAATGCGTTCCTGGACAGCATCAACCCACTAAGTTCTGAACTGTAAATATTCGGATTTAGATAAGACTGATTTTGCTAAAATTTCCCAATCGTAGGGCACCAAATGTTTATCTTCTGCTAGGGCTTTTAATGTGGAATGGACAAAAGGAGAGTTGGTGCCATACTGTTTTACTGATTCCTTAAAATCTTTGAGGAATTTAAAAGAAAAACTTTCCCAAGTAGCAGGGCGTAGCTGAACCTGACCTGGATGTATGGGGTCAGGCTGAACTACCGCCTGAACAGCGGGAATGCCAGGTATTGGCTGTGCCTCAGCAGCAGGCAATTGCAGAGCCTGATTATTTCCCTGAGCAGCCTGATTTTCAGGCTGAGGGGCTTGATTATCAGCTTCTTGATCCTGTTGAGCTGCGGGGTCAGCTGCCTGCTGAGCAGGATCAACAACGGGCTGTGGGTGATTTTGTACTGTTGGGGTGGCAGGTACTGGAGGTTGTAAAATTACAGGAAATTGCCAGGCTTCAGGATCCCCATATTCCCTTGCCTGAACTATAGCCCTCATAAGCGGAGTATCATTTTCAGGGATGTATGTAATTGGTTGCTTATGAGCGGCAATGGTAGTATTAGCAACAGCAGTCGCGACCGGACCAGGAGCAGACAAAGGGCTAGAATTTTGAATAGAAGGAGAGTTGAAAACCTGAAAGCCAGGTTGAGACCAGATTACCTGCTGAGCAGGTCTTTCATGGGCCTGAAAACCAGGCTGCCACAGCAACTGTGGACCAAGCTTCAAGGGAGCCTGTGACTCTAGCCAAGTCTGAGCAGGGGGAAAGGAACCAGGCTTCAAGGGAGCCTGTGACTCTATCCGAGTCCGATTTGTAGGAAAGGGACCAGGTCTCAAGGGAGCCTATGACTCTACCCGAGTCCGATTTGTAGGAAAGGGACCAGGCGTCAAGAGAGCCTGTGACTCTACCCGAGTCTGATTTGTAGGAAAGGGACCAGGCCTCAAGGGAGCCTGTGACTCTACCCGAGTCCGATTTGTAGGAAAGGGACCAGGCCTCAAGGGAGCCTGTGACTCTACCCAAGTCCGATTTGTAGGAAAGGGACCAGGCTTCAAGGGAGCCTGTGACTCTACCCGAGTCCGATTGGCAGGAAAGGATCCAGGCTTCAAGGGAGCCTGTGACTCTAACTGAGTCCGATTAGTAGGAAAGGAACCAGGCTTCAAGGGAGCCTGTGACTCTAACTGAGTCTGATTGGCAGGAAAGGATCCAGGCTTCAAGGGAGCCTGTGACCCTAACTGAGTCCGATTTGTAGGAAAGGAGTTGAAGGCTTCATTACCGGGCCGAGAATTGGAAGCCTCTTCTCCGGGCTGTTCAGATATCGGAGCCTCTGTACCAGGCTACATAGAAACATAATTTATAGACTCATTTTCAGGCTGCCTGATCTCATCCGCTGTGTGCACGGCGACAGCGTTGAGAGAGTGAGAAGAGACAGGAGGGTCTGGCTGCAATGGCTGTTGATATGTTTCAGCTGAGTTTTGCTGGCTGGGGGAAATAAGTGCATTCAGGTCAGTTAAAAGATCATCATAAAGTGACAACGGGGATACAGTAGCCCTAGCATAGGTGAGGGCGGCACAGGCATGTCAGAGTGGAAGTCCTCCTGTGAAATTATGTTCTCAATTTGTGCAGTATCCTCAGGGGAAAGAGAACTGAGAGCTTCCTCGACCTCCTCAGAGGACAGGAAAGAGGGATCAGTCTCCATGTTGTCCTCCTGAGTCTGTAAGGAGTCTAAGACAGAGCGAACTGAAACCCAGATTGACCAAATGGTGAGTGGAATAAAATGTCCCCCTTTATGAGCAATTTTGAATTGTTGGCCAATCTCATCCCAATCTTTAAGTTCTAAAGTTCCCTCAGTTGGAAACCAAGGGCAAAGAAGATCTACAACCTCAAATAATTCAATTAACTTTTCAGTAGAAACTTTAACCCCTCCTTCTTTAAGAAGAGTTTTTATAAAATTTAAATAAGCCAAGTACTTAGTACTGGCTTGTCCCATGGTGTCCCCGGAATACTCTGAGTGCTCTAGCTTGCCACCAAGCTTATTGACCGCAGTCCTCAGGAATCTCTCGTTGAACTCCTCCGCTGAATCCCACAATCAGGGTGCAACTTCACACAGCAAGGAAAAGCCCCACACTGGGCGCCGGATGTAGGGACCAGCCCCACAGGGTTGGTGGGTCTCTCCCCGTGTGCAGAGATGAGAGAGTGTAGAAATAAAGACACAAGACAAAGAGATAAAAGAAAAGGCAGCTGGGCCCGGGGGACCACTACCACCAAGTCGCGGAGACTGGTAGTGGCCCCAAATGCCAGGCTGCACTGATATTTATTGGATACAAGACAAAGGGGCAGGATAAGAAGAGTGAGCCATCTCCAATCATAGGTAAGGCCACGTGGGTCATGTGTCCACTGGACAGGGGGCCCTTCCCTGCCTGGCAGCCAAGGCAGAGAGAGGAGACAAAGAGAGAAACAGCTTATGCCATTATTTCTGCTTATTGGAGACTTTCAGTACTTTCACTAATTTTGCTACTGCTATCTAGAAGGCAGAGCCAGGTGTACAGGATGGAACATGAAAGCAGACTAGGAGTGTGACCACTGAAGCACAGCATCACAGGGAGTTGGTTAGGCCTCCGGATAACTGCAGGCAAGCCTGACTAATGTCAGGCCCTCCACAAGAGGTGGAGGAGTAGAGTCTTCTCTAAACCGCCCCCCCACCCCGCCGCCGGGGAAAGGGAGACTCCCATTCCCGGTCTGCTAATTAGCCGGTGTTTTTCCTTGACACTGAGGCTACCACTAGACCACAGTCCACCTGGCAACGGGCATCTTCCCAGACGATGGCATTACCGCTAGACCAAGGAGCCCTCTGGTGGCCCTGTCTGGGCATAACAGAAGGCTTGCACTCTTGTCTTCTGGTCACTCCTCACTATGTCCCCTCAGCTCCTATCTCTGTATGGCCTTTTTTTCCTAGGTTATGATTATAGAGTGAAGATTATTATAATATTGGAATAAAGAGTAATTGCTACAAACTAATGATTAATGATATTCATATATAATTATATCTAAGATCTATATTTGGTATAACTATTCTTGTTTTATATTTTATTATACTGGAACAGCTCATGTCCTCGGTCTCTTGCCTCGGCACCTGGGTGGCTTGCCGCCCACATACAACAATGTTCATACCCTAAACTCCAGAATCTGTGAATATCTTAGGTAATGTGACAAAGGAAAATTAAGATACAGATAGTGTCAAGGTTAGCAAGCAGCTGACTTCATGATAAATTATCATGAGCAGAAGCCTCATGTAATTAGAAGGGCGCTTAAATATGAAAGAGGGAGAAAAAAAGAAACTTTATCACACTGATGTGATATTACATCAACTCAATGCAATATTTTTTTCCTAAGAAAATTTTTGGGGATTATTTTCCCATTAGCATAAAGTTCAGTTCAGTTGTTCAAACACCTGTGATTTATTTTTACATGCATATTACTATGGATGGTGATAATTAAACAAAAAATGCAGAAAATAAAGAAATGCTTTCTGAAGAGTGAGTCCAGGTACTATATTATTATATGAGTATAGACAATGTGGACCCTACATACATGTGATTGTGAATGTGTGGATGTTTTATATATGTATAAGTAATTTGTTGTATAATATAGTGCTCAGGCTGCATTTTGAAAAATGTGTATGAGGTGGGTTTGATCAAGATAAATGAGTGAAATAAAAATGGTAAGGTTGGTAATAGTTTTGACTATGCAATAAATAACATTGATGATAGAAGTCTTATTGCTTTTTTCAAATATAGAAAAGATGATTCCTCTTCATCATTAAGATTATCATGTTGCACTTATAGTAATATAAAAAATGCCCTTTTCTTCCAAGCTGCCATCGGACTTACAGCCAAGACCTTCCTTCTCTTCCACATCTTCACAGTCCTTCCAGATCACAAGCCTAAGTCCACTGACCACATCACCTGTCACCTGGACCTTGCACACTTAGTGATGCTCCTCACTGTGGTCTTCTTAGCATCTCCAGACCTGTTTGAGTAACTACATTTGCAGAATAACTTCAAGTGCAAGGCATTTTTCTACATGTACAGGGTGATGAGGAGCCTCTCCAGCTCCATCACCTTTCTCCTGACTGTGCTCCAGGTCATCACCATCAGCCCCAGCACCTCCTGGTTGGTGAAGATTAAACAGAAATTCACAGGTTACATTTTCCACTCCCGTTTCTTCCCATGGGTTCTCAGTTTGTCTCTCAGTAACCTGCTTTCCTCCACTGTGGCTTCTTCTAAAGTGACCAAGACTGATGTGCTAAGTATCAGTAAATACTGCTCACTTTCTTATGTAAGCTACATCTTCTAATATGACCAAGACCGATGTGCTAAGTTGTGCTTTATTTCTTGTCATTCTATTATTCCTATACATATAATTACATTCATATTGCTATTACTTTCTCTTTTTTATATGGTTGTATTCATTCTGCTGAAAACTCCAGTTCCCAAATCCAGTTCACTAATTCTGTCGTCAACTCAGTCTAATTTTATATTTAACTCACATATTGTATATTAAATTTATTTACTTTTAAATTATTCCACTTGTATTTGTCTCTTTTCCAAATTTGCTTGTTCAGTTTATAGTTCCCTGCGCTTTCAAAATTATTTCGATATCCTCTTTTCCCCACTTGTTTTGACTTAAAGATTTAAAATATATATCCGGCCAAGTGCGGTGGCTTATGCCTGTAATCCCAATACTTTGGGAGGCTGAGGCAGGCAGATCACTTGATGTCAGGAGTTTGAGACTAGCCTGGCCAACATGGCGAAACTTTGTCTGTAGTAAAAATACAAAAACTTAGCTGGGCGTGGTAGTGGGCACCTGTAGTCTTAGCTACTCGGGAGGCTGAGGCAGGAGAATCACTTGAACTCAGGAGGTGGAGGTTGCAGTGAGCTGAGATCACGCCAATGCACTCCAGCCTGGGCAACAGACTGAGACTATCTCAAAAAAATAATATAGGTATTTCCAATATGCAAAGTTTATGTAATGTCTAATTTCTTCTCACCCCTTTTCCTGGTACCTCATTTTCTTCTGTGCTTCATACTTTTAATTAATTAATTTTTGCAACAGGATCTGGTTTAGTCTGCCTTGGCAGGGTGGTCCTGAGAGTGGCAGGTGCCACCCTCTTCTGGGCAAAGGGAGGTCCAGAAGGCCAGTTAGGGCCAATGGTGGGAGAACCTGGGGGTGGAGTGGGGTTGGGGATTTGGGCTGCAACCCCTGGAATGCAGTGAAACCAGGATGAGGCCCAGAGGCAGCTGTGGTAGGCCAAGGCAGGGTGGAAGGCACTGGACTGGAACTAGGCAAGGGCTACAGGGCCAAGATCCCAGGCCACACGGGCACCCTGGGAGGCAGAGCACAGTGTCCCATGACACAGAGCATGAAACACAGGCCCAGGGCTCACAGTAAGCACATGGACAAGTGGACACAGATTCACAGGCCAGTTGACATCCAGCCATGGTGGGACCAGAGTGTAGACACGGTGTCACATACAGACCACAGGGAAGACATGACACAATGGGACAGATGGACGTGATGGCCACAATGCACAGACCAGGCCACAGAGCTCGAGGGATATGGGAAGGGGCCTTTTGGCATTTCTGCACTGGAATCATGTGAGACAAGGGTGGCGGGGTGCTCTGGAGGTGCTGAGGTGGTCCCCTCGCGGCCCCTCCGAGCTTACTCTGTCTTCCACACTTTGTTGAGCATCTTCCTCACCTCATCATAGATGATAAACACTATGGCCACATGCAGGCAGACCCGGCCCAGGCGGGCAATAGTGCCCTTGTAGAAGGTCTTGTGCCCTTCCCTCAGGATTTGCAGCCGCAGTCCCATGTGTTCTGCATTTGTGCGCCTCCAGGTCCCGCATCTGGGGCTCGATCTCGTGCAGAGGAGCATTTCCGAAGACACTGGCCGCTCCCACAATGGCTCCGAAGACCCCAGCGACCAGCGGGTTCATGAGTTTGTTGGGGTTGTCCCCTCGGTACCAGCTGCGCAGGGATGTCAGGACAAAGAAACGAGTTGCCTGGTTCCAGCCCTGCTTTAGCACGGGGCCTGGGGGGTCCCCGTAAGTCCCGGTGTTCCCGCACAATCTCCTAACCCTGTGGAAGAATCCCCTGTACTTGGATTTGGAGAGGTCTGACCATGGATTAACTTCACCTTGATGGTCTCCATGGGACATAGGACCACCACGGCCTCGGCCACGCTAGCTCACTGGCCGCACCGCTGCCCGCCTTTCTGTTCACCAGTCCCTGGGCATCCCGCATCTGGTTGCTGAGGAACGCCTCACGCCGCCTTGTGGATGAAGCCGCAGAGCAGGGAGCTGAGGCTGCGGCCCAGGCCCAGGATGCCTTGGCTGCGACTGTGTGCCTGCAGGCCCCATGCCCGGTATCCGGTGGATGCGAGTGCTAGTCCAGCTGCAGCTGCATCTTCACGAACTCGGTGGGGAATGGGATGCAGATTTTTTTTTTCTTTTCCTTCCTTCCTTCCTCTTTCTTTCTTCTTTTTTTTTTTTTTTTTTTGGACAGAATTTTGCTCTTGTCCCCCAGGCTGGAGTGCAGTGGCGCGATCTTGGCTCACTACAACCTGGATTCAAGCGATTCTCCTGCCTCAGCCTCCCGAGTAGCTGGGATTACAGGCATGTGCCACCACTCCCGGCTAATTTTTTTGTATTTTTAGTAGAGACGGCGTTGCCCCATGTTGGTCAGGCTGGTCTCGAACGCCTGACTCAGATGATCCGCCCGTCTCGGCCACCCAAAGTGCTGAGATTATAGGCATGAACCACCGCGCCCGGCCCTGTGATGTAGATTTTGATGCCGCCAGCCAGGCTGCCTGCCGGGATCGCCTGCCCTGGAGCGGGAGCATCAGCCGGGCCTTCCGGGACGCAGGCATGGCATGACCGGCAGGAGGCGGAGTGCCCGGCGTCTCCTGGGATCGGAGCCTCCTGAACTCCACGCTGGGACCTTAATTTGGTTTTAACACAACTAAAGATCTCACATAAAGATAAAAGGGGATGTGTTGGCTTGTAATTTTTGTTAAAAGCAATAGTATATGTTGTATAGGATAGTGTATTGGGATCAACAGGTTTTTGGTTTTTATTTTCAGCTCACTGACATTGAAAGGGATAAACAGTTTTTAGGTTATTAGTGAGCAGTTTTCTCTCAGGCCATAGTGTAGGGGTTTGTGGTCATGTAGATGAGAGATAGGCTGGAATTAAAATTTGTTATGGCAGTAATAAGAGCAACAGAGCTAGACTCTGCCAAAAAAAAAAAAAAAAAAAAAAAAAAAAAAAAACAACTCATAGTAGAAGAAAAAAATCATAGGATTATAGGATTAGAGCAGAAAAAAATAAAACAAAAACTACAAAAGATTAATGAAAATATTTGGCCTTTTTGAAAAGTTAAAAATTGGCAAACCTTCAGCAGACTAAAAAATTTTTTAAAATTCAAATAGAAAAACGAGTTAAAAAAGGAGATATTACAACAGATAACACACAAATTCAAAGATTGGTTTGTGGCTACTATAAGCAACTATATGCCAATACATTGCAAAGTCTAAAAAAAAAAAAAATAGACAAACTCTTAGAGACATACAACCTACCAAGATTAAACAGTAAAGAAATCCAAAACCCAAACAGACCAATAACAATTAATGAGATTGAAGCTTTAATAAAAAACTCTTCCAGGAAAGGACAGCCCAAGACCTGATGGCTTCATAACTGAATTTTACCAAACATTTCAAGAAGTAATACCAATTCCTATTCAAACTATTCTGAAAAATAAGGAGGAGGGAATACTTTCAAACTCATTCTATGAGGCCAGTTTTACCCTGATATCAAAACCAGACAAAGATACATCAAAAAAAGGAAACTGCAGGCCAATATCTCTGATAAATACTGATGCAAAAATCTCAACAAAATACTAGCAAACAGAATTCAACAATACATTAAAAAGATTATTCATCATGACCAAGTGGGGTGTATCCCTGGGATGCAAACATAGTTTAATATACACAAATCAATAAATGTGATATGTCATATCACCAGAATGAGGAAAACAGCATGGTACTAGCATAAAAACAAACACATAGACCAATGAAAAAGGATAGAGAACCCAGCAACAAATCCACACATTTACAGAAAACTCATTTTTGACAAAGATATCAAGAACATACAGTGGGGCAAAGACAGTCCCTTCAATAAATGGTGCTGGGGAAACTGGATATCCATATGCAAAAGAATAAAACTAGATTCCTATCTCCCACCATATACAAAAACAAATCAAAATTAATTAAATATGTGAATATAAGACCTCAAATTATATAAAACTACTATATATGAAAAAGTTGCAAAAAATTTTCAGGACATTGGTATGGGCAAAAATTTCTTGAGTAATACCCCACAAGCATAGGCAACCAAAGCAAAAATAGACAAATGGAATCAGATCAAGATGAAAAGCTTCTGCACAGCTAAGGAAACAATCCACAAAGAGAAGAGACAACCCACAGAATGGGAGAAAATACTTGCAAACCACTCAACTGACAAGTTAATAGTCAGAATATAGAAAGAGCTCAAACAAGTTTATAGAAAAACATCTAATAATCAAAATATTGGCAAAAGATTTGAAGAGGCGTTTCTCTAAAGAAAGCATACAAATGGCAAACAGGCATATAAAAGTTGAACCTCAGAGAAATGCAAATCAGAACTACAGTGAGATATTATCTCACCCCAGTTGAAATGTCTTATATCCAAAAGACAGACATTAACAAATGCTGACGAGGATGTGGAGAAAAGGGAACTTTTGTGCACTGTTGGTGGTAATGTAAGTTAGTACAACCACTATAAAAAAAACATTTTGAAGGTTTCTTAAAAAACTAAAAGTGAGCTACCATAGCTACGATGCAACCCAGCAATCCCAGTACTGGGTATATACCCAAAAGAAAGAAAATCAACTTGTTGCTTCACTGTTTACAATAGCTATGATTTGAAAGCAAACTGTCTACCAAGAGATGAATGGATTAAAAAAAATGTAGCACATATATACAATGGAGTAGTATTCAGCCATAAAAATGAGATTTTGTCTTTTGCAACAAGGTGGATAAAAGTGGAGGGTATGTTAAGTGAAATAAGTCAGACACAGAAAGACAAACTTTGCATGTTCTCACTTACCTGTGGGATCTTAAAATCAAAACGATTGAACCCATGGACGTGGAGAGAAGAAGGTTAGTTTTCTTAACCTCTTTCAGAGGTTAAGAAAGATAGTAGGGGCTGGGGGAAAGGTGGGGACTGTTAATGGGTACAATAAATAGAATAAATATAACCTACTATTTGGTAGCACAAGATGACTATAGTCAATAATTAATTGTACATTTTATTTTATTTTATTTTATTTTATATTTTATTTCATATGTTTTGTTTTATTTTATTGAGGTGGAGTCTTGCTCTTGTCACCCAGGCTGGAGTGCAATGGTGCCATGTTGTCTCACTGCAACCTTTGCCTCCCAGGTTCAAGCAATTCTCCTGCCTCAGCCTCCTGAGTGGCTGGGATTACAGGCACCTGCCACCATACCCAGCTAATTTTTTGTATTTTTAGTAGAGATGGGTTTTCACCACATGCCCAGCCAATTGCACATTTTAAACTAAAAGAGAATAATTAGACTGTAACACAAATAATAAATGCTTAAGTTGGGGAGGGTGTATCCCATTCTCTATGATGGGAGTATTATGTATTTCATGCCTGTATCAAAACATCTCATTTACCCCCATAAATATATACACCTACTGTGTACCCACAAAAATTAAATACATTAAATTTAAAAAATTAAAAAATAAAATAGCATAGAATTAAGTAGGCCCAGAAATATGAGGATTTTAATGAAATGATAATACCTAAGTAATAATCAATCAAGAAGTAAAAACAAAGTCATACTTTACCCCCATTTTTGTTTCTAATCTATATTTTTTCTACTTTAAAGTTGTAGAATTTTCTTTTTTTCATTGCTAATTATATTTTAATGTGACTAGTCTGGGACTATTTTTTCTAAAATTTTCAGTTTTTCTGTATAATTTTTCTCTAACTTTTAGGTTCTTTGTTTATGCCCCTTATATTTTTGAGAAGTGTCTATTCAGATTTTTGCCCATTTTAAAACTGGATTATTTAATTATTTTCTATTGAGTTTTTTGTTTCTTTTGTATTCTGCTTATCAATCGCTTGTCGGATGTGTAGCTTGCAAATATTTTCTCTCTTATCTCTTTTTTCTTTTTGAGACAGAGTCTCTCTCGTCACCCAGCCTAGTGTGCAGTGGCACGATCTCAGCTCACTGCAACCTCTGCCTCCCAGGTTCAAGCGATTCTCCTGCCTCAGCCTCCCGAGTAGCTGGGATTACAGGCGCGTGTCACTGCGCCCAGCTAATTTTGGTATTTTTAGTAGAAACAGGGTTTCTCCACGCTGGCCAGGCTGGTCTTAAACTCCTGACCTCAGGTGATTCACCTGCCTCGGCCTCGCATAGTGCTGGGATTACAGGCATAAGCCACCATGCCCAGCCTTATTTTCTCTCATTTTAGGAATTGTCTCTTCATTTTATCGATTGTTTCCTTTGCTGTGCAGAAGTTTTTTGTATGATGTGATCTCATTTGTACATTTTTACTCTCATTCCCTGTGCTTTTGAAACATTATTTAAAAATCTTTGCTCAGATCAATAACCTGCCGTGTTTTTCTAAGGTTTTTTTGTGGTAATTTTATAGTTTCAGGTATTTGATTTAAGTATTTAATCCATTTTTATTTGATGGTTGTATGGAGTGAGAGATAGGGGTCTAGTCTTATTCTTCTACATATGGATATTCAGTTTTCCTAGCACCATTTACAGAAAAGACCGTCATTTATCCAGTGTATGTTATTGGTGTCTTTGTCAAAAATGAGTTCACTACAAATGTATAAATTTTCTTCTGGATTCACTATTCTGTTCTATTGGTCTACATGTCTGTTTTAATGTCAGTACCATGCTGTTTTGGTTAGTATATTTTTACAGACTATTTTGAAGCCAAGTAGTGTGGTGGTTCCAGTTTTGTTTGGTTTTGCTTTTGCTTAAGATGCCTTTGAATATTCTTTTAAGTGGTTTTATGTAAATATTAGAATTTTGTTTCTACTTCTGTGAAGAATGTCATTGGTATTTTGATGGGATTGCATTAAATCTGTAAATTGATTTGGCAGTATGAACATTTTAACAATATTGATTATTTTATTTCATGCAATATAAAATACCTTTTCATTTTGTTTCATCTTCTTTAATTTCTTTAATTTATATTTTACAGATTCATTATAGAAATCTTTCCCTTCTTTAGTTGTTTATTCCTACTTATTTGTAAGTATTGTAAAGAAAATTTTTTTTCAGAATGATTTCTATTGGGATATAGAAATGCTACTAATTTTTGTATGTTGGTTTTCTATCCTGCATTATTACTTAATTTCAAATCTCTCTTTAAAATATATTTTATAAGAAAGAAAGAAATAAAAGTCATAGAAAAATTTTGCGACTAACACAGTCATTATTCCAAAACTTCAAAACTAAGCCAATATAAGATACATTTGGATGTAAAATTACATGAGTATATATATATATGTATATACAATATGTACATATATAATAACTGAGAAGATTTTATTTCAGAAATACAGAGCATTCCAAGAAGACAATCAGCTTATATAATTTAATATAATAAAATTAAATAAAATAAAACAACAGCATTTATTGAGTAAATTATTGTATACCTTTGTAACATTTATAAATAACTTAAAGCTGGGCACAGTGGCTCATGACTATAATCCCAGCACTTTGGGAGGCCGAGGCAGGTGGATCACCTGAGGTCAGGAGTTAAAGGCCAGTCTGGCCAACATGGTGAAATCCCATCTCTACTACAAATACAAAATTAGACGGGCATGGTGGTGCACACCTCTAATCCAAGCTATTTGAGAGGCTGAGGCAGGAGAAATGCTTGAATCTGGGAGGCAGAGGTTGCATTGAGCCGAAATTGCTTCATTGCACTTGAGCCTGGGCAACAACAGTGAAACTCCATTGAGTATAAATAGATAATAATAATAATTAATGATAATCACATTATTATCATAACTTAGAAAAATACTCTACTAGTGAACATTTCAATTATTAATGATAACAATGCATCAGTATATAAGAATAAAATATAAATGACCAATGAGCACATAGATGCTTAGCATCTCTTTTCATTAGAAAAATGCAAATCAAAACCACAATTAAATGTCAGTTTACACACACTAGGATAGGTATATTCAAGAAAAGAAATAAATGTGGATGAGAATGTGGAGAAATTAGAACCCTCATACAGTGCTGATGGCATGGTAAAATAATACAGCCATTTTGGAAAATATTTTGGCAGGTCCTCCACAGGTTAAGATAGAGTTACCATATAGCTCAGCAATTCTACTCCTGAGTATATACCCAACAGAAATAAAAGCATATACCTACCCAAAAACTTTGTATTATGTTTATAGGAGCATTGTTATAAATAGCCAAAAAGTAGGTATGACCCAAATATCTGTGGGTGAATAACCAAATAAAGAAAATATGGTATTATCTATACAATGGAATATTAGCCATAAAAATAAATACAGTCCTATGATATGTGTTACAACATGGGTAAATAATGAAAACATATGCTAAATGAGAAAAAACAAAGAAAAAATTTCACATTATATTTCTATAAAATGACTAGAATAGACAACTAAAGATAGAAAGTGGATTAGTCGTTACCAGGGAAATTGGGTGGGAGAATAAGAAATGACTGCTTGATGGAGATGGAGTTCTTTTGTGAAAGGGTGATAAAACTATTCTGGAATTTGATAGTGGTGACAGTTGTGTAGCATTGGAAATAGACTGAAAAACACTGAATTTTACACTTTAAATCGGTTAATACATTGAACTCTATGTTATGTAAATTTTAGCTGAATAAAACTATTTAACAAACAAAGAAAAATAGATTATGAAACAAGAGAAAGAATGAGGGAGCCCTACAGGCTCCAGGACAATGTGGGGGGCCTCAGAGGCCTCCTGTGCTTCCTGTTTGCCTCCACTGTTCTGAGGTATCCAGTTAACTCCCAAGGCCTCCTCATCCCAGCCTGGAAAATGACTTTAGCTCCACTTAAAAAAACAAACAAACAAACCAACCAAAGCTCTGACAGGGATGGTCTTGTCCTTGGGCCTCAGAGCAGTGGTCTGATGCTCTGCCACATTCTACAGTAGCCTGAGTGCTCAATCCCACAAACCCCCAGGCCACTTTGTGCTCTGAAAGACCTTCAGAGGATACAGAGCAATTTCCAAGGTCAACTCACTTCTTTAAGCCTTTGAAATTTAGGGGCCACCCAGGTCAATTATGTCAGTTTATAGAGGAAAAAAATGAGGTTTTCACTACTGTATTCCTCTCCATACTGGGTGTAGGGGGATTCTTCCTAATTTTAACTATGCACAGCAATGAATGCAGAAAACAAGTTTTTGTCCTCTGAAGGCTGTCCTGGGGATGGCCACAGCCCATGCAAATCCATGGGAACCTTGAGGTTCCCAAGCCATCGGACTGTTATCTTTTCCCATCCCCGTGTTATGGGTCTTGGGCATGTTACCAGGAGATGGGGTGCCCCTACCTTAGGGCAAAGCTGCCCCGATCCTCTCTTTCCTTTCTTCTTGTCACTCCATCAGTGTTAACTCATCTTCTGATCTTTAACCTGAGAAGTCTGTGTGTGTTTTTTTGTGTGTGTGCGCGCACAAGTGCACACGTGCGTGCGCACATGTGTGTTTATGCCCAAACCTGTACGCGTCTAATGGTGCAGACATGAGATTGCATCATATGATGAGAAAATTGGCAGGAATCCCCAGGATTTCAGGGATTTATTCCCAAAGCAAACCCCATGAGAGAGTTGAGCCCTGGCCTAGGATGTCAGAATGCTCTTTTATTCTCTGGACTCTGCCCACTTTATGTTCTCTGGGTCTCTGCTTCTCTCCAGATCCCAGTTTTCCAATTATCCAGTGAGGTGTTAGATGTCAAAGTGCTTAACCACAACTCAGCATGCACATGGTCCAAGCTGCCTGCCAACTAGGATGGATGTAGCAGGGCTGTAATCAGGGTGTGCCCAGATCTTCCTTACTCAAGCAGAAGTAGATGGGTTCTGCAATGGCCAGCTGGACCTTCTATCCAAGAAGGGTCGTGCACGCAGGATCTTTAAAGGCCCACAGACAATGGGTGCATGTGAGCCCCACCTCCATCCCCCACAGCTTCCCATGGAGCATACCAATTTTTCCCCTGTCCTCTGCATCTGGAAGGTGGTGACATCCTCACTGAACACATAGACTGATGGACCCTTCATGGTGGAGTAGTCCCACGAAGAGAATCTGAGATGGTATTAACTGTACAAGGGACTATGGGTGTGGGCCATGTGAAAGCACTAGAACTTCAGAATTAAATCTTCCCCACTGCAGCCCGTGGGGAAAAGAAAGAGAGATCAGACTGTTACTGTGTCTATGTAGAAAGAAATAGACATAAGAGACTCCATGTTGTTCTGTACTAAGAGAAATTCTTCTGCCTTGAGATGCTGTTAATCTGTAACTCTAGACCCAACCCTGTGCTTGCAGAGACAGGTGCTGTGTTGACTCAAGGTTTAATGGATTTAGGGCTATGCAGGATGTGCTTTGTTAAAAAAGTGCTTGATGAGTTCATGTCCTTTATAGGGACATGGATGAAACTGGAAACCATCATTCTCAGCAAACTATCGCAAGGACAAAAAACCAAACACCGCATGTTCTCACTCATAGGTGGGAATTGAACAATGAGAACACATGGACACAGGAAGGGGAATATCACTCACCGGGGACTGTTGTGGGGTGGGGGGAGGGGGGAGGTATAGCATTAGGAGATACACCTAATGCTAAATGACGAGTTAATGGGTGCAGCACACCAACATGGCACATGTATACATATGTAACAAACCTGCATGTTGTGCACATGTACCCTAAAACTTAAAAGTATAGTAATAAAAAAAAAAAAGTGCTTGAAGGCAGTATGCTTGTTAAAAGTCATCACCATTCTCTAATTTAAGTACCCAGGGACACAATACACTGCGGAAGGCCGCAGGGACCTCTGCCTAGGAAAGCCAGGTATTGTCCAAGATTTCTCCCCATGCGATAGCATTAGATATGGCCTCATGGGAAGGGAAAGACCTGACCATCCCCCAGCCTGATGCCTGTAAAGGGTCTGTGCTGAGGAGGATTAGTAAAAGAGGAAGACCTCTTTGCAGTTGAGATAAGAGGAAGGCATCTATCTCCTGCTCGTCCCTGGGCAATGGAATGTCTTGGTGTAAAACCTGATTGTATGTTCTATTTCCTGAGATAGGAGAAAACCAGCCTTAGGGCTGGAGGTGAGACATGCTAGCAGCAATACTGCTCTTTAATGCATCAAGATGTTTGTGTACATGCACATCAAAGCACAGCACCTTTCCTTAAACACAGAGATCTTTGTTCACATGTTTTCCTGCTGACCCTCTCCCCACTATTACCCTATTATCCTGCCACATCCCCCTCTCTGAGATGGTAGAGATAATAATCAATAAATACTGAGGGAGCTCAGAGACCAGTGCTGGTGCAGGTCCTCCTTATGCTGAGCGCCAGTCCCCTGGGCCCACTTTTCTTTCTCTATACTTTGTCTTTGTCTCTTATTTCTTTTCTCAGTCTCTCATTCCACCTGACGAGAAACACCTACAGGTGCGGAGGGGCAGGCTACCCCTTCAAAGCCTTCCACCACTATGCAGATAGGAAAATGTCTTAGGAAGGAGACATGTATTATCCAAGATTATACAAGGATTCCATGGCAAAGCTAGCACTTTGGTTAGGATTATATTTGCCCACATATAGAAGAAAACCCAATATAATAGTAGTGCAGACCAGAGAGAAAATGCTTTCTTTCTCATAAATAAGAATCTTAGAGCTGGGAATTGCATGTTGACTCTGATCTGTGCATCAAGGCAGTCAAAAATAATCTATCTTTTTGCTAATTGTTTTCTTTTTTTTTAACTTTTAAGTTTAGGGGTACATGTGCAGGATGTGCAGGTTTTGTTACATATGTAAACATGTGTCATGAAGGTTGGTTGTACAGATTATTTTATCACCCAGTCATTAAGCCTACTCTCCACTAGTTATTTTTTTCTGCTTCTCTCCCTCCTCTCACCCTCCAACTCCTGATAGCCCCCAGTGTGTGTTGTTCCCTTCTCTGTGTCTGGGTGTTCTCATCATCTAGCTCCCACTTATAAGTGAGAACATGTGGTACCTGGCTTTCTGTTCCTGTGTTAGTTTACTCAGGAAAATGGTCTCCAGCTCCATCCATCCATGTCCCTACAAAGGACATGATCCTGTTCCTTTTTATGGCTGCATAGTACTCCATGGTGTATGTGTAATACATTTCCTTCATCCAGTCTATTATTGATGAACATGTGGGTTGATTCAATGTCTTTGCTATTGTGAATAGGGCAGCAATAAATGTGTGCATGCATATGTCTTCATAACAGAATGACTTATATTCCTTTGGGTATATACTCAGTACTAAGATTGCTGAGTCAAATGGTATTTTTGTCTTTAGGTCTTTGAAGAATCACAACACAGTCTTCCACAATGGCTGAACTCATTTACACTCCAACCAACAGGGTAAAAATGTTCCTTTTCTCCACAACTTTGCCAGCATCTGCTATTTTTTGACCTTTTAATAATAGCCATTTTATTGATATAAAATGGTATCTCATTGTTTTTTGGATTTGCATTTCTCTGATGATCAGTGATGTTGAACTTTTTTTCATATGCTTGTTGGCTGCATATATGTCTTCTTTTGAGAAGTGTCTCTTCATGTGCTTTGCCCACGTTTTAATAAGGTTGTTTGTTTTTTCTTGTAAATTTAAGTTCCATATAGATGCTAGAAATTAGATCTTTGTCAGATGCATAGTTTGCAAAATTTTTCTCCCATTCCATACGTTGTCTGTTTATGCTGTTGACAGTTTATTTTGCTGTGCAGAACCTCTTTAGTTTAATTAGATCCCATTTGTCAATGTTTCCTTTGCTCCAATTGCTTTCGGCATCTTCATCATAAAATATTTGCCTGTGCCTGTGTCCTGAATGGTATTTCCTAGGTTGTCTTCCAAAGTTTTTATAATTTTGGGTTTTACATTTAACTTGTTAAACTATCTTGAGTTAATTTTTGTATATGGTGTTAGGAAGGAGTTCAGTTTCTTTCTTTCTTTTTTTTTTTAATTTTAGTTTAAGTTCCGGGATACAAGTGCAAAACATATAGGTTTGTTACAAAGGTATACATGTGCCATGGTGGTTTGCTGCACCTATCAACTCGTCATCCAGGCTTCAAGCACCACATGCATTAGCTATTTGTCCTAATGCTCTCCCTCCCCTCACCCCCCACTGTCTGACTAGCCCCAGTGTGTGTTGTTTCCCTCCCAGTGTCCATGTGTTCTTATTGTTCAACTCACACTTATGAGTGAGAACATGCCATGTTTGGTTTTCTGTCCTTGTGTTAGTTTCCTGAGAATGATGGAAGAAGGGGTTCAGTTTCAATTTTCTGCATATGGCTAGCCAGTTATTCCAGCATCATTTACTGAATAGGGAGCCCTTTTTCCATTGGTTGTTTTTGTCAGGTTTGTCAAAGGTCAGATAGTTGTAGGTGCGCAGTCTTATTTCTGGGTTCTCTATTCTGTTTCATTGGTCTACATGTCTGTTCTTGTACCAGCACCATACTGTTTTGGTTACTGTAGCCCCGTAGCATAGTTTGAAGTTGGGTAGCATGATGTCTCCAGCTTTGTTCTTTTTTGCTTAGGATTGTCTTGACTATTAAGGCTCTTTTTTGGTTTCATATAAATTTTAAAATAAATTTTTCTAGCTTTGTGAAAAATGTCAGTGGTAGTTTAATGGGAATAGTATTAAATCTGTAAGTTTCTTTGGGGAGCATGGCTATTTTAACAATATTAATTTTTCCTATCCATAAGCATGAAATGTTTTTCTATTTGTTTATGTCATCCCTGATTTCTTTGAGCAGTAGTTCACAGTTCTCCTTGTACAGACTTTTCACTTCCCTTGTTAGATGCATTCCTAGGTATTTTGTTCTTTTTGTGGCAATTGTGAATTGGAGTTCATTCATGATTTTCCTCTTGGATTGACCATTGTTGGTGTATAAGAATGCTAGTGATTTTTCTTTGGGAGGCCGAGGCGGGCGGATCACGAAGTCAGGAGATTGAGACCATCCTGGCTAACATGGTGAAACCCCGTCTCTACTAAAATTACAAAAAATTAGCCGGGCATGGTGGTGGGCACCTGTAGTCCCAGCTAGTTGGGAGGCTGAGGCAGAAGAATGGTGTGGACCCGGGAGGTGGAGCTTGCGGTGAGCCGAGATCGTGCCACTGCACTCCAGCTTGGGCAACAGAGCGAGACTCCTTTTCAAAAAAAAAGAATGCTAATGATTTTTGCACATTGATTTTGTATCTTGAGACTATGCTAAAGATGTCTATCAGCTTAAGAAGCTTTGGGGGTGAGACAATGGAGTTTTCTAGATATAAGATCATGTCATCTGCCATCAAGTATAGTTTAACTTCCTCTGTTTTGATTTGAATGCCTTTTATTTGTTTCTCTTGCCTGATTGCTCTGGCCAGTAACTTCCAATACTATCTTAAATAGGAGTGGTGAGAGAGGGCATCCTTGACCTGTGCTGGTTTTAAAGGGAAATGCTTTCAGCCTTTGCTCTTTCAGTATGATGTTGGTTGTGGGTTTGGCATATATGGCTTTTACTATTTTGAGGTATGTTTTCTCAATATCTCATTTATTGAGAGTTTTAAACATGAATGGATGTTGAATTTTATTGAAAGCTTTTTCTGCATCTATTGAGATAATCATGTGGTTTTTGTCTTTAGTTCTGTTTATGTGATGAATCGCATATTGATTTGTGTAGGTTGAAACAACCTTGCATCCCACAAATACAGCCTACTTGATTGTGGTGGATAAGATTTTTGATGCTGCTGGATTTGGATTACCAGTATTTTGTTGAGAATTTTTGCATCAATGTTCATCAAGAATATTGGCCTGAAGTTTCTTCTTGTGTCTGCCATGTTTTGGTACCAGTATAATGCTGGTCTCATAGAAAGAGTTAGGGAGAATACCTTTTGTTTCAATTTTTTGAAACAGTTTTAGTAGAAATTGTACCAGTTCTTCTTTGTATATCTGGGAGCATTCAGCTGTTAATCTTTCTGGTCCTGTGCTTTTTATGGTTGGCATGCTATTTATTGCTGCCTCAATTTCAGAGCATGTTATTTGTCTTTTGAGGGATTCAATTTCTTCCTGGTTTGTCTTGGGAGGATGTATGTGTTCAGAAATTTATCCATTTCTACTAAGTTTTTTAGCTTATGTGCATAGAGTTGTTTACAATATTCTCTAATGGTTATTTTTATTTCTGTGGAGTCAGTGGTAACTTATTATTTCTGATTGTGTTTATTTGAATTTTTGATTTTTTCTTTCTTATCATCTATCTAGTGGTCTATCTATACGATTTTTTTTAAAATCTCCTGAATTTATTGATCTTTTGAATGGTTTCTCATGTCTCTATTTCCTTTAGTTCAGGTCTGGTTTTTTTCTTGGCTATTTCTTGTCTTCTGCTAGCTCTCTGGTTTCTTTGCTCTTGTTTCTGTAATTATTTTAGTTGTGATGTTAAGTTGTTAACTTGAGATCTTTCTAGCTTTTTAATGTGGGCAGTTAGTGCTATAAATTTTCCTCTTAACCCTCCTTTAGCTGTGTCCCAGAGATTCTGGTATGTTTTGTCCTTTTTCGCATTGGTTTCAAAGAACTTCTTGATATTGGCCTTAATTTCATTATTTATCCAAAAGTCATTCAGGATCAGGTTATTCAATTTCCATGTAATTTTATGGTTTTCAGTAAATTTCTTCATCTTAAGTTCTAATTTGATTGTGCTGTGGTCTGAGACACTGTTTTTTATTATTTTAGTTCTTTCTATTTGCTGAGGAGTGTTTTACTTCTGACTATGTGACCAATTTTAGAGAAAGTGCCATGTGGTGATGAGAAGAATGTATATTCTGCTATTTTGGGGTAAACAGTTCTGTAAATATCTATCACATTTATTTGATCTAGAGCCAAGTTCAGGTCCTGAATATCTTTGTGAATTTTCTATCTCAATGAACTGTCTAATATTGTCAGTGGGGTGTTAAAGTCTCCCACTATTATTGTGTGGCGGTTTAAGTCTCTTTGAAGGTCTCTATGAGCTTGTTATATAAATCTGGGTACTCTTGGGTTGGGTGCATATATATTTAGGATAGTTAGTTCTTCTTATTGAATTGAACCCTTTGCCATTATGTAATGCCTCTCTTTGTTTTTGTTTTGTTTCATTTTAATCTGTGTTTGTTTAAAGTATGTTTTGTTGCCAACTAGGGTTGCAACCCCTTCTTGTTTCTGTTTTCAATTTGATTGGTAAAATTTCCTCCATCCCTTTATTTTTAACCTATATGTGTCATTGCATTTCAGAGGAGTGTTTTGAAGACAGCATACCAATGAGTCTTGGCTCTTTATTCACTTTATTTGTAGATTTGATCCTGTCATCTTGATGCTAGCTGTTTATTTTGTAGACTTGTTTAAGTGGTTGACATAGTGTCAGTGGTCTGTGTACTTCAGGGTGCTTTTGCAGTGGCTGGAAATAATTTTTTCTTTCCAAATTAGTGCTTCTTTCAAGATCTCTTGAAAGGCAGGTCTGGGGGCAATGAATTACCTCAGCATTTGCTTGTCTAAAAGGAATGTTATTTCTCCCTAGCTTAGGCTTAGTTTAGCCAGATACAAAATTCTGGGTTAAAATCAATTAGGAAAAGGGGAAGTTTTGCAGATGACATGATTGTATATCTAGAAAACCCCATCATCTCCTCAAGCTGATAAGCCCAAATCTCCTCAATCAAAATCAAGCCCAAAGTCTCCTCAAGCTGATAAGCAACTTCAGCAAAGTCTCAGGATACAAAATCAATGTACAAAAATCACAAGCATTCTTATACACCAATAACAGACAAACAGAGAGCCAAATCATAAGTGAACTCCCATTCACAATTGCTTCAAAGAGAATAAAATACCTAGGAATCCAACTTACAAGGGATGTGAAGGACCTCTTCAAGGAGAACTACAAACCACTGCTCAAGGAAATAAAAGAGGATACAAACAAATGGAAGAACATTCCATACTCATGGGTAGGAAGAATCAATATCATGAGAATGGCCATACTGCCCAAGGTAATTTATAGATTCAATGTCATCCCCATCAAGCTACCAATGACTTTCTTCACAGAATTGGAAAAAACTACCTTAAAGTTCATTTGGAACCAAAAAAGAGCCCTCATCACCAAGTCAATCCTAAGCCAAAAGAACAAAGCTGGAGGTATCACACTACCTGACTTCAAACTACACTACAAGGCTACAGTAACCAAAACAGCATGGTACTGGTACCAAAACAGAGATATAGACCAATGGAACAGAACAGAGCCCTCAGAAATAATGCCACATATCTACAACTATCTGATCTTTGACAAACCTGACAAAAACAAGAAATGGGGAAAGGATTCCCTATTTAATAAATGGTGCTGGGAAAACTGGCTAGCCATATGTAGAAAGCTGAAACTGGATCCCTTCCTTCCACCTTATACAAAAATTAATTCAAGATGGATTAAAGACTTAAATGTTAGACCTAAAATCATAAAAACCATAGAAGAAAACCTAGGCAATACCATTCAGGACATAGGCATGGGCAAGGACTTCATGACTAAAACACCAAAAGCAATGGCAACAAAAGCCAAAATCGACAAATAGGATCTAATTAAACTAAAGAGCTTCTGCACAGCAAAAGAAACTACCATGAGAGTGAACAGGCAACCTACAGAATGGGAGAAAATTTTTGTAACCTCCTCATCTGACAAAGGGCTAATATCTAGAATCTACAATGAACTCCAACAAATTTACAAGAAAAAAACAAAAACCCCATCAAAAAGTGGGCGAAGGATATGAACAGACACTTCTCAAAAGAAGATTTTTATGCAGCCAAAACACACATGAAAAAATGCTTATCATCACTGGCTATCAGAGAAATGCAAATCAAAACCACAATGAGATACCATCTCACACCAGTTAGAATGGCAATCATTAAAAAGTCAGGAAACAACAGGTGCTGGAGAGGATGTGGAGAAATAGGAACACTTTTACACTGTTGGTCGGACTGTAAACTAGTTCAACCATTGTGGAAGTCAATGTGGCGATTCCTCAGGGATCTAGAACTAGAAATATCATTTGACCCAGCCATCCCATTACTGGGTATATACCCAAAGGATTATAAATCATGCTGCTATAAAGACACATGCACACGTATGTTTATAGCGGCACTATTCACAATAGCAAAGACTTGGAACCAACCTAAATGTCCAACAGTGATAGACTGGATTAAGAAAATGTGGCACATATACACCATGGAATACTATGCAGCCATAAAAAAATGATGAGTTCATGTCCTTTGTAGGGACATGGATGAAACTGGAAACCATCATTCTCAGCAAACTATTGCAAGGACAAAAAACCAAACACCGCATGTTCTCACTCATATGTGGGAATTGAACAATGAGAAAACATGGACACAGGAAGGGGAACATCACACACCGGGGCCTGTTGTGGGGTGGGGGGAGGGGGGGAGGGATAGCATTAGGAGATATACCCAACGCTAAATGACGAGTTAATGGGTGCAGCACACCAACATGGCACATGTATACATATGTAACAAACAAAACTGCACATTGTGCACGTGTACCCTAAAAGTATAATAGTAATAAAATGTTTTTTAAAAAAAGAATGTTAAATATTGGCCCTCAATCTTTTTTAGCTTGTAGAGTTTTCAGTGAGAGGTCTGCTGTTAGTCTGATGGGCTTCACTTTGTAGGTCACCTGGCCTTTCTGTCTTGCTGCCCTTAATATTTTTTTTCGTTTTAACTTTGGGGAATCTGATAATTATATGTTTTGAGCATGATCTTTTCATGCAGTAGCCTACTGGGGTTCTCTGCATTTTCTGAATTTTAATGTTGACCTGTATAGCAAGGTTGGGGATGTTCTCATGGATGATATCCTGAAATATTTTTTAAAAATTGATTCTATTCTTCCCAGCTCTTTCAGGTACACCAAACAGTTATAAATTTGGTCTCTTTAGATAATCCCGTATTGCTCACAGGTTTTGTTCATTCCTTTTGATTCTTTTTTTTCTATTCTTGTCTGCCTGTCTTATTTCAGAAAGACAGTCTTCAAGAGCTGAGATTCTTCAGTGTACTTGGTCTATTCTGATATTAATATTTGTGATTGCATTATGAAATTCTCGTATTGTGTTTTTCAGCTCTGTCGGGTTGCTTAGATTCGTCTCTATCCAGGCTAATTTGTTTGTCAGCTCTTGCAGTGTTATATTGTAATTTTGAGCTTTCTTGCATTGAGTTAGAACATGCTCCTTTAGCTCAGTGAAGTTCATTTTTATCCACATTCTGGGGTCTACTTCTGTTATTCCAGCCATCTCGGCCTCAGCCCTATTCTAAACCCTTGTTGGAGAAGTAATGTCATTTGGAGGAGTGAGGGCACTGTAGCTTTTTGATTTTTTAGTATTCTTGTGCTGATCCTTTCTCATTGTTGTGTGCTTATCTACCTTTAATCTTTGAGGTTGCTGACCTTTGAATGGGATTTTTGTTTGTTTTCCTTTCAACTGTTTGGCCATGTTGTGTAGGGCTGTTGCAGTTCTTTGGGCATCTGCCCCAGTCTGTAGTCATCTAGGATTTTTCAGTATCTGAAGGTATCATTAGTGAAGGCTGTGAAACAACAAATCAGCCCACCCCTTTCTCTGGGAGGTCTATCTCAGGGGAGGTGCAGACCTGTTGCTGGCTTGAACGCACTGTAGGAGGTGACTGGAGACCCCATTTGGGAGGTCTCACCCAGCCAGAGGGAACAGGATTGGGGACCCACCTAAAGAAGCAGTCTAGCCCCACTTTCATAAAGCAGCCATGCTGTGCTGGGGTACCGCTTCTGCCCCTCATCAGGTTGGGCTCTCTAAAGCCTGGAGGCTGAAAAAGCTAAGTTGCTGAAACAGCAAAGTTGATGGCCCACCGCTATCTCTAGGAACTCTGTCCCAGAAAGTTTTCAAACTTCTGTTGGCCAGAGAACATCAGTGGAAGTGGCTGGAGGCCCTGGTTGGGAAGTCCTACTCAAAGATGAGGGGCATATCAGGGTCCTACCTAAAGAAGCAGTCTGATCACATCATGGTAGAGCCACTGTGCTGTGCTGGGGGATTGCTTCTGCCCCTGGATGGTTTGGGCTCTCCTAAGCCCACAGGCTGGAATGGCTGAGTTGTCCAAACAGCAAATGTGGTGGCCCACTTCTCCCACTGGACACTGCATCCAGGGAGAAATCAAAACTCTGTCTGCCAGAGAATATGGAAGGGGCTGGCTGGAGGTGCCAGTAGGAGGCCCCACACTGAGATAAAAAATGTGTCAGGGTCCCACTTAAAGAAGCAGTCTGGCCACATTTTGGTAGAGCACTGTGCTGTGCCAGGGCTTCCCTTCATCTGCCATCAATTTTGCTTGGACTCTCCTAAACCCACAGGCTGGAAAGGCTGAGTCATCCAAACAGCAAGTATGGCAGTCTGCCTCTGTCTCCAGAACTTTGTCTCATCCCAGGTAGGTACAACACTGTTACTGGGGGCTGGCTGGAATTCCAAGCCAGTGGGTTCTTATCCTGTGAGGCATCATGGATGTGGGGCCCACAGACTGATGTTGCTCATCCCTGTGGTTTAAGCCTCCTTTCTGGGATTTTTATGGTGGTCTCACCTCCTGTTTTGTCTGAGTTGCAGTCACCTTTGCTGGAGATCCTGGAGCCGGAGTGTGTAAAGCTTCTGAGATTCTATTTGTCTGAGCAGTTTCTCTGGCAAGACCATGCAGCTCTGTGTGTCAGACCAAAGGCCCTGGTGAAATGGGTTCATGAGAAGATCTCCTGACCTGAGGGATAAAAAGGTCCATTGGAGAAGTGTGGTTTCATAGGGTCACACATTTACCCACCACTTCCCTGGACAGGTTAGGTTCCCTTTGCTCTGTGTCACTTCTGGGTGGGCAGTTGCCATGCCCTGCTCTTCTGCATTCTGCATGGGTTGAGTTGTTTCCTTCATTATTCCCAGTGCAAATACCTGGGTGTTTCAGCTGAAGGTGTTGTATTTACTCTCCTCCTTTATTTCCTTTCCATGAGAGCCACACACCATATTACTTCTAGTCAGCCATCTTGGCACCCTTCTCTGCTGCAATATTTCAGTAGATGGTTTTTATCCTGTAGGCTGTCTCATGGGCCAAGATGGCTGTAGGACCGTCAGCCTGCACCAGCAACCATGTGCATTTCAAAGAGCAAGAAGGAGGAAAGATGCAAGGTCAAAGTGGCTCACACAGCTGTGTCAGCTCCATCTGAAGAGTCTCCCCAAAGTCCCGTCAATACTTCTGGTTACACCCAATTGTCTTGAATGTTTTCTAGTCATTATTAGCTTCAACAGGGGTCAGGAACTATAACCTTTGTGTATGGTAAGTTGCTGTTTGAATAAAACTGAATCTCTGTTTTTAAGAAAGAAAGAAAAATAAAAACTATGGCAATAACCAGTGCTCTTTTTCTGCACTAAATTCAAAGATAACAAGGAGAAAATGGAGTTTGTCTCGGGTGAAGTGGCACTTATTTTCCAAGCAAAGCCTCTTTTGGTGTTTATTTATTTTCAGATCAGATGGGAAAAAGTCTTGGTTCTGACAAGCACTCTTTTTATGACCAAAGGTTAGTTAAGCTTAACTTAACTCTCTTCTTGACTTAATCAGCCTTGGCTTGTTGCCCTGCTCCTGGTCTGAGAAGCTTATTTTCAGAAATCCTGCTAAGATCGCTTAGTAAAAATCCACATATTTTTTACATCTACTGAAATCCTCATTCCCCTTCCCTGATATTTAAGTCCTTAGCCTGCCTGTAGCCAGAATTCTGTTACAAAAAAAATTCCTCCTCCTTTGGTATTTTATCAAATTTATTTCAGTAATTTTTTATCCACTGATTTATTTGCTTATTGATTATAAATCCTGAGTTGTCTGTGTTCAGAGTTATGATCAATTTGTGAACCGTATTACAGTGGCCATAACATCTACTGCAATAGTGTTAAAGTGTTTCTTCTGAATTTTTAACAAATGTCACAGTTTTTTTGATTTGACAGTTTCCCAACGGGATGTTTGAGTATAAAACCAGTTTTCAGTTCCCTCCCAAAAATGATGTCAACCACTGTGTAGTTGTATCTGCCTGACCCTTGTGTGTCTAAAAAAGTATGTTCTTATTTAAAGGGGTGAGGGTGGAAGATTATAGAGCTAACATTTTTCTAAAATGCTGAGTCATAATTGAAACCATACAAATAAAAAAGGTAGAATGCTTGGATTCCAACATTTTTAACCCTGAGGATACTTCGATGTCCATGATCCATATTACTGTGAAGATAATGCAAAAAAAGAAAACTGATGATTAAAATTGAACATGGTACAACGTATCATTGACTAAAAACTAACATGAGAGAAAAATATTCTCAAAAACATTTGGGTATCCACAATTTGACCCAGGGAAGTTGACTGGGTAGATATAATGGTCCATATAGAAAATGTATAGAAGCAGAATCTGTAAATTATGATGTGAAAAAGTCAGATAATTTTTATTTAAATATAGTGATCATGATAACAATAATTCAGTTGAATTAAAAATTAGAACAGATTAACTTGAATTTGTTGTTTTATAAAATATAAATAATGGAGTTAAAATGTCATATATGAGTTTGCTCCGGAAAAAACATTCTCAAATAAATAAAATCTGATTTTATTTGATTATTTGACTGTTTTTATCTGTTTATTAAACCCATAATAAAACTATTTTGTGTGGTTCAAATTCTCTAACATAACATACTATGGTCAAAATGAAAGGGTAAAAGTTGCAAGACCAACTTAACATTTGTCATCTTAAATGTACTATAAGGATGCCTTTTAAATTAATTCAGTGGTTAGGTTTTTAAGTGCATAGTTTAGGTTATACTGAAGTGTCAAATACCATCCCCGTAATTTGCAGTAGATTAACAGCATACTTTAGCACACATAACAGTGTTGTTGGGTGACCAAGTTGAAAAAACACCTCCTTTCAAGTGGTAATTCAGGAACTCAGAGTTTTTTCATTATTTGCCTTCACCATCCATGAGTCTTGGTTGCCCTTTGTGTTCAGTCCCCTTAAAATAAAGTACTTTAAGAAATTCATGTGGGAAGATTTAATGGACTCAACTCAATGTGGCTCACATCTGTCTCACTCCATCAGCATTATCAATAACTGGTCACATTTCCACATCTAATGCAAAGGAGGTTAAGAAATGTAATTCATCTGTGCCTAACAAAAGGGAGAATAGATTTTTATGAACGACAAGAGTTTTCTGTTACAGTATGTCAGTCATATGGATTTACTGTGTTTCTCAAATATTTATTGAACATCTATTATAGCCAAGTACTGTGATAAGGGCTGAAGGGAGGACAGAGAGCTGAGACAGCACAGTCCTAGTCTGAGAGAAACTCACAGTCTAAGAAAATAAGAAAATACATGGTATGAAGTGCCTGCTGTCATAAGAAAGAAAAGAATAATGTGAAAAGGCTCTGAAAGTTTAGTTAATTATTCTACTTTGGGAAACTTCCTGAAGATGATAGCAAGTAAGATCCACTCTCAGAGATAAGTAAGACTTAGTTGATAGAGAAAGATGAATGCAGAAATAGTTGAGCAATGGCAGGGTGATAGGATGACAGAGGTGGCTACCATAACATGGGACAGAAAGCTTTATTTTTCTTAACTTGGCAGTAGGGTGGGGTAGGGTTGGAATTATCCCAAAGTCAATCCTTACTCAAAGTGAATCTTTTCACTTATCTCACTCATGTTGGAACAGTTCTACAAGCTCTTGTGAGACTGTATTGTACACTGTGGGGGTGAAGAACAGAGTGTGGGTGACTCCTACCTGCATAGAATTTAATATCCCATTTGTCTCAATATAGCCAGTGCCAAGAGTCATTTACATAGAAGTTTCAAATGCTTGAGAGAGACTGGCCTCTGAACTAAAAGGAGATCTCTGTCTGGACACAGGTGGAACTGTAAAATGTTCACTCTTTATCCCCAGTTCATTTTCATAGAATTCTTCATACCTGTTTCTATGAGGAATGAACTGGATGTGTTTGAAGACAAGCTGAAGAGCTACGTTACCTCTGTGAACAAAGTGGGGATGCTGGCTCCATTAACCCTGCAGGTTAAAAAGCTGATCAACATCACCACAGGTGACATTATTTTACCTCTACTGTGTGGAATCATGAGAGTGGGACCTGTACCTGGTGGCAGGTGCACACCTGTAGTCAGTATTGCTGCTAGTCTTGGTGCAACTTGGCTGAGGTTACTTTCCTGATAGATAAATGTGTTCCAGCTCATTTATGCTTCTCTGGATTCCCTAGGAATACAAAGAGGTCAGGACCCAGGCCATATTTTGTAAACATGTTTAAGGCTAAATTAAAATTTGAACATGCTCTAAGAATTTTTTTTCAATAGCCTGTTTATTTTTAATGCCTATTGGAGTAATTGAAATGAATATTTAATTTCAAATTTGGACAAAATAAAACACCAAACATTGTTTTTTCATTAAGATGGTAAAGAAAGTTTATTTATATCTTTTGAACTTTGTCTTAAATTCATTTGTATCTTAAAACGGAAGCTTTCTTTGAAAACTACATATTCTAGCTCACTGCCCATGAATGGAAAGTTATTAACTATTCCCCAGTGAGGAAGCGTCTTCTAAAATGGGGCTAAAATACATGAAATAAATGGTTTCCAATAGCTCCTGCAGCTTTGCCAAGTCCATGTCAAAAAATTACATGTATGGGTTTATTTCCTGACCTTTAATTCTATTCCATTAATGTGTATGTATTGATCTTGGATCCTACAACTTTGCAGAATTTGATTATTAGTGTTAACAGTTCTATTGTTATTAATTAGGATTTTAATTATATGTATAAAATTATAACATCTATATATAGAAATAAGCTTTTTCTTTTCCAATTGGAGTGTTTCTGTTTTTGTGTTGTCCAATTGTTCTGGCCAGATTTCTATTACAATGTTCATCAGAAGTGAGGAATGCAGGTATCCTTGTCTTGTTCCCGATTTTAGGGAGAAAGCTTTTAGTCTTTCATCATTGCATATAATGGTAGTTTTGAGTTTTTTATACATGCCTTTTATTATGTTGAGGAAGTTTTAGTCTATATCTAGTTTACTAAATGCTCTTATCATAAAAGAGTTTTGGATTATGCCAAATTTTTTCTCTATCAATTGACATAATCATGTTTTTTGTAAAATTCATTCTATTGAATTGGTATATTGCATTGATTGCAATTTTTAAAGAATTTGAGAAAAATTGTAGTTACAGCTTTTAATGTTTAAAACAATTTATCAGTGAAGCCATCTGGTTCCAGACTTTGCTTAGTTAGTATGTTTTTGATAACTTATGCAGTCTTTTACTTATTACAAATGGTATTAGAGTTATTCAGAGAAATAGAAGCAGTAGAATAAATATCTATGTCTATACTATATCTTTGTGTGTGTGTTCATCTATGTATATATGTTAATATATGAGACAGAGCCCTTTAGAGTTGTCATGGTGGTGTCTGGGCAGGGGTCCTTCATCAGCCATCTCTGGGCTGGTTTGGAGAACCTTCTGCTCTTCCACTCACCTCATTTCAATGCTGGCCCTTGTTGGCAGCAGCAAGCTTCTGGCCTTCAAGAGAGTAAACAGAGTTACCCCACTAACACCTTTTTGCCAATCTCCTGTGTGGAGCTCTGCAAAGACAGTAACTGGTAGACAGACCTGGAAGCCTCAGAGCTATTCCTGGCCATCACTGCTGCTCCTCATACCCCATTCAACCTTCTGCTCCCCAGATTAGGCATAGACTTACGTCTACACAGAACTACAGCCTTGGAAAGTGCCAGATGACAGCTCCAGGGCTCAGAACAATCATTGCACCAGCACTTGCCTCCCTACTTTGCCAGCCATGACCAGGTGTGTAAACATGATGAGCCACCAGGATTCTAACCTCCCAACAATCTCTTCCTGTTCAGGATGAGCCAGCCCCACATGACATTCCCCTACACACCATATTTGACATTAAATATTTATCCTTTTGTATTTGGCTTATTTTACATAGTATAACGTCTTCAAGGTTCATCCATGTTGTAGCATGCATCAGGATTGCATTTTTTTTTTTTTTTTTTTTTGAGATGGAGTCTCTCTTTATCACCCAGGCTGGAGCACACAGCAATGCAATCCTGACTCGCTGCTGCCTCAACTTCCCCGGGCTCAGGTGATTCTCCTACCTCAGATGATCCTCCCTGTGGATGGGACTAGAAGGACACACCATTAAGCCCAGTAAATTTTTGTACTTTTTGTAGAGCTGGGATTTTGCTATGTTGCACAGGCTGATCTCAAACTCCTAGACTCAAGAGATTCTCTCATCTTTGCCTCCCAAAGTTTGGGGATTATAAGCATAAGCCACCACACTCATCAGCAGTGCACTCATTTTAAGGTTAAATAATATTCCATTGTACGTATATACCATATTTTCTGTATCTGTTTATTTCTTAGAAGATATCTGGGTTTGTTTTTACATTTAGTACTATAAATGATGCTTCTATAAAAAGTGATGTGAAAGTATCGGTGCATAAGTGAATAAAATTTTAAAACCTGAACACATCTCTGCATGCAGTTCTTAGACTGAATAACAGAGGCCAGACGTGGTGGCTCACACCTGTAATCCCAGAATTCTGGGAGGCTGAGGTGGGCAGATTGCTTGAGCTCAGGAGTTTGAGACCAGCCTGGGCAACATGGAGGAATCCCATCTCTACTAAAAGTACAAAAATTTGCTGGGCATGGTGGTACATGTTGATAGTCCCATCTATTCGGGAGACTGAGGCACAAGAATTGCTTAAGCCCTAGAGGCAGAGGTTGCAGCTTAAGTCCCTGCTTTTAATTATTTTGGAGATACACCTGTAATGGAATTGCTGGAACATACAGTAATTCTATGTAGAACTTTCTGATAAACTGCCAAACTATTTTTCACAGTCGATAAACCATTTTATATTCTCACCAGCAATACACCAGGCTTTCACTTCCTCCACATCCTAGCTAATACTTGTTCTTTTTCATTTCTGTTGTTTTGTTTTTTATATAGTCACCCTAATATGCATAAAGTGATATGTCATTGTGGTTTTGCATCCTAAGGAGGCAACCTACTTTATCATGATGGATTATCTTTTTGATGTGCTGCTGGATTCGGTTTGCAAGTATTTTGGTGAGAAGTTTTGCATTAATGTTCATCAAGGACATTGGCCTAAAGTTTTCTATTTTCATTGTGTCTCTGCCAGGGTTTGGTGTCAAGATGATGCTGCCCTCATGGAATGAGTTGGGGAGGAGACTCTCCTTAATTTTTGGGGATAGTTTCTGTAGGAATTGTACCAGCTCTTCTTTATACATTTGGTAGAATTTGGCTGCAAATCCATAAGATCCGGGGCTTTTTTTGATTGGCAAGCTACTTATTACTGATGCAATTTCAGAGCTTGTTATTGGTCTGCTCATGGAATCAATGTCTTCCTGGCCCTGTCTTGGGAGGGCATGTGTGTCCAGGAATTTATCTATCTCTTCTAAGTTTCCTAGTTTGTGTGTATAGAGGTGTTCACAGTACTAGTACTGACCCTACAGAAATAAAAACAACCATCAGAAACCACTAAAGTTTTAACATTTATTTTCATATCTTGAATCCATTTTTATTTAATTTTTGTACATGGAATGTGATAAAGATTCAACTTTACTTTTTTGTTGTTTTGAGACAGAGTTTCGTGTCACCCAGGCTGGAGTGCAATGGTGTGATCTCAGCTCACTGCAACTTCCACCTCCCAGGTTCAAGCAATTCTCCTGCTTCAGCCTCCCAAGTAGCTGGGATTACAGGCACCTGCCACAACGCCTGGCTAATTTTTGTATTTTTAGTAGAGATGGGGTTTCACCATGTTGGCCAGGCTGATCTTGAACTCCTGACCTCAGGTGATCCACCTGCCTTGGCCTCCCAAAATGCTGGGATTACAGGCGTGAGCCACCACACCCGGCCAACTTTACTGTTTTAAATGTGGACTTGTTTTCCGAGAATCACTTGTTGAACAGAGTCCCTTTCTTTACATAATGGTTTAGGCACCCTTGTCAAAAGGCAACCAATAATTTATGCAAGGTTTTTTCTTCTGGGTTATCTATTCTATTTCTTTGATCTCTATCCTTGTTCTTATACCAGTATCAAACTGTTCTAATTACAGTAGCTTTGTGTGTTCTGAAATTTAAAATTCTGAGCCTTTCACTTTGTTCTTTTCAAGATTATTTTGGCCATTCAGAGTACCTTCAAATTCCATATAAATTTTAGAATGGGCTATTCCGTTTATGCAGAAAAAAAGTTGGAAAAAATAAAAAGTTGGGATTACATTTGTACACTACTTTGGGTAATATTGTCATCTTAACATTATTAAGTCTTCCAGTCCATGAACATGGAATTCCTTGCCACTTATTTAAGTCTATTTCAGAAATATTCCCATCCTGTAGTCTTCATTGCACAGGTTTTTACTTCCTTTTTAAATTTATTGCTAAGTATTATATTATTTTAATGTTGTTGCAAACAATTGTTTTCTTAATTTCCTTTCAAATAGTTCCTTGTTGGTATATGGAAATGCAGTTTATATTTCTGTGTTGTAAAAATAATTATTTTGTCTTTCAAATCTAGATTAGTGATTCATTCAGAATAAATATGCTGTATACATTGGTAGTCATTTAACTTTTTACAATAAGCTGACCAATTTCAGCATGTTCTAAATATGTAAAAATGTTAAATTGTGTTTTATTTTCATTTACTCTCAGCTGTCATTCATTCACTCACCCAGAATTACATTACTTCACACATAGAACTTCCATTACTGTAAAGTCCCTGGTAATTGTATTTCTTCCTGTATCTTTCAATCTTTAGCAATTCCACAACACAAAACAACCAAAGTTAGTCTTTATGTCAAAAATCTTCAATGGATATTTTTCATCAGAGGATTCCTTAGTGCAACATTTAATGGAATGGATGCATGCTGCTGAGATATAATTCTCCAAAAGTCTCTTAGAGTTTGTTGTTTTGTTATTTATTACATCATATATCTGTCCTGTTCCAGATTATTTTTCAAAGATTTTTGTACACAAATAGCCTGGAAAAAGAGTAGTAGTTTTTCTCTTCAGGTGAATGACAGATAAATTACTCAACCAATATAATAAAGACAATGTTTGTCTGTGAGGCAAAGATTGGACAGGTTTGCATGTGAACTACTTTATAAAGATTAGGGTTTCTTTATCTTGAGATTACTTGGCTGTGACACAAATCTTTCCCATGTGCAATGTCCATCTGAGCCTTTTGAAATCCCTTTTAAAAATCGAGTATAGACAAGGAGAACTAATACAAATATGAAGCTTTTGCCTTCAGTTATGTAGAAAATAAGTAAATATTTTTGTCATACTTAAGTGTCTCATGCCTTTTACCAGCATCCATGAAACTGGAAGGTTTATAGGTTGGTTTACAAATAAGGTAGAATCTATGATCCTTCACAATTATTTAGTTTTGGTGATGAAAATGTGAGCTGAGATAAACACAACTTTCTAAAAGGGGGAGAGAAACAAATACTTGAAGAGTTTGCAAGGGAATATGAGAAGTCTCCCTAGGTCCAACAGCAAATTCTCTGAGCCAAGTGGTTAGTGAGGTGAAACAAGGGCTCTACACTCTGCTGTCTGCTAAAGAGGCTGATGTGTGGGAGGATTAAAACTAGGAGCCTGAGTGCTTTGCATGTTCATGTTTCTCCTGCTGGAAGGATCAAGCAGTCTTTAAAGCTGATGTTGAGGCTTGGATGAGTCCAAAACACTAGAAGTTTATGCGGTTGAGCTATGAGCAGTCTAGAGGCTGCTAAAAGCTGAATTAAATGGGTCTTGTTAGTGCTTTTTTTTTTTTTTCTTTTTTTTTTTTTTTGAGATGGAGTTTCATGCTTTTCGCCCAGGCTGGAGAGCAATGGTGCAATCTCAGCTCACTGCAACTTCCGCCTCTCAGGTTCAAGTGATTCTTCTGCCTCAGCCTCCTTAGAGCTGGGATTACAGGCACCTGCCACCACACCCAGCTAATTTTTGTGTTTTTAGTAGAGACTGGGTTTCACCATATTGTCCAGGCTGGTCTCGAACTCCTGACCTTGGGTGATCCACCCGCCTTGGCCTCCCAAAGTGCTGGGATTACAGGCCTGAACCACCGCGCCCAGCCGTTAGTCCCTTCTTTACCCAGATGAAAGTGCTCACTCCCTCTGCACTCCTAAATTTTTTCCTTCATCTATAGCCAACTTAAGCAACTTTAAATATTAAACTACATAGGACTGGAGATTTGGAGGGGGAAACTCAAACTTTTATAGTTCTGTTAGATACAGGTATCCAATTTACCATTCCGTGTAGTCTCCTAGGGTGCACAGGGAGATATAGGTACAAGGGTGGGTGGAAGTGCTGACGAGTGTAGGGTCAAGAATGATTACAAAGTGGCAGAAAGTAAAAAGTTCTTAATCCTGGGTACTCTTAAAATGTAAGGCATCACAGACCTTAGTATAGCAAACCAAGAGAGAAAAAAATCTACCAACCACCCAATCCCTCTGCATTCTAATCACTTCTGGCTCCTTGCGCCCTCATGCTCCTGCCCAGGGGATAGTGCTATCCTACTTTAGCCCTTACCTCAAACAAATATTAAACACTACAGTCTGTGCTTACATAGAAAAAGCTGAGCAGAGGAAAAAATAAGTTGGGTTAATTCCACACATGCTTCATGACTCTCATAAATTACAAACTGTAGGGTGGACATATTAACAATGAGAGTTCTGTAAACATAGATTTTATTTTATTTATCTTATTTTATTTTATTTTATTTTATTTTAATGTTTGAGAGAGGGTCTCACTTTCACCCAGGTTGAAGTGCAGTGGTGTAATCTCAGCTCAATGCAAACTTCATCTCCTGGGCTCAAGTGATCCTCCCAAATAGCTGTGACTATGGATGTGCACCATCACACTCGGGTAATTTTTTGACTTTTTGTAGAGATGTGGTTTTGCCATGTAGCCCAAGGTAGTCTCAAACTCCTGAGCTCAACTGATCCATTCACCTCAGTCTCCAAAAGTGCTAGGATTACAGGAGTGAGCCATCGCACCTGGCAGAGTTCTGTAAGTATAGATTTTAATGAGCATTATGTGGCAATAGATGTTCTTAGATTTATAGACATAAATATTTAATTGATATTAAGTACAACCCCAAGGCTCTTTTTTTAAAATTCTCTGATTACTACTGTGAGTTAGGCAAGTCAAGTCAGATCCTTCTGCTTTGACTGATGATAAAAATAGGCAGAGACTGTGGGTCACCAGGCAGTGGGGAGCAGAGAAAAAAGTTTGGACTGTACTTCATTGATCTATTTCTTCTCTGATTGGCACTTTTCTGTCTCTCCACAAAGTTCAACAAGTTGTGATTTTTCATAGTTTGTGTCTGAAGTATCCAGAAATGTTATTAGGTTCCAGCTGAGCTTTGCCTTTGGAATACTTTACTATCTGTTGTCTACAGAAGAAAATATATGCAGCTATTTAAGGACATATTATGTGCCAAGCACTGTGTTAAGCAGTAGCTTACAGGTGCGAGTTGACTTAATCTTTAGGGAAACTCAAGGATCAATGGACTCATTATTCCAATTTTACATAGGAGGATAAAATGTTGTCTCATTGTGAGTGGCTGCTTAGAAAGAATAAATGAATAACCAAAGCTACATGGCTGGTAAGTGGTAAACTGGAATCTCAAAAACCAATTATTTAATCCTATCATTTTGGCAAGCTGAGCAGCCCCTTGCCAGTGGTCTAAAACAATGCCAGGAAAAGAGAGGGTGGCAATTGTGCATTTGATAAACAGGTAAAAGCCTGGTGTTGATATTCAGAAAAAAAACTATTCAATTATTGTAACACTTGACATCCATTTTTAACTTAATGCAGCGCATAAAAGTGTTTACAAAAGTTGCACATGCTTTTGAGATCAACATTTGGGAGGGATTTACATAGAATATACATTTACCTTAAAAAACATGCTTAGCCACTGGTAACTCTATGTCTGTCAAATTAGGTGTTTCAACTAAGAATGAGATTGCTAATTATGTTTTTAATATATTTTAAATAAGTTCAGTCATTACTATTCAGTGATCACTAATAACAGGTTGGATACATCTTAGACCAGATAGCACATGTGTGAGTGTGAGTGTGTGTGTGTAATGCATATTTTGCCTATGTTTCTGTATATAATATATATTTTATCTATATATTATAAATAATATATACATAATATATAGCATATGCAAAGATAATACACGTATATATATTACATGACGAAAACATGTATTCTCTTTGTATTAGTGTTTAATTTACTAGTGTCCAGAAGAAAGAATACATTTCACAAGTAAAATTAAAGCACTACTTTTTTTTTTTTTTTTTTTTTTTTTTTTTTGAGATGGAGTCTCGCTTTGTCGCCCAGGCTGGAGTGCAGTGGCCCGATCTTGGCTCAATGCAACCTCCCCCTCCCAGGTTCAAGCAATTCTCCTGCCTCAGCCTCCCGAGTAGCTGTGACTACAGGCACCTGCCACCACGCCCAGCTAATTTTTTTGTATTTTTAGTAGAGTAAGTAAAATTAACAAGAACATAATTTATTTTTTTGTATATTTTTGTATATTTCTCTATTGTTTTTCCCATCAGGTTTTAATCTTTATTTACAAACTCTTACCGGCTGGTCCTGGTGGCTTATGCCTGTAATCCCAAAACTTTGGGACCCCAAGGCAGGTGGATCACCTGAGGTCAAGAGTTCAAGACCGGCCTGGACAACATGGTGAAACCCTGTCTCTACTAAAAATGCAAAAAATTAGTCAGGTATTGTGGCAGGTGCCTGTAATCCCAGCGACTCTGGAGGCTGAGGCAGGTAAATCACTTGAACATGGAAGGCGGAAGTTTCAGTGAGCTGAGATTGTACCATTCCACTCCAGCATGGGCAATAAGAGTGAAACTCCATCTCAAAAAAAAAAAAAAAAAGGAAAAAGAAAAAAAAAATAGAAACTCTTGTCTTTTTAAAGATCTATTCCAGACTCTCCACCCAAACTCAATTACCAAAACTGTAGGTTTCTGAGGTTTTTGATTTTCATTCCTGACTCCTGAATAGCACCTCTGAACCCACCTAGGGCCTGGAGAGCCTTGCCAAACTGAAGGGGGAAATACAGGCCTGGCTGGCTTTTTCACCTGCTGATTGTAGAGCCACAGCATCTTGAGTGAACATAGGGAGTAACCAGGAAGCTGTAACAGCAGGCATTGGGTGGGACCAAGCACTCTGCTGGATTCAGGTCTGACCTAATGCAGTCATAGTTGTGATGGCCACAGAGATGCACTTTCATGTGTCTCAGAACACACACACACACACACACACACACACAGAAACTCTATTTGTTTGGGAGAAAGTAAGGGAAGAAAAGAAGAATCTCTGCCTGGTAATTCAGAAAATTCTCCTGGATCTTGTCCAAGACAATCTTGTTCAAAGCCATCAAGGTAGTACCTCTGTGAGTCTGCAAGAACCACATTGTTACTGGGCTTGAGGAGTCCCCTAAAGTAGAAAAATCTTAGATCACAACACCCAAGTCCTTTCAAATATCTCTGAAGCCTTCCCAAGAACAATGACTACAAACAATCCCAGGGAGTGTTGACTACAACAAATATCAAAATCTTCAATAGTGAGACACCCACAAAGATCTACTGGCATCAACAAATGATTTAAAATAATACTTAACCAAATGAACTAAAAAAGGAACCAGGGACCAATCCTGCAGAAACAGAAATATGTGATTTTCCTGATAGAAAATTCAAAATGGCTGTGTCAAGGAAACAAAGAAATTCAAGATAACAAAGAGAAGGAATTCAGAATTCTCTCAGATATATTAAACATGCAGAAAAAAATAATTTTAAAAAGAGTCAAGGAGAAATTTTGGAGATACAAATGCAATGCAATAACTGAAGAATGCATCAGAGTCTTTTAATGGTAGTATTGATCAAGCAGAAGAAAGAATTAGTGAGCCTTAAGACAGGCTATTTGAAAATACAGAGTCAGAGGAGACAAAAGAAAAAAGAATAAACAACTCAGTGTAGATCTCAGTCCAAGGCTGAGGACATGAGAACCTGGAATTTCACTTGTATAAGTCCTGGAGTCAAAAGGCCAAAGAGCCTGGAGTTCTGATATATAAGGATAGGAAAAGAAGAGTGTGCCCGAATAGGGAGGGAGGGAGGGAGAGAGAGAGAGAGAGAGAGAGAGCAATTCTTCTATATTGTCTTTTCAATTTGTTTTTAATTTTATTTTTGAGATGGAGTTTCACTCTTGTTGCCCAGGCTGGAGTACAGTGGTGTGATCTCGGCTCACTGCAACCTCCTCGCCCCGGGTTCAAGCTATTTTCCTGCTTCAGCCTGCCAAGTAGCAGGTATTACAGGTGCCTGCCACCATGCCCAGTAAATTTTTTGTATTTTTAATAGAGACGGGGTTACAACACGTTGGCCAGGCTGGTCTCGAACTCCTGACCTCAGGTGATCCACCCACCTCGGCCTCCCAAAGTGCTGGTATTACAGGTATTAGCCACCACACCCAGCCTTTCTTCCTTTTTTATCTTGGCTCTTTACTAATTGGATGGTTTCTGCCCACATTAAGAATGAGTCTTTCCCACTTAGTCCACTGAAACTCTCATGCTAATCTCTTCTGTAAACACCTTCAGAGACACAAAAAATAATACTTTAACTGTTTTCCAGGCGTTTTTCTTTTCAGACAGGGTCTTGATCTGTCACCCAGGCTGGAGTGCAGTGGTGTAATCATTGCTTACTACAGCCTTGACTCCCTGTGCTCAAGCAATTCTCCCACTTCAGCCTCCTGAGTACCTGAGATCACAGGTACTGGCCATGATGCTCAGCTAATCTTTTTTCTTTTATGTTTTGTAGAGACAGAATCTTATCTTGCTGTTCTTGAGCTCCTAGGCTCAAGCAACTGCTCCTCAGGCTCCCAAAGTGCTGAGGTTACAGGCATGAACCACCATGTATGCTTGGCAGTCTCCAGGTATTCCTTAATTTACTGAAGTTGACAACTAAAATTAATTTTTATAAGTCCACCACTCATCACCTTGACACTTATACATATGCCCTTATATCATACCTAATTTCCAAATGAAGACAAAAACAAGGTAATAGTTTTAACAAATATAAAGCATCTATTCCAAGAACAACAAAAACTGTAACAATATCTTTTCCAGAAGATGAGGTAAAGCTCTTGGACAATGTTTACTTTTTTCCTGATTAAAGACTATGATATAAAATTAACAATATTTAAATACTGACATAAAAATAATAAACATTGTATTACATAACAAAGAATAATAGAAGAGCAAAAACAACAACATTTGCTTAATATATATCTATAGAAACATGAACATAGTCTTAACTATATAGGAAGACCATCCTCATGGCAGTTATAGTCCTCATTTCTATCACTGGTCATTTGGTTGTAGCTTGTATTTGTAACAGCTTTCTTCTGTCCACTCCATATTACATTTAACAAGCACCTAAGCTGGTTATGGTTCTTTACTCAGAGTTGTGACCCAAATTTTATTCCTAATGTTTCTTGGCTGTTTTTAGTTTTTCCTGGATTGGGTTCTTGTAATTTCCCATTGACCTTAATTACAGTTCATTCTAATACTATGTATTTCAGACATACTTTTCATTATTCCATTGTGGATTAGTATTCTAATTTTTCCCTTGGTATTCCAGATTTATCACCCCAGGTAACACTATAACTCCCTTCTAAGTCTGTTGACTGAGAGGCATGAGAAACACAAAGTGGCACAGTGGCATTCTTAACTTTCAGTTCAATTTAATAACTTTTAAAATCTTTTGTTGGAAGCAGTACTTCCTCTGGAACTGAGACCTCTAGGCCAGTGAACATAGTCATGGGAGCAGAGCCAAAAATATTTCTAGAAGGTCATGAGGGGAAATAATGAGTGATATAACTCCCATTTTCACCTCTTCATTTTTGGACTCATAAATCCTGACTATGGGAAAATGGTACCATAGGTTGGACGTTGATGCAGAGCATATATCACCTTCTGAAGAACCTGGCTTCATTGTTAAGAAGTATTGTCACCTACTTGGTGCCATAACCAACATTTCAAAAGGTCATTTATCATTCTACTAAGCCAGTTGCTTCAGGATAATGGAAAGCATGGTAAGTCCACTGAATTCTATAAAGATGAGCACATTACTACACTTTGGCTGTGAAGTGAGTTTCTTGGTCTGAGCAATGCTGAGTGGAATACCGTGAGGATGCATAAGGGATTCCGTGAGTCCATAGATGGTAGTTTTGGCAGAAGAATTCCCTGAAGGTAAAACAAATTTATATCCATGGCAAGAGCCTACTCCAATGAGTATAAACTGTTGCCCTTATATTATGAAAGTTATTCAATGTAATAAACCTACTACCAGCTACCTGGCGAATCACCCTAGAAATGGTGTCATATCAAGGACTCAGTGTTGTTATGTGCTGCTGTCAGATTTAACACTCAGAATTGGCTGTAGCCAGACTGGCCTTTGGGATTCAAAGTTCATGCTGCTTATCCCATGCATTGCTTCTATTTCTGCTACTATGTTCACCTTGTTCATAAGCCCATTGAGTGATGACGAGGGTGGCAGGGAAATAAGAATAACTGATACCCACAGAACAAGTCATTCTGTCCATGTCATTATCAAAATCCTGCTCTGATGTGGTCATCCCTTGGTGGGCATTCACATGGAACATACATATCTTTATGTAACTTACCCAGTGAGAGGGGTTTATCCACAAAATTCTTTCCAATTTTTTTGCCATGAATTCTGTAATCATGTTCCCCACATGTCACTGACCATCTAGCCAATTCATGGGCCACAGCAGTGTTGCAGGATTGGGGATCATAAGATCTCAAACTCCTGGTCTTAAGCAACCCCTGCCTCAGCCTCTTAAGTAGCTGAGACTATAGGTGCACACCACAACGCCCAGCTAATTTTGTTGTATTTTTGGTAGAGATGGAATTTTGCTGTGTTTTCCATGATGGTCTCAAACTCCTCACCTCAAGCAGCTCTCCCAGCTTGGCCTGCAAAGTGCTGGAATTACAGGCATAAACCATCACACTCAGCACCTATAATTTGATATTTTAAACAATACTATCTAGTGAAACCTATAAGAAAGTCATGTAGGGAAAGAAAGCTCACTAACACAGTGTAAAATTGTATGGATATGATGCATGCACATGTGTGCATACATGCTTGTGTGTGCGCATGGGTGTGTGTTTTCCGAGAAATGGTACTTTATTGCTACCAGGCTAGGATAGCATTCATGTTCTTCTGGTGATGTCAAATATTGAAATTCCAGGATTCACAGAACAAGATTCCTAACTCATTCACAACACGGTGAACACTGTGAAACACAATTGAGAAATGGGTACTTTGGAAGAAACAACTGGCCTAGGGACAAGAAACAGTGTGCAAGCCATCTGCTCCATGAAATGCTTTGTTCAGAGCATGCATTTCATGCACTTCATTCCACGGTGACAGATATTGCTACTCTGAGGTCGTGAGACATTGAACCTAGGGTTTGCTGTGAAACTCTATAGACTGAACATCTGTCTGCAGTATCTCCTGCCTCTACCCATAACCTGTGCCGCACGCCAGTGGCGCACTCTTCTCTCTGGATAAATGGAAGTTCCGGATGATCCAATGTGCAGAGAATTAGTCTGTTTTTCCCAGGGGCTCTGGTTGAATTTTTTTGGGGACTGTCTGGGAGGATGCCCTGCACGTTGTCCAAGGGGAATCACAAGAAAACTGGTGACCCCATGTGCCTCCATTCCCTCCCCCTTCCTCCCCTACCCCTCCATCAGGGATCCCATTTATTCCAGAATGACACTTGCAGTCGTTGTCATTGGGCGTCACCTAGTAGCGACCGTTGTTGAAAATTTAAGCAGCACAGAACAGAAAAAGCTCTAGTCACCTGTGCACAGCTTACTGCAATGGTGAACTTCTGGGCTTAAGCAGTCCTCTTGTCTCAGCTTCCTGAGTAGCTGAGACTATAGGTATGTGCCACAATGATCAGCAATTTTTTTAAGTAGTGATAAGCTCTCTCTCTTCCAGGTTGCTCTGGAACTTCTGGCCTCTAGCCATCCTCCCACCTTGGTCTCCAGAAGTGCTAGAATTACAGGCATGAGACACTATGCCCAGTCCTATAATTTGATATTTTCAACAATACTATCTAATGAAACTCATTACAAAGACATTTGGCAAAAGGAAGCTCACTATCATGATATAAACTTGTAGACATATGGTGCGCTCCCACGAGCGTACGTGCCTGTGTGTGTGTCTATTTTCTGAGAAATGGTACTCTTTTCCCCAGAGGCTCTGGTTGAAGAGTTGTAGGGACTGTCTGGGAGGGTGCCCTGGGCCCGGAAATGTAATCTGAGAGAGATCAGAAGACCGGCGACCCCATGTGCCTCCATCCCCTTCCCCTTCCATGCCCACCCCTCAACGAGGGATCCCACTCATTCCAGGCTGACATTTCATTTGGTTGTCATCTGGTGTCACCTAGAGGTCACTGTTATTGAAAACATAGGCATCCCATCAAAACTCTTGGCTGCCTGCACACAGCCAGGGAAAACTGTGGTTTCCCTTGGGCCCCACCCTGACCTCGGTGGCACTCCCGCCCTCCCTCTACCCACTGCCTTGTTGCCTAAGGAACCTCCACCCTGGCTAGGCCCCATTGTTCTTTTATCATTTGTCTTTCTTTTTTTTTTTTTTTTTAACAAGCATAGACTCTTCTACCTTGGTTTTAAAAATGATGTGAAAGGAAAATAAATCTTGGGGCTTCCAAATCACTAAGCTAAAGGGAAAAGTCAAGCTGGGAACTGCTTTGGGCCAATCTGCCTCTCATTCTGTACAAAGTCACCCCTCTGTCTGGGTGCATTGGCTCAAACCTGTAATCCTAGCACTTTGGGAGGCTGGGGGGGTGGGGGTGGAGCACCAGAGGTCAGGAGTTCAAGATCAGCCTGGCTAACATGGTGAAACTCCATTTCTACTAAAAATACAAAAATTAGCCAGGCATGGTGGTGCATTCCTGTAATTCCAGCTACCCAGGAAGCTGAGGCAGGAGAATTTCTGGAACCCAGGAGGTGGAGGCTGCAGTGTGCAGAGATCACATCACTGCAGTCCAGCCTGGGTGACAGAGCAAGACTCCATCTCAAAAAAAAAAAAAAAAAGTCTCCACTCTGCTCACAGAGATGCATGCATATCTGATTACCTCTTTTGTAAAGGCTAACAGAAACTCAAAAGAATGCAACCATTTGTCTCCTATTTCCCATGACCTCGATGCCCCCTCCCCACTTTGAGTCTTCCCACCTAAGCTTCAAGTTTTCCCGCCTTTGGGTCGAGTTTTCCCGCCATTCCAGATTGAACCAATGTTCATCTTGCATATGTTGATTGATGTCTCATGTCTCCCTAGAATGTATAAAACCAAACTGTGCTGTGACCACCTTAGCCACATGTCGTTAGAGCACCTTGAGGCTGTGTCACGGGTGTGCATCCTCAACCTTGGCCAAATAAACATTTTTTTTTTTTCTGAGATAGTTTCACTCTTGTTGCCCAGACTAGAGTACAATGGTGCCATCTTGGCTCACTGTAACCTCCGCCTCCCAGGTTCAAGCGATTCTGCTGCCTCAGCCTCCTGAGTAGCTGAGATAACAGGCACCCACCACTACGCCCAGCTATATTTTTGTATTTTTAGTAGAGATGGAATTTCACCATGTTGGCCAGGCTGGTCTCAAACTCCTGACCTCAGGCAATCTGCCCACCTTGGTGTCACAAAGTGCTGGGACGACAGGTGTGAGTCACCGTGCCTAGCCTAAATTGTGATTTTTAAAAATAAATGAGTGAGTTTCCAGGAAATAAAATGAAAAATAAAAACCCACAGTGAAACATATGCCTCTCGACTTTTGAGGCAGCAACGACACTATAAAATTATATGTAGTTCCTTAACTCAGCTCATTTCTTGACTGGGGACCATGGGCATTTGGGCCACTTCCTCGTGGAACTTACTTGTGCTTCAGGGTCTGTTCAGACCTGATCAGGTCCACACAGCTTCCATGTTATGCTGAAGTGCTGTTGTGCACACCCATTTACACCCAGTTCGTGATGAGCAGCTCGGTTCACATGGTAACTTCATGGGCCCACGGTTGGGCATTTTGTTTCTACTAACAGCCAGAGAAGTTAGCTGAGACAGAATCCTCTCTTTTGCCGATGGCAGCGTGGGAATTAAGGATGTGATAGGCATATTTGGAATTTGCATAAATGTTGACTTGTTTGCCTTTGGAAAGGGTTAGGGCTCTGGTGAGAGCTATAAGTTCTGCTTTTTGGGAGGAGGTTCCTGGAGGTAAGGGCCTGGTTTAATTACTTGGTCAAGAGAAACAACTGCATATCCAGCAATTTTGGGGGAGCCAGTGGGCCTGGAAGAGGAGCCATCTATGAACAGCTGGTCATTGGGGTTGATGAGAGGCTTGGAGGAAATGTTTGGGAAGTGTGGCTGCAGGTGGTCTTGGATGTCAGTGCAAGAATAAGTAGGAAGGGAAGAGGATACAAGGAGTAAGGATGCTGGGTTGAGGGGAGCACTTTTGGCAAGGCAGAATTTGGGATTTTTGATAAAGAGGGCATGGAGTAATTGAATCTGGGAAGGAGGAAGACAGCTTAATGCTTGGGAGGAGAGGAGATCTTGTAGACTATGAGGACTGCAGACGGTAGTATTTTGGCTGAATGTTAGTTTCTTGCTTTCTAGAGCTAAAACTGTGGCTGCTGCTAGTGCTCTAAGACAGGTTGACCACCCTTTGACTGAGTTGCTGAGTTGTTTAGAGAGGTAGGCTACAGGAGCAAAGGAAGAAGGATTTTCTTTTTGTTGTCTTAAGACACCAAGGGCTATTCCTTGGTTTTTGGCAGTATAGAGAATGAAAGGTTGGGATATACTAGGTAAGGACAGAGCTGGTGCAGTGATAAGAGTGGTTTAGAGTTTGTGGAAGTTGGGGAGTACGTTATGTGAGGAGTTTAGGGTTTTGTTGAGGGGGGTCTTTGGCTGCTTTATAAAGGGGGCAAGCTAGGAGGGCAAAGTTGGGAATGCATATTTTTAGAAAGCTTGTTATCCCTAGGAAAGAAAGGATTTTGCTTTTTTAGGAAGGTAGAGATAGGCTGACTATTAAGGCTGCCGATGCCAAGGTCATGGCTTGGGACCTGGGGGAGAGTTGAAGTCCTAAGCAGGTCACCGTAGGGGTGGAAAGCTGTGCTTTGGAGGGGGAGACCCTATAGCCTTTATTAGTAAGGAAATTGAGAATGGTGGCAGCATGAGTTTGGCAGATTTTTAAGGAGGGGCTACAGAGGAGTAGGTCATCTACATATTGAAGAAGGCAGCTGGAGGAAAGATTTAAGGAAGTGAGGTCTTGGGCTAGGGCTTGCCCAAAGAAATGAGGGCTATCCCTGAAGGATATGCCCTGAGGGAGGACAGTCCATGTGAGTTGTTGTGACTGGAGAGTGTCGGGGTCAGTCTGGGTGAAAGCAAAGAAGTTTTGGGAATCAGGGTGTAGGGGAATGGTGAAGAAGGCATCTTTCAGGTCAATTGTGGTATAGTGGGTGGTGTTGGAGGGGACAAGAGAGAAAAGTGTGTATAAGTTAGGGACTACGGGATGAATAGGGAGGACAGCCTGATTGATAGCTCGGAGGTCCTGGATGAGTGGTATGAGCCATCAGATTTTTTAATAGGGAGGATGGGGATGTTATAGGGAGAGTGTGTTTGTCTAAGAAGACTGCATGAGCAGAGCTTGTTTATGATGGGTTGTAAGCCCTTTTGGTATGTTAGGGAAATGGGGAATTGGGGAACACTGGGAAATTTGGAGGGGTCTTTTAACTGGATTTTGATGGGGTCCTAGTGAGCAGCTATGGAAGGGGTGGTGGTGTCCACACTACTGGATTAATGAAGGAGACGGCTAGTGGGTGCTGGGGAGGAGGGGTCAGAGGCTGGACTAGCAGAGAGGAGCAGGAGGGACTCTGGTTGAGGCGGGCAGAAAAGGTTGATAGAAGCCTTGAATTTGGTTAAAATGTCTCGGCCTAGGATGGGAGTGGGGCAATGAGGCATGATAAGGAAGGAGTATGAAAAAATAGTATTAAATAGGGAACAAGTAAGGGATTCAGTAGTGCATGGACATGAGAAGAGTCCATCAATCCCCACAACAGAGACCTGGGAAGGGTAAATGGGTCCTAAAAATACACGTAAAGCCGATTAGGTGGCTCCGCTGTTGTTTAAAAAAGAGATCGGTTTACCTGCTATTAGCAGAGTTACCCTGGGCTCCAATGCAGTGATGGCAGATGGGGCCAGGGGCCCTGGGCTCTGTCAGTCTTCAGCAGCCAGGCCAAGGAGGTGTGGGAGTGTGAGTGACACTTCACTCTTTGATTTGCCAGGGCTTTGAGGAACTGGCCTGTTAGTCTGCTTGTTAAGAGGACAATCAGACTTCCATTGACTGGTTTGTTGGCAGGCTGGGCAAGGAGTTTTTGGCATTCGTGGGTTAGGGCATGCTCAGGCCTAATGGCCTTCTTTGCCACACTTAAAACAGGGCCCAGAAGGGTCACTGCTATTGGTTCTTTTGTGCCTCTGGGCAGCCTGGGTAGATAGCTGCTGCTAGGAGTTGGTATTTAGCCAGATCTTGTTGGGCTTTATTTAATTTATTTTGCCCATCTCTGTTGTTGAAGACCTTAAAGGCCAGGATAAGAAGGTCTTGTAGGGGGTTTTGAGGGCCATCTTCTATCTTTTTGAGCTTGCGCTGTATGTCAGGAGCAGACTGAGAGATGAAATGGGTATTAAGAACAATAGTTCCTTCCTGGGAGGTGGGGTCAACACTGGTATATTTTTGGGGGGGCCTCTGTAAAGCGGGAAAGAAATTTGGCAAGATTTTCATTGGCCCTATGGGAGTTTTTTTTTTTTTTTGAGTTTTTTAAAGTTTACGGCCTTGTGGGCAACTTTGTTAAGGCCTGCAATAAGGGAGTGATCATGTGGTTACGAGATGCCAGCCAGGCTCTGTGGGTTGGTACTCCCAGGAGGGTTTTTCCCAGGGAAATGCAGCAGCCCCTATGGGCTTAGGAGGGTCTGGCCAATGAAGATCGTCAGCATGTGCCTGAGCTGCAAGCCGCACTCTTTTCTTTGTTTTTCTGGGAGGAGAGTAGAAGAGAGGATAATACAGAGATCATGCCAAGTGGGTTTATAAGATTGGGTGAGGTATTTGAGCTTTTTGATATAAGTGTCAGGATTGGAGGAAAAGGACCTGAGACATTTCTTAATTTGAGAGAGTTTGGAGAGGGAGAAGGGAATGTGGATGTGAACAAATCCTTTAGCCTCAGCCACCTCTCAGAGGGGAAGTAAGGGGGCCAACTGTTGGGCTTGCCGAGTCCGAGAGCAGGTATGAGGTGGAGATGGAGAGCAATCAGAATCAGAAGTTGGGTGGTTAGGAGAGAGGAGGGGAAAGAGGTAAGGCAGAAGCAGGAGCATATGGTGGAGGATTGTGATGATTTGGGGGAGGATTATGGTGTTGTCAGGGAGAAGGAAGGTTGGCAGGGTCAAAGGAGGAGGAATTGTCACTAGGAGTGGTGGAGGTGGGTGTTTGAGGATGGGTCAGGTTTGGAGCAGGGGAGGAGGATTTGGAAAGTAGAGCAGGACTGACGGAGAGATGGCTACAGAAGGCAAAAAAAGCCTGAACATAAGGGATCTCTGACCACTTTCCATTGCGATGGCAGAAGTTGTCTAGGTCCCTGGGAATGTTGAAATTGAAAGTGCCATTTTCAGGCCATTGGGAGCCATTGTCTAGTTTATATTTTGGCCAGGGAGTGTTACAATAAAAGGTGAGGTTTTTTTGGCCAAATTTCGGAATGGAGGATAAGGGCATTAATGTTACAGGGGAGACACCCAAGGGGCGGGGGGAATGTCTTTGAGGGAGTGGATTGGGAGGCTCCCATAGTGGAATGAGAAAGGGAGGGGTAGAGAGGGGAGACTTGGCTGGAGACTAGAATGGTGGGAGAAGGCATCCCTTGTCCCACGGTTCAAGTCGGAGAAATGCAATAATCCTCCGTTCAGGTGTCCCTGAAAGGGAGATACCGAGGGCCTAGGCTGGGAGGAGGAAACCCTTGGCCCAGTGCTGGGTCTTTCAGGAAGGAAAGAGTGGACAAGGGTTCCAGATAGAAGGCAAAAGTCTCCTTTACTCACCCCTGAGGTGGTCCTGGTGTTGGATGTGTTCACCAGCAATGGAAAGGCTGTATGAGATCCTTGGGTGGCTAGCAGGTTCTGGAAGGGGGAGTTCGGTCGGGGGAAGAATGGAGGGAAGGAGAAAGGGAGGCCGAACTCTACCACCTCCCTGGGTTTCAGCACCAGAAATGTAAGGTCAGCTGAGAGAAAGGATGAGGAGACCCAAAGTCAGACAAGCAAGCTTTATTGAGCTGCTTGGCTGCTCCATCACAGTTAGAGGAGGCAGCCCCGCTTACAGACTATAGCAGGGTTTTATAGGGCCAGAACAAGGTCAGCGTTGGGGAGCTGAGTCGGGGCAGAACTGGGTCCTGGTAGAGGAGCTGAGTTGGGGATGCAGGTGTCTCAACCGCATCCTGGAGATGTTTTTTGCCAGCTTTGTTATGCGAGGTTAACAGATATGTTAACCACATCCTATACTTGTCTGGACAAACAGATACTGGAGGGGTCAGTGAAGGAGGGGGTTTGTCTTTTGCCCTGGGGTAGCTGTGTGGAGAGCACAAGGGACTGTATTGTAAGGCCTGTGGGAGGGGAAGGGTCTGGTCGGGGTGACCCTAACAGGGAGATTTTTCAGACCCCCAATTAAACTTATTTAATCTTAAATGGTCCTGTTAAGAATTCTCTCATCATCTTGTCATGCTCCAAGGCAGGCCCAGGAGAGTCCTAGTGAAAACTCCTGGTGGACTTTTGTGACATTCCACCCTTTGCAAGAGTGCACTGGTTCTCTCAGCTTTTAATATTTAACTTAGCCACTTGGTCGGTACTGAAACGGTTGTTGTGGAGGCCCGCCTTAGTTAGTGAGACCTGGCCTGCCTCACACACAATGGGGCAATCTCGGCTTGCTGCAACTTCTGCATCCCGGGCTCGAGTGATTCTCCTGACTGGGCCCCTCCAGTAGGTGGAACTACAGGTGCCCACCACTGCCCCCAGCTGGAGCTACACTAACTAATGTATAGGAATAGATTGAAATAGAGATTTCTCCACAACAGTGCTGGATGAACACCTCAAGGGGCTCACACAACCTCTTCCGGGACGTGGTGACCATTGTTTGTGTCCGTGTTCAATTGAGTTCAAATTTGATATTTAAGTTTTCCTCCACATTCGGCCTCAATTTGATACTTAGTTGTAGGAAAATACCCTTACAGATACACAGGGAAGGCACAGTTGATATAGATTACAGATACAGGGTAAGCACAGGAGAATTAAAAGCACAATTAATAAAAACCACACCCACTATGGCCAATGCCAATGCCAGTTGGATAGCCAGTCCTTGATGGGGTCCTACTGGTTAGATTCCAACTGTTTTACCTGTTTTTGCATGTCTTGGGCAAGAAGAGTAATACTGTGAGAATTGTCACGGATATACACACAACATTTAGTATGCAGTAAGGTGCAAACCCCTCCTTGGGCTGCAGTAAGCATATCTAATGTCATTCGATTTTGCAACACAACAGTATGCAGCTGAGCAAATTCATCGATAACAACATAAATCCAGTGCTACTCTCAAGAGCTTTTTCTACATGGAAACTTAATATTTTAATTTGTTGCTGAAGCAGGATTGTACCAGCGGCAGGGGAGAATACTGTGATAGGGTACCACCAGCAGGGAGTCTGGCACATTCACAACCAGCAATGTTTGTAAGCATCTCAATTACTGGGGAGGGGAATATCATCCCAGATGGTGAATGGAATTAATGGCCACCCCAGTACATCTTCCTGTCCAGTGTGGGGGCAGGTATCACCACCCATAGGATCTGCATACCCAGAGGGCCCTCCAGGAAACAGCAATGGTTTTACTATAATTATAGTGTATTAAGGTGTTATTAAAGTAGGAAAGAGATTGTGTTTCATTAGGGGCAGTGTTATTGATTTGGAGTATGTGTTGACAATTGTCTGGCAGGAGAAACCCCAGAGTGCCATTGGAGGAGCCATTCAAGGCCTCCAAACAAAGCGGGGGCTATATGGAGTCCAGCTACCAACAGGGCAGGCTCTTGGTATATGCCATTCCAGGTATATTGGGCAGGATATCAAGGCTTCTGACGTAAGGCAAGGGTGGAGTTAACCTTTTGTCTGACTTGGGCAAAGACAGAATGCTTGGTTTGGCCAAAAAAAGTCTGGGTTGGATTGCAAATGTTGTTGTGGCCACATTGGTGCCAACATAGCCATTCAGAAACATTGGCAAGGATGATTCTCCAAGGTAGTCCATTTCCTGTGGCCTCTGGCAATTAGACACATAGCCAGCATTGATTGCTGTTGGCTTCTGTTGCAACGGTGGCTACCCAGTTGATGAACTCAATCTTGGCTCAGACATGATAACCCAGGTACTGACTACTAGCAAACAGGTTATCCTCTTTAATAAGAAAAACGGAGGGGTACATTATACTGCTTTTTCTCTTTAGGAAATTGTACTATGCCTTCATTTTCTGCTCCCATAGCTACAAGGTTACCAGACATAGGGACAGGATCTGATGGACACTGTACCCATATTTTGGCTCCAGGATTTAAGCTACTTGTACCAATGGATCCGAATCCCCCAGTTCCATAAGTAGCCTCTTTTGGGGCAGAGATTTCCTCAGGGGTTAATTGTTGACAAGGTGTCACTAACAATTGAGAAACTCGCATCTGCAGTTTTATAGCAAAAGAATCTGGAATAGTATTGTATAAAATGACTTCCAACTCTCCCCAGTAATCACTGTCAGTTATGCCCCCATGTACTGTAAGACCCCACATTGCAAGACCTGATAGGGATGTAACCCATCTGCAATGTTTGCAAGGTATTATAACTCCTAGGCCTGAGGCCACCATGTATGTACTTTGGGCAGGAATTATCCCAGACTTGAAACTATGTAAGTCCAAGCCAGCAGCTTCTGTTGTACTCTTTCATGGGAGTATAGCCTCTGGGTGGATTTTCTAGAATTTTAGTGAGAGAGTTTGGACTACACTGGCACACTGAGCAATTTGTAGGTGTGGGGTAAGCATTTGGCTCATTGGGGTTTCAGATGTTGTTAATGGCCAATTATTTAAAATTCGTAATGCATCAAACAGGTGATCCTTCCATTTTTCTAACTTACCTTGCCCTAACACTTTCAACTGTTTCTTCAATAACTCATTCATTCTTTCAATTAAACCAGCTGCTTGCAAGTGGGAAGGAATATGGGAAAATCCATTTAATGCCATCTTGGGCTGCAAAGGTTTGTACAGCCTCACCTTTGAAATGGGAGCCATTGTCCATTTGAATTTGTATGGGCACACCATAATATAGAATTAGGATATTTCATGTTTTAATAGTGTTAGTTTGGTTAGCATTAGCATAAGCGCAGGCTACTAGGAGCCCTAAGTAAGTGTCTACAGCAGTACATATATAGGCACCCTTTAGAAAGTGACAAGGGACAAACATAGTCCATTTGACAAATTTGTCCTGGCATTTTTCCCCAGTGACTGTGCCCCATAGCCCTTTGAGGAACTGGCTTGGTTTTTAACTGTTGGTATGTAGTGCATTGGGATAAAATTGTGTGAACCACATCCTGGGGTAATATCCTTCTTTACACTCCCCAAGCCATGGTTCCCTGTAAGCCTAGGTGTCCGCACTGGTGATGCACCCATTGTGTGATTGCAGCCCAATCTGCTTCTTCCAGGTCTGAGTCGGCAGTAATAGTAGAAATTTTAGCTTGTTGGTCTGCCTGCTGATTAAATAGTCTGTCAAGAGAAAGCTAAGAGGCATGAACATCAACATGGAAAACAGTGATAATGGTAGTGTGCACCAGAATCCAGATATCTACCCAGTATTGTTTTCCCCTGGGGTTTAGGGGGTGGGGTGGGCCTAGAAAGTCAGTCCCCTACCTTTGCTAGCTCAGCAACGACATCTGCCGCCCCCCGGACCCGTTGCTTACCCTACCAGATCCCCTATCTCCACCGCCTTGGAGGTTGATCTCTTACTTTGCTTTCTGTCTTTCTTCCTTTCTTGGGCTTGAGCGGGGGTGCAGGGGTGAGGGTGTGTGTGGGGAAGGGGTGTGGGGTGGGGAGGAAGGGGAGTGTTCTAAGAGTCAATTTAGTGTCATGCTTCTTTCATCACCACCACCACCGAAGATGAAACCAACAATAAACTAAATAACTGCATTCTCATCTATTGCCTTCGACCTGCGTGGGTGGTCCGAACTGGAGTTGTGATTTTTTCCCCCTTTGCTCCTGAGGCCTCCCTCTGTAGGAAAGTTTCACCCTAGCTAGGTCTCAACCAGTGGACTTCGTGGTTTTGGTGAATGGGGATAGCACCCCTGCTTGGTGTCCAGCCTCTCTGGTTCCCGCCTCCTCCTCCTCCTGCACCATGGAGGGCTCATCCCCGGGCTGGGATGGGGTTCTGGGAGCATGTTGGGGACTGCTGAGGCAGTCCTTTACCAGGGGTGGCCGCGTGGGCCCAGGGGCAGGGTGGGGGGTGCTTTCTGAGTTCCAGCTCTCCTCTGCACTGCGGCAGGGTGTGGGCACACTGGGACTTGGGCCAGCCTTGTGCACCCTTCCTCCACTTTCTGTTGCCCAGGTCTACCAGGGTGGGGGAAGGGAGCGATGGGGAGGGCCCGTATGACTTCTGGCCCCAAGTGTCCCACTGCCCTCCACCCTCAGCATCCGGCCTGCCGGCTGCTCCTCTGTCAGGCCTCCGGGTCAACTAGATATCGGCCACGAACGCCAGACTTAGCCTCCAGCTCAACATGTTTGAGGTCAACCAGCAGGCCCTCTCACCGGAGTGAGCTGTAGGGAGGGATGCTTAGTGAACCAATCAAGACGTGGGCCACGGGGGTCAGCAGGGCTCTGGGAGATTATGGTCCTGACCTGGCAAGTACCACTCCAGGACCCGAGCGTTGCAAACCCATCTACACCCGTCCAACCTGTGTTGGCCGACGCTTCTCGCTCTCTCAGGCCTCCGGGTTGACAAGAGTTCAGCCGTGAGCCCCTGGCTTAGCCGCCAGCTTGCAGTGTCAGAGGTCAAACAGCAAGCCCTCCTCCAGAGTAAGCAGTAAGGAGGGAAGCCCGGCAGACCAAGTGCAACACGGGCTGCAGCGGGGAGCTGGGTTCGGGACGGGTCAGGGTCCTGACCATGCTGGTATGGCTCCAGGCCCTGAGCATCCCACACCCAGCCACCATCGATGGACTGGCCATTCCTCAGTCACTGAGGCCTCCGGGTCAACCAGATGCCAGCCATGCCTGACTTAGCCACTGGCTTACTGTGTCTGAGGTCGACCAGCAGGTCCTCTCTTCAGAGCGCTGGGGAGGGAAGCCCACTGGACCAAGTGAGATGCCCTTCGAGGGGTGAGCCAGGCTCAGGATGGGTCAGGGTCCTGAAAATCCTGGCCCCGAGCGTCCCACACCTGGCCACCCTCACCCGCCAGCCGCTCCTCACTCCCTCGGGCCACTGGGTCATCAAGATATTGGCTGCCAGCACGGTACATGGCCACTGGCTCACCTTGTCTGAGGTCGACCAGCAGGCCCTCTGGCAGGAGCTGCAGTGGGGAGGGAAGCTTGCTCTGAACCCTGTGTGGAACAGCTGTCAGCCACGGGTGCTGTACTTAGCCGCTGGCCCATGTCTGAGGTCATTTTAAGGGGAGAGACTCCTGGTCTACCTCAGATATTGTAAGGGGAGAGACACCTGGCCAACCTCAGGCATTCTAATGGGAAAGATCCCTGGAACACCACAGCCATTCTAAGGGGAGGTTCTCCTAGATGAACTCAGGCATTCTGAAGTGAGAGTCTCCTGGCTGACCTCAGGCATTGAGTGGTGAGATACCTGGACTACCTCAGAAATTCTAAGGTGAGAGTCTCCTGGTTGACGTCAGGCATTCTAACAGTGGAGACTACTGGCTGACCTCAGGCATTCTGTGGGGAGAGACTCCTAGCCAACCTCAAGCATTCTAAGAGGATAGTCTTCTGGCTGACCTCAAGCATTCTAATGGGAGACACACCAGGCCAGCCTCAGGTATTCTAAAAGGAGTGATTCTGGGTCAACCTCAGGCATTCTGAGAAGAGGCTCTACAGGCCAACCTCAGGCATTCTATGTGGAGAGGAACACGGCTGACCTCAGGAATTCTAAGGGGAGAGAAATCTGGCCAACATTAAGAATTTTAGTGGAAGAAACGCCTGACCAATCTTAGACATTTTAATCGGAGAGACACCTGTCTGAACTTATTCATTCTAAAAAGAGAGACCCCTGGCTGACCACATTCTTTCTCATGAAACACCTGGCCGACCTCAGACATTCTATGAGGAGAGTCTCATGGCTGACCACATGCATTCTAATAGAGGAGACACGTGGCCCACCTCAATAATTCCACTGGGGACACACTGTTCCAAGATGGATGAATAGGAACAGCTCTGGTCTGCAGCTCCCAGCGTGATCGACACAGAAGACAAGTGATCTCTGCATTTCCAACTGAGGTACCTGGTTCATCTCATTGGTACTGGTTGGACAGTGGGTACAGCCCATGGAGGGCAAGCCGAAGCAGCATGGGGCATCGCATGAAATGCAAGGGCCTGGGGGATTTCCCTTTCCTAGCCAAGGGAAGCCATGACAGACTATACCAGGAAAATCAGGACACTGCCATCTAAATACTGTACTTTTCCAATGGTCTTAGCAAACAACACACCAGGAGATTACATCCTGTGCCTGGCTCAGGAGGTCCCACACCCAAGGAGCCTTGCTCACTGCTAGCGCAGCAGTCCCAGATCAAACTGCGAGGCAGCAAGCCTGGCTGGGGGAGCGGCTTCTGCCATTGCTGAGGTTTGAGTAGATGAACAAAGCAGCCGAGAAGCTCGAACTGGGTGGAGCCCACCACAGCTCAGTGAGGCCTGCCTGCCTCTGTAGACTCCACCTCTGGGGGCAGGGCATAGCTGAACAAAAGGCAGCAGAAACGTCTACAGACTTAAACGTCACTGTCTGACAGCTCTGAAGAGAGCAGTGGTTCCCCAGCATGGTGTTTGAGCTCTGAGAACTGACCAACTGCCTCCTCAAGTGGGTCCCTGACCCCCATGTAGCCTAACTTGGAGACACCACCCAGTAGGGGCCAACTGACACCTCATACAGCCCGGTGCCCCTCTGGGATGAAGCTTCCAGAGCAAGGATCAGGTAGCAATATTTGCTGTTCTGCAATATTTGCTGTTCTGCAGCCTCCACTGGTGATACCCAGGCAACCAGGGTCTGGAGTGGACCTCCAGTAAACTCCAACAAACCTGCAGCTGAGGGATGTGACTGCTAGAAGGAAAACTAACAAAGAGAAAGGAACAGCATCAACATCAACAAAAAGGACATCTGCACCAAAACCCCATCTGTTGGTCACCATCATCAAAGACCAAAGGTAGATAAAACCACAAAGATGGGGAGAAACCAGAACAGACAAGCTGAAAATTCTAAAAACCAGAGCGCTCCTTCTCCTCCAAAGGATTGCAGCTCCTCGCCAGCAATAGAACAAAGCTGGACAGAGAATAACTTTGACGAGTTGACAGAAGTAGGCTTCAGAAAGTCAGTAATAACAAACTTCTCTGAACTAAAGAAGGATGTTTGAACCTATCACAAGGAAGCTAAAAACCTAGAAAAAAGATTAGATGAATGGCTAACTAGAATAAACAGTGTAGAGAAGACCTTAGATGACCTGATGGCGCTGAAAACCATGGCACAAGAACTATGTGATGCATGCACAAGCTTCAGTAGCCAATTCGAACAAGTGGAAGAAAGGGTATCAGTGACTGAAGATCAAATTAATGAAATGAAGCGAGAAGTTTAGAGAAAAAAAGAGGAAAAACAAATGAACAAAGCCTCCAAGAAATATGGAATATGTGAAAAGACCAAATCTGTGTTTGATTGGTGTACCTGAAAGTGACAGGGAGAAGGAACCAAGCTGGAAAACATTCTTCAGGATATCATCCAGGAGAACTTCCCCAACCTAGAAAGGCAGGCCAACATTCAAATTCAGAAAACACAGAAAACGCCACAAAGATACTCCTCGAGAAGAGCAACTCCAAGACACATAATTGCCAGATTCACCAAAGTTGAAATGAAGGAAAAAATGTTAACGGCAGCCAGAGAGAAAGGTCGGGTTACCCACAAAGGGAAGCCCATCAGACTAACAGCTGATCTCTCAGCAGGAACTCTACAAGCCAGAAGAGAGTGGGGGCCAATATTCAACATTCTTAAAGAAAATAATTTTCAACCCAGAATTTCATATCCAGCCAAACTAAGCTTCATAAGTGAAGGAGAAATAAAATCCTTTACAGACAAACAAATACTGAGAGATTTTTTCACCACCAGGCCTGCCTTACAAGAGCCCCTGAAGGAAACACTAAACATGGAAAGAATCAACTGGTACCAGCCACTGCAAAAACATGCCAAATTGTAAACACCATCTATGCTAGGAAGAAACTGCATCAACTAATGAGCAAAAATAACCAGCTAACATCATATTGACAGGATCAAATTCACACATAACCATATTAACCTGAAATGTAAATGGGCTAAATGCCCCAATTAAAAGACACAGACTGGTAAATTGGATAAACAGTCAAGACCCACCAGTGTGCTGTATTCAGAAGACACATCTCACGTGCAGAGACACACATAGGCTCAAAATAAACACATGGAGGAATATCTACCAAGCAAATGGAAAGCAAAAAAAAAAAAGCAAGTGTTGCAATCCTACTCTCTGATAAAACAGACTTTAAACCAACAAAGATCAAAAGAGACAAAGAAGGCCATTACATAATGGTAAAGGGATCAATTCAACAAGAAGAGCTAACTATCCTATATATGCACCCAATACAGGATCACCCAGATTCATAAAGCAAGTCCTTAGAGCCCTACAAAGAGACTTAGACTCCTGCACAATAATAATGGGAGAGTTTAACACCCCACTGTCAATATTAGATAGATCAACGAGACAGAAGGTTAACAAGGATATCCAGGACTTGAACTCAACTCTGCACCAAGCAGACCTAATAGACATCTACAGAACTCTCCACCCCAAATCAACAGAATATACATCCTTCTCAGAACTACATCACACTTATTCCAAAACTGACCACATAATTGCAAGTAAAGCACTCCTCAGCAAATAATGTAAAAGAACAGAAATCACAACAAACTCTCAGACCACAGTGCAATCAAATTAGAACTTATGATTAAGAAACTCACTCAAAACCACACAACTACATGGAAACTGAATAACCTGCTCCTGAATGAGTACTGGGTAAACAATGAAATGAAGGCAGAAATAAACATGTTCTTTGAAACCAATAAGAACAAAGACACAACATGCCAGAATCTCTGGGGCACATTTAAAGCAGTGTGTAGAGGGAAATTTATACCACTAAATGCCCAGAACAGAAAGCAGGAAAGATCTAAAATTGACACCTTAACATCACAATGAAAATAACCAGAGAAGCCCGAGCAAACAAATTCAAAAGCTAGCAGAAGGCAAGAAATAATCAAGATCAGAGTAGAACTGAAAGAGATAGAGACATAAAAACCCTTCAAAAAATCAATGAATCCAGAAGCTGTTTTTTTGAAAAGATCAACAAAATTGATAGACCACTAGCAAGACTAATAAAGAAGAAAAGAGAGAAGAATCAAATAGACACGATAAAAAATGATAAAGGGGATACCACCACTGATCCCACAGAAATACAAACTACCATCAGAGAATACTATAAACACCTCTACTCAAATAAACTAGAAAATGTAGAAGAAATGGATAAATTCCTAGAAACACAGGAAATTCCAGCAGCACATCAAAAAGCTTACCCACCAAGATGAAGATGACTTCATCCCTGGGATGCAAGGCTGTTTCAACATATGCAAATCAATAAACATAATCCATCACATAAACAGAACCAAAGACAAAAACCACATGATTATCTCAATATGTGCAAAAAAGGTTTTGACAAAAGTCAACAGCCTTTCATGCTAAAATCTCCCAATAAACTAGGTATTGATGGAACATATCTGAAAATAAGAGCTATTTATGACAAACCCACAGCCAGTATCATACTGAATGGCAAAAACTGGAAGCATTCCCTTTGAAAACTGGCACAAGACAAGGATGCCCTCTCTCACCACTCCTATTTAACATAGTGTTGGAAGTTCTGACCAGGGCAGTCAGGCAAGAGAAAGAAATAAAGTGTATTCAATTAGGAAAAGAGGAAGTCAAATTGTCCCTGTTTGCAGATGACATGATTGTATATTTAGAAAACCCTATCATCTCAGCCGAAAATCTCCTTAAGCTGATAAGCAACTTCAGCAAAGTCCCAGGATACAAAATCAATGTGCAAAAATCACAAGCATTCTTACACACAAATAACAGACAAACAGAGAACCAAATCATGAATGAACTCCCATTTGCAATTGCTACAAAGAGAATAAAATACCTAGGAGTCCAACTTACAAGGGATGTGAAGGACCTCTTCAAGAAGAACTACAAACCACTGCTTAATAAAGTGAAAGAGGACACAAACAAATGGAAGGATATTCCATGCTTATGGATAGGAATAATCAATAATGTGAAAATGGCCATACTACCCAAGGTAATTTATAGATTCAATGCCTCCCCAGTCAAGCTACCAATGACTTTCTTCACAGAATTGGAAAAAAACTACTTTAAAGTTCATATGGAACCAAAAAAGAGCCTGCATTACCAAGTCAATCCTCAGCCAAAAGAACAAAGCTGGAGGCATCACGCTACCTGACTTCAAACTATACTACAAGGCTACAGTAACCAAAACAGCATGGTTCTGGTAACAAAACAGAGATATACACCAATGGAACAGAACAGAAGCCTCAGAAATAACACCACACATCTACAATCATCTGATCTTTAACAAACCTGACAGAAACAAGACATGTGGAAAGGGTTTCCTATTTAATAAATGGTGCTGGGAAAACTGGCTAGCCATATGTAGAAAGCTGAAACTGGATGCCTTCTTTACACTTTATACAAAAATTAATTCTACATGGATTAGAGACTTAAATGTTAGACCTAAAACCATAAAAATCCCTAGAAGAAAACCTAGGCAATACCATTCAGGACATAGGCATGGGCAAGGACTTCATGACTAAAACACCAAAAGCAATGGCAACAAAAGCCAAAATAGACAAATGGGATCTAATTAAACTAAAGAGCTTCTGCACAGCAAATGAAACTGCCATGAGAGTGAACAGGCAACCTACAGAATGGGAGAAAATTTTTGCAATCTACTCATCTGACAAAGGGCTAATATCCAGAGTCTACAAAGAACTCCAACAAATTTACAAGAAAAACCAAACAACCCCATCAAAAAGTGGGCAAAGGATATGAACAGATACTTTTCAAAAGAAGACATTTATGCAACCAACAGACACATGAAAAAATACTCATCATCACTGGGCATCAGAGAAATGCAACTCAAAACCACAATGAGATACCATCTCACACCAGTTAGAATGGCAATCATTAAAAAGTCAGGAAACAACAGGTGCTGGAAAGGATTTGGAGAAATAGGAACACTTTTACACTGTTAGTGGAACTGTAAACTAGTTCAACCATGTGGAAGACAGTGTGGCGATTCCTCAGGGATCTAGAACTAGAAATACAATTTGACCCAGCCATCCCATTACTGGGTATATATACCCGAAGGATTATAAATCATGCTACTATAAAGACACATGCACACGTATGTTTATTGCGGCACAATTCACAACAGCACAGACTTGGAACCAAACCAAAGGTCCATCAGTGATAGACTAGATTAAGAAAATGAGGCACATATACACCATGGAATACTGTGCAGACATAAAAAATGATGAGTTCATGTCCTTTGTAGGGACATGGATGAAGCTGGAAACCATCATTCTGAGCAAACTACCACAAGGACAGAAAACCAAACACCGCATATTCTCACTCATAGGTGGGAATTGAACAATGAGAACACTTGGACACAAGGCAGGGAACATCACACACTGGGTCCTGTCATGGAGTGGGGGTTGGGGGAGGGATAGCATTAGGAAGAATACCTAATGTAAATGGCGAGTTAATGGGTGCAGAAAACCAACATGACACATGTATACAGGCACATGTATACATATGTAACGAATCTGCACGTTGTGCAAATGTACTCTAGAACTTAAAGTATTATTTTAAAAAAGAGAAAAAAAGAAAGTTACTCTGAAAAAAAAGAAAAAAAAGAATTCCATTGGGAGATTCTCGTGGCTGACCGTGGACATTCTAATGGGAGAGACACTTGGCCAACTGCAGGCATTCTAACAGGGGAGACACCTAACTGAACTCAGGCATTCTAAAGAGAGAAAAACCTGGCCAGCCACATTCATTCTAACAGGAGTGACACCTGGCCGACCTCAGGCATTCTGGGAGAGAGACATTTGGCTGACCCCATTTATTCTAAACAGAAAGACTTGTGGCCGACCTTAGGAATTTTAACAAAAGAGACACCTGGCCTACCTCAGGCATTATAACACAAGAGACACTCCTGGCTGACCTCAGGCATTCTAATGAGAGTGACACCTGGCTGACCTCATTCATTTTACCTGGAGAGACTCCTGGCGAAATTTGGGCATTCTAATGGGAAAGACACCTTGCTGATCTTTGGCATTCTAATGGGAGAGACAGCTGGCGGACTTCATTCTAACAGGAGAGACACCTGGCCAACCACAAGCATTCTAAGGGGAGAGACACCTGGCCAACCTCAGGCATTTTAACAAGAGAGACAACTGGCCAACCTCGGGCATTCTAAGAGGAGGATCTCCTGGCTGTACTCAGGCATTCTGATTGGAGAGACTCCTGGCCGCTCTCAGGAATTCTAATAGGAGAGACACCAGGCTGACCTCATTCATTCTAATGGGATTAACTCCTGTCCAACCTCAGGCATTCTAACAGAGAAACCTGGGCAACTGCAGGCATTCTATGGGAAGAGACCCCTGGCAGAACTCAGGCATTCTAATGGAAGAGACTCCTTGTCAACTTCAGGCATTCTAAAAGGAGAGTCTCCTGGTTGTCCTCAGACATTCTAACTGGAGAGACTCCTGGCCGACCTCAGGCATTCTAAGAGGGACAGACACTAGGTTGACCTCAGACATTCTAATGGGGGAGACATCTTGCCATCCTCAGGCCTTTTAAGGATAGAGATACCTGTATGACTTCACTCTTTCTGAGGGGAGAGACTCCTGGCCAACCACAGTCTAGGGCGAGAGACTCTTGGCCGACCTCAATCATTCTAACAGAAGACACACCTGGCCGACCTCAGGCATCCTAAGTGGAGAGACTCCTGGCTGACCTCAGACATTCTAAGGGGAGAGTCTCCTGGGCCACCTCAGTCATTCTGAGTGGAGAGACACCTGACCGACATCAGGCATTCTAAGGGGTGAGACACCTGGCTGACCTAAAGCATTCTAACGAGAGAGACACCCTGGCCGACCTCATTCATTTTACCAGAAGACACCTGGCTGACCTGAGGCATTCAAAGAAGAGAGACACATTGAGCTCATTCATACTAAGAAAAGAGTCTCCTGGCCTGCCTCAAGCATTCTAAGGGGAGAGTCTCATAGCCAACCTCAGGCATTCGAAGGGAAGTGACTCCTGGAAGACCTCAGGCATTCTAACAAATGAGACACTTGACCGACAAAATTCTTTCTAATGGGAGAGACAACTGGTGGTTCTCAGGCATTCTAATGAGAGACACCTGGCCAACCTCAGGAAATCTTGGGAGAGACTTCCTGCTGACTCCATACATTCTAATGGGAGAGAATCCTGGCTGACCTCAGGCATCCTAAGGGAAGAGACACCTGGCCGACCTCAGGCATTGTAATGGGAGAGACACCCGGCCAACCTCAGGCATTCTAAGGGGAGGGGCTCCTGGCTGACCTCAGGCATTCTGAGTTGAGAGTCTCCTGGCTGACCTCAAGAATTCTGAGTGGAGAAACACCTGCCCTACATCTGGCATTCTAAAGGGAGGGACTCCTGGCCAACCTCAGGCATTCTAAGGGGAGAGACTCCTGATCGACCTCAGGTATTCTGAGTGGAGAGACACTTGTCCTATATCAGGCATTCTAAGGGGAGAATCTCCTGGTAAATCTCAGGCATTCTAATGGTAGAGACTCCTGGCTAACCTCAGGCATTCTGAAGTGAAAGACTTCTGGCCGACCTCAGACATTCTGAGGGAAGAGACACCTAGCTGACCTCAGGCATTCTAAGGTGGGAGACATCTGGCCAACCTGATACGTTCTAATGGTAGAGACACCTGGCCGAACACAGGCATTCTAAGGGGAGAGCCACCTGGCCGACCACAGGCATTCTAAGGGGAGAGCCACCTGGCCGACCACAGGCATTCTAAGGAGAAAGACACCTGGCCGACCTCAGGCATTCTGACGAGGAACAACTGGCCAACCTTAGGGATTCCAACGGGGGAGACACAAGGTCGACCTCATTCATCCTAATGGGTGAAACACCTGTCTAACCTCAGGCATTCTAATGAAATAGACACCTGGCCAACCTCAGGCATTCTAACACAAGAGACACTTGGCCGACCTTAGGCATTCTAAGGGGAGAGTCTCCTGGCCAATCCCAGGCACTTGAGATAAACAGCTGGCTGACCTCAGGCATTCTAATGGGAGTGAGTCCTGGCTGACCTCAGGCATTCTAAGAAGAGATGCTCCTGGCCGAACTCAGGCATTGAAATGGGAGAGACTCCTGGCCTTCCTCAGGCATTCTAAGGGGAGAAAGACCTGGCTGACCTCAGGCATTCTAAAGGGAGAAACACCCAGCTGACATCAGGCATTCTAACGGGAGAGACATCTGGCTGAACTCAGGGATTCTAATGAGAGAGACAGCTGGCCAATCTCTGACATTCAAACAGGAGGATCTCCTGTCTGACCTCACACATTCTGAGTTGAGAGATACCTGACCAACCTCAGGTCTTCTAAAGAAAGAGACACCTGGCCGACCTCAAGCATTCTAATGGGAGAGACACCTGGCCAACCTCATTCATTCTACTGGAAGAGATAACTGGCCAACCTCAGGCATTCTAAGAGGAGAGATACATGGCCGACCTGTTCATACTAAGAGGAGAGATTCCTGGCTTACCACAAGCATTCTAAAAGGAGAGTCCTGGCCGATCTCAGGCATTCTAATGGGAGAAACTACTGGTTGAATTCAGGCTTTCTAATGGGGAGACATCAAGCCAACTTCATTCTTTGTAATGGCGTATACACCTGGCCAATCTCAAACATTCTAGTGAAAGAGACACCTGGCTGACCTCAGGCATTCTAAGGGGAGGGAACCCTGGCCGACATCAGGTATTCTGAGTGGAGAGACACCTGGCCTATCTCAGGCATTCTAAGGGGAGTCTCCTGGTCGACCACAGGCATTCTAACAGTAGAGAGTCTTTGTCGACCTCAGGCATTCTGAGGGGAGAGTCTCCTGGCCAATCTGATTCATTCTGATGGGAGAGATTGACTCCTGGCTGGCCTCAGGCATTCTAAGAGGAGAGTCTCCTGGCCAATCTGATTCATTCTGATGGGAGAGACACCTGTCCGACCACAGATATTCTAAGGGGAGAAACACTGGCCAAACGCAGGCATTCTAATGAGAAAAACACCTGGCCAATCTCAGGCATTCAACGAGAGAGTCTTCTGGTGGACTTCATTCATTTTGATGGGAGAGACACCAGGCTGACCTCATTTATCTTAATGGTAGACACCTGTCCGACCATCGTCATTCTAACGGGAGAGACTCCTGGCCGACCTCAGGCATTCTAACAAGAGAGACACCTGGCCGACCTCAGGCATTCTAAGGGGAGTGTCTCCTAGACGATCACAGCCATTCTATGGGGAGAGACACCTGGTCTACCTCAGGGATTCTAATGAGAGAAACAACTGGCCAATCTCAGGTTTTCTAACAGAGACTCTTGGCCAACCTCGGGCATTCAAAAGATTGAGACTACTGGCCAACCTCAGGCATTCTAATGGGGGAGAAATGTGGCAGACCTCAGGCATTCTAACGTGAGAGTCTTCTGGAGACCTCGGGCATTCTAAGGGGAGAGACACCTGGCCAACCTCAGGCATTATAACGGGAAGGACTCCTGGCCTAACTCAGGGATTCTAATGGGTGAGACACCCGGATGATCTCCATCATTCTAAGGGGAGGAACTCCTGGCTGACATCAGGCATTCTGAGTGGAGAGTCTCCTGGCTGACCTCAAGAATTCTGAGTGGATAGACACCTGACCAACATCAGGCATTCTAAGGATAGAGACACCTGGCCTAACTCAAGCATTCTAAGGGGAGAGACACCTGGTTGACCTCATTCATTCCACTGAAAGAGACACCTAGCCAACCTCAGGTATTGTAAGGGGAGAGACACATGGCTGACCTCATCCATACTAAGAGGAAAGTCTCCTGGCTTACCTCAAGTATTCTTTTTTTTTATTTTTTATTCTTTTTCTTTTTCATATATATATATATATATATATATATATATTTACACTTTAAGTTCTAGGGTACATGTGCACAACCTGCAGGTTTGTTACATACGTATACATGTGCCATGTTGGTGTGCTGCACCCATTAACTCATCATTTACATTAGGTATATCTCCTAATGCTATCCCTCCCCACTCCCCCCACCCCATAACAGACCCCAGTGTGTGATGTTCTCCTTCCTGTGTCCAAGTGTTCTCATTGTTCAATTCCCACCTATGAGTGAGAACATGCGGTGTTTGGTTTTTTGTCCTTGCAATAGTTTGCTGAGAATGATGGTTTCCAGCTTCATCCATGTCCCTACAAAGGACATGAACTCATCATTTTTTATGGCTGCATAGTATTCCATGGTGTATATGTGCCACATTTCCTTAATCTAGTCTATCATTGTTGGACATTTGAGTTGGTTCCAAGTCTTTGCTATTGTGAATAGTGCTACAATAAACATACATGTGCATGTGTCTTTATAGCAGCATGATTTATATTCCTTTGGGTATATACCCAGTAATGGGATGGCTGGGTCAAATGATATTTCTAGTTCTAGATCCCTGAGGAATCACCACACTGTCTTACACAATGGTTGAACTAGTCTACAGTCTGACCAACAGTGTAAAAGTGTTCCTATTTCTCCAAATCCTCTCCAGCACCTGTTGTTTCCTGACTTTTTAATGATTGCCATTCTAACTGGTGCGAGAGTCTCATTGTGGTTTTGATTTGCATTTCTCTGATGGCCAGTGATGATGAGCATTTTTTCATGTGTCTGTTGGCTGCATAAATGTCTTCGTTTGAGAAGTGTCTGTTCATATCCTTTGCCCACTTTTTGATGGGGTTGTTTGGTTTTTTCTTGTCAACTTGCTTGAGTTCTTTGTAGATTCTTGTTATTAGACCTTTGTCAGATGGGTAGATTGAAAAAATTTTCTCCCATTCTGTAGGTTACCTGTTCACTCTGATGGTAGTTTCTTTTGCTGTGCAGAAGCTCTTTAGTTTAATTAGATCCCATTTGTCAATTTTGGCTTTTGTTGCCATTGCTTTTGGTGTTTTAGTCATGAAGTCCTTGCCCATGCCTATGTCCTGAATGGTATTGCCTAGGTTTTCTTCTAGGGTTTTTATGGTTTTAGGTCTAACATGTAAGTCTTTAATCCATCTTGAATTAATTTTTGTATAAAGTGTAATGAAGGGATCAAGTTTCAGCTTTCTACATATGGCTAGCCAGTTTTCCCAGCACTATTTGTTAAATAGAGAATCATTTCCCCATTTCTTGTTTTTTCAGGTTTGTCAAAGCTCAGATAGTTGTAGATGTGTGGTATTATTTCTGAGGCCTCTGTTCTGTTCCATTGGTCTATATCTCTGTTTTGGTACCAGTACCATGCTGTTTTGGTTACTGTAGCCTTGTAGTATAGTTTGAAGTCAGGTAGCATGATGCCTCCAGCTTTGTTCTTTTGGCTTAAGATTGACTTGGTAATGCAGGCTCTTTTTTGGTTCCATATGAACTTTAAAGTAGTTTTTTTCCAATTCTGTGAAGAAAGTCATTGGTAGCTTAATGGGGATGGAATTGAATCTATAAATTACCTTGGGCAGTATGGCCGTTTTCAAAATATTGATTCTTCCTATCCATGAACATGGAATGTTCTTCCATTTGTTTGTGTCCTGTTTTACTTCACTGAGCAGTGGTTTGTAGTTCTCCTTGAAGAGGTCCTTCACATCCCTTGTAAGTTGGATTCCTAGGTATTTTATTCTCTTTGAAGCAATTGGAATGGGAGTTCACTCATGATTTGGCTCTCCGTTTGTCTGTTATTGGTGTGTAAGAGTGCTTGTGATTTTTGCCCATTGATTTTGTATCCTGAGACTTTGCTGAAGTTGCTTATCAGCTTAAGGAGATTTTGGGCTGAGACAATGGGGTTTTCTAGATATACAATCATGTCATCTGCAAACAGAGACAATTTGACTTCCTCTTTTCCTAATTGAATACCCTTTATTTCCTTCTCCTGCCTAATTGCCCTGGCCAGAACTTCCAACACTATGTTGAATAGGAGTGGTGAGAGAGGGCATCCCTGTCTTGTGCCAGTTTTCAAAGGGAATGCTTCCAGTTTTTGCCCATTCAGTATGATACTGGCTGTGGGTTTGTCATAAATAGCTCTTATTATTTTGAGATACATCCCATCAATACCTACTTTATTGAGAGTTTTTAGCATGAAGGGCTGTTGAATTTTGTCGAAGGCCTTTCCTGCATCTATTGAGATAATCATGTGGTTTTTTGTTTTAGATTCTGTTTATATGCTGGATTACATTTATTGATTTGCCTATGTCGAACCAGCCTTGCATCCCAGGGATGAAGCCCACTTGATCATGGTGGATAAGCTTTTTGATATGCTGCTGGATTTGGTTTTCCAGTGTTTTATTGAGGATTTTTGCATCGATGTTCATCAAGGATATTGGTCTAAAATTCTCTTTTTTTGTTGTGTCTCTGCCAGGCTTTGGTATCAGGATTATGCTGGCCTCACAACATGAGTTAAGGAGGATTCCCTCTTTTTCTATTGATTGGAATAGTTTCAGAAGGAATGGTACCAGCTCCTCCTTGTACCTCTGGTAGAATTTGTCTGTGAATTCATCCAGTCCTGGACTTTTTTTGATTGGTTAGCTATTAATTATTGCCTCAATTTCGGAGCCTGTTATTTGTCTATTCAGAGATTCAACTTCTTCCTGGTTTAGCGTTGGGAGGGTGTATGTGTTGAGGAATTTATCCATTTCTTCTAGATTTTCTAGTTTATTTGCATAGAGGTGTTTATAGTATTCTCTGATGGTAGTTTGTATTCCTGTGGTATCAGTGCTGATATCCCCTTTATCATTTTTTATTGAGTCTATTTGATTCTTCTCTCTTTTCTTCTTTATTAATCTTTCTAGTGGTCTATCAATTTTGTTGATCTTTTAAAAAAACAGCTCCTGGATTCATTGATTTTTTGAAGGGTTTTTTTGTGTCTCTATCTCCTTCAGTTCTGCTCTGATCTTAGTTATTTTTTGCCTTCTGCTAGCCTTTGAATGTGTTTGCTCTTGCTTCTCTAGTTCTTTTAATCGTGATGTTAGGGTGTCAATTTTAGATCTTTCCTGTTTTCTCTTCTGGGCATTTAGTGCTATAAATTACCCTCTACACACTGCTTTAAAATGTGTCCCAGAGATTCTGGTATGTTGTGTCTTTGTTCTCGCTGGTTTCAAAGAACATCTTTATTTCTGCCTTCATTTCGTTATGTACCCAGTAGTCATTCAGGATCAGGTTGTTCAGTTTCCATGTAGTTGAGCAGTTTTGAGTGAGTTTCTTAATCCTGAGTTCTAGTTTGATTGCACTGTGGTCAGAGACAGTTTGTTATAGTTTCTATTATTTTACATTTGCTGAGGAGTGCTTTACTTCCAACTATGTGGTCAATTTTGGAATAGGTGCTTACCTCAAGCATTCTAAAGGGAGAGTCTCCTGGCCAACCTCAGGCATTTTAATGGGAGAAACTCCTGGCCGAGCTTAGGCATTCTAAATGGGAGACACCTGGCCAACGTCATTCTTTGTAATGGGAGAGACACCAGGCTGTTATCAGGCATTCTAATCCGAGAGACACTGGGCCGCCCTCACATTCTAATGGGAGAGACTCCTGGCTGACCTCAGACCTTCTAATAGGAGCGACACCTGGCTGACCTCAGGCATTCTAATGGGAGAGACACCTGGAAGACCTCAGGCATTATAATAAGAGAGACTCCTGGCTGACTTCAGGCATTCTAAGGGGAGAGATTACTGGCCAACATCAGGCATTCTGAAGAAAGCTTCTCCTGGCCAACCTCTGGCATTCTGAGTGATGAGACACCTGGCTTACCTCAGGCATTCTAACAGAAGAGTCTTCTGGCCAACCTCAGGCATTCTGAGAAAAGATTCCTGGCTGACCTCAGGCATTCTAACGGGAGAGACTCCTGGCCAACATCACACGTTCTAAGGGGAGAGACACCTGGCTTACTTCAGGAACTCTAATAGGAGAGACACCTGGGTGACCTCAGGCATTCTAATAGGAAAGACACCTGGTCCACCTCAGGCATTCTAAGGGGTAGGACTCTAGGCCAACCTCAGGCATTCTGAGTGGAAAGACACCTGGCTGACCTCAGGCATTCTAACGGAAGAGACAGCTGGCCAACCTCATTCATTCTAACGGGAGATATACCTAGATGACCACAGGCATTCTAAGGGGAGAGACACCTGGCCGGCCTTATTTATTCATTGTAATGGGAGAGAAACCTCGCTGAACTCATTCATTGTAATGGGAGACACAATTGACTAACTGCAGGCATTTTTAATAGGAGAGACATCCGGCCAACCTCAGGAATCCTAAGGGGAGAGGCACCTGACCTACCTCATTCATCCTAACAGAATTGACACCTGTCTGGCCTCAGGCATTCTAATAGGAGAAAAACCTGGCCGACCTCAGGAATTCTAAGGGGAAATGCACGTGGCCAACCTCAGGCATTCTAACGGGTGAGACACCTGGCCCACCAAAGGCATTGTAATTATAGAGACACTTGGCTGACCTCAGGCTTTCCAACGGGAGGGACACCTGGATGGCCGGATGGCCTCATTCATTCTAATGGGGTGACACCTGGCCTACTTTAGGCATTCTAAGGAGACAGTCTCTGGGCTGACCTCAGGCATTCTACGGAGAGAAACACCTGGCCATCCTCAGGCGTTCTAACTGAAGAGACTCCTGGCCAACTTCAGGCATCCTAAGGGGAGAGACACCTGGTTGACCTCAGTCATTCTAACAATTTGTTGTCAATATTTGTAAAAATTACTTCCCACATAGAAATTTAGAGTGCTGGCTTTTCTTCAAAAAACAGAAGATCTGGGATACTCTATTCCAGTGTGAAGTAACAAGAATAAATGAATAAATTTAAAAATTAAAAAAAATCATTTGGCTGCAGCTAAGAAACATCTTTTTCTTTTAGTCTGGCCATGCATTTTCCAATTCTCTAGGACTCCTTTACTCAGTAGTGCTTTATGGCCAACTTTTTAAAAATAAATTTACCTGCTAGTATCCTGTATGCATAGAATTTATGACACTGTAATGAAATAACCAACAGTGCATCCATACAACAGTGCACCAGTTATTCATTAAACTATGTAAAAAAGTTACTATAAACATAATCTATTTATTTGTATGTCTCCATGTTGTTTTGTTTTGTTTTGAGATAGAGTCTTGCTCTGTCGCCCAGGCTGGAGTGCAGTGGCACAATCTCGGCTCACTGCAACCTCTGCCTGCCAGGTTCAAGTGATTCTCCTGCCTCAGCCTCCAGAGTAGCTGGGATTACAGGCATGTGCAACCACAACAGGCTAATTTTTTGTATTTTAGTAGAGACCCGGTTTCACCGTGTTAGCCAGAATGGTCTCGATCTCCTGACCTCATGATCCGCCTGCCTCAGCCTCCCAAAGTGCTGAGATTACAGGCATGAGCCACCACGCCTGGCCATGTGTTTTTGAGAAAAGGTCTTGCTCTTTCACCCAGGCTGGAGTGCAGTGGCACAAACATGGCTCACTGCATTTTCAACCTCCCAGGCTCAAGCAATCCTTCCACCTCAGCCTCCTGAGTAGCTGAGAATACAGGCATGAGATATCATGCCTGGATTATTTTATTTTATTTTTTGTAGACACGGGGTCTCACTATGTTCCCTAGGCAGATCTTAAACTCCTGGGCTCAGGCAATCCTCCTGCCTTGACCTCTCAAAGTGTTGAGATTATAGGCATGACCCACCATCCCAGGCCTGTGTTATTGTTTTATGCTGCATAAAAAATCACAAAGTGACTGATTTGAAAAATTAGAAGTCATATTATCTCACAGGAGGCCAGGGGTCCAGGCACAGATTAACTGAGCCATCTGCTGTTACATTTGGGATGATGGAGAATAAAAGCCATCTTTTTTAAAAAATCATATCTGCAAGGAAAACTTATTCCTAATCACTAGAATGTCATATTATTAACACAAGATTTGTTTCTATTTTAATTAGAAAAGTATAGAGGATGCTTAGACCAGTAGCAAATGGCTCTTCCTTGCTGTGGTTTGGGGGACATTGGCAGGTGGTGAGTATTATTCTATTCAGGCCTCTTGCCTAACTTGGTTTTAGAAGGCGTGAGGTTCTTTATGGTTCTGTGTCTGTGGGTAAGGCTGCAGCTGCTAATTATTCTAATTCTTGCTTCCTTGCAAATAGCCAACTGTTTATTTTGTGCATTGCCAGCTATCAACAGAGACATTTTAGGAATAATTTTCATGTTAAAGGCAGGCTTTGTTCTAGTGTCCTACTGTGAACTTTCCCAGCATTAGACCCATCAGAGGTTTGTGCAGAGAGCTCTGATGTTAGAACAGTGAGCACAGTACTCTGCCAATTTGTGCATTACCTCTTCTGTCTCCCCTAGCAGGAACTACTGTCTGGCTTTCTCAAGAGGAACCTGAATTGCTGCTCTAATGGACTGTTCGTGGATTTGAGATCTTATTTTAGTTAGGGAGGTTGAGACTTTCATGGCTTCATAATTGATGCTGGAGAAAACATTCTAATTGGAAATTCTAACAATCTCCTTTCTAACAATCTCCATAAAGCCTGTTTTACTGTCCCTAAGGCTTTGAATGCATCTTGTTTGGTAATCAGAATGAAAACAAATTTTTCAAAGCAAATAATTGTTTTTTTGTTTTTGTTTGTTTGTTTGTTTTTTGAGATGGAGTTTTGCTCTTCTTGCCCAGGCTGGAGTGCAACGGTGCGATATATGCTCACTGCAACCTCTGCCTCCTGGGTTCAAGCGATTCTCCTACCTCAGCCCCCTGAGTAGCTGGAATTACAGGCATGTACCACTATACCCAGCTAAATTTGTGTTTTTTTAGTAGAGACAGGGTTTCTCCATGTTGGTTAGGCTGGTCATGAACTCCTGACCTCAGGTGACCTGCCCATCTTGGTCTCCCAAAGTGCTGGGATTACAGGCATGAGCCATTGTGCCCAGCCAATAACGGTGTTCTTGACCTTTATTTTGGGTTATATTCTATTTATATGTTATATAAATATATGATTTTGTGGAAGAAGTAGAGAAAATTAGTTTGCTTTTTAATTGATATTACTTTAAATGAAAAAGGAAACAAGTTAGTAAATCTAAGAGCATTTAATTTTCACTTTTTTTTCATACCATTGTCTCTGTTTAGCCATCTTTTTAGTTATTAGATGAATTAGGATACTTTTTGCATGAGAAATACTTTGACACTCATGTATATCAATGAAAATGTGCCTCTGCTTTTGGTTTTGGTTTACTACTTAAATTACTCTTGAATTATGCTGACAAGATCCATCTCAAGTTTCTCAAAGCATAATGTGAGGAGAGAAAAAATTCTACATGCTTGGGGTTTACTTGAAGGAAACCACAAAATCCCTGATGCCTCAATGAACATGCAGACCTCGCAGGCTGCCTAAGCATAGAATGTTAATTCTGAACCCCTAATTTCTTCCAGATCTTTCCCTCTCCCCTTACATGGTGCACATATCAACATATAGTAATTTACTTAAAGAAGTATCTGCTCACTGCTATCTTTGGGTCAATGCTTGTGCTAAGCTCTGAGATTACAGGGATAAGTTAACTAGGTTCCTCCTTAAATGAATTAAGACTTAGAGTAAAAAAATACAAATAAGTAATAATTGCCTTTAACTTTCTTTTGGGTGGGGTGAAAGGCAGCTGGGAAAGATCTTTAGTATCAGTAGAGCATAGGTAAGCCTTCATTGAACACAGCATGTTAAGCAAGGGCCACAAATGGGGATAAATGGGTGAAGAAAATTTCAGGAAAGAAAACAGATCATAGTTTAGAAAACCTGAATATTAGACTAACCTGGATTCAAATCCTGCCAGCACTGCACATTAGCTGTGTAACCAAGGAAAGGTCTTTACCATTCAACATTTGCTGGATACAAGGCTAATACACAAAATGTAATCACTTTCCCATGTATCAGCAATAGATACCTGAAATTTGAAAATAAAACACCATACTATTTATATTAGCATCCCCCAAAATAAAATACTTAGCTAAAAATCTAACAAAGTATGTACAAGATTTATATAAGGAGAGCCATAAAACTATGATTTAAAAAATCAAATAACTGAAGAAATTGAGAGACAGTCCATGTTTATGGATAGAAAGATTCAATATTGTCAAGACATTGGTTATTTCTAATTTGACCTATAGACTTAACACAATTAAAATAAAAATCCCAACAAATTATTTCATGGAAATCAACAAACTGATGCTAAAGTTTACATGAAAAGGCAAAAGACCCAGGATAACCAACATTAGAAAAAATGAAAAGCCAGAGGACTGACACTACCCATGTTCAAGACTTACTATAAAACTACAGTAACCAAAAGAGTATGGTATTCATAAAAGAACATAAAAAGAGATTAATGCAACAGGTTATAGAGCACGGATTTAGACCCACATAAATATAATCAAGGAGCAAAGGTAATACAATGAGGAAAAGATGGTCTTTTCAGTAAATAGCACTCAAACAACAGGATATACATATGAAAAAATCTACAAACAGGCTTTACACTGCTTAAAATTAACTCAAAATGGATCATAAGACTAAATATAAAATGCAAAACTGTAAAACTTCTGGGAAATAGCCTAGGAAAAGAAATCTACACTACCTTGGGCATGGTGATGGCTTGTTAGATACAACACCATAAGCATGACCCATGAAAGAAACAATTGATAAGCTGGGCTTCATTATAATTTAAATCTTCTGTTCTGCCAAAGGTACTGTCAGTAGAAGGATAACACAAGCTACAGACTGGGAGAAACTATTTGCAAAAGATATATCTGATACAGTACTTCTATCTAATATATTTAAAAAATTAAAACTCTACAATAAGAGAAAAAGCTTAATTAAAAAACACAGGCAAAAGATCTGAACAGATACTTTATCAAAAATATATGTAGATGCCAAATAAGTACATGAAAAGATGCACCATATAATATGATATTAGAATATTTCAAAATAAAATATCAATAAGATATGATTATACACAAATTACAATGGTCCAGATTCAGAACACTGACAACACCAAATGCTGGTAAGCATGTGGAGCAACAAGAACTCTCTTTCATTGCTGGTGACACAAAATGGTGCAACCACTTTTGAAGACAGTTTGACAATTTCTTACACACATAGTCTTATCATAAAATTCAGCAGTTGCGCTCCTTAGTATTTACCCAAATGTGTTAAAAATCTTATGCCCACCCAAAAACCTACGCACAGATATTTATAGAAGCATAATTACCAAAACTTGAATGATGAATGAACATTATATCTAGACAATTAAATCTTATTCAGTTATTTAAAAAACGAACTATCAAGACATGAAAAAACATGGAAGAAACAAATACCTGTTGCTAAATGAAAGAAGCCAATCTGAAAATGCTACATACTGTATGATTTCAACTATATGACATTCTGGAGAAGACAAAACTATAGAAACAGTGAAACAATCAGTGATTTCCAGGGGTTGAGAGGAGGAAGGGATGAATAGGTGAAGCACAAACAATTTTTAAGACAGTACAAATATTGTAATGTGCACTATACATATACTGTATGTATAGTATCATACTGCATTATATTCTGTATAATAATATAATAGTGGATACATGTCGTTATACATTTGTCATTAGAATGTACAACATGAAGAGTAAATTCTAATGCGAATTATGAACTTTGGGTAATAGTAAAATGTAAATATTGATTCATTAATTGTAACAAGCCTACCATGCTGGAGGGAAAAGCTGTGCATCTGTGACGGAAGGGAGTATATGGGACATATCTGTACTTTCTGTTCAATTTTGCTATAAACTTAAATGGTCCTAAAAAATAAAATCTATTTAAAAGGGGGAAAAAGACATTTGAAATTTTAAACACATAATCAAAATGCCCAAATTGTGGTGATAAAATTTTCTGTATCTTGATTTTATTAATTTTAATATTCTGGTTGTAATATTGTACTAGAATTTTAAATTACTTTGTCCCAGATTTTTAAAAATAACTTCCCTGACCACAGTATTATTGGCAACCTCCTCCATAGTATCTTTACTCTCTTTATAGCACTTATTACCATAAAAAAAGCATTCTACACTGACTTAATTATGTGCGTATTGTCTTCTTCCCCTTCATAATGTAGGCTCCACCCAAACACAAAAACAGTATTTGCACCTAGTAGCTGCTTGATACCTATGTAGTCAGTAAACATTTGAGTGAGCAGATTTAGTTACAGTTATGATGATAATGGTAATAAGAGGCTGAGGCAGGAGGTTCACTGGAGCCCAGGAATTCAAGGTTGCTGTGAGCTGTGATCACGCTACTGCACTCCAGCCTGGGGTACAGAGCAAAACCGTATCTCAAAAATAAAAATGGTGATAATGATGATTATGGTGCTGCTAATGATAACGGTGGTGAGGATGGTAGTAGTGATGATGATGTTGATGGTGATGATGTGGACTATGATGATGATGATTATGGTGGTGATGACGATTATAATGTTGATGATGATAGTCATGGTGATAATGATTTACAGTAAGTTTAGCTGCGGTGGGTCACATTGCTGTCCATTCTCAAAGATCAATCATAGAGCTGGTGCTTTGCCTTCTATATATCTACTGCTCCTCTATGCAATGAGGACCCCAACTTCTGTTGGAGCTGTGGCTTAGATTTATCCTGAGCTGTGGAAGTTGAATTTTCCATTGGAAACATTTCCTTGCCCCCTTGATTGGCAAGGAGTGGTCTGTGGTATTTACAGAGCATCTCTAGTCCAGGATGGACTCTGCTTCTCTTCATAATCTTTTAATTTAACCCACATAAAACTTTAAGGCAGGCTGGGTGCACTGGCTCATGCCTGTAATCCCAGCACTTTGGGAGGCCAAGGAGGGCAGATCACCTGAGGTCAGGAATTCAAGACCAGCCTGGTCAACCTGGTGAAATCCCGTCTCTACTAAAAATACAAAAATTTAGCCAGGCATAGTGGTGTGCACCTGTAATCCCAGCTACTTGGGAGGCTGAGGCAGGAGAATCACTTGAACCTGGGAGGCAGAGTTTGCAGTAAGCCAAGATTGCACCATTGCACTCCAGCCTGGGTGACAAAGCGAGACTTTGTCTCAAAAAACAAACAAACAAACAAAACACCTCTAAAGCAAAGACCCATGTATAATCCTCATTTGAAGTATTGAACTGAGACTTAGAGACATCAAGGAATATGCTCATTTGCCAAGATAGAAATTGGCAATAGGTGGGAAAAATATCTCACTCCAAAGTTTAGATTAACTTTTTGACACTACGTTATATGACTATAGAACCATCCCCTTTATAAATAAGATCCATGGTTTGTCTTTCTTTCATAAGCTTGTGAGGAAGTTCTCTGCATCATCCTAAGCTTAGGAACACTTATTATTCCTTGGTGTTTTTTTGTTTTTTTGGTTTTTTTAACCTATATGCTGTGCCTTTTCAAGTCCAAACTCAGTGTAGATCATGGCTCATAGATTTCAGAGTGGACAAATACATCTGGATCTGGCATTAGTCTCTTTCATAATCTACTAATTATTTACAAAAGATTGGTGGTGGTGACCAGTATTTCATTAAGTATTTTTGGAAAAGTCTCAGTTCATAAATATTCTAAGCTAAAAATATATTTAGAAAGCCATATCTGAACTGAATTTTTGATGCACATAACTCTTCTTTTCAAAACTCACTCAGCCACTCTGAAAATTTTCCCTCCCATAAAGGACATGTTGTTAGCTTCTCAGAGCACCTTGCTTTTTGTATTCAGGAAAGTCTTTTTATTTTCAATTTGTTATTTATGTCCTTCACAATTTTTCTAATTTTCTGTTTTCAGTAGACAAGAAACATACTGGTATTTGGATTTTCTATAAGAGGAGAATCAATAAATGAATGAAAGAAGGAAGATGGTATCCTATGAGGATGATAATTAGGAGGGACTGTATGAAAGAAAATAAATTGCTATCACCTGAGAATACACACCATATTTCTAGTCTTGGTTCAGGCAAATTTAATGATGGGAACTTAAATAAGTCTCCTGCTTCCCAAGGCTGCTTCTTAACCATACAAGTATAAGTTCCGTGTTCCTCAGTGGTGCATCCCTGCTTGTGACATGTCCACCTGTTCAAACCTTATCATTAACCACTTCACCTCTCATCTCCTCCTTCTGAACATTTTCACATCAGGTTACTGAACTGCAAGGATCAGACAGGGATACTGAGGAAACTGTTGCCATGGTTTCTAGCAAGCCAGACTCACTCATGAACTTCTTGGGAGAATGAGCCCTACTGTGGATTCCCAGTCCAGAATCAACAGGAAATAAATTGAGTCACATTATCTCTGACTTCACAGTAAACTGCAGAATGCCAAAAACCTAGTAGCCCTCATTCAATATGTGAACTAAATTGAAAGATATAAACAGGTTGTTTCTAAACTCATTTTTGTTCCAATATTTTGTTTAACTTACTGCATGAAAGACCAAAGACTAGTATACTAGTCTGTTCTGGCATTGCTATAAGAAAATTCCTGATACTGGGTAATTCACAAAGAAACGCATTTAACCAGCTCACAATTCTGCAGGCTTTGCAGGAAGCATGGTGCCAGGATCTGCTCCTGGTGAAGGACTCAGGAATCTTCCAATCATGGCAGAAGGCAAAAGTGGAGCAGGCAGCTCACATGGCAAAAGTGAGAGCAAGAGAGCAAGGGGAGAGATCCCTCATACTCTTAAACAATCAGATCACACATGAACTCAGAGTGAGAACTCACTCATCACTAAGGGGATGGTGCTAAGCCATCCATGAGGGATCTGCCCCCATAAGCCAAATACCTACCACCAGGCCACAATTTAAACAGTGGGGATTACATTTCAACATGAGCTTTGAAGGGGACAAACATCCAAACCATATCACTTCATATTCTTAATTTAATACAGAATATCAGACTTTGGTTCCAGCTCAACTCACTGCAGTCACCATTGGAACATTTATTTTATGAATAATTAAATCTTCTTATTCTTTTAATATAATTTATCACCACTAACCTGAGGAGTTCTATTTCCTCTTGGAGCTGTGCATAATGCCACTAAGAAGGTGCAAAGACTTTCCAGAGTATGGGAACTTAAAGTTCTACTATGTCCACAGCATCCTCTGGCTCAAGCATAGAAATCCTGTTCTAGGATGTTTCTAACTGAAAATTTTCATGCCTGCATTGGCTGGAAGAAGTTTTTGGAAAAGCACTGGGAAGGGGTAGTCTGTATTTATCAGGATACCTTATGACTGAGACAAATATCAGAAGCTTAATACATTCTTTAATAAATGTAGGTAAGCATGATGTGGGTTTGTCAGCTCTTCCATCTCTTACAGCTGCATCTTCTGCAGCATGTGGCCTCTCAAAGATTACTGAGGCAGGATAAAGAGCCTAAGGAGGAGGCCCACAAATTCTTAACTACTCCAGCCTGGAAGTGACACACATCACTTGCATTTACAGCTCAATGGCCAGAATTAGTCACATTACCCAGCAAGGAAAGCTGGGAAATTTAGGGGAGAACATGAGACATTTGGTCGGTACAAATTGCTCTGCTACACACCCCCAGATATTTTGGGTTTTGTCAAAATACATTGTAAAAGCTCAGTTGGAACAGTCAACAACGGAAGAGGACCATTCTTAATTCCTCTTATTAGAGATTTCACCAATTTTCTGTCTTTTAGTTTGTTCTGTTTGGCCTTCACATTATCCTATTGTGTCAGTTATTCTGAGCAGAGTAAAGCAAGAAAACACATGTGAAAGAATAGTTTTAGAGAATGTAATGGATCAATGGTATTCCCCCTTCTAACAGCTTATTTTTATGCCTATTACCTGGAGTTGTTCTTCTAATGAGCCTTAAATGACTGCTTCAAATTGATGCTGAGAATTGATGCCCTGATTGCTTCCTGAATATCCTACAGGAAAGTTAATCTGCGGGCCTTCCTGACTCCACCTTGTCTTCTATTTTATTTCAATAATTAGTATTTAATTAGTGCATCTGGGCTTTTCTCACCTGCCTTTTGGTTCTGCTGCTGTCAAGGGCCAGATATAAGGTAAACTGTGACCCAGACTGCTCAAGAGTTGAGTTCATGAAGTGATGAAAACTTTTCCCATCTTAATTAGCCCTCACAGAGAAGCCTGACTTCAAATCCTTAGTAACCCCCGGGAGTCTTGTTTCTCTCGATACTCAGCAGGAAAGTGAGGTTTGCATACTGCAATGGGTACTTGGAGTGACCAGTGTTTGAATAGTTTTATTTTGCCACTCTCTATGTGTGGGTGTGGGTTAAATGATACTCAAGAGGCGACAAAAGTTTTTCAGGGGAATTGTGGGTAGCCATCCTGGAACGAGTAGCTTCTAGATTTATCTGTTCTGTTGTGTTCTACACTGCCACCAGTTCAAAGCCTGCTGGGGCTCAGAGAAGAAACAAGCAACTTGGACTTCTCTCCCTGCTCCTGGGAGCACCATCGGGCTCCCAAAATAGCATGCAGACCACGGAGGGTGCAGGGGGCCTTTTGGACAGTTTAGAGAACACATCCAAGCCTATGGCTCAAAGGCAGGACCTGGTGAAGGGGAAGGGGATCGGCTGAAACAGGCTCCAGAGTGTGAGAGGATCAAGAACCTGGCAGGGCAAGGCACCAGAATGTCCTGAGGCACCTGTGTCCTCACACACCAGCTCTACTGGCTTCACAGGCTCCTTCCTAGCCAAACGTCTTCCAAATCAAGAGATCAGGGTCACCTTGCTTGGGGGAGTAAAGCAAAAACAAGAGAAGGCAGAAAGAATACTGACCTTGGTATTATAGGAATTATTACAAAATTACTTTAGGCAGATAGGATAAGGGGTCCTTGGTAAGGTTTTTTTGTTAAAAGCAGCTCCAGAAATGTTTTTTTCTAGTAGAAAAATGGCTCAAAGGGCAGGCTGGCAAGCTTTGATATGCAAATGGAAGCCATTAGAAACTGGGTCCATCAAATATGGTGATTCCCACCCTCTTCTCCTTGTCACCACGTGTGCCAAGCATCATGGCCACCCCCAGAGATCTCCATGTATGCAGAACATCATGGTGGCCTGCATTTGCACGTTAAGATGCTAGGGCCAGTTTTTTCATGGGCCATATAAATGACATACCTGGTCAAACCAATCCCATGGTTCATATGCAAATCAGACACCGCCTCCTCCAGCCTCCCCATATAACCGACTTTTTTTCTGTTTCACTCAGGGTGTCCTCTCTCTGCTTGGGACAGAAGGGACAGAGGTCCCTTCCCTCTGTCCTTGTACAAGGGAGATTCTTCCTTCTTTTTTTGCCTATTAAAGTCTCCACTCCTTAAAACCACTCCACGTGTGTCCATGTCATTTTATCTAAATTGACGCAAGACAAAGGACCTTCGTGTTCCTCCAGTCATTGGGGCTGTATCATTTTGGTGCATTGGCCAGGAATCTGGGGTATAACATTCATCAGAGCGGTGAGTATGGGAGCAAGCTAAAAACCATTTTTTAAGTGTAAATGCTTTAGCATGGGCCATAACAGCAGGATATAGCGTTCAATCTAGCATGCCCCCTTCATTCAAGGGGCCTTCCGAATTACATAGTTTTTCTTGAGATCCTTTTTTTTTTAAGGGAGGCACATAGGTCACACAAGTCTAGGACGTCAAAGGGAAATAATAGGTGAGGACTAGGGCTACTTGGGTAAGTGTGACCAGGCCTCAAAAGCCTAGTTCCTCTGGTGCCATGGCTTGAAGGGTTATGCCTACAGTCATGGGCAGCACATTTAACAGGGTGCTGGGACCCAGGAATCAGGAAGAAAAAATAGTTGGGGGAATGCCCCCACTGTTTTCTTCACCCTGAGTCACATATGGAAAGGAAGGAAACTAAAAGAATGCTTATTCTCACTTCTCCTTCTAGATGGGTAACAAATCATCTTCAGCATGGACTCTCCTGGAGTGTGTATTTTAAAGCACTGGGACTCCTCTGACCCCGAGACTCTGAAGAAAAGGCACCTCATATTCTGTTGCACAAGGGCATGGCTTTCTTACCATCTTGGGAACAGACAAACCTGGCCTGCTGGGGGGAAACTTAATTTTAATATTATCTAACAGGTCTTTTCTGCTGACAGAAGGGCAAATGGACTGACATCCCCTATGTGCACTTTCTTTGCCCTGCAAGACAACCCAGACATTTACAAGTTCTGTACAATTGACCCAGTTCTTTTAGCAGCCATGGCGGGAAAGCCCAGGGAATAGTTCCCCAGAGTAAAGGAAGGTCCCAGAAGAGCATTCTAAGACAGCTATTGAATGTCCCAACCCTTCCAGTCTCCCTCCAATCATACCATCAGCTCCTCCAGCTCCACCATCTCCAGTATATCCTACTCTTCCTCCTTCACTTTTACCTCTGTAGGAAATGTCTGATGGGAATAGTGCCATGAGGGTTCAAGTTCCCCTCTCATTACAGAACCTTAAGCAAATAAAGGGAGACTCAGGCCAATTTTCTGACAACCCTAATAGGTACATAGAAATTTTCCAAAATTTATCTCAGGTGTTTGACCTCACATGGAGGGATATTATGTTACTGATAAGTCAGACCCTCACTGCAGCTAAAAAGCAGGCTGTTCTGTAGGCAGCAGGAAAAAAAATAGAGTTGAGCAACATGCCTCCTATAGCTGACCAAGGAGAAAAAGAAGTAGGGAAGGTGAGAAAGAGGTGGAAACTCCATTCGCATTCGAAACGGAAGCAGTTCCAGTAAATAACCTTAACTGGAACCCCAATAATTCAGGAGATAACTGAAAAAGGAAACACTTTTTCAGGTGCATATTAGAGGGACTATGGAAAACCAGGGCCAATTCTCTCAATTACACTAAGCTGTCCACAATAGACCAAAGACCAAACAAGAATCCCACAGCCTTTATGGAAGGGCTGAGAGAAGCACTAATAAAACACACCTCTTTTACTCCTAATTTAGTCAAGGGACAGCTCATCCTGAAGGACAAGTTTATTACTTAAGTAGCTTTAAAGTGACAATGGGCCCTTGTTTAAGGCAGCTATCACTCAAGGGGTCTGAAAAGCACTAGCCATGGAATATCATCTCCATTGTGCTTGGAGACCCTAATCCTCAGGAAAGGTGGAGAAAACTAATGATATTATGAAGAGACATTTCAGAAAATTATCCCAAGAAACTCATCTTACTTGGGTCACTCTTCTTCCCATGGCCTTACCATGAATAACAAATACCCCTTGAAAATTAGGTCTTAGCCCTTTTGAGATGTTGTATGGATGGCCTTTTTTTCCCCAATAATTTTCTATTAGATTGGGAAGACTCTGAGCTAGTTAAGTATGTAACCTCTCTGGCTCACTTCCAACAGCAATTAGCGCAATTAGCTCAATTAGTAAAAGCCCAACCCCAGGACATTGAACCACCTCTATTTAACCCAGGAGATTTGGTACTGGTAAAAGCTCTCCCTTCTCTCTCTCTCCCTAAGCCCAAGCTGGGAAGGGCTTTACACTGTTGTTCTTTCAACCCCCTTGGCAATAAAAGTTAGAGGAATCAATGCCTGGATACATCACACTCAAGTCAAAGCCTGGAGAGCTGAGGGAACAACCCCTGACAGCCCAGAGGAATGTCCTGAATATCAATGTGAAGAAATGGGAGGTCTTAAGCTGAAAATCACAAAATATAAGTAACTGAGTGAGATCTACTCATCTCAGTCTCACCCCTACCTCACCAAATACTTTTTGTTGTTTCTACCTCTCCTTTCAGATTTGTTGCCAAATATTAGAACTTATTTTGATGGAAATTATTGACTATGCCACTCTTGCAAGAATTGCTATACTCATGCTACTATTTGCAGTAGGACTATACACTGTACCACCCTCTGGGTGGAATATCAGACAGGAATCTCAATTACTGTAGCATTTTGCTTAATTATTATCCTCATAGCAGGAATAACAGTTCCTAACTGGAAGTAAACATGAGCATTTTACTATCATTAAGTGTTAAAACTTTTTAGTGGACTTAGTAATACATCTCACCCTTTAGCTCCTACAATATTCACCATGGCCCATTTGTACAATAAGCCTAATTTTTGGGTCTGTCCTAAGTCGTTCACTCAGTTCAATCACACTAAGAAATCTTAAAATGACCCAGAACTCACCATCTTAGGATTTCCTTTGTTGGCTTTACCTTTAACCTTTAAAGACTTACCAGTCATAAATGGGACATGGTATGGGAGCACTTTCAACTGGGTAACTAACTCCTCTCAGAGAACATTCTGCCCCCAGTACCAAAGAACACTTTCCCTAAAACTCAGCTTCACACCCTCAGGTTGGGAAAAGTTGGCCTAGTAACAGCAAATGCTTCCCTCTGCTTTGAAAGTAGTGGGGAAAACCCATATTTGGGCTCAAATATTGTAACATCACATTTTTAATTGTTGATAGTTCAAAGATTTGGGGAGGAGAGTGCAACAAAGGGGATCTAACAGGATCAGAAGCCCTAGTGGGGGGCTTTCAGAATCTAGCCTTTCCTTCTGGTTGGAAGTCCTATGATGGGAGTGGCATGCTCTAAACAACCACCTTGACTGTAATGTAAAGAATAAAACATGGGCCTTTTCAAACATGCCCACTTATGGAATTCCAGATCCTTGCACAATGTTTGCTAATAGTAGTGGCTTACAGATCTGTGGGAAAACTGGAGACATCTGGACTGACAGCCCTTGCCACAAGGATCATCTGAGATATTGGCCAGGGTATAAAATGTCTAATTTTTTGAAACTCCATTTGTCAGGTGGACCCTTCTCACTTGGTATGTCAAATTCCAATTGGCATCATAAGTGACTATCTTAAATATGGTTATCCTTATCCCAAGGATGCCCCTATTATGTGTAAGGAAGGGGAATTTCTAAGATATGAGAAAAGTCTGCCACTGTCTCTCACAAACCACAACTTGGAACCATCCCTTCAAGAAACAGGGCTAGATATTCCTTGTGGCTCCTAGATACACTTAGTTCTCCTAAGGCATTAGAAGGGAACTTGTATTACAGTAGCAGTAGTTTCCAACTTATTTTTAAATTCTACCAAGATGGCAGCATCATCATGGGACATACCTAACTTAGGCTCTTTTCTAGAAACTGCACTATCTCAAATACACCGGACAAAGAGATCTATCATTTCTAAGCCCTCATATGGAGATTTAGCTGAAAGGGCAGACTGGGGAAGGGCATGCACATGACAATCCCAACTTGAAAAAAAAAAAAACATGGATGGGGAATTCTATAGCCAGAGGCCTATTCTGGTTTACGGGCATCCCTCTCCTTGAAAGATCAGTACTTACTATCTCTATTATGATGCAACAAGGATGGAAGGTAACTATAGGTGCCATAGAGGCACAACAACAATCTATAGACTCTTTATCCTCAGTAGCAGCACAAAATAGATGGGCTTTAGATGTCCTCACAGCTGAGGTAGGAAGTACTGGTGTGCACTTTTAAATGAAACATGCTGCTTCTGGATTAACATTTCTAGTAGAGGAAAATCTACAGGTACGTAAAGATCAAATCAAAAGTATTATCAGGCTAAGAGAATATGCAGGCTTCAGTCCCAGGTGGCTATAATCCCTCTTTAATAAATTCCAGACTTCTTTATGGAATTGGTTAGTTCCTTTATTAAGCCCCCTCTTGCTTATATGTCTCGTATTAACATTTGAACCTGTACACTCAATACTATAACTTGAATTTTTTCCTCTGAAATCAAACTCCAAATAGTGCTGCAAACCGAACCATGCAGGAACATGCCATTCTTCCAAGGACCCTTATATCGAATCCAGGAGGAGCCCTAACTGCTGTTCCCCAATTGACACCCCTTTTCAGCAGGAAGTAGCCAGAAAGAGTCGTTGCCCAAATCCCCCTAACAGCAGTTATGGTAACATCTCCTCAGGGGTGAATATTATATGAGTTATTAAGAAATTGTTTTAGGCAGATATGATAAGGGATCCTTGGTAAGTTTTTTTCTTAAAAGTAACTCCCAAAACATTTCTTTTCTAGCAGAAAAATGGCTTGAAGGGCCAGGCCAGCAGGCTTTGATATGCAAATGCCAGCCATTACAAACTGGGTCTATCCAATATGGGGATTCCCATCCTCTTCTCCTTGTCACCATGAGTGCCAAGCATCAGGCCCCCACCCCGCCTCAGAGATCTCCATGTCTGCAGAATATCATGGCGGCCTACATTTGCATATTAAAAGGCTAGGGTGAAAGGGCCAGTTTTTTTGTGGTCTACATAAATGACATACCTGGTCAAACCAATCCCCTGGGTCATATGCAAATCAGGCACCACCTCCTCCAGCCTCCTAATATAACCTACTGTTTTCTGCTGCACTTGTGGTTTCCTCTCTCCACTTGGAGCCCCCCGCCCTCTGTCTCTGTACAAGGGAGCTTCTTCCTTCTTTTTTGCCTATTAAACTCTCTGCTCCTTAAAACCACTCCATGTGTGTCTGTGTCATTTTATATAAATTGGTGCAGGACAAAGGACCCTGGTGTTCCTCCAGTCATTGAAGCCATATCATTGGGGTCAAGAAAACCTGGGTTTAAAACTCTGCTTCTGTTGTGTGACCTTAGTTAAGTAGCTCATCCTCTCTGGACTTCAGTTAACTTGTCTATCAAATAGATGAGCCTCAAGTTCCAGTCTTTCAGAAATAGTCTCTGAGTTTCTTTATTTATTTTTAATTTTTATGGGTACAGAGTAGGTGTATATACTTATGGAGTATATGAGATATTTTTATACAAGTATGCAATGCATCAAAATTACATCAGGGTAAATGGGGTATCCATTCCCTCAAGCATTTATTCTTTGTGTTACAAACAATCCAATTATACACTTTTAGATATTTTTAATATACAATTAATTTATTTTTGACCCTAGTCACCCTGTTTTGCTAGCAAATACTAGGTTTTCTTCTATGTTTTTGTACCAATTAACCCTCCCCACATCTCCTCCCACTCCACTACCCCTTCCAGCCTCTGGTAACCATCCTTCTACTCTCTATCTTCATGAATTCAATCATTTTAATTATTAGCTCCCACGAATAATTGAGAACATGATGTTTGTCTTCAGGAACACCAACCCCACCCTCAGTCCTTGTCCCAAACACTCAGCTGTGATCTTACTAAATATGCCACTTTTAGCCCACCAGGAGAGGAGGGTGACAGGCTGGGGGAAGTAGAAGAGAAAGGCAAAAGGTAGATGGCAGCTGGCAACTTGATCCTTTTTGATTCCTCTTTTGCCTGAGAGAAAAAGAATGTGCCTTGTAAGAATTTAGGAGGGCAGTGGCTTCTCATGCACCAAGCCAGGGATGTTCTTTAGAACTCCTTACACACAAGCCAACCCTCTCCCCATACAGTCCTTAGCCTGCCGAGGAGAAGTTGAAAAATCAAGGGACACTTTCTCTACCACTCCTACACACAGAGCACACCCTGTCTCTACAGGTGTGTTGGGACAAGGGTCACACTTGCAGTGACCCAGGCTTAACCCTCTCCTGCCAACAAGCTGGACACACACCCCATGGAAGGCTCTCCTAGTGAAGCCTTTCCTCATCAGCCCCAAGTACTGCTCAGTTCAGGCTCTTCTCTCAAGAGGGAATGGTTCCGAGTTAGGGAAATCAAATGGAATCCATTTGTCAGCCTGGAGAGGCACACCAGTGGTCCTTGCCTGCTGCTGCACATTTAGTCTTTCCCCATGGTTACAGGACAGTTTCTGAGTTCCTGCCATTAAGTATATGACCACAGGGACTCATGTGACTAATTTGGCTGCAGTCTCTGTTCTCTGGGTCTCAGGAAGACCCTACCTGGAAAGGTTTTGATGGCTCTTGGCCTGGAGTGCAGGGGATGGACCAAGCAATTTGGGGGAGTCCCTGTTATTTACAGCTTCATTGTGTTTATAGCAGACAGAGAACTAGCAGTCTACACTACAGATGAGAACATTGAGGTCCAGCCAGGGGAAGTGACTTACCCAAGAGCACACAACATCTTTAGTAGCAGATTCAGGACTCCAACCCTAGTCTCCAAATGCTATCATGGAGTTTTCTCTGCTCTACTGCACTAATCTTGGAGGCTGTATTAGTCCATTTTCACAGTACTACAAAGAACTACCTGAGACTGGGTAATTATAAAGAACCTTAATTGACTCACAGTTCTGCATGGATGGGAAGGACTCAGGAAACTTACAATCATGGCAGAAGGTGAAAGGGAAGCAAGGCACGTCTTACATGGCAGTAGAAGAGGGAAGTGCCATACTCTTAAATCATCAGATCTCATAAGAATTCACTATCATGAGAGCAGCATGGGGAAAACTATCCACTGATCCAATCACCTCCCACCAGGTCCCTTCTTTGACACGTGGGGATTACAATTCGAGATGAGATTTGGGTGGGGGACACAGGGCCAAACCATATCAGAGCCCAACCATGACAACACCTTCTCTGAAGTGTGGCCTCCTCCAGGAGGGACCATGGATTTCTGTAGATGTAGGTGGACTCTGGGTAAAGGTGCCAGGGCCAAAGATCCTCATGTCTCTCCCTCCACTCTCTCTCTCCTTCCCCAGAGCCCTGCCCTAGTCTTACATAAGATCAGCAGTTGCTGACAGATCCTGCTCAGCCTCAGCAGGGACTGGGTGAGGGCAAGGGCTGGAGAGGGCTTTAAGCAGGCCTTTGGGATGGAGCTTGGTGAGCCAGCCCTGTGTCAGGAAGAATGTGTGGCAGGGGATGGGCAGAGTGGGGAGATGGCAGTGGGGGGTGTTGGCTATTTTGGCAGATGCAGGAACAAAGCCACAGAAACATGTGCCCCACGCCATAGATGCCCATTTGGCCCTCCAGGTGCTCAGATAAGCTATCTGAAAGCAGAACAGACACACAGGGAACATGGATGGAAAGTAAACCAGCTGTCCCTCTTGAGAGTCCTGATAAAGCAGAGTCCACCCAGGCCTGGGATTGCAGGCTGGGAGCAGAGTTTGGGGGCAGAAGGCAACCTCCAAGACGTTCCTTAATCTCTGTGCCAGGATCTTGGAAGTCACAGGGTGAAAGCACACCTGCAGCTGCACTTGAGCTGATGCTGTAGATACACACTCCTAAATCTATGTGGGGACAGTTTTGCCTACTAGGAAAGGTCACCCCACAACCAGGCTACTGGCTCCTTTTAATGGGCTGAGCAGTGTTGGCAAGCTGCTGGCTCTGCAGGGCTCAGTGAGAACAGCTGCAACATGTATCTTCTCCATGAACCCCAAGGCCGTGTGGCAAGCCCTCCTCCCAGGGAATGGACTTAAAGTGCTACAAGAGGTCAGATACAGAGTTTTCATTCAAAAACCTAAAACAAGAAACTGTTTGAGGGGGGTAGCGAGGACCGATAAAGATCAATTCCCAATGGCTTTAAAATCATGGGATGTAAGACCACAATCTGCTAAAGCTACCAGATTATAATTCCATAGTTCAGGACCCAGGCAGTCTATTGGCTTGCACATGGATGCCTATGCATGTGCATGTTTGTGTTCGTTGCTGGCACATTATAGGTTCAGTACATAATGAAAATGAGAGAGGAGGAAAGCAAGTCTGGTGGCAGCTGAGCTGACTCTTCCACTTGATCTGTCTGAATCCTCACAGCCCAGGTCCTGCCTGGCTCTGAAGGAGAAATGGTCCTCTGAACCAGGCCTTCCCCTCCCCCATGAGCCCCCTGAAACCTGCAGATCTTGCCTACTTGTGATCCACACTCTTCTGTTTGTGGACAAAGAATGAAGTCTTGCCATTATCTGCCCCCTTCTCCAGTCACTCAACCACATGTCCTGCCTTCCCAGTCCTCAAATTCTTCCCTCAATACTGCTGCCTTGGGAACTATGTTGCATCTACAGCTCCTGTCCTTGAAAGAATCCTCTGCACATGGGACTTCCATTTGCTCCACACCATTCAGTACCCCATCTCCTCCATGGTCCTTGGTGGCCTCTGAGTCCTGTGGCCTTGATTCCCCAGCCAGGCTTATCTTCCTCCACGTGGGCCTCCACACTACTAGCAGATCCACAGCAGGGCCAGCTGAAGCCACAAGCCTGCCAGCCACCATCCTGAGAAGGAGGAGATAACAGGAAAGCAAGAGGCTTGACAGAGAGACAAATGGGTTGGGGGATAAAGTGGAGAGTGAGAAAGAAGCCAGGCTGCTCAGAGAAAAGTCAGGGAACCTTTAATCTCTCTTTCCCATTCCAGCCCACCAGGGTCCAGACTTGTGTCCTGGCCTGGAATAATCTAGAATTTAGGAATTGCTTTTCCTAAACCCTCCCTTAACTTAAGGGTGGCTTACTGTTCCTTGTAAGCTGAACAGCCCTTCAAACAGACTACAGCTTATTTGTCTGGATGCCTGGAAGAGGGATCTGGGCATCTAGAGCCCTACAGAGCCCAATGGACAAACCCCAGTAGATCCTGGGTATCATGGACTGCATGTGTGAGGCTCCTACTGACTGTTCCAAGGCAAGAACTCTGTTCAGGAAGCTATGAGACAGTCACTTATCTAGTGAGGAAATCCAGCCACCATCCAGCAGCCACTGCTCAACACCAAATAGTTACTCCCAGCCCATTGCGGATATCCCTGTCCTTGCAAAGTGATGTAACAAAAGTCACCTTCCAGCACAACAATCGATGGGAAGAGAAATCCAAGTTGTAGCAGCAGGAGAAAGCATGTGCTGAAACAGTGCTTGCAAATTTCAGGAGCCACAAGAGGACAGGCCACTTATGGGGTCACAGGGCCACTGTGACAGTAGAGCAGGTAGGCAGGTCAAAGATTGGTGAGTAGGAGCCCTGTTCTGTCTCCAGAGGGTGTTCAATGTCATCCTCCTCCAAGAGGCCTCCCCACCCACCTGCCTACCCAGTGGCTACTACTCATTTAACTGCCAAATGAAGTCATCTTGGACACATGCTGGTCTCTTTATTAGCTGTGTCCCCAGCAGGAATGAGGGCAGGGACCTCATGTGTTGGATGCACACATACAAATGAGAGGGAGCTGTGGAGCGGTGCCCCTGACATTTCCCCAGCAGCCTGCCCTCAATGGGCACCCCATGGAGAGTGTGCAGGCATGAAGGGCCCCACCCCTGGAGCTGAAGCTGCAGGAAGAGGCCCCTCGGTGTCCTCTCAGGCTCTTACTCCAGAGGAGTTGGGCTCCACTACCTGGGAAAGGCTTTTAGGAGCCTCTCCTAAGCCTGTGTGGGGAGAATTTTGCTTACTAAAAAAGTTTACGTGTGAGGGGGACTTTTCAAAGTTTAGAAAATGAGCATGTGAAGGTCATCTGCTTGAGGCTTAGAGGGGGAAAATGTATCAGGGTCACACTGGAGGTTCCAGCGGAGCCAGAGCTGTTGAAATCACCCAAAGCTCTGGGCAAGACTGACCCCATTCCTCTGCCCTGTCCTCGATTTGTCCTCCAACTCTCAGCTGTGGAATTGGAATATTCACCAAGCTCTGGCCCTGGCAGTGAGTGAGGTTTGCTTGGGGCAGGGTCCTCAGGTCCTGGTACCCCTAGCTCAGTGCAGGCACAGGGAACAAGGCACAGGAGACTCACTGGCTGGAAGTGGGCCAGCCCAGGGGCACCGGAAATCCTGCACAGATGGGGCTCTGAGGGCCTCTGTTCCCTGGACTCCAGATCTGAGACAGGAGCCTTCATCCAGAATCATGGAGCCAGGGCAGGGCTCCTGCCCCACATGCTTGTGGGGAGTGGGCAGGGCTCTGCACCTGGTCTCACCCCCTCTGGTTATGGGTAGCACCAGGATAGTCAATCAACAGAGTTCTAATGATTGAAAGAAAAGCATTGAACTACAGCCTGAAGGGGCTGAGAGGCACCTGGCTGATTTTCTTAGGGTGATTGGTCCTAGAGTCTCTGAAGGCTCATCATTCTACAAGCTCACACAGTCCATGTGAGAAGAAGAGGAGGGACAAGCAGCTGGGAGCAGATCAGGACCTCAGTGATGGGGACATCACAGGCACATGGAGGTATGTGCTGGAAGCTGATGAGACAGATGACCCTGGAGTTCTTGAGGGACACCGCACCTGACCCTAGAAGTGAGCTGGAAGGGATGGACATCTCCAGATAGGGCACTGAGCCACCATAGTGCTGATGTGCACCAGCACAGATTCCAGTATCTGCTGTGCCTGCAGTGGGACAAGGTGTCAGGGCACACCTGCTCCCAGAGGCTGGGCTGGGAAGAAGTTGGCTGAGTCTTGCCAATATCCCTGAGCCCTAGAGGCCCTGGCCAGACAGGTCCATAGGCAGACAGGGAGCAGAGGCAATGAGACACACAGGTGCTTCTGCAAGAGTCATGGCTCTGGCATGAGGGAGACCTCTTGAGATGCAGACTCAAAGGTCTGTCTTGGCAGGATTTGTCACACCTGTGGGGCAAAGAGCTAGAACAAGGAAAGGCTGAGAGAGGAAGGGGTCACTGGACAGGAAGGCAACTGATAGAGTTTGCCTTTGTCCCTACCCACAATCTCATCTTAAATTGTAATTCCCAAAATCCCCATGTGACAAGGGAGAGACCAGGTGGAGGTAAGTGAATCATGGGCGCATTTTCTCCTATACAGTTTTCATGATAGTGAGTGAGTTCTAATGAGACCTGATTATTTTATAAGTGTTTGGGCAAGTTCCTTCTTTGGTCATTCTCCGTTCTGCCACCTTGTGAAGAAGGTGGCTTGCTTCCCCTTTGCCTTCCACCATGATTTTAAGTTTCCTGAGGCCTTCCAAGCCATGTGGAACTGTGAGTTAATTAAAACTCTTTCCTTTATAAATTACCCAGCCTCGGGTATTTCCTTATAGCAATGTGAGAAAGTACTAATAAAGCACATTCCTTTGCATGAATGATACGCCCACAATGAGTCAGAGCCCTGCAATCTCTTGGCTGAAAGGGCGGGGGCTCTGCAAAGCTGCAGGGAAGCAAAGCCAGCTGAGCGTTCTCCTATGTTCCTGTGGTTGGTTCAGACCAGCCTATGTGAGCAGGTATGGGGCATTCTGGGTAGCTGGACTGTGCAACTGCAGGCATATTAGTGTGTGCACAAAGGAGAGTATATGAGAGTCTCCCACCATGCACCTGTGGCCCTCTGCCCCAGAGCCAGGCCCCTCCCTGCCCCTCAGTGTCCAGTGAGGGGTCAGATTTCTTTTCCCACTGAGTCCTGTTGTGATTGCTGACTCTTTTCATGCCTCCTGATTGAGAGAATCAAGGTGGAGATCAGGGACCAAGGCAGGACAGTGAGGGGCTCAAGATCCCCCAGGCCCAGCCCCCTGCCCAGGGTATTCCCCTTCTTCCTGAAAGGGAAGCGACCAATACCTACCCCTTCCCTCTGCTATAGTCTGACCCACAGGCCTGTCCATTGCCCCCTTACCTCTCCCATATCTACCCCTTAAATGACTCATTGCTCTAGGGGCTTTTCCTCCTCTGCTCCAGATCATCCCACCACAAATGGGCCCAGAGTAAGAGACATCAGGGAAGGAAAGGGTACCTGGGAGTCTTGATCTCCAGACTCCTGGGTCCTTCTGATCCACAGGTTGAGCCTTGACATCACCACTCCTAAGAGCCTCAAGATCTCCTAAAAAGAGAGCCTTCCATCCTAGGGTTTAGGGCCACTTGCAGCAGCAAGGCATTTTCAGAGGCCCTGGATTGAGGATAGACTCTGCCTCACTCCCATTACATCCAGAACATGCTATAGACACATGAAAAAGCTCCCTCACTGTCCCTAGGGAGCCATGTGCTCAGCTAAGGAGATGGGCTGAGGAACATGATGGTAACTCAAGGTTCTGCCAACATTACTTGACATATGAAAATACAGAGTTTTCTAGCACTGCCATGGCCAAGATTTTGGTTTTGGAGACCTCAGAGATAATCAGCCTAAAGATCCCTTGCAGACCCTGAGCCCCCCACCTTCTGGCTGTAGACCGATCTGCCAGTTCCTTCTCCAAGAGGTGGTGTTTGCTGACTAGACCCACATGAGCAATGAAGCGCTCAGTGTGACAGGAGGTCAGAGACTTAATGGATTCTGATCTCTGGGAACCAAGAACTCAAACTGATCCCTGACCCATACAGGTGAGGTGCACAGACCATGCCCAGCACATTAGGTATCCTCTACACTTCTGGAGGGGTCCCACTCACCTGTATAGCTGTGTGTATCCCGCCAGTGTCTCTCCCAACTTCACTGTGCTGGCCGGGAGCCTCATGCTGGCACTGCAGAATGGAAGACAGGACAGACAAGCCACGTGAGACACCCTCACCTCAGGAAGACCAGGCCTGTCCCTAGGGCTGGAGGAGTAGTCCCCAGCACCAAAGAGAACATGGCCCTCCATCACAGAGTGGACTATGTTGACTTGGCCAAAGTGAAGAACTTCCAGACTCCAGGAATTTTTCTCCATTCCTGAGAAACATCCCACTCAGTAAGACATCCCCAGGATCAGAATATCTTCCACTCCTTCCTTCTCCCCTTCTCTTCCAACAACTATCACTTTCACCTCAAAGACACCTCCTGAGTCAGGTCCTTCCTTCCCATCTTCCCCACCAAAGCAATCAACATCTATCTGTTCCCCGGCCTGCCACCCAGAGCTCTTCACCAGGCTGCTTATACCTCAAATAAATCTGATACGGTCCTTCCCACTCAGACCCCTCAGACTGCAGAACAGGGGCCAAACTCCTTGGCACAGCACACAAGGCTCTCATTATCTGGTCCCTCCCCCTGCCTACACCTCATGCCTATGTGACAGCCGATAGAACACCCATGCTCTTCACTGTGCCCTTCCACATGCTGTTCCTTCTATTGGAAATGCCATTCCTCCAGTTTTCCACCTGAAAACATCCCACTAGTTCTTCAAGTTCCATGTTGAATGTCAATTGCTTCATAATACCTTCCCCAGCTCTCACAGGCTGAGCGGTTGCAGCTACTCCTGAGCTCCTAGCCCTGGGTTTGAAATTCCTGTCACTGCACCTCCCTGCTTGAGTGGTCTGTGTGTGTTTCATGGTCTCATGTGAGTTGCTTGAGGGCAACAACTCTGCCATTCATCATTGTACTCATCCTCTTCCATCCCCACCCCAACCCCCAGGCCTAGCCTAGCAGTCAGCTTCAGTGAATGTTTAGAGGGCAGATGAATACAGCACAAGTGGATTAAATTCCTAACACATACGTGCAACTGCTTTTCAGATGTGATATTTTTTTCCCAAAGCATGATCCTCAGACTCCTGCATCAATGTTATGGTGCATGGGGACCCTTATCAATCCCACAGATCCACAGGCCCCCACACCAGGCCTGCTGAGGCAGAGGCTTTCCCTCCCTACGCTGTTCCTGGTCTCCCTCCTGAAAAGCTTCCTCCTCCTTCCCACCTCAAGACTACACCCTCCTCCTTCTTTGGTGCCCCATCCAAGCCCTGCCTGCATCCTCCAAGCAGCTCTCCCTGATCCTACTTCCCTGTTCCATCTAATCCAGCTATAGTCTCTCCTGTTAATCCCATCCCTCGCCAGATCTGGAGCCCTGGGCAAGGAATGCATGTTCCTTTTGTGTATCATAGGGTACAGCCTGGCACAAAGGACATGGGTGGCAGATACTCAGAAAACATTCTGAATATGACCAACAGGAAAGAGCTGGGGCCTCCAGTCCCCTTGGCCCCAACCTGCAGATTAAAGTGGTTTCTCAGTTGTCTTTCCTGGGGCTTATCTGAAGGGGGCAGGAAAAGCGGTGGCTTGTGAGAGTCCTGGGGAGGTCGGTGGCCCCCTCAAGTCAGGACGCTTCCTCCTCCTTGGATATCCTACTGCTTCAACCAAGCGTCAACTGTGACCAAAGAAGTCTGTGGACAAGCCTTCATTGAAGACCCTTGTCTTGTCTGGTAAACATATCTGTGAAACCCCATACACCAGTCAGGGTCACAAGCCCTGCTCTAGGTTTCCTTCTTGGGAAGCTGTAACTACCTGTTTTCCTATCTGCCTCCCCACTGCCTGCCAGCCCTGTGGGGCACCGATCAACATTGGGCCTTCAGCTTCCTCCCTAGGGCCTGGCACACATTAGAGACGCAATGCCCAATGAATGAGTGAGTGACCCTGTGAATCAAATAATGAAGAATAAACACTAGGACAAAGCAATATGAGATTTCCCCACCCCACATACTTTGTACTGTTGGAGCAGTGGCCTAGCAAAGAGCATTAGGAGAGCCCTGCTGCTCTCCACCTCTCCCCTCTGCTCCTGTGCAAGCCTCCTAAGTGATGCCAGAAACTGATGAAGGCAGGTGTGGGACTCCTGAAGCCCAGCGCCATCCTGGCCTGTACCGTCATCTGCAGCTCTGACCTTGCCCACTATGTGGGGCTGCTCATGCTTACTGGCACCCAGCTCCTGGGTCACTAACCTACTCTCCTTTATTTAGCACAGCCTTGTCTGCTTGGGGCCACCCATGGAAACCCAAAGCCCTACTCTATCCAGAGCATTGTCCTATCTAGTCTGAGGCTCTTATGCTGTGATGGGTGCTGGATTCCTCAGTTTACCTTGCAGTGGATTCAAGACAAGGGTGTGCTGTGCTCTCACCTGAAAGGAGGTGGTTCTGGGCTGGAGTATTTGAGGCAGCTACCGCAGGTGCATTGAGTGGATGAGGGGGTCTGCCTCTTCCTCCTTGCTGGGGTTTTTTACCTGGACGGGGCAGGGGGAGCATCACAAAGAGGTCTAGAGCCCAGTGGGCTCAGGCAGCCACAGACCCCATGTCTCATCCCAGGAGCTGCAGGAGAAGGGGAAAGTGAGACAGTCCTCTGCCTCTCTCTCCTGCCTCCTTCACCTTCTGTAAGAGTGGTTGGTGGATAAGCATTCCCTTGGGGCCAGGCCACCAGGCAGAGCTTCCTAGGGGAGCTTCTGGAATGATCTGAGGCTTCCCAAGAGTCTGCTGGAGCCCTGGAGTCCAGGCCTGGATGAGGATGTGGTAGGGGGTACCAGGTCTCCCTGCCCCATGGCTGGTGCCCCTTGAAGTCTAGCAGCCTGCCCCATCTCAGTCCCTGCTCTGATCATGGCTGGAAGGAGGCAGTGGGGAAGAGACTGCCGACACCAGCCTGCCTTAGTGGGGTGGATGAGAGACAGACAGGGAGCCAGAGACCACCTGGGTGGAAATAGGAAGGAGCCCTCCAGGGTGGGGGGTGGAAGGGTAGGAGGGAGGGGACACTGCCAACCTGCAGTGTGACTAGTGAGAGGCAGGAGACTACAGTCAGAGGGCCCAACATGCCCTGCTCTGCAGAGGATGGCAGTTTCTTCCAAGGGAGGGCCCTTTCTGTCTGCCTCTCAGTGGTGGCTTGGCCTCCTCCGAGAGGCCGCCTGCTCCTGGGCCTGGGCTGCTCTGAGGCTGCAGTCTTCTTTGGAGCCAGCTTGGTGTCTGGTCAGGCTCCTCTTTAGGACTGGTGACCTCTCGAAGATCGATGCTTTCTCCGACACCAGTCTCCTTTCTGATCCTGGTGTGTTTTCTGAGACGCTTGTCTTTTCTAGAACTGACTTCTCTGAGATGGACCTTTGCTCTCTCACCACTACCTTCTCTGACACTGATGCCTTTCCTGGGGCCAGTGTCTTCTCTGAGACACCTGTCTTTACTGGAACCAGCTTCTTCTCTGAGCTGTCTTTTCTCTGATACCACTGTCTTCTCAGATAGAGATGTTTTCTCCAAGGCTAGCACCTTCTTGGCAATGGAGGTTTTTTCTGAGACCAGTCTCTCATCCAGTGCTGCCTTCCCTAGCATGGAGGATTTCTCTGAGACTGGGGACTTCTCTGTTTCTTTTTTCCTCCCTCCTGGCTTCCTGCTCACCAAGCTCTCCTCCTCCAGGGCCCAGGAACCCTGCTGCTCCTGGCTTTGTCTCTGGTGAGGTGGGGTCTCCAGTTCCTTCTTGGGGACTAGGAGATGCTGCATGTCCTGCCAGGGTCCCAGCTGCCCCTTTGCTCCTCTGCCTTCTGCCTCTCCCAGATGGGGGCCCATGCAGCCTTCACCACCTGCTACCTCTGCCCCTTCTGGCAGATTATGATGGCTTGGATGTCCTCATCCTCATCTTTGGAGGCTGGGGCAGCAGCTTGGAAACCTCTGCTTCTTCCATGCTTGAGAGTCTGAGTGGGGAGGTGGAGTTGGAAATATAATCACAGGATATCAGAAATGGAAGGGACCTTGGGGGCACCTAACCAATGGAGATGCCTTCAGGACCACCATGGGGAATACAAGAATGTCAGGCCCTGCCCTCTTCCCCGCCACCACTTAAATAAGGATTATCTTTACCTACTCTACATATTAGGCTTCCAAGGGGTCATTGAACAAAGCACTCCATGCTTTTTTATAAAGTTAATAAACCCCTAGTAAGGTCCAACTATTCCATGTTTAGACATAGTCAAAAAAAATTAAGCAAATATATATGTGCTAGACCCTGTGCTAGGCATTGAGGGTCAAAAGAAATAAACACAGCTTCTGCTCCTTAGATCTTAGATCAAAACTAGAAGTATTCAGGGATTTGTCAAAGGTCTCACTGCTAATTGACAGGAGAGCTTGGAGTGAAACCGAGGGCTTCTGACGCACCATTCCACTTTCCTGTCAGTCACATGGGTACAGTTGAGACCAAGTGATAGCCACAGGTATTGCTGTGGCCTAGGGCACATACCCTGTTCTCCATCCTCTGGGGCACCCAGGGAAACAACAGCATGAGAAGACTGTCAAAAACCCACAGCACTCAGCCTCCAGCCAAAGGAGATTCTTTTCCTTCCTCAACTCCCTCTTCTCCATGTGATTTCAGGCAGGTTAACTCACTTTCGAAGCCTCGGTTTTCAAATCTGCAAACAAGGCTTGCAAGGAAGTAAAATGAGACTCATCTCATGAGAGTGCCCAGCACAGTCCTGGCATGTGAGTGGCATTCAGTAAATTCTGGGCCCTTCTCTTCCTTTCCTCATAATCTCGAAGTCTAGATGGCGAAAGCAGTTCTAGTGTTCCTCCCCTCAGAAGTGAATTATGGGGGTCAGGATTAGAGGGAGGCAGGCTGGCTAACAGGAAGAGGTGAGCCCCAGAGCTGGACAGATCTAGATACAAACTCTGGTCCTGCTGCTGTGTAGGTATGTGATCCCCTCAGTATCCTTCAGCCCAGTTTCCCTTTCTGTAAAATGGGTTCACAATACCTCCCTCTCAGGAATATTGTGAGAACTAAGTGAGCTATGGCCATAAAATGTCCCACATAGTTTTGGCTCATGGATGATCTCAATACTGGCAATCATTGTTGTGAAGAAGGTGGAACCTAGCAGGTCTGAGGGGTCTGGAGAAGGTGAGGAATTTGAAATTTACCTTCACGTCCTTCAGCTTCATTCCCTGGGCTTCATTGCTTGGCTGGCTGAACACGCTGCATGAAATCTGGAGAAGCTAACTCATCCCCACCACCCAAGATACCACAATGATACCCTGGCCCCTGCCTTGACCTGAGCACGTCTCAGAGGCCCGACGTTCTCCATCTGGCTGAGCCTGGGAGCCTCGTCCTCTGTGGTTTAGCTCTGGCTGCAGTGGCACCATCTGAGCTTCTGCTCCTCCTTATCTTCCAAAGACCACTACCAGGAAAGGCTCAGGGAGGGGAGAAGAGGGTCAGCACAGCACGGAGAAACATAAGACCCTCCCAATTGCATATTCCTGTGGGGCTGAAAGAAGAGACCACATACCCTCCTGCCTGCATTGAACACAAGAGGCTGTCAAGTGCTTGAAATGCAGCTGGTCTGAACACAGACATGCTGTGTGAAATACACACTGGATTTTAAAAACCAGTTAAAACTCTCATTAGGAATTGTGTATACTAATTACATGGTGAAATGGTAATATTTTGGATATATTGGGGTAAATAAGCTATCGTATCAACATAATTTTACTTTTTACTTTTTTAATGTGACCACTCAAAATTTTAACATTTTAAATGTAGTTCCCATTATATGTCTATTAAATTTCTACTAAAGCTGCAGGGATTTGATTTAAACCAGCGTTTCTCCACCTCGGCACCACTGACACTTTGACCAGATAATTCCGTGTGTGAGGCTGTCCTGGATTGTAGGATGTTTAGCAGCAAACTTAGCCAATACCTGCTGGGTGCCAGTAGTAGCATCCCCCAGCTGTGACAATGAAAATGCTTTCTGACATTGCTGAATGTCCCTGGGGGGCAAAATCACCTCAGATGAGAATCCCTGGGCTGGACATTACTCTGGACTTCAGGGTGGGAATGTGAGGCCTCCCTGCCTGGGGATGACTAGGAATGTGGAAGGGTGGGCACGGTTATGCCTGAAGGAAGTAGATGAGCTTGCCAAGTGCCTCTCTCTTTTTAGTCCTGGGATTCTTAGATAATATTCCTTGACGGACAGTCAGGGCGAGATTTCCTCAGAGTTACTCAGTTCCCCATGGAATTTCTTAGCTTTGGGGAGGGGGAGACTTGCAAATAAAACCAATTACACCTGAAAACCCCAATATCATCTCCCCTTTGCTTCCCAGGGGCTCTTGGGGTCTCTGTCAACTTCTAGTTGAAAAGAGCTGAGTCAGAGATGTTGACAGATGGTGATGAAAATCCAGAAAACTTTCACTTGTCTGGGAAGCAAAGGGAGCTCACACACCATACTTTTGGCTCCTGCCCCAATGACCCTTCATTCACGTGGCCATCCAGGTACTCTCGCAGCCAGCCAGTCAAGCCCCACAAATTTATCCATCTACCACTCACTCACACATCTGTGTACCCAGCCACCCACCCATTTCCATCATCCTTGTCCCACCTTCCCTGCCACACACTCACCCACTGCCCACCAGCCCATCCTCCCTTCCAACCACCACATCTCTTCCAATCCAACAAAGGAGCAAATGCATACTTGCTGAGCAACTGTGACAAGCCAGCACCATTTCAGGAACTGCGGTGGAGTGGGGAGGGGATCAGAGAACATAGCAGGGTATCTGCCCTGGAGACACGAACAACCTAGTAACAAACAGAAGAATGTCCACCAAGAAACAGAAGAATGTTCACCAATAACTCCCCCAACCAAAGTGCACAAGTCACTCTGCAGAGTGAGAACACAAATGCTACAAGCCAAGATTATCCAGAGAGGCTCAAGGAAGAGACTGAACCTAGGCTGGATCTCAGTGAGCAACCAGGCTTCGGATGTGGTGACTGGCAGTCCAGGCAAAGGAGAAGTACTGAGCACCCCAGGAGGCCAGAATTTTTGGGGTTTGCTGGGGACAAAAGGCTGTACTTCCCAAGGGAGGCAGGAGAGGGCTTGAGCAGGGGAGTAGCAGACTGAGAGAGTCAGTCAGGTGAGCCCCTCCTGGCACCTCTCTCTGCCTCCCCTATGCTTAGACCTGGGTTGGAAAAAGCCTCCATCTTCCCTTCCAGAGTTAGAGCAACAACTATAAGGCCTACCCTTGCCACTCCTGGGCGCCAAACTCTCCCTTCTCTTTGCTCTCCAGCCTCCCTTGCTGCCCACCTCTAGTTCCTACTGAGCCTCTTCCCTCCTGGATGGTATAAAACACTGCCACATGGAGTCTTAGGTAAGACAGAGTCAGGTGATCTGGTTTCTAGTCCTCCTGCACTTGGATAAGTCATTTCTTTTTCTCTTTTTCCATTTTCCCTCCTAAAATGAGAAGGTTCAACCACAAGACAGCTCTCATTTTTTTCTAGGTCCAGCATCACATGTATTGAGCCAATATTCACTAAATGAATACTTCTGAGCATCTACTATGTGTCCGGCATGCTTCCAGGGACTAAAACCAACAAGATCCTCCCCTTCATGGAGCACAAATCCAGAGTGGAGGAGAGTCACACCATGAGTGAGGAAAACAAGCTCATGAACAAAATGAGCTAAGTGTCACTGGGACAACAGAACAAAGTAAGCAATGTGGGAGAGAGTGGCTGGGTGATGAAACCCTCTGAGAGATCAGGTTCATGAGGAGGAGGCAGAGCTGGATCTGGCAGCCAGAGTCCCAGGAGGAGGGCACAGCGAGCGCAGAGCCTGGATGTGAGGAGGTAGGTATCTAGGGGAAGAGGGTACGCGTGGGCCAAGGAGTGGCCTTAAGGGAAGTTGGACAGAGTGGCAGGGCTAGAGCATGGGGTCTTGGAGACCAAGGAAGGAACTTGGGTTTTAATCAAAGTGTGCTGGAGAGTCCTGGAGAGTTGTACACAGAGAAGTGACAGGGTGGGATTTCTGTAGTTTCAGTCTCTCTGGCTGATGTGTGGAACAAGAATGGAAAGGGCAGGGGAAAGGGGAAACAGGAGACCTGTTAGGAGGCACCTGCAATTGCACAGGTAAGAACTATCATGACTTGAACTGACAGAGAGATATGGGAAAGGGATGGATTTGGAGCACATTCTGAAGATAGAGCCACCAGGTTTACTATTATATTGGATGTTGGACTCAGGGGGGGCGCGTGGTTGGTGAGGAAAGAAGAATTAAGAGCAAGATTTTTGGCCTGAGCTATTCCTGGAGCTACCATCAGAAGGACAGGAAGACCAGGGGAGCAAGGAGTGTGAGGGATGTTGGGTGGTAGAGGGGAAGGACAGGAGGGAAATGAAGACCTGTGTTTCTGGTAGTGAAAAGCAAAGGAGATCAAGATGCTGCAGTCAGGAAGCTGGAAAAATACCAAGCAAGGGCGTTGGCATGGACAAAGGAGCGAGGGCCTCAGTCAAATGCTGCTGTAAGGGAGAATGAGACCAGGTGGAGTAATGAGTACAGGGGTGCCAGGCTTCCTGGAAGGGGCAGCTTCGGTGATTGTGCCAGAGCCTGACCCAGCTGGTGAGGATGAATGGGAATGAAGAAAGAAATTAGTGATTAGCAGCACTCTTTTGAGAAATATTACTGAGAAGAAAAGCAAATAGAAGGGGACAGTAAGTACCTAGAAGAGGATGTGAGGTCACAGGATGCTTTTTATAAGTTGAGGTATAATTTATATAAATGTACAGATCTTAAGTTTTGCTTTTCTTAAAAATAAATGAGCAAATGCAGGAGAGTAGAGAGGGCCTGAAAAGAAAGGGTGATTAAGTTGTCCTGCAGTGAGGGAAACAACTGCAGGATAGGGCATCTTTCTTTTCTAGTACCCAGCATGGCACCCGGCTCCCAACAAGTGCAGACTAATGTGGAAGAGCAAGGCAATGTCAATTTCAGGAGTGCAGGGCTCTCCTCCTCCCTAGGAGCTACTCAACCTCTGCCTTGATACTGAAGAGCACAAAGCAGGAAAAAACTCTATGTCTTTCCCAAAGGCAATCTGTCTGTCTCTCTTCCCGGGAAGGTGAGTGCCTGCCAATCACTCTATAGGAAAGGATGTACCTTTGAAGAGGAACTTTCTGCACCCTCTTAATTCTGCCATCAGTGCAGCTCTTCCAGGTTAGAACCTCAGTCCCTCTGTCAGTCTTACCTCCACTTCCTCATGCAGAAGGGCCCCAGTCAAATGTTTCTCCCCATGGCCTTCATCATGGAATTTAAGCGAGGTTCCCCTGGGCCTCCACATGACTCCTGTGAGCTCTGTAGAATGATCATTCATCGTTCATTCACTGCATACAAACTGATGGTCTCTTATGAGGTAGGATTCAATGTCGCACCTCTCCTTGGTTTTCTTGTTCGAAGTTAGAAATGCCAACTTCTGCTGTCTTTCATCTGATACCACATCTCCAGCCCCCACACCCCTGCTTCTCTGGATGCACCCCTGCCCCTTGCACATAGTCTAGGAACAGCTCTTGCCCTCCAAAGCTGAGGGATTCATATACTGGGGAAAGTGACCCACACAGCTCAAAGCACCTCTTCCCTGAGCTGGCTGGGCTGGAGCCTCCAGGACCCCTGAACCCTGAGCAATCCAGTTTCCACACGCTGCCCTCAGCCCTTGGGGAAGTGGTCTATTTGTTTACCCTCCAGTGAAGCCTTTTATAGTGTCTGATCAGAGCCTGGTCTCCTTGGAATTGACTCATTCCCCGGGCTGGTTCTGGTCCTGAGTGGTCTCCAGCGGGCTGGGCTATAGAAGGTGGGGCCCAGGCATCTTTGAATGTCCCTGAGCTTTACACCAAGACCCCACAGCTCACTCAAGGTGATGTGGCTGCCACTCCTGCTGCTTGGGAATCATGTGGCCACCTTCAACCCCTGACATTGGCAAAACCTGAGTCCCTTGAGCATCACCATCCAACCCTGGGAAGAAAAGCTATCTCCAATAAGCAAAAGTTATGAGGAAATTGGTAGAAATGGAAGGCAAAGGTCAGTCCCCAGGAGGGACCACAGCAGGTGCAGGTGTTGAGACCCCTATGAGAATAAATAAATAATTAGGGGCTTAGAACAGTGCCTGGCATTTGTTGAATGTGGAGAATAATAATCAGTAACTAAAGGAATAAAGGAGGAAGAAAGGACAATCACATGTGTGCTTACTCCAATGAGAGGCACTGCTCTAATGTCACTGACATTCCTCTTTACAACAGCCCTGGGAGGTAAGTGTGTGTTATCCCCATTTTGATTATAACTTTCCCAAGATTACGCAGCTAATAAAAGTAGGAAACCAGGCCAGATGCAGTGGCTCACGTCTGTAATCCCAGTACTTCGGGAAGCCAGGGCAGGCGGATCACCTGAGGTCAGGGGTTTGAGACCAGCCTGGCCAACATGGTGAAACTCCATCTCTGCTAAAAATACAAAAATTAGCCAGGCGTAGTGGTAAGTGCCTGTAATGCCAGCTACTCTGGAGGCTGAAGCAGGAGAATTACTGGAACCCAGGAGGTGGAGGTTGCAGTGAGCCAAGATGGCGCCAGTGCACTCCAGCCTGGGCAACAGAACGAGAGTCTGTCTCAAAAAAAAAAAAAAAAAAAGGAAACCAAGATTTAAATCTAGGTTAGCCTCTCAAGTGCCCATACCCTTAACCACTTTACCACTGCCAGAAAAGGCTGCTGAGGAAGCCTGGCCCTAAACCAGAGTGAGGTTCCACCTCCTTGGGAGCTCAACAGCTGAGCATTCAGGAGAAGGAACAGAGGGGCCTCTGAGGTGTGGGATTTCCCACGCCGAGACAGGCTGCAGCTCAGGGCACAGCCTGGGAGGGCAGAGTTTTGGGGAAACCCAGTGGCCAGTACAACATTGACCGTCAAGGCCAGAGCCAGGCCTAGGGTGAAACCTAAAGGCCCCAACAACTGGGGGTCCCAGCCACTCTCCCTAGCTGAGAGCACAGCCCCAGGCGGCTGCCCACCACTGCTTCCCTCCTAACAATGCTTTCCCCCTGTCCTGGCCTTCACTGGGGGACACATTTCTCTCCTTGTGCCTGCATGTCATACTGCTATCCTCCCTATTCCAGAATTCACCAACTCCAAAATGGAGCACCACTTTCTCTCTTAAATGGTTCTAAAAGACATCTGCCCTGTTACTCATTGGAGAGCTTGTTTTGACCTCTCCTTTTGGAATTTTCTTCCTAAAGTTTAACTTCCATCTATTCTGTAGCAACTGATAGCAAGGGTTTAAGTGCAGTGGTTAGTAAAGGTCATGTTTACAAGTAAAACCCATTTTCCCAAACTGAATTATAGGTAGGTGCTCCTTATACAACAGATCAAGGCTCAGATGCTCTGGTTAAAGTAGGGAGAGGGTGTGAAGGCTGCCCCAGAAGCATTTTCTAGAACCCTGGGGCTCAAGGAGCATAATTTGCAACTCTTAGGGGCTAGGATAGAGAAAGGGAGAACAGAGGAGAAAGCCGCAGTGGGGGCTGGCCACGATCTTGGACCCACCTTCATTCCCTAAGCAGGGCAAGCCTTAGGTTCCCCTTCAACATAAAGGGTCACTGTGGGTGGTCACTGAGGTCACTTCCAGCCCTGATGGTCTTGGGCAAAGTGTTGGGAGTGCCCAGGGCAGTGCATGGAGGTGGGAAGGCAGCTCAAGCCCCTGGGAAATGATTAACCACTGGCCACTCAGTCCTAGGTGCTCTCAGATCCACCCCTCACCTCCCGCAGACAGGCCAGTTCAGGTAGAAAAGATCAAGGCCTCTGACCAGGGCACCCAGCCAGCCCACTCACCGCTTCCCCTATCCCAGGACTGGAACACTCAATTTACTACTTAATGCCAAGAATACGCTGCAGGCTGGCCCTCAGCTGCCCACCAACCTCCCCATCTGCACCCTAAGGCCATGCTTGTCACACTCTCAGCACAGTCCTCCCAACCCTGGCAGGCTCGGTTGACAGTGACCTTCTCTCCTGCCTCCCCACTGAGGCTTGTTGTTCACTTAGGGAGTGAAGCAGAAGTGGTCCTCTGTTCCAGGTGCCTCATCAGGGTGACTGTTGGCAGCAGCTGCTCCTGCCCATGGGGCTATATGAGAGCTAAGGCTGGGCAGAGGTGACAGGCCAGGGGCCCCTGTGGCTGAATTGGTTCCCCAGGGCTTCCCTGGCACTTACCCTGGACATCCTGTAGGAACTTGGCCCCACTCATGCACCCACATGAGTCCATGTTCATCACAGCAATGGACAAGCTAAGGCCAGACTTTGCTCCCATTTCCAGCACTAGCAGCCTCCCCACACCACCCACCCCTGTACATATCCAGGTGTGCTTACAGACATAAAATGATATATATCCCACCAGACTGTGAACTTCTGAGAAAGTAGTGTCTGGTTTCCTTCTCACCAGAGACTGTTTCTGAGAAAGAAGGGTCCTTGGCCTACTGCAGGCCCAGAAACCTCCTTCCCACTGGACTGCATGAGGGCCCATTCTCCATTTCTGATCAAGGGCTTAGATTCTCATGTAGAAGCTTATTCTCATTCAAATTCTAATTCTATCTTGCAGATAGAATTAGAAGCCAGGGGATGACCTTGGAAAATACACTCTATTTTGTCCAATTGTTCTTGCATGTCTACTCCATGTAATAATGAAGAATTTGCTCCTTTAGGCTCTAGCACTGACAAGGGGCTATTATCCATGGGAGTGAGATTAGTCTGATAGAACACAAAAGCCACACACATAAAGGACTGCTTTCAGCCCCAAGAAGAGGCACCCAGGCCAGTGCCAAAGCAAGAGAGGGAGGGGCAGGGAGGCTCCTGACCAGATTCTGCTCATGGGGGAATTTTGGCCAGAGCTGAGCAATACATCTCTACCAGGTCACACCACAAAACACGGCCTGTGTCAAGACAATACACCTATCTGTGCTTCAGTTTTCTTATATATAATTGGGTGGTGATACCTACTCTTGCTCATCTGGTGGAGTTATAATCAGTAACGAACAAGTAATATAATGTACGTGAAACCTCATTAATTCATTGATTGTTTTTTTCTTTGAAACATGGTCTTGCTCTGTTCAGCAGTATGGTCACCACTCACTGCAGCCTTAACGTCCTGAGCTCAATCAATTCTCCCACTTCAGCCTCCCACGTAGTTGAGACCACAGGTTAGCCATGCCTGGCTAACTTTTACTTTTTTTTTTTTTTGTAGAGATGGGGTTTTGCCATATTGCCCGGGCTGGTCTCAAACTCCCGGGCTCAAGCAACCTGCCTGCCCCGGCCTCCCAAATTCTGGGATTACAGGCCTGAGCCATTGCACTTAGCCTATTCATTGATTTTCTTTTTTAAAATTTTTTTATTTGTTTTTATTACATTTTACCATTCATTAATTTTTAATAAACATTTACAATATCTGATATTCATTTGGCATCAGACTTGTGACAAACATCATGCTAGGTGAGGCAGCTGATGTAATGAACAAGATCCAGTCTGAATGTCCAAGGAACAAAGCAAAATTTGCACTAACCATAAAAAACAGCAATGATGGCGGTGAGGATGGTGGTGGTGATGATGGTAATGATAGATGTTCATCCCAGAAGGCTCTGATGCCTGGTGACTGATTTTTGTGTGTGGTGATTGTTCCTCCTCTTGTTCATCTTGGCTATGAACTAAGAGAGATTAAAATGCTTTTGTACAAAGGAAAAAGTATACATATTCTATGAAATACATTTCTCTGCCTGTTTAAATGTAGGATTTTCAAGAGAGGCAGGGATATTCAGTGTTCACCACTTGGGTGAATGGATGGGTTTTCAGCATCAGGCCTGGGAGGCCCTGACCAGTCATGTCGTTGATCTCAGGCCTGTGGGGGTACGTGTGTGCAGGAGGGTTAGGATGTGGCATGTGGCCTGGGAGCTTGCTTTCCTCCCTGGGCCTCAGTGTGTCCACTTGCAAAGTTAAAATGTCTACTTTCCCATTGCTTAAGCTTTCTGAAGCTAATTTATCACGAATCAATCTGCTGAGATTCACCATGATGATAATGGTTTACCAGAGAACAAAGAGAAATGTTATATATATATATATATGATATAGATTATATATGTTATATATCTGTATGCATACATGGGTTTTGTTTTTGTTGTATTGTTTTTTTCTGTAGCAGCAGTCTTACTATGCTGACTGGGCTGGTCTCAAACTTCTGGCCTCAAGCAATCCTCCTGCCGGAGTTCCCCAAATTCTGGGGTTACAGGAATGAGCCACTGTGCCTGGCTACGCTTCATGCTTTTGAATACTTTTTGACTGAAATAAGACATTAGAAATACCCATGAGCTAGTATTACAGAGCAGGCTTCTAATGGATAAAAACAACAAACACCCCCTACTACTGAGTGTTCTGCTGTGGCTTTTAATAGTATTTACAGGATAACTAAGTGAAACATAAGAAAAACAGAAAAAGAAGTGGTGCTTGTATAAAGTTCTTGTATAGAAAGAGAATAAGGAGAAAAAACTATCAAAAATACGGAATACATAGCAGACCTGTTTTCTGAAGATAGTACCTGTATTTCTATAGTGGTGCAGAAGAGAGGTGGTGGGAAAATGAGATTTGCTACAGTACACATCCATATTGAGGGCATCATGGCAAGTTCCTGTTCCCTATGCCACAGTGGTACAGTTGACAAATTCTTCAATAGAATCTACTCTCAAACATCAACTTTATAAATTATCTGAAAATATAAAATTATAAAAGAAAAAAAATCCCAAAGCATTTATTTCAAAGACAGGCTAAATAAAATTTGCTACTGACTTACTTCATATCTTGCATAGCAATGAGTAACTTTCTTTCCTTAGATATTCATCCTCTTTAAGCTAGGATTTAGATTACCATAACTGTATTTTATGATTAACTGAATAGCTTCATTAGGAATTTCTTCATCAGGCAATTTCATGGTTATTTTCCAAATGAAATCTATTCCCATCAACTTCAGCTTTTCTACATTCTGTTCAAAAGAAAAAACAAATTATATAGCACACCAAGATCACAAAATTACAGATCATTATTTTCTGTTACATCTTGAGTCCACAACACTTCAGTTCAACATGAATCAAGGCTTCAGGACCTCAGCTATATGAAAACACTGTCATACTGATATGGAACTTGAAAACAAAAACCCACCAACCACAGAAGCACCGGCAACCTCTGTGGGAGCTAGAGTAAGTATAGAGAGTTTTCTTCATATGTCCCTAAACCCAAAGCGGACATACACATCAACAGGCTATTGAAGCAGAAACACAGGAGGAATAAGCTGGGCCCCATCTTCATAACTTTTCTTCAAATGGAAATGGAGTCAGGCTAGAAGTGGCTACTAATTCTTGGGGTTCAAGCTAGTTTCTCCAAAGCTCTGTTAGAAATACCAGGATGGGCCAGGCGTGGTGGGGCTCATGCCTTTGATCCCAGTACTTTGGGAGGCTGAGGCTAGGAGTTCAAGACAAGCCTAAGCAACAGAGCGACACCCATCTCTACAAAAATAAACAAATAAAAACAAATAACAGGATACAGGCTTTACAAGAGCTTATAAAAATTTTTACCACCCAAATAAGCCAGATACTTAATAAAAGGGACTTGAAAGCCAGCTCTCACTTTGGTCCAAGGTGGCCAGAAACTGGGGGCCCCCCGGGGAAAGGGCCGCAGACACCTGTGGGCCGGCTCCATGGGTGGCCCTGAACTTGGATGGTGGTCCCGCGGCTCTGGGCGCCACGCAGACTACTGTGCCCACTGGGGCTGGGCTCATCAGGAAGGAGGATCAGCAGAAACGCGGGCGCTCACAACTGGTGCCGGGTTCGGTGTCCTTAGGCCTCTACCCGCATGGCCCCGTCCCTCCCGTGCCTGGTGGGTGCTTCCTCACCTGCTGCTCTCCCCACAACGGGGCTGCTCTTTTGCCCAGGGGCTCTGGGGCGGTCACGGCCACCGAGAGCGCCAGGTCGCAGGTCCCAGTACTCATGCCGGAGGCCCTGACGTGCTGGGGGTGCCCACGCGGGCCTTTGGTCCCCACGCCGGCTTGTGGTCCCCACGCCTGGCTCGGGCACCTGCAGAGGGAGGGCGCCCTCTGCCGCGCTGTTGCCGCTCCCGCCGCTGGAGGTCAGCTCCTCTCCCCGGCCATCCAGGCCTCAGCTCCGCCCTGCCCCGTGGCCGCTCCGCTGTCCTACCCCCTGGCCACCACCAGAGGAAGACCCCTTCTTTCCCTAGCTGTGCCCGCACAGTGCGGCCCTACCCGCGGGCAGCCTCCGCCCGCTGCTGCCCCAGCGCTGTCCTACCCCCGGTCGTGTCGCCGAGGCCGCCGCCACAGGGCGGTGCTACCTTCTGGGCACCGAAGGAGGGAACTCTCCTTTCCCCAGCCATTCCGCCCCACTGTACTGCCCTACCCAATGGCCGCCTACCTCTGACTCCCCTACCCCTGATCTGCCTGCCTCCGCTACCGCCCGCCCGCTGCCTGCTGCCCCAGTCCTCTCCACCGTGGCGGCCGCTGCCACCGCCCAGATAGTGCAACATCCCGCAGCCGTCTCCTTAGGGCCCGCAAGTTCCGGCCTCCAAGGAGGACGCTGGCGGGTGGCCTCGGCGCCGGCTCCTCCTCTGGCAGAGCACAAAACAGCCCCAGGCAAAAACCACAGGCAACTCAAACGCTGGACCAGGCCCTCAGCAGGCTTTTATACCAGCTTTATGCAAATAAAGGCTCCTGGAACACGTGTTCTGATTGAATGAGAGCAAGTCTATAGGACAACTCTGATTGGATAATTTAGTCCAATCAGATTAGGTCAAAAGCTTCCTTCTCATCCAATCAGAACATGCGTCCTAGGAGCCTGCACTTGCAGAAGGTGGGTATATAGCTGTTGAGGTGGGTCAGTCTTCTCGTTTGACTCTCTTCTGGTTCTGTGTGCTGTGCTGTCCTGTTCTGGCAAAAGGAGGACGAGCTGGCCTACCTGCTGGGCGGCTTTATTGGAGACTGGAGTCTGCGGATGGCTGCAGTGAGATGGCAGCCGCTAGGAGGGGGACCTACGGCAACAGGAGGTTGGTTGGTGGGCGGATGGCACGGGAGGTAGTATCGCTCTGCTGGTGGTGGCCTAGCTTCAGCGTCAGCGGTACCAGTGCAACCAGGCTACCAGGGGATGAGGGATGTGACTTTGGAGTTGGAGGCTGGGGGGTTAGAACAGTGCTGGGGGATAAAACACTGCTGGGGGGATACAACACTGCTGGGGCCGGGGGAGGAGGGTGGCACAGTGTTGCAGCAGGTGGCGGGGCCAGGAAAAATAGGGTTCATATTTCCGATTGTGACCCAGCCAGGCGTGGGGAACAGCATGCCCATGCAGATAGCCTGGGAACGTCAGGATTCCTGCCGTGGGTTCCCAGGTTTGCATCCTTGCACTTTGTGTGGCCAGGACTGCCTAGGAGCCACTGGGCAGGGAGCAGCCCCATTATGGGAGAGCAGCAGGCAAGGAAGAACCTAGGGGGCACGGGAGGGTCGGGCCCTGTAGGTAGCTGCATCAGGAACCAGGAACACGCACCTGGATGAAAAGGGGTCACCAGGTGTGAATGGCACTGAAGGAGTGGTTCCCAGTTTCTGCTGCTCCTAATTCCACCACATCGTAGCTCCAGTGGTTATAGTTTGCGTGGTGCCCCGAGCCTCAGGACCTCCACCGAAGTGCGGAACCACCGCCGGGAGCCAGGGACTGTGCTGTCCGCAGCCCTCACCCCCGGGGCCCCAGTTTCTGCAAAGAGAGGCTGCGCTTTGGAGGGTGGGTGGGTGGGTGTGAGTGCGTCAGCTGAAACCTGGCCCCTTATCCCAAGTGGCCAGCTTAACACGGTGACACAACTTAGTGTCACCACTCTCCTCACCCTACTCTTGAGTCAGATGGTCTAAGGGGTCTGGTGGAGTGTGTTCAACCGCAGGAAGGGGCAGATGTGAGATGGTGTTGGGGCAACAGACCCAAATTGGCAGTCAAGGTCTGGGGGGATGTGGAGGGTCTTCTAGGAGAAGTGGAGGGGCCATGGGGCTATGGGGTCAGGAGAGGGGTGGGTAAGCCAGGCCCACTCTGCACAAGCACCATAGTCCTCCAGCCAAGCTGGCCCCAGCACGCTGGGTGCCATCCTACCCCTATGTTTGTTGTTAGGCACCAGGCGGCCTGGCACAGAGCGGGAGCCTGCCTCCTGGGGAAATCCAGCTCCCATCCGCAGCCTGGCAGCTGCATGCACAGAGGCCATTGCCCAGTGAGCAAGTGGGTTTGGGGGAGGGTAGTTGGCCCAGCCAGAAAGAGAAGGAGCTGGGAGTAGAGCCACCTCTGGCTGGGCTTTAAGGTGGGGTCTTTCCAGACCTCCAGGGCTCCAGGCTGCCAGCTGCCTGCTGAGGTTCTGGGTTTCCTCCTTAGCCTTCAGTTTCCTCACCTTACCAGGAGGACCTATATGGCAGTGTTTAGATTATTAGACTTATTGCTTTGGGAAACCCTCAGCCTACTGGCTTTCTGAATTTTTTTTTCCTGGCTTTAAGGATCTTTTCAATGGATTGTCTAGAGATGGGGAGGCAGGAAGGCTGGGATACTTTCTCTTGGCTTAAAAGTCCCTTCAGGGCATTCCACTCCTTTTAGATCTTTTAAAGCACGTGCCTGGCAACTCATCCTGTACCTGAGAGAGCTGGGAAGAACTTCATGCATGTCCAGAACTAGAATGATGTGTTCCCTGACCCTTGGCCCTCATCTCACCCCAAAACCTAAATCCCTCAGGGCAACCAGCTTCAGACACAAGTCTGAATTTGTTGCCTGTTGTCTGAGATTGACCCAAGGTCTTCTCCTCATATGAGATGGGGATCCCAGGCCCCCCGTATTTAGGATCCAACCACCAGCCACCCTTGTGGGCCCACCTGGGCCTCTTCACTCCATTTGTGTATGAGAGCCAAATGTCCAGACCTGGTGTCCTATTTGTATCTCTCTTTTTCTCAGTGTATGTTTGCTATAATGGCAATGATACGGCATTTCCATATAAGTTTCAGGATATGGAATGTTCCCCACCCCAGAAAGTCCCTACCCCAGCAAGCCCTGATTCCACCCCCTTTGAGCTGACTGTGCATGTGCTCAGCTTGATGAAAACAAAAATGGCCTATGCAGCCTACACTGCTGAGTATGATCTTTGGACATAGCTTCCTGATCCTGCATCTCCTTCCCCCTCATTACTGAGGTCTATTCTGTCTCTCACTTTTCACCTGAACTGCTCCTGAAGCCAAGATGAGGAATGGGGAAGGATTACTGAGAGGGTCTTCTCCTGGGGTAAATCTTTGCTCTGAAAAGCCTGGGCTTGCCCCACTCTGTTATCCCCTCCTTTGAGCTCCATTTCTGCCAGAGGTTGGCAAGATGCAGCCTATCCCTGTTTGGTCTTGTGCCTCCTATAAGCCAAGAAATAGCTTTTTATTTTCAAATGGTAGAATTCGTCAAAAGAATAATAATACTTAAGGACATTTTGAAATTTTCCATATCCAGAAGAAAACTTTTGTGGAGGTGCAGTCATGCCTGTTCTTTTACAGGGTGTCTGCAGAAGGCTGCTGTCCTGCTACAGTGGCAGAGTTGAGTCTTTGGGACAGAGACCAGTGGGAAAACCTGAAAATACTGACCCCAGGCCCTTTAGGGACTGTTTTTAGTTCTTGATTTGAGAGTTACATAGTGGGACTGGAGGCTTTGCACCAAATCTTTTATCACTCCCACTGCTGTAGTCTCTGCTGGTGTGTCTGTAAAGTTAGGGTGCCATGGTGCCTCCCTTGAGGGTATTGAGCTCCAGTGTGCTAGTTTTGGGGGTGCCTGCTTCATGGTTGCTTATCCCACCTACAGAGGTCCTGGGCCTAATCCGGGCCATCAGGATGAGTTGGTCATTGGAGGCTGGAGCCTGCAGTTGGCAGAGGCACTATGGAAGCTGGTGTTGCTGCAGTCTGTGGCTCCGGGGGTGGTGGTTCCTGCTCCCTGGACACCCAGGATGTATCTTTCTGAATTTGGAAACCTTCCTTAAAGTGCCAGCCTCAGGACCCAGCCTGATAATCCCCAACAATCACATGTAAGTGTGCATTCGATACATGTAGTGTATTTGCAGAGTTATGGAACTATAGGCACAGTATAATTGAAGTGCATTTCCATTCATCCCCAAAAGGTGATGCTGTTTGTGGCCAGTCCCTATCACCTTCTAGCACTAGACCACTATACATCTCCCCTCTGTCTCCAGAGGTTTGCCTTTTCTAGGCATGGCTTGCCAGTGGAATCACAGAATGTGGTCATTTGCTGCTGGTTTCTTTCTGTCAGCTTAATGTGTTTGAGTTCCATTCCTTTTGTAATGTGTATTATTACTTTATTTTGATTGACAAAAAGTGTAATAAAGATATACCACCCATGTTTTTCCTTTCATTCCTTGAGATGTATTCAGGTAGTTTTCATCATGAATAGTGCTGCGGTGAATCTTGGTGTGCACGTAGGCTTTCATAGCTTATAGGCGCATAACTGGGAGTGGAATTGCTGGGTCAAAACAGTAGCTCCTTCTTAAACATTTTGAGAAATTGCCTCATTGTGTTTTAACTGGCTGCACTGTTTTACACTCCCACCAGCAGTGTGAGGTTTTCCTATTTTTCTCATTCATGGCAACACTTTTTGTTGTTGTTGTTGGATTACAAGGTGTAAAGTGGTATCTCTCTGAGGTTTTGATTATAATTTCCCTAATGGACTAATATTGAATACATTCATACATACTTATTTACAATTTGTATATATTTTGGCACTGGTAAAAATTTCTATTAAAATCTCATTTTTAAAATTGTATTTTTGTCTCTTTTTGTAGTTTGTATTTTTCAGTTTAAAGTTAGTTTTAAAAAAATTACAGTTTAAAAAATGTCTTAAAAATATTTTAGTTTAAAGTTACAGTTTTAAAAAAAGTTACAGTTTAAAAAAATGTCCTTCCCTATGTGTTTTTTGGGGGGTTGTATTTTGAATAGTATTGTTTCTTTAATTATATTTTGAGAATGTTGGTAGTGCACAGAAATGCAATTGATATTTCTGTCTTGATCTCAATAGTCTGCAATATTGCTAAACTTATTACTTTGAGTGAGTTTTTAGGAAATTCCTCAGGATTATTGTTATTATTATTATTATTGAGACAGTATCTCAGTCTGTTGCCCAGGCTGGAGTACAGTAGCATGAACACGGTTGACTCCTCCCACCTCAGCCTCCAGAGTAGCAGGTTCTACAGGCATATTGCCACCCTGCCAAACTAATTTTTGTTTATTTTTTGTAGGAATGAGATCTCACTATGTTGCCCAGGCTGGTCTCAAACTCTTGGATTCAAGTGATTCCCCCACTTTAGCCTCCCAAAGTTCAGGGATTACAGGCATGAACCACTGTGCCTGGCTAGGACTTCTTATATATGAGATTGTGTTTTGGATATGAAAAGGCAATTTTACACTTTCCTTTGGAATCTGGAGTCCTTTTCTTCATTTGTTCTTGCATGGTTTTTTTTTTTTCATGATACTTTAAGTTCCGGGATACATGTGCAGAACATGCAGGTTTGTTACATAGGTATACACGTGCCATGGTGGTTTGCTGCACCCATCAACCTGTCATCTACATTAGGTATTTCTCCTAAAGCTATCCCTCCCCTATCCCCCCAGCTCCCCCAACAGGCCCTGGTGTGTGATGTTCCCCTCCTTGTGATTTTTTTTTAACAATGTCATCAAGGACAATGTTGAATAGAAGTGGCAAAAGCGAATATTTGTGCATCTTGTTCCCAGTGTTATGTGGAAAACTCCTTTCCACTAAGTATGACGTTTTCTGTAGTTTTTCTATAGATTACCTTTATCAGGTTGTGGAAATTCTCTTCAATTATTGGTTTGGTTAAAATTTTCGTTATATGCTATGTATAGTGAATTTTTTTTTCTGTGTCAATCCGATAACCATATCTTGGTCTTCCATCACTTTTACAATATGGTATATTACATTAATTGTTTTAGCCGCTTTATTGAGATACAATTGATGTACAGAAAACTGAATGTTTATTATATTCAATATGGTAGGTGTGGACAAACACTTGTGATATAGAACCACAATCAAGATAATGAATATATCTATGTTAATTGTAATGACCACAGGGCCCACACATCCAGGGACTTGAGAAATCATTTAGAAGAATGGATATGAATGGAAACATCAAGTTTTTTTAGTTGCCACATAAACTGCATATTTGTGCCACAATTCCTCTTGGTGTAAGGGTCCTTAATTCTTTTTAAATGTTGTTGGGTTCGTTTTGCTAGTATTGAGAACTTATTTTGTTAAATTCAACAGGGGTAGTGTTCTGCAGTTTTTTTTCTTTTCTTCTGTGGTTTTTGTATTATAGTAATTCTGGCCTAGCATAATTAATTGGGAAGTTTTTCCTTCTCCTTTTTTTTTCATATTTGTAAAGGATTGGTTGTAATTGTTCATCAAAAATGGGCAAAATACACATCACTGAAGCCATTGAGATTGGGCATATTCTTGGCATGAAGATTTTTATTATTTTTATTTTAGATTCAGGGAAAACATATGCTTGTTTGTTACAAGGGTATGTGGCATGATGCTGAGATTTGGGCTTCGACTGAATGCATCACATATGCAGTGAACATCATACCCAATAGGTACTTTTTCAACCCTTGTCTCGTTCCTCTCCCCACCTTTTGGAGTCTCCATTGTCTTTTGATTCCCATCATTAATTCCATGAGGACCCAATGTTTAGCTCCCATGTATTAAGTGAGCACATGTGGTATTTGTTTTTCTTTTTCTCTGTTAATTTGCTTGGGGGAAAAGGCCTCTGGCTGCATCCATGTTGTGGCAATTTGCATGCATCTAGCTCTGCTATACATAATTAATACCAGAGGCCTCAATATTTTTTCTTTTGCAAAGATAGGGGATTGGATTAAATGTATCCAATGGATGTTTTTAAGCAGTTTAAATACAGAGCCTGTTAGATCACTTGCTCATTTTGCTAAAATATATTTGAGGAGAGAGAAGGAGCATTTGAGGATTTTAGGCTATGGATGGCCCCACATTCTCATCTAAATTGTCATGGGACCATTGGCTAAAATTAAAGCATTTTACCCAAGAAAATTCTTACTCTCCTCCCAAGAGAATATTTGCATCTGCTACAGAATTTTCTTTTATCCTTGATTATCATTTCTGGTTTTCTGGGTCCTTTAGGGCTGTTTTAAGCTTTGTGTGGACTGATAGACAAGATGTAATTTAACTCTTAGAGAATCAACCTATAGCAAATTTCAGAGGACAATTCATGTGATCCCTTGATTCCATTCCTATCCAGTGACTCCCCTGTGTGGGAAAGATTTCCAAAGATTCATCAAGAAATAATATATAACTTTCTTTTGAATTATTTTGCCTGGGTTTTTTGAGCTTGAATCTTCAAAAAGAAATCATTTATATAATGTATATTATTTAGATACTTTGTAGCTGCAATTTGGCCTCCAAAACTATTTTTAAGAGGTATAATTTTCTAAGTATATTAAATAGAAAATATTCATTTCTAGCTACAGCATTTGTGCATATTAAAAGCTGTTTACTGAAGAAAATAAAATGCATAATTCTATTTATATGGGGTACCCAGAATGGGCAAATTCATAGAGGCAAAAACAGAATAGAATTTACTGGCGGTAGAAGCAAGAGTTGTTTAGTGAGTACAGAATTTCTGTTGGGGACGATGAAAAAGTTTGGGGTATAGGTAGTGGTAATAGGTACATAGCATTGTAATTGCATTTAATGCCACTGGATTGTACACTTACAAATGGTTAAGACGATAAATATGGCATGTATATATACAATGAAAACCTGTAACTTCTAAGAAGATATATATATATACACATATATATTATACATACATACATGTATACATATACATGTGTACATGCATCCATAGGCTTCAGATTAAATTTGCTTCTTCTCCCTAATTTATTATAGAATGCCATGTTAGGTAGGGAAGGAAAAGTAGATTAATTTGGTCCTGGGAATTTTTTTGTTTTTGAATTTTATTTGGCTTACCACTGAGAGTAGAAACTCAATTTGAATGTGTGTGCCACTCTTCTTTATAATTCAGAAAATATTTCAATATTTTGTTTATTTGCTATAAGGGCAAGGACTCTATGATTTTTTCCGTTGTGGTACAAGGATATTTTTAGGACTGAATAGTTATCGGATGCAGAGGAAGGTAATCTTGAAGCTCAATTCCCAAATTAAAGTGTTTTGTATACAATTTCTTACATTTTTGCAGTGTTGACCTTAGGGAATTTTCCAAGCTCACCTATTTGATTTCACTGAACTATAATATAATGTGCAGTTTCTTTTCCTGCAGGCCAAGAAGTAGCCACGTGAACAGTTGGGATTTGCTTCCATAAAATTCCTCTCTAGTCAAATAAACAGGTTCTCACCTGTTTATTTGAATAAGCTAAATATAAATAAACTAAAAATAAATATGTGGAAGTCAGCATTCATTCATGACTAACAAAGAAGAGGAAAATTCCATGAGAAATAGCAAGCGCAGAGCTGCTTCCTTAATAAAAATCTACCAATCTATTTCAAATTTAAACCCAGTTGTTAATTAAAAGGGACACATAAAATACATTGGTATTAAAATAACCTCAGAAAAAGGAAACCTGTTATCACCCCTCTCTTTGAACATCATTCTTGAAGTGCTAGCCCATGCAGACAGGGGAGAACTGAACAAGTGTGTATATAGGAAAGAAAATGAAAAACTTGTCATTTTTGGATGATATAATTGTCCACCATGGAAGCCCAGAGGAGTCAACAGCAACTTAGAACTAGTAAGAGGTTGGTTACAATTGGAAATTCATTTATAAAAGTCAGGTAGATGGGCATGTCTTCTACCTGCAGGTCTGGGAATATATCAGTGAGGAGGTGGAACACAGGTTCTAGCTGGGTCTTGGGAAAGTGAGGAGGAAGCACGTGGGCAAGGCAGGGCTCCAGAGGCACCAGAGGGCTCATGGCTTCTCTTTGTTCTCGCCACCACTTTCACTGGGGCCCAGGAGCTGAGTTCCAAGACTTGGGGAATAGTGGACTTCTGGGGCAAAGTGGCTGATGCACCAAAACACCTTTTAAAGAACAGATAAAGAACAGAAGCGTACCTGGGAGAGCTGGCTGAAACCAGGACACGGTGGGACCATTGGAAAGGACTCTAAACCACAGCAGCAGAAGGAGAACTAGACTTGCAGGGACCCAGGCTCCACACTAGGGACCTCGACCTTGTCCTGCAGGGAGTGGAGACCCACGAATGGATGTTAGATGGGTTTGGTTTGCACATAGCCTTGGTGTATGTTGATAGTGTTGTAACTGATGACTAACCCAGCCTCACATTTGCAGCCCACAGTCCCTTGCATACAGGAGATCGTCATTCTTCTGGTCCTATGCCATGTGATTGTCACTGAGGAGGATGGAGATGACATCATCTACCACGCCTCCTCCCCAGGTGAGGGCTGTGGTGAGATGCACCCCACCAGACCCTCCTCAGGAGACAAGGGTATTGGCATTTACTCGTGAATGATGCAATGGTGCCACCTCTGCCACAGACTTGGCTGTCTGCCCCTGCCCTCATACCATGACCAGGCTGTGACTACAGGTGTTAAGAGCTGTAGAGAACTGGGGCTGTGCTCTCCCGACTCTCCTAATGCTGACAGCAGAGGGAGGACCCAGGCTGTCTTGCATTTCCGAGCAGAGGCTATTGGGCTAAGTAAGTCTCTGAAGAGAGAGCAGGGCCAGCTTCTGTCATCCCCTAGCCCCCAGGAGCTTTCCAACTGCTGTGGAAGCTGTGTATGAAGCACTCTCCCCACTTTGTGGGGCTCTGGAAGTCCCACAGCACATGACTAAACATGGCCTTGCTCAGAGGTGACATTTGGTCAGAAAGTTGTGGGAATACTACTTAGATTAATTAGAGAGAACTTGCCCGTGAAAGTAGCAGGAATGTAAATCACTCTTCTGGTGAATTAGCTCTAGGTCCATGTGCTCCCATTTAACAGAAGCGCTTATTTCAGGACCACGGTGGTAGGAAGAGTGAGTGCTGCTATACCCTGAGTCCTTACTACTGTGCAGATGATGCCAGGCCTCTTTAACTAGAGTGAGTTTTGCTAATTTGAAAAATGACACTAAACAGAATTTTACCATTATGAGTGATTGTCAATGTTTCACCAACTCTTTATTGACAGATGAAGCTGCTTTGGTGGAAGGTGCTAAAAAGCTGGGCTTTGTACAGTGAGAACACCGTACTCGGTCATCATAGAAGCATTAAGTGGCAAACTTGTGCACATTTTAGAACAGCTACTTTCTTGATGATTGTGTATTGGACATAGCATGTCTATTGCAAGAATGATAGCTAAATGTTTATTTTTCTATCTGTGAAAAAACAGAACTGTTGAAAATTTGTTAATGTAATTATATTATTAGTATTATTTGCATTACAATACTTGTTCGCTCTTTAAGATGCTTCCCCACACATCTTTTTACATTGTTGTGAAAATAGTAGCAAAGAACTTCAAAAGTCTAGTTTTCATTCTACAATAGTTAGAAAAGTAATTTTGTGTTGCACATAAGGGCATATTCTATGCCTCTTGTAGCTTTAGCACCTAAGATTTCTTACACAGTGAAGCTTCACAGTCCTCTGGGCTTCTCTCTGGCTGGCTGAGAGAGAAGGGGTCAAAGCTTAATATCCCTAATCTACATAGGCGGGTTCTTCTTCACTAAAGTTAAAGGGAGGTCATGTATTTTCTGATTTTTTTTTTTTTGGTTTTGCTCCCTATGGTCCAGAGGAAGAAATTTAGTGATAGAAAAAAGATTATATCAAGAATAAGATCAAATAGGGACCCTTGAGATGGGCAACAGGGTAAAATGATGATGAGGACAAGGAGGGCAGGGGAGTTTGTCATGATGACCAGTTAGAAGGGCTATAATGCATTTGAAGTTCACTTCCAAGGGGTATAATAGCGTGATACTGTTTCTGACTGTTCGGTACTGTAGTCAGTTTTTGCCTTTGCTTCTATGCAAAACCTGTGAAATATCAGACCTTGTACAAAGTGCTTATTTCTTAGCATCTGCGGTTTCCTTTCTTACAGAGTACAAAGATCAGATTATGTTTATTTTTATTTTAACCAACAGAGGGAATTTAGCTTAGGGAAGTGTGCAAAAATAGAACAAAGTACTGATTGAGTATAGTATTTCCTTTACAGAAGCTTTTTAAAAATGAGGCCTTTCCCTCTTGCGTTCGAGGAGACTTCTAACCTTAACTGGAGAACTTTCAATTGCATGGGTGCTGCAACATTTATCTGCATTGCAAAAATGGAGGTTGTGGGTAGTGGGCATGGACTAGTCAATCAGAAGTGGGAGAGACAGACAAGAACAGCTGCTTCTGCCTCACTCACATGCCAAAGAAAGACGAGCATCTAGAGAGCCTGTTGATACCGTCCTCTTGGTGTTAGATGCCAGATTGGTACCACTTTGTTATTTCATTGAAGTTTTTAGGTCATATTTCTGGGAGTAAAAAAGAATACCCTATTCATTAGGACTTGCAAATAATCATAATAAATACAATCCTATTAAACCATTAATACTGGGGTGTCGTGGAACCACAAATTGTCAAATTAGATACCATGTACTTACCAGGTATTATGATGACCTTGCTGGTCATCATAAGAGCTGAGTCCATGGGTGCACGTGGAGGTGGTTGATAAAACCATCATACCGAGAGATGTGGCTCCTGGGAGTGGAAGCCCTGCTGCTAGACAGTGGATATTATAGCATTCCTTAGCCTGAGGAGAAAGGGAACTGGTGGATCCAGAGAGAGGTGAATAAAGATGGGTGAAGGCTGGATGAAGTAGATTATTAGTTGTATTTTAGGATGCAGTGAGGAGTAAAGAGTTGTGGAGATGATGATTCAGTCATGTACTGAATACATTCAATCAATCATTCAAATACATTACTTCACTGATTATTTCTCTCACCCCAAGAGGTGAGTGCTATCACTGTTCATCAGTAAGTCAAACACTTAGTGGAAGAAACTGAATTTAAATTCACATCTACTGGGCTCCAAAGGCTACATTCTTTCTACTGTGATGTGTTACGGAAATACCAGATTAGATTAAAAAGTTTGAAAGCAGGCCAAGTATGGTGGCTCACACCTGTAATGCCAGAAATTGGGAGGCAGGAGGATCACTTGAACCCAGGAGTTCAAGACCAGCCTGGGCAATGCAGAGAGACCCCATCTCTCAAAAAACAATTTTGAAATGGCTGGGTGTAGTGGTGCACAAGTGTAGTGCCAGCTACCTGAGAGGATCACTTGAGCTCAGGTGGTTGAGGCTGCTATGAGATGTGATTGCACCACTGCACTTACATCTGGGCAACAGAGTGAGACCCTGTCTAAAAACAAAAACAAAAACCTTTGGAAACAGCATACACACCATCTGGGATTTTGTAGATGGAAAGAAATTGTGATTCTTGACTTTCTAACTTGAAAGAACCCAAAGAAGAATAGCATTTGATTAATTGCCCTAAAACCAGGTGCAGAGTTACCATCTCTTATCTGCACCAAGATCCAAAAGCCTTTGAATTCCAAAAGTTTTGTCCTAAGTTTGGGGAATAGTCATTTGGCAGCAAAATCTAATCAGAACTGACATGAGGCTATTATAATCTTTATGAATCTCACTGCATGTGATATTCATAAATTTTTCTGCAGAAAGTGGATATATTATAGCAAACAGTGTTACCCCAGAGCCTGCAGGGAGCATTATGATAAATGGTCTAGAATGTGCACATACCTATATAAAATTGGAAAATCCTGAATTCAGAAGCATAACTAGCCCCAAGATTTCTGATGGACCCATGCAGCTTTGTGTTCTTTATCTTCATTTCTTGGAGGTAGTTACACCAGCCAATTGTTAGGATAGCCATATCACTGAAGAAAAATGAGAAGCTTTTACCAGAAGAGCAAGCTATGACCCTAGAAGACTTGTCAGAAAATAGTACATGTTGCAAGAGGCTAGAGGGTGGGAAGGGGAGAGAAAGCAGAAGAGACGGGGGCAGAGAGAGATAGAGAGAGAGTGGGTTTATGAATGGGAGAAAATTGCTTTGAGATTTTAGTACTTACAGTTTTAATAGGTAAGAGCCTATTTATTTTTTCCTTTAGATGGTACAGGAACAGACATTAGGAATCCTTATAGTCCTGGAATTTTCTAGGCCTATATCTCTTTTATACGCTTAAAATATGTTTTAAGTATATGAAGGAGTTTATGAAAGTTTAAGTGTATGAAAGTTTTTACATATATCTTTTTAAAAGCTTTATCTCAGTTCGTTTGTATGATTGTATGGCATGACTCAATATAGTACTTAAGCATTAAATACAGTAAACATCTCTCCAAATCTTCTTCTCCTTGGAATTTGAGACTTTTATTAAAGAAAATGAAGCAAGTTATTTTCTTTGTTTTAGTCAACAGAAGTAAAGTTTCATGTGCTCCTTTCCTTTACACTTCTAGAGTTTGATTTTCTTGCACCAGCAGCTGCAGACAAGTCTGAATAGTTTATACATGTGATGAGGGCATTATTTTCATTGGCATTTCCCACGTCCTATGAGGTCTTTCTCCTAGCTCCATCTGGGCGTGCCTCTGGAGATCTGAGAAAGTGACAAATGATGACAGATGAGATAAATTCATCTCATTAGAGGCTTGGTCCATGTAGGACAGTTCTACTGCGCATGTGTGTAAGCATTTTTCCCCAGAGCAGTTTTGAAAATTAAGACTCGTAAACATTTGTTAAATTATTTTATTCCCCTAGGATATTTATACTTTGTTATAAGAAAACGCATCTTAATTTTTTTTTGTTTTTGCCTCTTTAACATTGAGTGGTCAATGCTAAAACCAGGTTCTGTTGCTATCTGAATTGCATCTTTTCCTGTTATTAAAGTTAGGGGAGATTTTCTGTAACATTTGTTAAATGATTCATGAATTGGTTGCTCTGTCTGCTTTATAAGCTATTGGATAAAGGTCAGCACTGCATTCACTTGTAGGAAATACCTTCCAGATCTAGTCTTTATGTTTGCAAGTGTGAACTTTGGCTAGGCAACAACCCTTGGGGTTACATATTTAACGAGAGAGATTGGGGATGGTTGATGACTGTGATAGCTCATGGAGTGGGTGGTGATGGTGCTCTGGGTATGGAGGTGAGGGACGTGTTAGGCAGCTCTCCAGACTTTTTTATGCCCCATCTCTTATTGGAGACTGTCCATTACTTTCTAGTTGCATTAACTAGGACCAGCAGTTAATGGACAAGCAAGAAGGGAGTTAGATAAAAATGGGTGAATATGGATTAAGATGTGAAGATGAATTTTATTATTAGTAGTATTATTATTTTAGATGGAGTTTTGCTCTTGTTGCCCAAGCTAGAGTGCAATGGCACGATCTCGGTTCACTGCAACCTCCACCTCCTAGGTTCAAGCAATTCTCTTGCCTCAGCCTCCCGAGTAGCTGGGATTACAGGCGCGTGCCAACACGCCCAGCTAATTTTTTGTATTTTTAGTAGAAACAGGGTTTCACCATGTTACCAGGCTGGTCTCGAATTCCTGACCTCAGGTGATCTGCCTGCCTCAACCTCCCAAAGTGCTGGGATTACAGGCATAAGCCAGCTCACCCAGCCAATTAATTTTAAATTATATGGCAGAATAAGAAAGAACAGGTCATTTGTGGTTATAGTTGTGGTCCTATCTCTTTTTAATTAATCTTTTACCTAATGTTACTTAATCTTTATTTTTTGAGATGGAGACTCACTCTGTCACCCAGGCTTGAGTGCAGTGGTGTCATCTCGGCTCACTACAACCTCCTCATCCCAAGTTCAAGTGATTCTCCTGCCTCTGCCTCATGAGTAGCTGGGATTACAGGCTCCTGCCACCATGCCCGCCTACTTTTTGTATTTTTAGTAGACACGGGGTTTCACCATGTTGGCGAGGCTGGTCTTGAACTTCTGACCTCAAGTGATCCACCTGCTTTGGCCTCCCAAAGTGCTGGGATTACAGGCATGAACCACCGCGCCCAGCCTCACTTAATCTTGATAACACTCTTTTCAAGCAGTTGCTTTACATATTGAGAAACTAAGACGTGGATTTGTTTTTTTGTTGTTTTTTGTTTTTTGATATGGAGTTTCGCTCTTGTTGCCCAGACTAGAGTGCAATGGCATGATCTTGGCTCACTGCAACCTCTGCCTCTTGGGTTCAAGCAATTCTCTTGCCTCAGGCTCCCAAGTAGCTGGGATTACAGGTATGTGCCACTATGCCCGGCTAATTTTGTGTTTTTAGTAGAGATGGGGTTTCACCATGTTGGTCAGGTTGGTCTCAAACTCCTGGCCTCAGGTGATCCATCCACCTCAGCTTCCCAAAATACTGGGATTATAGACATGAGCCACTACGCCTGGCCTCACTTAATTTTGATAACACTCTTTTCAAGCAGTTGCTTTACATATTGAGAAACTAAGACATGGATTTGATATCTTTGGTAAGCGCACACAACCACTAGGTAGTTGAGAGAGAATGCAGGAATTTATCCAGAGCTGAGGAGAGACTATCCTCACTCTTAGGCATTTAAAGTTGATTGCGAAGCAACAAACTGAAGAGAGCCACAGAGATGGGTGGTCCAGGGCTGCTGTAGTTGAGGTGTGTCTCAGAAGGATAACATGTTGACATAGGCATGGATTGGAATGTATAGAAAAGGAGAATGGTGAGGCTTGTGTGTGCTTGAAATCTGGAGGTTGTGCATGGAAGGATGAGTGGGAGATGAAAGGAGGCTGCACAAGTGGGTGGAGAGCAGTAAGAAGAATTTATGGGTGATTGGGACTCACGAAAGCCTTGGTGGGTGAGGGTGGACCATGATGAAAGATGTGTAAGGAACTATAGATGCTTTGGTGAGGAAAGGAGAGAGGAAGAGTTTATTGGTGCTGAATTGGGAATGTTCTAGAGGTTTGTATTTTTTTTCCACTCCAGTTTAAAGATGAAACAATGAGGAGCTTTTGAGTCAAGTAGATCTATACTGAATCTCCCAGTTTGCTACCTAAAGATCAAGTTACTTGATAATTCTGAGCTAAAAAAGTAAAGAATACTTTTAGAGAGTAGATCCAGAAGTCAGTCACATACACAGCCAGTGCTAGAATTCTCTTTTTCTTTTTTTCCTACTGCAAATAGCTTTGCTAGTATATTTTTGTGGCAGGGGAATAAATAGGTTTATGTCCATTAGATGTAAATGAAAAGACTAGGAGATATATAGTTATGTTCAACTTTGAGGAAAAAGGTAGGGAAAGATAAAGCTTGACCGTTTTTAGGAGTGTCAGGCCACCTTTTGTTTTTATTGGTGTTTAGCTGTAGGACACACATTCTATCAACAGAGCAATGGTGACCTTTCATTTTTTACTCTCCCAGTGACAGAAAAAGGATGTAATTGTTCAAAGTCTTTCAGTGCAACTTTAACTCTACTGTAAAGAGGCTGTAAGTATCGGTGCAGTGTTGTACATAGCAGAGAGTTCTTGGCAACCACTTTGTCAATCAGCTGCTTTTCCTAACTGTGGTCCTCACCATTTCCTTATTGTTTGCCCAAAGTTGAAAGGTTCTTTCAGGTAGGTTGTCAAGTTGACTTAGGAGTAAAAGCCCATGGATGATAATGGTGGTTCAAGGCAGAGTGGCACAGATGGTCAGTTTTAGCCAATAGTTGTTTCAGAAACAGCAACTCAATGTGTCAGGCAAAATCCTTGGAGTATGAATTCTGATTCCAGTTTTACCAGCATTGTGTTGTGACTTTGGGAAGATAAAGAATTTTGGTTGGCCTGTGATGATCTTCTTTAAGTGCTCTGATATGTAGATATATGTTCTTTAGCAGCTATTCTTCTCAATTGTTGTGGTTTATTTTTTTTTCATCACCAAGAGCTGTGTTGTGGGTACAAGGGCAGTGTCCATCTGTGGCTGCATTATTGCTGCTCCTTTTGGTCAGGCTTTTTGTCCTGTCTGCTTCCTAGTACCCAAATCTAAATGTATTCTCTAAGGAACCTGTGAATCTTATTTTTTTTTTATTTTATGTATTCCCTGAGGAATTTGTGAATCTTATTTGTTAAATCGTGATCTTATGTATTGAGGAAAATAATTATTAAGCTTATTTTATTTGACTGTCAAAAATATAAAGCTATTCTAGGATTACTGATTAGTTGAAAATCTTAGTAATATTTACCAATTGTGGGAAGAATGGTGGTTTCATATGAGTACAGTATGACTAGTGGTTTTTAAAAATGATGAGGAATACATAGGAATTCTCAGGGCATTATATTTTACCCATGAAATAATTATGTTTTTAGTAATAGCTACTTAAATTAATTTCATCTAGGTTTTGTTCTCACATGATCTGTTTCTTAAACTTTTTGTTGATTTGACATCGAATTCTAAGTACTACAGAAAGTACAAAAGGCATCAATGTGAGGCAGTGGAGAGAGGAAGGCTGTAAATATAGAACAGTGTCCGTATGAAAACACCACAGAGGCATATTCTATTTGTATAGGGGCATTTGATTTTTACAGGATTTTATTTTTTCCAAAATTCAAGCTAGGTTCTTCTCCTTTTTTTTTTTTTTTATAAAAAAGCATCCTAAAACTATGTACTTTATAGCATATTAGATTATATGTGGAATCCAGTACCCTAGCCCTGTCTGTCATCATGGAAATACAGGGCAGTGAGCTGTGTGCACCCACATGTTTCTGGGCAGAAATGGATTGGCTGCCTACTGGGTTGTGTCTTACCTGATTAGGAGCTTCTTCAGTATCAGGGAGCAAAGTTGTACTTGAGCAATTTAGGATGTGCATTTTACCCTTTCCATTTCTGCACAAAAATATAAATGTTGGGATATGAGTTTTACAGAGTTGGGTGCATGTAGGCACTGATGTTTCTCTGATGACTCTCCTGGCAACTTTGGCTCTCCCCAGTGTTGTTTTTGTTTGACTTTTATGTACAGAACAGATTTTAGTCTTGTTTGGACACATCTATACCCAATTTGTTTTCCAAAGCTCATGCCTGAGCCCAACGGAAGGCTGTATTCCTATTTGACCACTCAGTATTCTCATGGACGCTGGAAAAACAATAATACAAAGCCATGCGAAGCATGCTGGCTACAAGGTTTATTGAAAGGTTTTCCAGCCATGGTGTTTCCATATTTTTATAGGATAGTGTATTTTGTGAGACACTTTTAAAAGTATTAAAATACATGGAGGAAACATTATGCCATCTGGATATTTTGCCACAGAAGGTAAGTGAAATGTGAAAATGCTATTTTTGACCATTGGAGTTGTACTTTCTGGCATGTTGGCTGGCTTCACAGGAGCATATTCTTCTACTGCCTGCCCCTTTTCCCTCCCACCTACTCCTCCTGTGCCTATGGCAGGGACTAGATGTGTGGCCAAATCCAAAGTCAATTACCTGTATAGCCCTCCGTAACTCATCACCAGTAGTGCAGAAAGAGGAGGCATCCCATGTAGAATCAACTTTAGTTACTGGTCCCTTTCTTAGAAAACTCAAACATTGTCATAACTGTCATAAGAAAACAGTGTTTTCTTATCCCTCTCTTATCCTTATGACATTGGTTGATCTATGACTTGAACAAATAATTCATGGAACCCATTGTGAGCAGGAAAGGAGTTATCTGAAAGGCTTTAAATGACCCTGATGTCAGGTTTTCCTGCCAGTGATGATAGCTGCAGATATGCTCAGATGCTGGCTGCTTTCTTGCCTTAGTGTGTTCCGCTGAATGCATGATGCATGCACTTGTGAATACATGGGTGTAGCTGCTTGAAAGACTGGATCTTTCATGGGACAGCACATTAGGCTTTTTTTTTTTTCCAAACAAGGTCTCATAATGTCATCCAGGCTGGAGTACAGTGATGTGATTATGGCTTACCGTAGCCTCAAACCTCTGGGCTCAAGCAGTTGTCCCACCTTAATCTCCCAAGCAGCTAGGATCACAGGTACATGCCACCAAGACAGGTTTTTTTTAATATATTTATTTTGTAGAGAAGAAGTCTCCCTATGTTGCCCAGGCTGGTCTCAAACTCCTGAGCTCAAGGCACATTGGGCATTATGTTGCTATGTTGAAACACACCTCCTGCTTCCTCGTATTGATACCTGCTTACCGTACATGTACACATGGATAATGCACAGGTCCTGTATGTCTCTGCTGCAGGGAATTAACTCATGCAACTTACTGTGCACTCTCCATCTTGCAGTAGAAGTGGTTTAGTTAGAAAATGGGAGAACTGTTTTTAAATACCCCTTTGGAACTGTGTAAATGTTGAATTCAAGTGTCCTTAAAAAGCAGTGGTTTCTTTAACTTTTGAGCATGTGTGATGTCCCCTCTGAGGTAAAACATTCTGCTTGCTTCCATTCACCAGTGGCTGATTTGCAGGCTTGTGCACTCTGTGGCTTACGCTGTTCTCTCTGAGGATGATTATGAAGAGTGGCGAAAGGCTATCAAGAAGCCAGCACCACATTGAAAAATGGAGCTCAGTGGTTGGAAGAGTGTGGTCAGATCATTGAGAAGTTAACCACACATGATCATCTTTACAGGTCCAAGAAGGACTTAAGCAGCTACCGAACAAAATCTTTGAACAGGCATCCTTCTACTATATAGTGATGTTTTCTTGTTCTGTTTCTTGTTCTTGTCCTATTCTCTTGTCTTGTTCTCTGAGACATTTCTTTGTTTGCTTTAAGAAGCACTTAATTTTCATGGCTATCTGAAATATCTAGCCACCCTCAACTGAGAATGACAGCTTAAGAACTCTCAGGCCATAAACAGCATCAGTGACTTTCTGGCTTTGCTTAGGATTAGGCTTAATGAGATTAGCTCACCATGTTGAGTTACATGAACAATCAGAACGCTGTGGGCTGATTAGACAATGCACACACTAAGCATTCTCACACTTACTTGTGGTAATAATATTTAAGTTTTGCCATTGCTACTCTGTATTGCCTACTTCATTTTGTTGTTGTTGTTATGGTGGCTGTCTTCACTCTATCCCAAGGCATTAGGTTGATTTCTTTTTATGGGAGTCCCTCAAGTCTGAGAGCTGGATTTCAACTTTTTCTGTTTTATGTCAGCAACCATTAGACCATCCATTTTCCAATTTCTATAACTTTGAAGCCATCACCTGTTTGCTTTTTTCATTTCTTTTTTTATTTTTTAATTCCTTTTAGTTTTTTATGCTCAGTTTTTATGTTTCTTATTCAATTGTTTATATTCAGTCATTTTAATGGAATTTGGGTAGGAATAGAACTGAATTCAAGTGTTCATTTGCCTTGATTTAGTGGAATTATCCAAAATTACTTTTAGAATCTGAAAACAGTGATTATATAGACTGGGCAATTTACAAAAAGAAAGAGGCTTATTGGACTTACAGTTCCATGCAGCTGGTGAGACCTCACAATCGTGGCAGAAGGTGAAAGGCACATTTCACATGGCAGCAGACAAGAAAAGAGAGCTTGTGCAGGGAAATTCCCCTTTTTAAAAGCATCAGATAATGTGAGACTTATTCGCTATCACGAGAACAGCACAGGAAAGACCTGCCCCCGTGATTCAATTACCTCCCACCAACTCACTCCCATGACATGTGAGAATTCAAGATGAGATTTGGATGGGGACGCAATCAAACCATGTCAACATTTTACTTGCAAATTATATTTGAAATTATATTAAGTTACTATGTTGCTAGTCATTCACAAAACATTTAAACAAATTGCGATGCCAGAACTCATATATTGACATGCAGTGACCCCTGGAAATCAGTAGAGAAATGTATTAGAAAAAAAGTTCTGGCAAAGACCAGGCTGATTGTTGGCCTTATCACACAACCTCAGGCACTGGTCACATTAGCTCACAGAGCTAAGAAAAACCAAGTACTAACCTTGTTACTCAAGACTTTAGGTACTATTGATTTAGATAGATAAAAGATTTATTACAAAGTTATCCTGAAGAATATGTCCCTCATGCAGAGGACCCAGGAGGTTATGATGACCCCTGGAAAGCCTGACCAGCAGTAACAGTAAAAGTTACATAGGGACATGAGTGCAGAAATATTATCTCTCCTGAAAATAAGTTTTATACTAGGCAAGAGTTACAGGGTATATGTAGAACTTTAGCACATGGGGTCAAACCAGATGTATAAATTCTATATGGTTTATGGGTTAACAATGGTAAATCCATTATGCTTATGAGAAGTGAATTAGCACAAATGATTAGAATAGCAAATAACTCCAGGGTTCATGATGAATTAATTGCTGGAGCACAAAATAACCAAGACCTCTCTGACTTATGATGGGGATGCGTAACAGCAAGTTTGGATGAGACAATACTCAAACATCATTCCCAGGTTAATCTAAACTAAAAAATGGAAGACTTTAGAAGGAGCCATTAAAATACTCAAGAATATGGAAGATTATTATTAATGTCTGATGGGACAGTACTTTATAGAACACCTGGTAAATTTCCCATAAAAATGACTTTTTAAAAAGTCAAGTTAATATATCCAAGATAAATCCAATTACTCACAATATACACGTAATATACCACAATGAGGTGGGAAATTGAAGAAAAATAAAATTGAAAAGAAAGAGAAATAAGCTTTCCTGTATTAGGCTGACTTGTCCCAGAGGCACAAACAGGCACATCCCAGACCCAGGAAAAGTCTTGATAATATTATCTAATGTACTCTGGAGACTCTCCCAGCACTCCCTCGACGTAGGGAGAAGAAAAATTTTCCTTTGTTTTAGGGTATGAGTTTATAGATTCTTGTTCTCTGTAACCAGTAACTTCAAGTATTCCGTTTTATCTAAAAAGCACAGCAAAGGTCATGAGAAGCCTGAGCAGGCCTGAACTACAGCTATCTAGACACCATAGTGAAGGTTATGGGATAAGCCCGTGCCTAGGCAAACCTAGATAATGGACATCTGGGTTGCATAGCAACAATTATGTGCAATCCTGAGTTATGAACCTGTTACAATTTGATTAACTGTCTTTGTCCTGCCTCTGTATCCCTGCTTTCATGCCACTGTAAGCTTGCTTCAAGCTAGCCTACCCCCTTTTGTAAAGTGTGTATAAAAGTCAAGTGCTGTCTTTGTTTCGGGCCCAGTCTTTGGATGTGAGTCTGCTGGGCCTGAGTGCACTCAATAAAAGATTCTCCTGTTTTAACCCGAGGTCTCTCTTGTCCTCCTAAATCCCGCAACAATATAAGACTGATCTTTTGACTGCCACAAAATCTTTCTTGCCTCTAAACCAACACTTCATTCTATAGTTTAATCTTCTTTCCACTTTTTCTGTTCTCTTAGCTTAAGGAAAGATTATGACAAACTTTGTATGTTTTTCATATGTACTTGCAAAAGATTATACAATTTTGTTGTGATTATTCTTGCTTTAGGCTGAAACTTCCCTAATCTTCCCTTAGAGATTGTGACATATCATGCTAGTTTCCTTTTCATATCCAATTGTTTCTTCTGCATTTATCACCCTAGCTATGTGATTATGTTTTCTGAGCTTCCCTGCAGCTTGTTATAGCTATTTGACTAAGCCAGTGATTTGTAAGCACTGTGCTATGTGTACCTTCTATAAATCCTTCCTCCTTCTTCTCTTCATCTACCAAGCAGTCTGGAATGAAAATACAATAGCTGGACATCAGTAGCCCTCTTACGTAATGCAGGCAGGAGTGATGGGCAACACAGTCTGTTAACTTCTTTACTAGAAAATAAGTTTCAGAACAATAAGAATCTTGTTTATATTGGTCAAAGCAATATCCCCAGTGTTCACGCAAAGTGTATGGCATGTGCTAAGGGCTCAGGTATCAAATGGGTATTGAATGAATGAATAAATTAATTAGTTCACTCTGGAGTCATGAGTAAACAAGGTCTCAGCTTATTTCACGTAATCAAACTCCTGATTAATTCAAATCACATTACTCTATTTTTTTATCTTTACTGCCTCAGCCTTGCCAATGTTATAGAAAGATAAGATTTTTTAAAATGTACATCAACATTCCTTTCCATTAAAATGTTTTAAAAGCTATTTTTATAACAGTGCTTTCCAATATTTTCCTGCTTAGCAAGTTTAAAATTCTAGGACTTCAGACAATATTATTCTTAACACAGAATGCAGCCACTGAATCCTGAGGATTTCACTAGATGTTAGTTACTGAAACTGAACTTTCTTGAATTCTTTTCCTTCCACTGTGGTCTCCTGCATTTCAACATATCACCTATACTTATCCTCAAACTTTATTGAAATTTTTCAATAGAATTAAATTAAATATTAATCATCACTCCTTCCCTGTTTTTTGAAGTGATCCTTTTCTTCCTATGATAACAATTCCTCTGGGCCCTTTTCATGGCCACTTTTGTGGTTATAGGGTTTGTAAATACATTTTTTGCAAATGCATATAATTTTCTTAATTATTTTTTACTCTTCCTCCAAAGTTGTTGCTATTTAACTCTTCATGAGAAAAATTAAACTCATGTTTTACTTTTGTTATATACTTATTTATACTTGAGCTCCTTGATTTTTGCTCAGATTGCTTTTCAAGTTACCTGCCTTTTAGAGAAGACATTATTTGGTTTTCATTAGGTGTATCAAGCTTTTCTTGATAGGTGTATCAACAAGTGTAGACTTCTCTATACAGAATTTTCTTTTTCCAGAGTAGTTTTCTGAAAAGTCTATTAAAACAGAGAAAAATAGAGGTCTTCGAGAGAGCTCTTCCTAAACCTCCCCTCTACCAGAAATATTTCTATAGTCACATGGTCCTTTCTCCCTTCTTGCTTTTGTCTGAGTCCAAAACTAATCTTTCCTTGATCTGGACTGCATGCACTTGTGCCTTCTCAGGGCCCTTTTCTGTTTTTTCTTCTCTCTGACTTCAGAAGTGAGGTTTCTGTATTGGCTGTTACCCTTTAACATAGAAGTATACCCACCCTTTTTAAAAATCTCAGAATAAAAAGCCTTGCTTTACCATATATCTCGTTTACTACCTCATCTCTCTTCTCAGCGAAATATTTGGGAAGAGAAGCCCTCAGTTTGTGTCATTGTTTTCTCACCTCCAGTTCACTTTCCCCGCTGCCTGACATCCAGCTCACTCATGCACATCCCTTGTCACTAAGTTGCCATAGACAATGTTTAGCTTTCCTGCCCTCCTGGCAAAATTTGACTCTGTGCATTGGGATAATATGTATTCAGCACCTATTGACCAGGCACTGTGTTAGGTCCTGCAGTTACAGAAATGAGAAGCAGACATCCTCTCCATTCTGATGAGACTCAATGGAGCAGCTATTCCTGATTCATATGCAGGTCCCTTGACTTGGCCTAGCTTTTGCAAGCTTCACTTAATGCCATGTAAATCTCCCTATTCTCCAAGTCTTTCTTTCCGATTCCCCTTACTATACACAACTTCTCAAGGCAATTATCTCCATGCTCATGGCTTCAGTTGCCTTCTCTATTCTTTGAGGACAATACAATTATAAATGTTTTCATTTAATAGCTTTATTTTATACAAGATGCCTCATTTGCTATAAACATAGATTCAAAGTTGCTCCATAAAAGTAATCGCTAAAATATGGTGACATTTTTAGCATGTAAATTTTAGGGAATTTCCCCAATTACTCTTAATGGTTTGATTTAGTATGTGTATTATTTTTGAAAATATATGTTGGGATGTCACAAATGGACTTAGTCTACAGAGATTTATATCCAACTCTTGACTAGAGAGCTCCATTTTAATGTGATGCTGAGACTAAAAACCTATCTTTTCCTTCTTACCTATTTTTCTTCCTACATTCTCTGCTAGGAGAAAGGCACCACTGTTTCCCCAGTCCACCACACCAGAGCCTTAGAAGCTCTGTTTTCCCTGTATCTCCCCTCTTCTTAACATATAATTACCAAGCACTACCTATTCTATCTCCCAAATGATCACAAAACTTTTCCCTTTGCTTTAGTCACTGCCACTGACTTTAACATTACTCTTCTCTAAGATGAAGCCTGTTAGTTGATCCTGTTGTTGTCTGCAATCCTTTGTTATTGTTCAGAGTGACCACACTGCACACACATATGACAGTGATGCCTCACCTTTGTATGGTTCAAAGATTCTCATGTTTTCATAATAAAATGAAAACCACCCCAGCACAAATTTGGAATCAAATAGGCCTGGGTTTGTATCCCAGGTTCATGCACTGTCCAGAAGTGTGGTCTCAGAAAACTGAACTCTCTTAAGCCTTTGTTTGCTTACCTGCCTAAACTCTCTGAGAGTGGGGACTGTTTCATATATACAGTGCCTGGCACGTAGAAGGGACTTAATTATTATTATGCCAAAGGATAATAAATAGAGACACAAACAGGAAGACGCACAAAGTGGAGGGTCCCATGCCAGCCTGAAAGAATGAGATGAGACAGCAAGAACTAGGCATTTAGGTAGGGAGGAAAGAAATTGACTGGACCCTGTGGGGAAAGACTAAGGGGTGGGAATGCAAGGCAGAGCCAGTCTTTGCTCCTGGTGCCCAGCCCTGGGAAAGCTGGCTACAGGCATGAAGGAGGCTGATGTGGAGGATACCTCCCAGGGGACCCTGGGGACAGTATCAGCCACTGAATGAAGAATGAAGGGGAGACATTTTTAAATCAACATGAAAAAATCATTGTTCTTTTAAAAATTATACTAACCTACAATATCACTTCCTCTAAAAGATCGACTTCCACCTTCACTTTCTGATAATCAGGCTGGGGGAATTGGGGAATATAGACTACCTGGGATCAAATCCTGGCCATCCGCGAGCAGTCCTGTGACTTTGGGGAGCTTACTTACTTCTTCATCTCAATTTATTCTGTAAAATTTGTAAAATGAGATTATTTCTGAGGGTTAAATGAGCATACCACAGTTGGAACACTGTCAAGCACATACTGTTTGCCAGTTGTTGACTATTCATCTTTACTGAATTAGGACTATGGTACTCTACTTTATGGTTCTCAAGTTTGTATGAGAAAATCATGCTTAGTGCATTGATAATCAAAGAAAGGAAATCAGAAAAACCCTGCCTTGGAAGGAAGAAACAGAGGGGAAAAAAGGGAGTGGGCCAGTTTCAGTATTTCAGAGCTTGTGGGGACAAGTTAGGTACCTATTTTATAAACAAGGAAGTGGAGGCAGGATGTGTCCTGGGATCTTATGCAAGATACACAGTGATAACTCTATTGAGAGTAGAACTAGGGTCCCAGGAATTGCTATGGACAAAGTTCTGACAAAAATTACCCCTTGGAAGACAGGAGGGGATTGTTTAGATACAAAAACATTCAACAATTTAGGCATATCTAAATTCAGTGAGCAAATGAAAAATGTACTACCTGGCAAAACGAACTTGCTAATGGGACCCATTCTACTAACTGGGCCTTCCTGCAGACTTATAGAGGAGGATGGCTTCAACTAACAAATCGGCCTGTGCTTTCCTCAGGACCTAAAAGCTCAGGAAGCTTGTGATGAATGAAAGCATTAGTCCCAATAGTACTGCATAAGGGGCCAGGAAAGCAGCAGCATCATAAGTGACAGGGTGGGGTAGCCCAGGCTGGGACACTGTGAGCTGTGGGGCAGGGCAGCAGCTGGGCAGGGCATTGTGAAATGTGGGATGGGGCAGCCGGGTGGGGCATTGTGAGCTACATGCCTGGGATCCCCCTGGGTCAGTGGGCTTCAGTCTGGAGGTGATTGCAGAAGGAGGAGCAGCTCCCTTTGTAGTCTCTTCAGGCAGTTGTTGTGTCTCTTCAGCGTTTGTTGGGTTCACAACCTATTTAAAAGCCAGCTGGTCTTCGCCCTCCCAGACAAGTCAGCTCAAGGGAGGCGGTGGGGTGTGGGCCTTGGCCTGAGCGCCACCCAGGGCTGAGCTGTGGGGCAGGCAGGAGAGCAGCAGACAAGACCATCTCTGCAAGTGCAGTGAAGCCCTGGCCTAGAGCAGCAGGTGTGAGAGGCCAAACCTGCAAGCTAAGGCACAGGTAGTAGCAGAGAGGAGTAGAGGCGCCCCATGGGGAACACACTGAACTGTTGTGTGTGCCCCAAGTGGGGCTGGCACCGGGGACGTGTGTGGCCCTGTGAGCCTGAGATCTGTGAGGCAGCAACTGGGAACACAACGCCAGTAGCACCAGTGCCTGTTGTTGTAGAGCCTACTGAATTTGCTTTTGAAGCTGTTGAGAGCCTCCATGTACACCACATCCATGACCGAGAGATTCCAGAAGGTAAGGAGGTGATGGATGCCATCTGCCCTTGGCACACCTTTGGCTGCCACTTTCCCCAGGGTCCCCTGGGAAGTATCCTCTACATCAGTCTCCTTCATGCCTGTAGCCAGCTTTCCTAGGGCTGGGCACCAGGAACAAAGACTGGCTCTGCCTTGCATTCCCACCCCTTAGTCTTCCCCACAGGGTCCGGTGAATTTTTTTCCTCCCTACCTAAATGCCTAGTTCTTGCTGTCTCATCTCATTCTTCCAGGCTGGCATGGGACCCTCCACTTTGTGCCTCTTCCTGCTTGTGTCTCTATTTATTATCCTTTGGCATAAGAAGCATTATTTGAGGGTTTTTTTTTGGCATATTCTCTCCTGTTTCTAAATAATATCTCAAATACCCCAGCATTCCAGTACCTATCCCATTCTCTTTCTTTACCTATCCAGATGGTGCCTAAGTAAAGGAACCAGGTAAGTGCCCAAGTGTTCCCTTCCTTCCATTTATTACAGTATGGAAGAAATAATACTACTACTAATACTCAGGACAATTCATACCCAAATATTTTGGAATTTCTTATTTAAATTCAAAATAGAGGTTGCCATGGTATTCTTAATAGGTTATTGTAAGTCACCTTGATAGAAGCTGCTAATTCCTTCTAACTATAATTTGAACACAGAAGGAAAGAAAATGGAGTGTGCTTAAAATAATTGGGAAAGATGTGAAGTGTTACTGCCAGGGCTGCAGAAAAATTAACATGTTTTCCCCCAAAGGAATTTACCCATGAAGTTCTGTTTACTTTAAAATTCCCAGTTTATGCTGGGAGCGGTGGTTCAGGCCTGTAATCCCAGCACTTTGGGAGGCCTAGGCAGGTGGATCACCTGGGGTCCAGAGTTTGAGACCAGCCTGGCGAACATGACAAAACCACGTCTCTACTACAAATAAATAAATAAATAAATAAATATTAGCCAGGCATGGTGGTGGGCACCTGTACCAGCTACTTGGGAGGCTGAGGCAGGAGAATTGCTTGAACCTTGGAGGCAGAGGTTTCAGGAAGCTGAGATGTGCCATTGGACTCTAGCCTGGGCGACAGAGCGAGACTCTGTCTCAAAAAAAAAGAAAGAAAGAAAATTCCCAATTTAACACAAAATGGGTCTCCACATTTATTCTGGACTTCATTTACCTTTTATTTATTCTGGACTTCATTTACCTCCTTGTTCTAAAAGAGAGGTGGGGTGGTTCATGGTCAAAAGTTTCAAAGAGATGAAATATAAGTTTAGACTTCAATTTGTAATGTAAAGATTGAAAGTCAAAATGCCGAGACAATGGGGTTTTCTAGATATACAATCATGTCGTCTGCAAACAGGGACAATTTGATTTCCTCTTTTCCTAATTGAATACCCTTTATTTCCTTCTCCTGCCTAATTGCCCTGGCCAGAACTTCCAACACTATGTTGAATAGGAGTGGTGAGAGAGGGCATCCCTGTCTTGTGCCAGTTTTCAAAGGGATGGAATACTATGCAGCCATAAAAAATGATGAGTTCATGTTCTTTGTAGGGACATGGATGAAATTGGAAACCATCATTCTCAGTAAACTATCACAAGGACAAAACACCAGACACCGCATGTTCTCACTCATAGATGGGAATTGAACAATGAGAACACATGGACACAGGAAGGGGAACATCACACTCTGGGGACTGTTGTGGGGTGGGGGTAGGGGGGAGGGATAGCATTAGGAGATATACCTAATGCTAAATGGCGAGTTAATGGGTGCAGCACACCAGCATGGCACATGTATACATATGTAACTAACCTGCACATTGTGCACATGTACCCTAAAACTTAAAGTAAAATAATAATAATAATAATAATAAAGAAAGTCAAAATGCCAGACCTTAACTACGCAAGAGTGTTTGTTGCCGTGGTTCCTCTTTCCCCCCTCCTGCCAGAAGCATCTTGTTCAAAGATAAGAGAGTTGGAGTTCTTCAGACTTTAAACTGCTGGGAGAGGCAGGGGGATGGGAGGAGGTAGAAAAGAGGAAACATTTAAAATTTTGCCTCTAAAATTTTGGAAAGAGATAAATCTAGGTAAAAATAATTCTGGGTAACGATATGTCTTGAATAAAAAGTAAATCTTCCAAAATAGAAAACACTGTATCGTAAAGATATTTAAATCCAGTTGGTTCATTGGTTTCATTTAAATGTCAGAGATTTCATTAATTTAGAGGAAATGTCTTGTAGCTCTTCCATATAAACTTTGGTTGGGTTCTTAAGTTTTTAAAAAGGTAGAATAATTAAGACTCATGATTAATGTGACTTTGTAACTGGGATGTACTATACTCACTTTTCAGGATATTTCAGAATTGTCTTAGAATAAATAAATACGTTATGTGAATTAATTGATTATACCTTTATCCACAAAGGATGTAAGTACTTGTGTAAACTTCTGCTTTGCTTGGAAGTGTAAGGTAAGACTGAGTGATTTTATACATGAGTTAGTAGATGGGTAGTTTTGGTTGACAGCCCAAAATAGGCTCTTTATTGTCATTCTTCAGGATTTACAACACTTTTTTCACTTTTTTTTTTTTTTTTTTTTGAGACACAGTCTCATTCTGTTGCCAGGCTGGAGTGCAGTGGTGCGATCTCAGCTCACTGCAACCTCCACCTCCTAGGTTCAAGCGATTCTCCTGCCTCGGCTTTCTGAGTAGCTGGGACTACAGGCGCGCGCCAACACACCCAGCTAATTTTTGTATTTTTAGTAGAGACGGGGTTTCACCATGTTGGCCAGGATGGTCTCAATCTCTTGACCTCGTGATCCGCCTACCTCAGCCTCCCAAAGGGCTGGGATTACAGGCGTGAGCCACCTCACTCGGCCTACAACACATTTTATGTATGTCTCATTTGGCCCCTCCAAATACAGATAAGGCCTCTGTATGTTCTCCCTATATTGCTAATGAAGAAACAAAAAGAGATCTTAAATGGCTAGTAAGACGGCTACTAAACAGAACTAAGGTTTTTAAGTCCTCAGAATGACATGGAAATGATAGATATGCTGAATTTAGTTCTTTAAAGTTTTTAAAACTCCAGAATACATCTTATATTTTACCTGTAAAGTAGACCTGTCTTTTAAAATGATTTTTTAAATGATTTTTTAAATTATGTATTCCATTTAAAGTTCATTTTACACAACTCAAAGGCAACATTTACCTCTTCATTTTTTTTCTAAATAAAGGAGAGTCTGACTACGTTACCCGTGCTGGACTCAAATTGCTGGCCTGGGCTCAATAGATTTTTCCACCACAGCCCCCTGAGTTGCTGGGACTACAGGCATCTGCTATCTTGCCTGGCCCTATCTCATGTCTATACATTTATTTCAATGGATAAGAATAAAAGTAGAGGTAGTGAAATAGCTCAGGTTTGTCATTCAAATAAACAAGTTGATAAATTCTAAAGAATTTCTCTTGGTTACTGTGAATTGAAGCTGAGAGTGCATAGGACAGGAAAAGGTGGCAAGAGGCAGGTAAGGAACCAGGCATTAAGCATGGGGTGATAAGGAGTGTTACAGCAGAATAGCTTTAAAAAAAGTTTGCGAGCACAGAATTTCTCATTTTGTGTTGATTACCATGACCATTAAATTTTTATTTCAATTTGTCTTTTTAATTGTATTTGTGTGGAATTCGATAAAACAATAAGCAAAATCTCAATTTTATCATTTGCCTATTAACTTTTCATAGGAACACAGCAGAACACCAAATGATAAAAGTATAGACACATTGAAAGTTTGCTTTTAAAATCTTTATTTGAGACAATTTTATATTGGTATTCCTGGAAACTGAGAAATTTCTACTTAGATGTGAAACATTTTGGTTTTTTACAATGAGGAATTGAATTATTTTGGTTGTTTAGAAAAAGTTAGACACAAGTTATGCTCTACTTTTGTCTTCTCTCCTGAAACATTTCAGAAGAACAAGATTTATTTAAGGCATTTCAAAAAGCTGTTTCTAAGAACCTGGAATAGATTTCAGATTACTCAAAAGTGTTTTTTACTACCTTACCTTCATTTAGCAGCATAGCTAATGTAACTCAAGGTAGTAACTGTAACACAAAATAAGGTACTGTGATCTTATTATCCAGTTTCACTATTACTCACCAATTTTTCATGCAGCCTTTTATGTTCTGACTTTAGAAGCTTTACTAATTTTGGGGGTAAAGGTGTTCTCCAGTGACCCATTTCTTTCCCCTACCCTAGGGGTGAGGGAAGGAAAGAATGGACAATATGAAGTGAAAAAGCCTCTGAGCAACAGACTTGTCCTCTTTTCAGCAGCTATTTTAAGCCTTCCTTTCCAATATGTTTAATGGAAAACATACAGAAAATACAGAAAAGTAATTTGTTATACTCAGAATACTGAAAGCTAACATTCATTATGATTCTGGTATTGATTCTTTCTTAATCTTTATGCATGTGAATATAACATTTCTTCAAAAACAAGATTACTGTATATGCGCTGCTTCCTAACTTTTACCTAACACAGTGAAATAATGACATAAGTTCCTGAAACAGTGCTTGACATCTAGAGAGCACTCCAGGATGTCTTTCCATGCCTGTGCACCTGCACCCTGTTCTACTTCATGCCTTCTAATAGAATCTTGGTATACCATGGACTGGTTGGAGCATTACTTATTTACCTGTCATTTATGATTGGATATCTTTTATAGTAACATCATACACAGTTCCATTTTATTTGATCATGGGGACACAGATAAAAAATGTACTTTGATAACTGATGCATTGTACCTCCCTATAAAATTCAGATGTTATATTTTTGTCTCAGGGCATAAATCAATGGGATGAGTCATTTTGTAGTTAAGGTAGTTTAGTATTAAATGTTCCTTTGCCAAACTGAAGTTAACCATTGACTTTTCACTGGACATTAGCATTTCTCATTAAAGTTTTTGTGATTCTTGGTAGCTCTTTTGTGGTTCTTGGCAGTTCTGTATAGCTGCCCCTTTAAGAGTTCTGATGCTGTCTTAGATGACCAATCAGGAGACAGCACTAGAAGAAATCTTAGAAGATGTGGGAAAACTGGGAGAACTTAACTAGTTTTAGGTATACTGAAACATATCTAATGAGCATATGTGTTCCAGATGCAGGGCAAATGGTACTACACAAGACAGACTCCCCATCCTAACTCTGAACCTTACATTCTAGAGGGAGCTAGGGATCAATAGCACTTGAATAATAAAGAATGTGAGGTGGTGAAATGTTTAGAAGAAAGCAAAACAGAGCAATGGATTGAGGAGGAGGGCGGTTTTACAGTAGGGAAGGAGGCAGAAGTTGGCTGCTTTCCTTAGGTGACATGTGAGCAGTTCTAAAAGTGAGGGGAACCTTGTGAGGATGTGGGGAGCTTCCACACAGAGGAATAGCTGCTTTTGAGTTCCTTAAATGGAAGCAAACTTGGTTTGACCAAAGGACAAAAAAACACAAGGGTGGCTGCAGCAGATTGAAAGACAGGCCAGGTGGTTAAGACCTTACAGAAAGACACAAGGATGGCTGCAGCAGAGTGAAAGGCAGACCAGGTGGGTTAAGACTTTGTATGCAATATGAGCCTTGACAAAGATTATACACTTTGTGATGAGAAGCCATTGGAGGAATATAGCCCAGGGAATACTGATAGTTCTTTAAGAAAAAGATCAGATTAGCTGCTCTGTGAGAATATGGTGGGATGCAGGTGAGGGTGGAAGCAGGCAGACCAGCTATGAGGCTGATGGAGTGGTTCAGATGAGAGTCAACAGTGAACAGAAAAATTAGAAGGACCTGAAACAGGCTGACTTGAAGAAATTAAGTGAATCCAGAAGTAGGTAACAAAGTGATCAATAGACAAGTCACAAAAAAATGCAGATGATCTTTAAACACATCTTAACACATAAGAGAAAGGCAAATGAAAACTATTTCTCTTATTGGGAGAAATTACAAAAACTTTCCAATACATTCTTTGGTGTGGCTGTGAAGGTGTTGCTGGTGGAAATGCAAAGTGGCTCAGCTCCATAAAGAAAACTTTGACATAATCTTACAGCATTGTAAATGCATTTATTTATTTATTTTATTATATTTTAAGTTCTAGGGTACATGTGCACACGTGCAGGTTTGATACATAGGTATACATGTGCCATGTTGGTTTGCTGCACCTATCAACTCGTCATTTACATTAGGTATTTCTCCTAAAGCTATCCCTCCCCCAGCCCCCCCACCCCACCCTACGACAGGCCCCAGTGTGTGATGTTGCCCATCCTGTGTCCAAGTGTTCTCATTGTTCAATTCCCAAATATGAGTGAGAACATGTGGTGTTTGGTTTTTTGTCCTTGCGATAATTTGCTGAGAATGATGGTTTCCAGCTTCATCCATGTCCCTACAAAGGACATGAACCCATCCTTTTTATGGCTGCATAGTATTCCATGGTATATATGTACTACATTTTCTTAATTCAATCTATCATTGATGGACATTTGGGTTGATTCCAAGTCTTTGCTATTGTGAATAGTGCTGCAATAAACATATGTGTGCATGTGTCTTTATAGTAGAATGCTTTATAATCCTTTGGGTATATATCCAGTAATGGGATTGCTGGGTCAAATGGTATTTCTAGTTCTAGATCCCTGAGGAATTGCCACACTGTCTTCCACAATGGTTGAACTGGTTTATAGTCCCACCAACAGTGTAAAAGTGTTCCTATTTCTCCACATCCTCTCCAGCATCTGTTGTTTCCTGAATTTTTAATGATCACCATTCTAACTGGTGTGAGATGGTATCTCGTTGTGGTTTTGAGTTGCATTTCTCTGATGGCCAGTGATGATGCGCATTTTTTCATGTGTCCGTTGGCTGCATAAATGTCTTCTTTTGATAAATGTCTGTTTATATCCTTTGCCCACTTTTTGATGGGGTTGTTTGTTTTTTTCTGGTAAATTTGTTTAAGTTATTTGTAGATTCTGGATATTAGCCCTTTGTCAGATGGGTACATTGCAAAAATTTTCTCCCATTCTGTAGGTTGCCTGTTCACTCTGATGGTAGTTTCTTTTGCTGCGCAGAAGCTCTTTAGTTTAATTAGATCCCATTTGTCAATTTTGGCTTCTATTGCCATTGCTTTTGGTGTTTTAGTCATGAAGTCCTTGCCCACGCCTATGTCCTGAATGGTATTGCCTAGGTTTTCTTCTAGGGTTTTTATGGTTTTAGGTCTAACATTTAAGTCTTTAATCCATCTTGAATTAACTTTTGTGTAAGGTGTAAGGAAGGGATCCAGTTTCAGTTTTCTGTGTATGGCTAGCCAGTTTTCCCAGCACCACTTATTAAGTAGGGAATCCTTTCCCCATTTCTTGTTTTTGTCAGGTTTGTCAAAAATCAGATGACTGTAGATGTGTGGTGTTATTTCTGAGGCCTCTGTTCTGTTTCATTAGTCTATATCTCTGTTTTGGTACCAGTATCATGCTGTTTTGGTTACTGTAGCCTTGTAGTATAGTTTAAAGTCAGGTAGCGTGATGCCTCCAGCTTTATTCTTTCTGCTTAGGATTGTCTTGGCAATGCGGGCTCTTTTTTGGTTCCATATGAACTTTAAAGTAGTTTTTTCCAATTCTGTAAAGAAAGTCATTGGTAGCTTAATGGGGATGGCATTGAATCTATAAATTACCTTGGGCAGTATGGCCATTTTCACTATATTGATTCTTCCTATACATGAGCATGGATTGTTCTTCTGTTGCAGGAAGTCAGGGACCCCAAATGGAGGGACAGGCTGGAGCCGCAGCAGAACAACATAAATTGTGAAGATTTCATCTTAATATGGAAGTTTATCAGTTCCAAAATAATACTTTTATAATTTCTTATGCTTGTCTTTACTTTAATCTCTTAATCCTGTTATCTTTGTAAGTTGAGGATGTACGTCACCTCAGGACCACTGTGATAATTGTGTTAACTGTAAAAACTGATTGCAAAACATGTGTGTTTGCTGTAGTCCCAGCTACTCAGGAGGCTGAGGCAGGAGAATGGCATGAACCCGGGAGGCGGAGCTTGCAGTGAGCCGAGATCGCACCACTGCACTCTAGCCTGGGCAACAGAGCAAGACTCCATCTCAAAAAAAAAGAAATCAGTGCACCTTGAAAAAGAACAGAATAACAGTGATTTTTATGGAACAAGGGAAGACAACCATAAGGTCTGACTGCCTGTGGGGTTGGGCAAAAAGAGCCATATTTTTCTTCTTGCAGAGAGCCTATAAACGGATGTGCAAGTAGGAAACATATTGCTAAATTCTTTTCCTAGCAAAGAATATTAATATTAATACCCTGGGAAAGGAATGCATTCTGAGGGGGAGGTCTATAAATGGCCGCTCTGGGAATGTCTGTCTTGTGCAGTAGAGATAAGGACTGAGATATGCCCTGGTCTCCTGCAGAACACTCGGGCTTACTAGGGTTGGGAAAATTCCACCCTGGTAAATTTGTGATCAGACCAGTTCTCTGCTCTTGAACCCGGTTTTGTGTTGTTTAAGATGTTTATCAAGACAATACGTGCACCACTGAACATAGACCCTTATCAGTGGTTCTGCTTTTGCCCTTTGTCCTGTTCCTTCTGAAGCATGTGATCTTTGTTGGACCCTTCTGAAGCATGTGATCTTTGTTGGACCCTTATCAGTGGTTCTGCTTTTTGCCCGTTGAAGCATGTGATCTTTGTACCTACTCCCTGTTCTTACACTCCCTGCCCTTTTGAAACCCTTAATAAAAACTTGCTGGTCTGAGACTCAGGTGGGCATCATGGTCCTACCGATATGTGATGTCACCCCTGGCGGCCCAGCTATAAAATTCCTCTCTTTGTACTGTCTCTCTTTATTTCTCAGCCAGCCGACACTTAACGGAGAATAGAAAGGACCTACTTTAAAATACTGGGAGTAGGTTCCCCAAGTATTCTTCCATTTGTTTGTGTCCTCTTTTGTTTCATTGAGCAGTGGTTTGTAGTTCTCCTTGAAGAGGTCCTTCACGTCCCTTGTAAGTTGGATTCCTAGGTATTTTATTCTCTTTGTAGCAATTGTGAATGGGAGTTCACTAATGATTTGCCTCTCTGTTTGTCTGTTATTGGTGTACAGGAATGCTTGTGATTTTTGCACATTGATTTTGTATCCTGAGACTTTGCTGAAGCTGCTTATCAGCTTAAGGAGATTTTGGGCTGAGATGATGAGATTTTCTAAATATATAATCATGTCATCTGCAAACGGACAATTTGACTTCCCCTTTTCCTAATTGAATACCCTTTATTTCTTTCTCTTGCCTGATTGTCCTGGCCAGAACTTCCAACACTGTGTTGAATAGGAATGGTGAGAGAGGGCATCCTTGCCTTGTGCCGATTTTCAAAGGGAATGCTTCCAGTTTTTGCCCATTCAGTATGATATTGGCTGTGGGTTTGTCATAAATACCTCTTATTATTTTGAGATATGTTCCATCAATACCTCGTTTATTGAGAGCTTTTAGCATGAAGGGTTATTGAATTTTGTCAAAGGCCTTTTCTGGATCTATTAGGATAATCATGCGGTTTTTGTCATTGGTTCTGTTTATGTGATGGATTGTGTTTATTGATTTGCATAAGTTGAACCAGCCTTGCATCCCAGGGATGAAGCCAACTTGATCGTGGTGGATAAGCTTTTTTATGTGCTGCTGGATTCAGTTTGCCAGTATTTTATTGAGGATTTTCACATCCATGTTCATCAGGAATATTGGTGTTAAATTCTCTTTTTCTGTTGTGTCTCTGCCAGGCTTTGGTATCAGGATGATGCTGGCCTCATGAGTTATGGAGGACTGCCTCCTTTTCTATTGATTGGAATAGTTTCAGAAGGAATGGTACCACCTCCTCTTTGTTCCTCTGGTAGAGTTTGGCTGTGAATCTGTATGGTCCTGGACTTTTTTTGTTGGTAGACTATTAATTATTGCCTCAATTTCAGAGCCTGTTATTGGTCCATTCAGAGATTCAATTTCTTCCCGGTTTGGTCTTGGGAGGGGGTATGTGTCGAGGAATTTATCCATTTCTTCTAGATTTTTTAGTTTGTTTGCATAGAGGTGTTTATAGTATTCTGTGATGGCAGTTTGTGTTTCTATGGGATCAGTGATCATATCCCCTTTATCATTTTTTATTGCATCTATTTTATTCTTCTCTCTTTTCTTCTTTACTAGTCTTGCTAGTGGTCTATCAATTTTGTTGATCGTTTCAAAAAACCACCTCCTGGATTCATTGATTTTTTGAAGGGTTTTTCATGTCTCTATCTCTTTCAGTTCTCCTCTGATCTTAGTTATTTCTTGCCTTCTGCTAGCTTTTGAATTTGTTTGCTCTTGCTTCTCTAGTTCTTGATGTTAGGGTGTCAATTTTAGATCTTTCCTGCTTTCTCTTGTGGGCATTTAGTGCTATAAATTTCCCTCTACACACTGCTTTAAACGTGTCCCTGATATTCTGGTACATTGTGTCTTTGTTCTCATTGGTTTCAAAGAACATCTTTGTTTCTGCCTTCATTTCATTATTTACTCATTCAGGAGCAGTTTAGTCATTCAGGAGCAGTTTCTTCAGTTTCCATGTAGTTGTGCAGTTTTGAGTGAGTTTCTCAATCCTGAGTTCTAATTTGATTGCACTGTGGCGTGAAAGACAGTTTGTTGTGATTTCTGTTCTTTTACATTTGCTGAGGAATGCTTTACTTCCAATTATCGGGTCAATTTTAAAATAAGTTCCATGTGGTGCTCAGGATGTACATTCTGTTGATTTGGGGTGGAAAGTTCTGTAGATGTCTGTTAGGTCTGCTTGGTGCAGAGCTGAGTTCAGTTCCTGGATATCCTTGTTAACCTTCTGTCTTGTTGATCTGTCTAATATTGACAGTGGGCTGTTAAAGTCTCCCATTATAATTGTGTGGGAGTCTAAGTCTCTTTGTAGGTCTCTAAGGACTTGCTTTATGAATCTGGGTGCTCCTGTATTGGGTGCATATATAGGATAGTTAGCTCTTCTTGTTGAATTGATCCCTTTACCATTATGTAATGGCCTTCTTTGTCTCTTTTGATCTTTGTTGGTTTAAAATCTGTTTTATGAGAGACTAGGATCACAACTCCTGCTTTTTTTTGCTTTCCATTTGCTTGATAGATCTTCCTCCATCCCTTTATTTTGATCCTTTTGTGTGTCTCTGCACATGAGATGGGTCTCCTGGATACAGCACACTGATGGGTCTTGACTCTATCCAATTTGCCAGTCTGTGTCTTTTAATTGGGGCATTTAGCCTATTTACATTTAAGGTTAATATTGTTATGTGTGAATTTGTTCCTGTCATTATGATGTTAGCTGGTTTATTTTGCATCATTAGTTGATGCAGTTTCTTCATAGCATCGATGGTCTTTACAATTTGGCATGTTTTTGCAGTAGCTGGTGCCAGTTAATTCTTTCCATGTTTAGTGCTTTCTTCAGGAGCTCTTGTAAGGCAGGCTGGGTGGTGATAATCTCTGTCAGCATTTGCTTGTCTGTAAAGGATTTTATTTCTCCTTCACTTATGAAGCTTAGTTTGGCTGGATATGAAATTCTGAATTGAAAATTCTTTTCTTTTTTTTTTTTTTGAAAGAATGCAGCTAACAGCTTTTTATTATGTTAATGAGAGCAAAGATTATTCATGTCAGTCTAACAGCAATTATATTAGTGGGAGAACAGTTAAAAATCCATGTTCTAATGGTGGCTGTAATGAGTATTGTAATAAGAACCTCAAGGCAAATTTTATCTAGTAGATCAATCAAGAAGAAATTTAAATTGAGCATTATGAGTAAGTCATTGTCTTGTATGCAAAACAATGAGCGCAAATGTTAGAGCAACAGGAGAGGGGAATTCACATGACTCAGCCTGACTGTGAATGACTTCCCAATGAGGTAAGCATTCAATCTCAAATAATGCTTCGAAGATGAATGACATCTCTAAAATTCCACAGAGAGTGAATAGTGGAGCCTGGGCCCAAATTAGGTTCTTTTTTTTCTTTTTATTATTATTATTATTATTATTATTATTATTATTATACTTTAGGCTCTGTGGTACATGTGCGCAACGTGCAGGTAAGTTACATACGTATACATGTGCCATGCTGGTGCGCTGCACCCACCAACTCGTCATCTAGCATTAGGTATATCTCCCAATGCTATCCCTCCCCCCTCCCCCCACCCCACAACAGTCCCTGAAGTGTGATGTTCCCCTTCCTGTGTCCATGTGTTCTCATTGTTCAGTTCCCACCTATGAGTGAGAATATGCGGTGTTTGGTTTTTTGTTCTTGTGATAGTTTACTGAGAATGATGATTTCCAATTTCATCCATGTCCCTACAAAGGACATGAAGTCATCATTTTTTATGGCTGCATAGTATTCCATGGTGTATATGTGCCACATTTTCTTAATCCAGTCTATCATTGTTGGACATTTGGGTTGGTTCCAAGTCTTTGCTATTGTGAATAATGCCGCAATAAACATACGTGTGCATGTGTCTTTATAGCAGCATGATTTATAGTCCTTTGGGTATATACCCAGTAATGGGATGGCTGGGTCAAATGGAATTTCTAGTTCTAGATCCCTGAGGAATCGCCACACTGACTTCCACAAGGGTTGAACTAGTTTACAGTCCCACCAACAGTGTAAAAGTGTTCCTATTTCTCCACATCCTCTCCAGCACCTGTTGTTTCCTGACTTTTTAATGATTGCCATTCTAACTGGTGTGAGATGGTATCTCATTGTGGTTTTGATTTGCATTTCTCTGATGGCCAGTGATGGTGAGCATTTTTTCGTGTGTTTTTTGGCTGCATAAATGTCTTCTTTTGAGAAGTGTCTGTTCATGTCCTTCGCCCACTTTTTGATGGGGTTGTTTGTTTTTTTCTTGTAAATTTGTTGGAGTTCATTGTAGATTCTGGATATTAGCCCTTTGTCAGATGAGTAGGTTGCGAAAATTTTCTCCCATTTTGTAGGTTGCCTGTTCACTCTGAACAGACAAACAGAGAGCCAAATCATGAGTGAACTCCCATTCACAATTGCTTCAAAAAGAATAAAATACCTAGGAATCCAACTTACAAGGGATGTGAAGGACCTCTTCAAGGAGAACTACAAACCACTGCTCAAGGAAATAAAAGAGGATACAAACAAATGGAAGAACATTCCATGCTCATGGGTAGGAAGAATCAATATCATGAAAATGGCCATCCTTCCCAAGGTAATTTACAGATTCAATGCCATCCCCATCAAGTTACCAATGACTTTCTTCACAGAATTGGAAAAAACTACTTTAAAGTTCATATGGAACCAAAAAAGAGGCCGCATCGCCAAGTCAATCCTAAGCCAAAAGAACAAAGCTGGAGGCATCACACTACCTGACTTCAAACTATACTACAAGGCTACAGTAACCAAAACAGCATGGTACTGGTACCAAAACAGAGATATAGATCAAGGGAACAGAACAGAGCCGTCAGAAATAATGCCACATATCTACAACTATCTGATCTTTGACAAACCTGAGAAAAACAAGAAATGGGGAAAGGATTCCCTATTTAATAAATGGTGCTGGGAAAACTGGCTAGCCATATGTAGAAAGCTGAAACTGGATCCCTTCCTTACACCTTATACAAAAATCAATTCAAGATGGATAAAAGACTTAAATGTTAGACCTAAAACCATAAAAACCCTAGAAGAAAACCTAGGCATTACCATTCAGGACATAGGCATGGGCAAGGACTTCATGTCTAAAACACCAAAAGCATTGGCAACAAAAGCCAAAATTGACAAATGGGATCTAATTAAACTAAAGAGCTTCTGCACAGCAAAGGAAAATTCTTTTCTTTAAGAATGTTGAATATTGGCCCCCACTCTCTTCTGGCTTGTAGGGTTTTTGCCGAGAGATCCACTGTTTGTCTGATGGGCTTCCCTTTGTGGGTAACCTGACCTTTCTCTCTGGCTGCCATTAACATTTTTTCCTTCATTTCAACCTTGGTGAATCTGACAATTATGTGTCTTGGGGTTGCTCTTCTCGAGGAGTATCTTTGTGGTGTTCTCTGTATTTCCTGAATTTAAATGTTAGCCTGCCTTGCTAGGTTTGGGAAGTTCTCCTGGATGATATCTTGAAGAGTGTTTTCCAACTTGGTTTCATTCTCCCCATCACTTTCAGGTACACCTATCAAACGCAGATTTGGTCTTTTCGCATAGTCCCATATTTCTTGAAGGCTTTGTTCATTTCTTTTTACTCTTTTTTCTCTAACCTTGTCTTCTCTCTTTATTTCATTAATTCGATCTTCAGTCACTGATACCCTTCCATCCTCTTGATCGAATTGGCTATTGGAGCTTGTGAATGCATCACTAAGTTCTCGTGCCATAGTTTTTGGCCCCATCAGGTCATTTAAGGCCTTCTCTACACTGTTTATTCTAGTTAGCCATTTGTCTAACCTTTTTTCAAGGTTTTTAGCTTACTTGCAATGGGTTTGAACATGCTCCTTTAGCTCAGAGATGTTCGTTATTACTGACCTTCTGAAGCCTACTTCCGTCAACTCGTCAAAGTCATTCTCCGTCCAGCTTTGTCCCATTGCTGGCAAGGAGCAGCAATCCTTTGGAAGATAAGAGGCACTCTGGTTTTTAGAATTTTCAGCTTTTCTGTTCTGGTTTCTCCCCATCTTTGTGGTTTTATCTTCCTTTGGTGTTTGATGCTGGTGACCTACAGGTAGGGTTTTGGTGTAGATGTTCTTTTTGTTTATGTTGGTGGTATTCCTTTCTCTGTGTTAGTTTTCCTTCTAAGAGTCAGTTCCCTCAGCTGCAGTTCTGTTGGAGTTTGCTGGAGGTCCACTCCAGACCCTGTTTGCCTGGGTATCACCAGCAGAGGCTGCAGAACAACAAATATTGCAGAGCAGCAAATATTGCTGCCTAATCCTTCCTCTGGAAGCTTCATCTCAGAGGGGCACCTGGCTGTATGAGGTGTCGGTCAGCCCCTACTGGGAGGGGTCTCCAAGTTAGGCTACACAGGGGTCAGGGACCCACTTGAGGAGGCAGTCTGTCTGTTCTCAGAGCACAGACACCGTGCTGGGAAAACCACTGCTCTCTTCAGAGCTGTCAGACAGGGACGTTTAAGCCTGCAGAAGCTGTCTGCTGCCTTTTGTTTGGCTATGCCCTGCCCACAGAGGTGGAGTCTATAGAGGCAGTAGGCCTTACTGAGCTGCAGTGGGCTCCGCCCAGTTCAAGCTTCCAGCCACTTTATTTACCTACTGAAGACTTAGCAATGGCAGATGCCCCTCCCCCAGCCACGCTGCTACCTCACAGTTCGATCTCAGACTGCTGTGCTAGCAGTGAGCAAGGCTCCGTGGGTGTGGGACCCACCAAGCCAGGCATGGGAGAGAATCTCCTTGTCTGCCGGTTGCTAAGACCTTGGGAAAAGCACAGTATTTGGGCAGGAGTGTCCCATTTTTCCAGGTACAGTCTGTCATGGCTTCCCTTGGCTAGGAAAGGGAAATCCCCTGGCCCCTTGAGCTTCCTGGGTGAGGTGATGCCCTGCCCTGCTTTGGCTCGCCCTCCATGAGCTGCACCCACTGTCTAACCAGTGCCAATGAGATGAACCAGGTACCTCAGTTGGAAATGCAGAAATCACCCATCTTCTGCGTCGATCACGCTGGGAGCTGCAGCCCGGAGCTATTCCTATTTGACCATCTTGGAACAGATCCCCTGTAAATGCATTTAATCCAGAAATTCTACTGTGAATAATTTTTCCAGAAGGTGTATCCATGAATATAAAATAACATAAACACAAAATTTTTGTTCTATTATTTTCAATAGCAAAATATTGGAAATAACTCAAATGTCTAGAAAGGGACTGGTAAAATAAACTGATACAACAATGCAAAGGAGAACTATGGAGCTATAAAAAAGAATGAAATCTCTCTTTACTGCTGTGGAGTGATTTCCAGATTATATTATGTAAAAAAAAGCAATGAAGGGCTGGGTGCAGTGGCTCACGCCTGTAATCCTGCACTTTGGGAGGCCAAGGTGGGTGGATCACAAGGTTAGGAGATCAAGACCATCCTGGCTAACACAGTGAAACCCTGTCTCTACTAAAAATACAAAAAATTAGCCAGACCTGGTGGCAGGCACCTGTAGTCCCAGCTACTTGGGAGGCTGAGGCAGGAGAATGGTGTGAACCCGATAGGTGGAGCTTGCAGTGAGCTGCGATTGCGCACTGCACTCCAGCCTGGGCAACAGAGCAAGACTCCATCTCAAAAAAAAAAAAAAAAAGCAAGGAGGAGAATGTACAGTAATATACATAAAAGAAGGCAGGGGAAACATATATTTGCTTACTGTAAAAAAAAAAAACCAACATTGGAAGGGATTCTTGATGATGATGTGTGACAGTTTTTCCCTTAACTTCAGTGGGTAGACAAAGTGCATATTTGCTCAAGGTGTTATTTTGGCATTGGTTTTCCAGTGAATGCTAACCATTCATTTTTTGCTTTTGAGTTAACTTGTGAAAGCTTTTCTTTGTAATTTATTGTTCATTTTTTAGTATATAGATTGCTCTTGCATTTCATTTGATCCTCATAATGTTTTGAATTTGTTGATATAAGAATTATACTTGTTTTACATGTGAGGACAAGGCCTCTGAGAAGTACAAATTAGGTTTTTCAAGGTTTGGATATATAAGACTTGGTAAACTGAGAGTGTAAATTCTACATAAGACTAGAATTTGTAGAATGACTCATGAATTTATTTGAATACCTTTTTATTTTACTTTCTTAAAGTTTATTAAAGTAATTAGGCTTTAGAGTTAAAACTGTAACAGTCAATGGTGAGAAATGAAAAGGAGGTACTTATAACCCAGAAGTGTTCTTTTTCTTTTAAAGACAGATTATTGCTCTCACTCAGGCTGGAGTGCAGTGGCATGACTGTAGCTCAATGCAGCCTTGAACTCCTGGGCTCAAGCAATTCTCCTACCTCAGAGCATCTGAAGTAGCTATGACTATAAGCGTGTACCACTATGCCTGGCTAATTTTCAAAATACGTTTTATAGAGATGAGGGTCTCACTGTGTTGTCCTGGCTGGTCTCAAACTCCTGGTGTCAAGCAATTATCCCACATTAACCTCACAAAGTGTTGGAATTAGAGGCATGAGTCACCACACCTGGCTCATAAATGTTCTTAAAAGCCTAAGAAGCAGAGTTAAGTGCTCTTAAGACATATATAGGCCAGGCGCGGTGGCTCACACCTGTAATCCCAGCACTTTAGGAGGCCGAGGTGGGTGGATCACAAGGTCAGGAGATCGAGACCATCCTGGCTAACAAGGTGAAACCCCGTCTCTACTAAAAATATAAAAAATTAGCCAGGCGTGGTGGAGGGTGCCTGTAGTCCGAGCTACTCACAAGGCTGAGGCAGAAGAATGGCGTGAACCTGGGAGGTGGAGCTTGCAGTGAGCCGAGATCGTGCCACTGCACTCCAGCGTGGGTGACAATGCGAGACTCTGTCAAAAAAAAAAAAAAAAAAGAAAAGAAACATATAAAGGGGGAAAGTATACTACCTAATATGAAATGTCACAGCTCAGTCACAGTCACTAAAACAGATCGAGGAGTTAAAAAGTTATGGCAAGACTGGGAACTGACATGGAGGAACAGCAGTGGCTAGGAAGGCCAAGGTGGGGTTGTCCGACCTGGGAAAGCAGAACCAAGTCATGAGTGAGCCTGAGATGGGCACAAAGGAGCTCCACGTGTGCCCTCAGGTGATACAGGCAGGCCAGCTCAAGGCTATCAGGTAGGTAGCATCTGATGTGTGAAAAGTCTGGCCTTCAAACTGCATCGTAATTGAGAGACTTGGAATGTTTTTATGGGCCATAAAACTAATACCAGGTACAGTATAGGGATGATAGAGCAGGTCGGTAAATGCAGTAAGCCTTTACATAAACTGATGCCCAGCAGTTGGCTCAGAAAGTGTTGATGTATTTTATTTAATTGGGATATATGAAAGTAATATGTTGAAATTAATCTCTTTCTCTGAATATGCTCCTTCTGTCAGTTAATTCCTTCATTACTGCCCTCTCCCTTTTAATATTTTGACAGGAAAAATTATTTCTTGCCAGTTTACAGTTGCATAATTTTAACACTTTTGGCCTTTAATAATGCATCTTACTTATTCTAAATTGCATACATTGTTTTGTTACGTTTTTAACATCTTTACAATTGAGATAGATCTTACGACTAATAGAATCTTAGAGAAAAACCGGTATTCAGTGTCAGCGGGTCTACAGATTCCTTCCTTTGAGGGATGTTTACATTTAGCCCTGAGCATAACTGTTTTTTAAGTCATACGTTTCCCCATCATTCTATTATGCTGCCAGATTACGATGTAACTTAAATTGATAATACAAAAACACTGGGTCTTAAAATACAGTGATAGTTATAACCCCTAATCATGAGATCAAAATTATTTTCCTAGTTTCAAACATTTTAGGAGGTTACAAAAATAATTTTTGAAGGCATTCACATATAAGTTGTGTAGTTATTGTGTTTTTATCCTCTGGATGTCTCTAAATTTCTGCATGTGCCTGTTTATGGGGCCTAATATTTTATTTAATAGTTGGCAGTCTTTTGTGACAATGAAAAAAGAGTAGTGTGATTTCTCAGAGTCTCCTTAGGCTCTTGGGAAAAGAGTTAATGGAGAATGCAGAAATAACAGTGTTTGTGTTTAAGTTTCTGTCTAATGGCTTAAGTGTCCATTCTATAAAATAGCAATATGTGGTATTTGTCATCAGCAGAAATTACAAGTTATATAGAAAATTGTGGTAGGCTATAGACATAAAATGAATATTTTCTGAAAACCCCATGCAAATAAACACTAGTAAATTCCTAGTGAATTCAGTACATACAGTATGTACAAATGATATGAAACTCATCAAAGTGGAAATAACATTGTTAACTATGGAAAAATGGTCAAAGTGTATAATCTAATAAACAAATATAAGTTAGAGCCTCAATAGTGTTCCTCTTCACATCAGTAGGAATTTTTTTAAGTATCCAAAGCTGAACTAGAAGCTAAAACTGGTGTGATTTGAAGCACTGTGCCCTAATATGCCCATATCTTCTTTAGAAAGCAACTTAGCGCTATATATTGATTCATGAAAACAATCTCACCTTTGTTCTAGTCATTCCACTTTTGAAAATCTTTCCTAAGGATCTCTAAAAAAAAGTACAAGATACTATACGTGAAGGTTTTCCTCATAAGAACAAAACTTTGTAAATGCCTAAATCACCAACAATAGGGCATTGGCTAAGTAAAGTATAGGAATAACACTTGATGAGCCAATATTTTCCAAAGGGGTCAAAGTCATTTGTAAGAAAATAAAACATAAAAGGTGTACTGCTTAGAGCTATTTTTTTTTTTACCATGCATAAGGAAAACGAAAAGTAATGGTTGTGAGTTTTAAACAAGGCATTATTTTGGCTCTGGCAAATTTCTGTTCTTGATAAGACATTTCTTAAAGAAGTAAGCAAGAGACTTTTACCTATTCCTGCCTTTAGTGTAATCATCAGTACTATCAGTAGTGCTGACTAACCAAGTCTCTTACAGTTGCCAGTTGAAGAAAATCTACCTCAAAATAGTTAAAAATGTTTATTGAAAAATTAACTTGCATAGCCAGGGAGTTAACAGGAGTCAGTGAGGCACTGCTTGACCAAGGAATCGAATGATATCTCCAGAACCTATCTCAGTTATGCTCTTCTCTGTTGATCTCTCCTGAAAATACCCTTCTCTTGATGGCAATGGGAGCCACTGGCAACTCCTGGTCAGCTACCAGTCCTGTGAGCCAGTTCATCCTTTCTCCTCTAGTTCTTGGGAAGTCCCAGATGAACTGCGATTGACTGGCCAACCCCTTGGTCAGATGCCTAAAACCCCGGGAATGGGAGAGTGACAGCTTGTTACTTGGGCTGATCTTGTTTTATTTCCTGTATGTTTTCATTTCTTCTTGATTTTTGTATTAAAATACACAATAGCACATCTTGGTTTTATGTGTGGGGTATATGTGTATGGGCGTAAGCCTGCTACTTTTTGAATCTTGTATGTAATTTTCCTGGGCTTCCATGGAAAATTCCAAATTAAACATTATGACACAGGTACTGAAACATTATATGAATTCTGCAAACATTACTTGTTATGTTTCACACTCAAATGATAATATATTTGCTTTTTTGATACAAAGTAGTCATGGACTTTTTCAGAAGCTTTAGGTTAGGGACGGCTATACAAGTCTCTTCCTGTCATGTTGTGCACAGACAATTTTATTTTTCCACATAGCTAACATTATGTCATCAAACTGTCAAATATGTGGGAAAAAACTTGAAAATGACTTTTGTGTAAGTTTTTTACATAAGAATAGTTTTCTCCCAATGAACTTCAAATCATGGAGAAAAAGCAGATTTTTTAGCTATGTAATATTCTAGTGAGATGGCAGTATTATTAAAATGGATGATTCGGATTTCTGCTAAATCAGAAACTTCCAAATTATTTTTATACTAGATTCTAACTACTTTAGTTGGAGGGAAGAAAAGGATCCTGGGTAGATAAATTTGTGAAATGCTGAGTTGGACAGTATTCACTAACAGGCTGATTAGTTTTTACTGTACCACTGTGCAATTTGATTTTGTAAAAGCAAGGGAAAGAGTGGATTGTGATTTGCCCACTACACCCCTTTTTAAAAAGTGGAATGGTTACTAATATGTGATTTGGAAAATATTGCCTTAATTATTACTCTGAGTGGATCTTCACCTAGTTTCTTACAAGATTGCTTAAGATAAGTGGGTTGAGATGGACAGTGCTGAGGAGTGTCATAGGTTTTTATTGTTTTCCCTTATTACAACTTTTATTATATGATGACAAAGTTTGTGTAATAAAAATTCAAGAATATTATTTTTAGTCTTGCTTAAATGGATTATCTCACTTTGGTGCAAGGTGGACTGTAAACAGACCTACCTTGACATACATAGGGCCAACATTTTTTAGAAGAAGGTCTAAGTAAGCTCTGTTTCAAAAGTACTCTTGATGAAGTCCCAAATGAATCATGTGTTGGAAAGAAGTGAGATTTTAGCTTTGGAAATGGAGGGCAAAAGTTAAAAATCATTTTCTGACATGAAAGTGTCCTTATAGATTAGAGCACTGAACTTTTTATGCAGTCCACTTAAATCTGCCATGATGAATTGCCCCTGAATAAATCACAGATAAGTAAATGAATTAGCCATGTTATTTTCTGAGGGATAGTGGCCAAAAAACAGCTCTTTATTTTAGCATGTTTGATATATTGAGCTAGTGTCTGACAGTAATTTTTCCACAGCATCCGTTGCTGCTTGAGCCTATTCCTAAAATGTGCTGCGAATATCAGTAGAGAGGCAAGTGATTATATTTTTATTTGATAAGTAGAAGTGGATGCAGGAGGCAGATGAGGGGGAGGGTGTCCGGAGAATCTGTGACCTGCCTGTGCACTGGGAGAATGGGGTGGGGTCACAGGAAGTTTGCATCTTGTGCAGTGGGGAGGAGCCTGGCCTCTTCAGCTTGTGTGTGGTGGCCTGGTATTCAGTCTGTGAGTTGGGAGCCCGCTGGAAGGATTCCCTCTCGCTTTTCTGAGATTTTTTTTTCCTTTTTGCCAAATAAATTCTGTTCTACTCACCCTTCAATGTGTCCTTGAGCCTAATCTTTCTTGGTTGTGTGACAAGAACCTGGTTTTAGCTGAACTAAGGAGCAGAGTTTTGCAGCAGAAGGAGCAGGGCGTGTAAATTACTCCTCTTTTGCATTGGATTATTTAGTTTTAGTCTCTTTGAAAGTCCTTGACGTAGCCCAGTTTTATTCTATATGTATACAGAGAGGCTATAATTTTGCATTCCCAAGTAGAATTATTATATTTTTGCCTTTATTTCCTTCATATTTATTACTAGAAACTTTTTTCAGGACTATTTAAAGTGATTAAAATGAATGTGTAGCTACTTTAAAAATCATTTTTTCTATTCGCATGAATTATCACTTTTTTTTTCTCTGTAGATAGAGCTTTGGAGCCAAACCCTTCTGATGATCCAAGGGAAAGCACAATCTTCTTGCAAAAATCTCAAACAGATGGTGAGACGACATTGTTTTTTCCACCAAGAAGACGACTGAAAACTCTGTCATAATGAGTGTATTACAGAAAGTATTTAGAGAAACTTACATTGGTTTAAATTTTTCAACTTTTCATATATTCACTTGTCCTATTTTAATGTGTGAAATACTTCTCTTTAGTTGTTACTGTGTGAGAGAAAACATGTAAACTTTCTGTTTATACATTTTGCTACCTTTTAGCAACACCATTTTTCATGTGATTTAAGAGTAGTCATAGATTTATCTTTATTCATAATTTTTTATTCATAATTTTTTGTCTTTCACCCTTTTTCCCTTGCTCCAAAGAGTTCATTTTAATGATGAATGATAGAATTTAGGCTTCAGCTTGGTTTTTATTTAAACAAATAAAAAAATCATTTGTTCATCAATGGGGATTAAATTTGTGATTTCAGCCTCCTCTTATACAGTGCTTTAACCATATGAGTTTATCACATCCAAGTTTATGCTACTCAAAACTTTTAAGCTATTAAACTTTTCCTGTTAATGTAATATAAATTTAAACATCCAGTACTCCTGCTTATATTTTAAATGTTATGTTAAATCCTAGTTTATTTGATTAAAAAGCCATATACAACCAAGTTTTTTAGTTGATTTCAACAGCAAGAATATAAATGAGGGTTCTATAATAATATTTGAAGTAATGCAGCACAATAAAATTTGGGTTTCTAATTGTGCTTTTACGGTCTGTGTGGATTTTGCCTGCCTTAAGTCAGTCATCTCTGGTCAGGACTTGTGTTTGTTCATTTTTGCATTGCTGTAAAGAAACACCTGAGTCTGGGTAATTTATTTTTTAGAAAAGTTTAATTGGCTCCTAGTTCTGCAGGCTTTACGAGCATAGCTTCAACACCTGCTTCTGCTGAGGGCCTCAGCAAGCTTATAATCATAATGGAAGACAAAGGGAGAGCAGGTGGTTTCACATGAGAGAGGGAGCAAGAGAGAGGGGAAGGGGGAATGTGCCACACTCTTAACTAGCTCTTATGTAAATTACCAGAATGAGAATTTGCTCATTATTGTGAGGATGGCACCGAGCCATTCATAAGGAATCCACCGCCATTACCCAAACACCTCCCAGGAGGCCCTGTCTCCAACATTGAGGGTCACATTCTCATATGACATCTGGAGGGGAGGAAATACCTAAACCATATCAGAATTGTATTTATCAGTTCCTTCTAGAGCCATGGGCTTCTCATAGAGTGTGTGGAAGCAGTGAAGGCTATTTCATGTCCCTCAAGTCTTCAGTGGTAGGAATGTTTGCCTTCAAGGCCTTCCAGCATCAAAGGAGGAGGCAGTGTAGGAAACAAAGCATGGCCCAAGTCCCTCTTGGAGCTTTTATTATTCTGGCCTTTGTTAGAAAAAAAAAATGATTTTGTTTGCTGCAGATACTATGTCCAATTAAGTTTGCATACTCATTTTAAAATTTAAATGTAAGGTAGGTTACTTTCCAGTTGTGCAAAGACACATTTTTTTGTTAGTGACATATTAGTAGATGACCAATAAGTGGTTTGAGATGCTTACAGGGATTCTGGTGCATCTACAGATTTGTACCTGGCCAGGAACTAGTTCTTAGAGCTGCTAGCTCTTAGATTCTAGTAATTAAAGTAAGCCATGTGTAAACGCAGAGTGAGAAAATACCAGTGAATCATGGCTCATATATGCAACAGTTAAACTTATTTATTAGCTAAATTTCTCATCTGGCTTAATTTGTTATGCCCCTTTTTTTGTACATGAGGATTCTTTCATTTGACTGTAATAGAATAGATAGATAGATAGATAGATAGATAGATAGATAGATAGATAGATATTTTTTTTACCCCAAGACGGAGTCTTGCTCTGTCGCCCACAGCTGGAGTGCAATGGTGTGATCTTGGCTCACTGCAACCTCCGCCTCCTGGTTCAAGCAATTCTCCTCCCTCAGCCTCCCAAGTAGCTGGGACTACAGGCGCATGCCACCATGCCTGGTTATGAATGTGAATAGAATATCCGTTAGGACAAAAAGTAAAGCCAAGTTTTTAGATTTTACTTTATGAGATTTATTATGCCCTATAATTTAAGTTATAAATAGTTGGAAATTATTTTTAAATGGAATTCTGTCTCATTTTGCATAAGGATAATCAATCAGATGTTAGCAACTATTTTATTTTATATTTGTATCAGAACTGATTTTTTTTTATTCTTAGTTCAAGAAAAGAGAAAGAGCAACCACATGAACCATGTAAGTAAATAGTCACAAAGTTAAGAAATTCATAGTTTGAAGTAAAATATGTCCATCTTGATTCCTTAAAAATAAAATGAGGACCCAGTGCTATTAGCATGGAACTCTCTTTGTGGACTTTGTAAATCTCTTCTATCTTTCCAAGTATCAGATTTATGCAGAAAAGTCTTTAGCTTAGTGTGTCCAGCTTTTAAAGGATCTGACATGCAAGTTAAATTTTAAGAATGTGATTGGTATAAAGATCTTTATTTAGTCTTAAAATAAATCAAACAACAAAATTAGAATAGCTAAGTTAATTTTCCACACTGTCTATTGACTTTCTGGTATAGCAGGTAAAAGCACAGCTTTCTGGGTATACCATGACATTATTTTTTTCCCACTGTTTTGTCCAATTGTAGCACATTTTTATTAAATCAGTAATATTTACATGATTCTGCTTATGCCAGTATTATTTACTGCTAAGTCATACAGTGTTTCAGCTGTGCATCTGCATTACGTATCCTTCCTTCCTTTAAACAGTTCTGGCATCTGAGCACTTCTTCACTTCTCCCAGATAATCCTTTTCCTGGCCTATGTTAGTTTACCCAGCCAAATGCAGTAAGTAGCCGTTGGCTGGTCTCTCTGCTTTCACATCCTGTAATTTTTAGCATAGAATTAATTGTCTGACTATATTCATTTGCCTGTTCTCTAACAGTTATTCTTAACCCAAGTGTTGTAACATTTGTCACATGCACATCAAAAATATTCATCAGCTCAAATACATCTGTTTTATATTTCTCTTGGGGCAATTTTCCTTGGCCTTTTGTCATCCTAGTTCAATGTAGAGTGGCTTTCCTAGATGTGCTACATGCTTGCTTTTCTAAGCTATCTCTTGAAAGTCTTCTGAGATCTCACTTAACTGCCCTCTTCTGTGAGATTCCCTGAGTCCTAGATTCTGTGTTTCCTTCTGCCTTGTTATCCTCTCTAGTTGTACTAGAGCACATTTTCCTGGGAAAGGGCACATGGGAACATGTTTAGAGACCCAGCCAGTCTTAAAACCCTTCCTCTTTGATACAGTATAAAATTTTAGGTTGAAAACAACTAAAATGCATACTAATAGAAATAACTCAATTTATAACAATGTAGTTAGAATTAATACCAAGTTAATTTCAATAGTATATAAAATCTTGCTTAGAATTAATACCAAGTTAATTTCAATAGTATATAAAATCTTGCTTCTAAATAGCTCTGTTCTCTACCCTCTTCTTTGTGTTATTGTTATACAGATTACTTCTGAATACACTATTAGCCAAAAAAAAAAAAAATTTAGGTTTAAACTAAATGTTACAGTTCTAAAGGTATTTTGTAATTGTGTTCTCATTATAGTATTGTTTTTTAATCTGTTGCCATTGTGTGATACATTATTTGTAACCGGGTTTTACATATCTCTAGAAGCTTTTTAGGACCTTCTTTCTCTCTGGGATTCTGAAATTTTGTAATGCAGCTTGGTGTGGGGATCTTTTCCCTTTATTGGGGCTACTAAGTCTTCAGATTATCTCTTCTAGAGAATTTCTTTTCTTCTCTATTTTCTCTGTTAATTTTTTCTGATATTCTTGTTATTCAAGAATGCTGGGCTGCTTAGACTCCTGTATCCGCATTGGTTTTTAATCCCCCCACCCCCTCCTATTTTCCAGTTTGTCTTTTCATTCTACTTCTTGGATATTTTTTACTTTATAGTTTAATATGTCTCGTGTTTCTCTTGTTGAGGGTATATTTTTAAAGTTTTGCTCCAAAATTTTACGGGTCCCATGAATTCTTTTTTCCTGTTGTTTTGATCTCTCTTGAATGGTGGTCCTTGGCTTTCATTGAAAGCAGGACTTCTGTTCACTAAGGAGACTCGCTGTGAGGTTTTGGAAATGAAGCCAGCATTTCATTTGGGAGACTTCAGTGTATTATCTGGGGATCTTTACTCTGGGACCATTCAGTTCCTTCTGAGAAGGCTCTCCCAATTTTCTGCCTGGGATGTAAAAGCATGGCTACTTGCTTTCCAGAAGTAGAGGTGAAGTTCTGCTTCTTGCTGTACAGTTTTTTTCCATCTCTCAGGTTTTAGCTATGGTATCTCTGAGCCCAGAAATTTCAGGTTTTATATATACAGAGAACACACATTTAAATTCCTTGTAAGATGGAAGGACAGGTGGACTTGGGGATCTAACCACAGATTTTCAACTGACCTCGCTGGCTTTTATTTTATGTTTCACCCTACTTTCAGAGGTGCCATTTCCCTCTAAGTTGAAGTCTGCCTTGGGTTCTGGAAGACAAACTGGCTTGCTGGTTTCCGTTCCAGTCACTTCTTGTAGGCACCGAAGTTGTTCTACCATGCCAGTTACCACTCCATTATCTACTTTTTATAATTCAGCATTTATTAAAAATCATCAATGTCCATCTTCTCTATATACTCATATAACTTGAGTTATACGAGTAATTCTAATGAGATTTCAGGAGGGAGAGGGAATAAATTTATGGTCAATCTATTATATTTAACCCAAATTTATGACCTATATTTAAAGTGTAAATTATAATTTAATTTCAGTATAATTAATATTAATCCAGAGAATTTTACTTATATATTTATAATAAACTCATTACACTTTTCTACCAGGGCCTTTTTAAATTTTCTTTTTATTTCTGAGACAAGGTCTCACTCTATCATTCAGGCTGGAGTGCAGTGGTACAATCTCACCTCACTGCAATCTCCACGTCCCAGGTTCAAGCGATTCTCCCACCTCAGCCTCCTGAGTAACTGGGATTACAGGCACCCACCACTGTACCTGGCTAAATTTTAGTAGAGACAGGGTTTCACTATGTTGGCCAGGCAGATCTCGAACTCCTGACCTCAAGTGATCTGCCTGCCTTGGTCTCTCAAAGTGCTGGGATTATAGGTGTGAGCCACTGTGGCCGGCCCTTGTTTAGTATTCCTATTCAAATTTTATACCCTGCCGTATTGTTCCATTACTTCACACTATAAATGGAGCTGTTTTCATTAATGCCCAAAGTGTTAGAAGTATTAAATTAAAATGTGTTCATTTTTAGCGTGGTCAACATAGCAAGACTGCATCTCTACAAAAACATTAAAAAACAAATTAGCCAGGCATGGTGGCATGTCCCTGTTGTCTCACCTACTCAGCAGGCTAAGGCAGAGAATTACTTGAGCCCAGGGGTTTGAGGCTGCTGTTAGCTCTGATTGTGCCATTGCACTCCGGCCTGGGCAGCAAAGTGAGACCCTGTCTCAAAAAAAAAGGTTAATTCTTTGAAAACATAGCTAAAATTTGTCCTCCCAAAAAGGAGAGAGACAGAAGTAAACTTGAGAATTTTCAGTGGGCTAAAACAAAAGGCAGCAGGTACAATGAAAAAAAGTTGGTATAGGAGTTCAACAGATACTGGACCTTTGATGGTAATGTTTTGGTTTTGGCTTACTAAACTATGAGGTATGATGATTTTCTAGTCTTCGTTATTCAACCTTAAGATTACTAAGTAACACCTTCCATTTTGTGTTAAAGTTTGTAAAATTTTATATTCTTGGTATTTATGCTGACTGAATGAAGATAATTTGTTCCTTTCTAATTTTGACTATCTGAAATAATACCTATAAATGGTAAATTGTTACTGTATTTGATATAATTAAATATAGTAAGATTTATCTTCCAAATTGGAACTGATTTAATTAATTTGTCAAGCACTTGTTGAACTTTTAAACTTGTCCAAAATTCTGTGCTCAGCATCTCCAGGTAAAGAAGAAAGGACTCTCCCTTCCTTGGAAAGACCTACTTTCTTATAAGGGGAATACTCTGTAAGAATTGGTATCATGTAACAAGTCGTGAATTAGACTGACTAGTTTACAAAAACAGAAATATTTTGTGGTGTGGTTGCTGGCAAAGGAATCCCAGAGGGTAAATGGGGTCAAGTTTGCTTGGACAAAGAAAAAGAATCCTAGGCAGAGAGCAGCAGGAAACTGTGTGGCAGGAAAATGCCTATGAGCAGGTCAAATGACTTGTAGAATAAAATGAATCAACTTTGGAAATGAATGGGAAGTATTCTCCAAGAGTCTCATTTGAGTGATGTCCTGGCAGTCTTATTGAAACATGAAGTGAAAGTTAAATTCGTAGAGTTGTCTTTGTTATCTGTTTTCAGGATGTGAGAGAATATTAAAGTGATAGTCTTTTTATCTTCTATGTAAGAAAACAGGACTAAAGAATGCTATGGCTTTCTCTATTGTTGGTTATGGAGCAGCCCTGGCACACAGAGCCTCTGAATCTAAAACACTTGTTTTGTCCCACTGTCTCCTGGAAGATTACATTTAGGATTAGTAACTTAGTAATGTAGCATTAGTCTTCATTCACTGCAATAAAATGCTCTTGTGCCAATATTATTTAATGCATTACAGCTCATTGTAGTAAGCAAATAATAGAAAATCTCAGCTGCTTTATATTGCTTTAAAAACACTGAAATCTTAAATATTTCTCATTTATAAAGGGGAATTCACAATAGACGCTTGCCAGGTCTGATGATAGGTACCATATTAAGGGCAGCCTTTTATAACCTATTTCTCAAACATCCTCTATTGAATTTAAGAGCCTCCAGTGGGTTTCCCATGGAGTGCACATGAGTCCACACTCAGTTCACGAAGTGTGAGAAGTACCTTAGTACTTTGTCATTTGACATTTTAACCAATGGGAAAAAATACACTTTTATAGGTTTAACTTACTGTGATGTTTTCTTCTATTTCCCTTCCCCTTCAGGTATCTACTAAGCATTTTACTAAAAAGTACAGCTCGTGTTCAACCATATACCTAGATGACAGCACAGCCAGCCAGCCTCATCTTACAATCATAGTAAAATCGTGAGTACAACTATGATGTCAAGGGACACAGCCCCTCATTCTAAAATCATCCCAGCCATCCTCGGTTATTTCAGCTGTTTGATTGTCCTTTTGGGCAATCAGTTTAAGAAACTGGTGTCAACTATATATTGATTTCTGATTCTATGTATTAGTTTTCAAAAAAATACTAATTTTCAGTTTCTCCTTTAACTTTAGACTTCACGTTGGAAGGGAAAATTAGTTAGCAAATAATCAATCCCTGGAAAAGTGTAGTTATTTATTTGATGCTTTTATGCCTTATGACAATGTTGAATACAATGAGTAAGATAGGTATCCTTTATAGGATGTTTCCCCCCAAAAAAAGTTTTTTTATGAGTTACAGGCCTAAATCAATCAATGTGTACTAGTTTTGACATTAATCTTGGAAGAAGGAACAACTTTTTCTCTACTGGCACTGTAGTAGTGTAGTAGTGCAGTAGTACTGCACTGTAGTGTATCTGCATTTGACTTGCCTTCATTTTGCATGAACACCTCATAGGGCACAAGTGAAGATGCACTTTTAGAACAACCTAAGATGAGCCTTTCAAGTTTATTTTAAAAGCAACAACAACAACACCAGCTCTGTTGGGGTTGTCTAGAGAACATCATTATCATCTTCTTGGATTATGAGCATTTAATTTTTGGAACACAGTTTTAGAACACAGTTTGGAAAGTGCCAATTTAGAATATTAATGTCTTTATCTTTCATTTTACTTATTTTTCTTCACAAGAGGATGGTTGTCAGTTTTACTTTTCATTCTATAAACATAGCTAGCTTATAAACAATTTTGTATCTAATGCACTAGCTTTCCTAGCCAAACCAATTGTCAGTAACTTTTATTTTAATTAAAAGTAGGAAGTTTACATTCATGATAATGTCACTTTTCTATCTCACTTCTAACAGTGGTTGAGATAAAATTGTGTTGCAGCAAAAACTTGACTCAAACTCTGTCTAAAGTCTTAAGCTTTGTGACCTATTAAGTAATCCCTAAACTTCTGTATTCAGCCAAGTCTCTAAATCTTTGGGGAAAAAAAAATTACTGTACTTTGGCTAGAGTCCCTGGCTTCTATTCAAAAGATTGTAAGATGTTAGTATACAATTCAAAAGTAGTTTTAAAGATTAATCTTGCTCAAACAAGTATTCATAAAGTTTATGTTTTTTCCTCCATCATTCTAATTTTTAGAATTCTACTTTTGAAAGTGTAGTAAGTTTTAATTTTCTGTCAGCAAGTTTGAGAAATGATCACTTGGTATATTCACTATTGGTAAAATAAAGGTTTATTGAGCAAATTAATAGGGCGAAATGGGTTTATGAACAGATTTTGGAAAATGTTTTATATAGGTGAGTAGAGCATTGTTCTCAATGGAATGCATGGACCACATTTGATTACTTATGCAAGTTTTCTTAAAATATATGTCTTCAGTCACATGTCTCTTCCTACCTCTACCTCTCCTTCAACTCTAGGCACTCAGAAGCCTTTTAAGAAAATAGGGATGGATGTGAGGCATTCTTATATGGATAAAAGCATCTCAGAAGATTCTGATTTGAACCCCAACTCAATCATTCGGAAACCCTGCTGTACATTGGAATCACTTGGGAAATTTTAACAACAACCCTGATGTTCAAAGTTATACACAATGCTAATTAAATCAAAATGTCTCATGTTAAAAAGAAGGCAGTTTTTAAAGCTCTTCAGGTGATTCCAGCGTGCAGCAAAGTTTGAGAGCCATTGCCTGATTTGAATTTAGGACAACAAGCTGCTCCTATTTGGTAGGATCTTGGGCAAGTCAATTTTAAACATTGTTTTTCTTATCTGTAAAATGGTGTTGGATTAAATGTCATTTAGATCATTGGTCCTTTTCAGCAGGTAACTTCACATTCTGTGATTTTAAAATTATTTTAGAGATTAAAAACTTCTTGAAGCACTATAGACATAGCCATCTTAGATCCTAATGTTACAGGCTTTTAAAAACGTGCTAATATTATATAGACCTACTGTTAAAATTCAGATTTGCTTTCCTCAATTATTTGAGCCTCATTTTAGATGCTGTGGGCAGATGGAAAAACATAACTTATGTTTCCTAATACACAGTGTCTGTAGATAACGTAAGAATACAGTAACATATATCTGAAGAGTTTTACTTGTTCATAAATATTTCATTTAAACTAATTGAAAGTACCTGCCCTTAATATTATACTGTGTAGTGTTATGTTGCATTATCATTAGCACTGCTTATTTTCAGAAAGCTATCATTGATTTTGTGTGTACTTAGGTTTACTAACATGAATTATGCAAAAGTTATTGTAAATGATTTAATTTGGTATAAAACACTTTTATCATTAATTTTTAGGAAATAATAAAACACGGATGGGTAGGAGATAGTTAATTAAATCAACTAAAGTGCAGGGCCTAACAACTTAAAAAAAAAAAACACTACTGTATGTCTTAAATTTAAGCATATGTACACATAGGTATAAATTGCATGGGATGAAAGGTTTTGTGGGTAGAAGAGCATCTAACAGGGAAATATGTTATTATTTATATATTATAATCATCAACAGAAACATGTCTTCTAACAGTATATTGCCTAGCATTTTGATCCTCGTATTTTTGTTAAAAAAACAAAAAACTAAAACTAGAATATAGTGCCCTAATGGTACTGTTCTGAAGTAGAAGATTTAAATTTCAGGGCCTCTAGGATAATTTCTTCCTCCCCACTTTTAAAAAAAGTTTTTAGACCCAATAAATGATAAAATCCATTGTTATGATTTTTTCTGTTTCCGTAGTGTGGCCTTAGCAATATATTATCACATGAAGAAAAGGTGAGTGTGAGCTCTTTTAAAACCTATCTTGTTATTCCAACTCATTACTTTTTATAATATCAATCTCAGTGTTAGTTCATAGCTATAGACACCATAAGCTGTATTGTGCCTACTAAAATATTGAAGCATATTATTTGTGTTTTCTTTCACCCTTGAGACTCTTTAAGTCCTAACTTATTGAGAATCCCAAAGAATCTGTGTTTACATACTATGTAAGAAATTAAAATTGAGATCTTTAAAAAATCTGCTTCTGGTTTAGATTTTACTACCTTAGCATTATTGGTATTTTGAGCTAGATAATGCTTTGTTGTGAGGAAATAAATGCTTTGTTGGTGTATTGCAGGAAGTTTAGCAGCATTGATGTCCTTTACCCACTAGATGTCAGTAGTAAGCAATAACCCAGGTGTGACAACAAAAATATTTTCTGAAAACTATATCTTTAACATAAATAGCATTTTTTAAAGAAAAATAACTTCTCTACAATAGAAAGTTGAGTAAAAAGTGTGTCATGCATTGATATTATTGCAAACCTCTAAAGTTTGCCATAATAGAAGACAGATGGATTCCCTTCGCAATTTTTTAGAGAAGCAATAATACAATCAAGCTTTTTGCAAATATGTAGTTACTAAAAGGTGTATCTTTAAAGCTTTTAGATAATTGTGAGTGTTCTTTAATACTACCTCAAAACTCCCCTGTAACTAGTTTCTTAGTTACAGGGGAATTTTACATATCAATACATTTATTCCATCAATACTCACGATTTTTCTTGTGCAGTAAATGGGTCTTTCCCCCATGCTTGCTTGTAAAATAGTATGCATTGGTTATTTGAGAAATAATGGTTTATGTTTTGTTGTGTCAAAAACTCACTTTTGTTAGTATCACCATGTCTTATTAAGAGCTCTTTAAGTATTGAGAAGCTGTCGAGTTTACGGTAGAAGGAGTGTGTTTTCCAAAGTTCTGGTTTTAAGCCTGAAAACTTGACTATTATCATTGAGAACAGTTATTCTCTTTCTTTGTTTAACTTTTATATTAAGTTCACGGGTATATGTGCAGGTTTGTTACATAGGTGAACTTGTGTCATGGGGATTTGTTGTACATATTATTTCATTGCCCGGGTATTAAGCCTAGTACCCATTAGTTATTTTTTTCTGATCCTCTTCCTCTTCTCACCTTGCACCCTCCAAAAGATTTCAGTGTGTGTTGTTCCCCTTTATGTGTTAATGTGTTCCCATCATTTAGCTCTCACTTACCAATGAGAACATGTGATATTTGGTTTTCCATTCTTGTGTTAGTTTGCTAAGGATGATGGCCTCCAGCTCCATTCATATTCCTGCAAAGGACATGATCTTGTTCTTTTTGTGACTGCATAGTATTCCATGGTATATATGTACCACATTTTCTTTATACAGTCTAACATTGATGGGCATTTATGTTGATTCCAGTAAGCCTGTGTGTGCATGTGACTTTATAATAGAATGATTTATATTCTTTTAGGTATACAGCCAGTAATGGGATGGTCGGTTGAATGGTAATTCTGTCTGTAGGTCTTTGGGGAATCTCCAGACTGTCTTCCACAATGGTTGAACTAATTCACACTTTCACCAATAGGGGAACACTTATTTTCCATGATGTAAAAGGCACACTTTATTCATTTTTTAGAATGATAGTCAGTTGTACTTTTAAATAAAAACAATATTTTATTTAAAAAAGTGATTATTCAGTTTACATTTAAACCATCAGTTCTTTTTCTTAACACAACCATACTGCAGTAAGAAGAAGTGCTTCTTGTTAACTTTACACTTATTCAGAGTATTAAATAGGAAGGTAAAGATTTAATAATGCCATTAATTTTTACTGCTTTGTCAAAGACATTCTTAACTAAATCAGGCTCTCTTTTTTAACTGTAAGGGGCTGTGGAGAATAGAATGACTTCTAGTGTAATTTGATCACCTTGATTTATGCTGAGAAACCTTGATTTATGCTGAAAAACCAGCTATTTCACCCGCTTTTGCTTTTATAAAATCATGGCAAGTGTCACAGTGAGAAAGCAGGCAATGCCTTCATATCCTTTTAAAAATTATTTTAATTTATTTTTTATTTTTAATCAGCTTTCTCAGGCTGAAATAATATTTTTATCAGAACAGTTTTGACTGCTTGGGCCTCATGAAAAATGGCCTGCATAGTATTCCATGGTATATATGTACCACATTTTTTTTATACAGTCTAACATTGATGGGCACTTACGTTGATTCCATATCTCAGGCTGAAATAGTATTTTTATCAGAACAGTTTTGACTGCTTGGGCCTCATGAAAAATGGTCTAGGGAATCTCCAGAGGTCCACAGAGCACATTGCAAGAACCATTGGTTTATTAAACAGGCAAAATGTATTAGTTGTATTAACCTCTTAAGTTCATCAAAGACTGGCCTGTTTCAAAATAAAAAGACAGATTAAATTTTTAATTCAAACTACTTAAAATAAATAAATATATCATGAGAATCTAATACAGAGAAAATGATAAAGAGAATAATTATACTATTATCAGTAATTGATAGTCATTATATTATTATTAATACTTTTTAATTTGTAATTATTAAGAGAAAAAGACTAGGAAATCTGAATCGCGTTCACATTTATTTATTTATTTATTTTATTTTATTTATTTTTTATTTTTTTTTGAGACAGAGTCTCGCTCTGTCGCCCAGGCTGGAGTGCAGTGGCACTATCTTGGCTCACTGCAACCTCCGCCTCCTGGGTTCAAGCGATTCTCCTGTCTCAGCCTCCTGAGTATCTGGGACTACAGGCGCGTGCCATCATGCCCAGCCAATTTTTTTTTTTTTTGTATTTGTCATAGAGATGGTGTTTCACTATGTTGGCTAGGATGGTCTCGATGTCCTGACCTTGGGATCCGCCTGCCTTGGCCTCCCAAAGTGTTGGAATTACAGGCGTGAGCTGCCGCGCCTGGCCATATTCACATTTATTAAAGTTCTAAAGACTTTATTGCCCATTACTACTGCTTTCTAAAACATTCTTGTGTTCCAATGTCAGGTTAGAGGAGTGAAAATATAACAGGTTCATTACCATGGCCTGTTAGGGAGGGTCAGTACTTTACTGGCAATTCTGACTGGTTACCGTAATAAAAGACTTCACAGGACTTGATGTGCTGAGTAAGAAGAGTCCAGGAGACCCTCTGAAGGTCAGGCTCCAGGAGAAGGATTTGTAAAATGGTTTGCCTTGGTGAAGCAAAACAGTGAAACACACAGGAGGCATTATTTTACTAAACAGATATGTTACTGAGATATTAATCATTTCTGAATTAATTTCTTAAATGCACATTTTTACTTTATAGAGATGCAGATAAATCCCTCGATATGTTTGACGAGCAAGTACATCCACTCACTGTAAGTGTCACTTTTATTGAGGCCGTATTTTTCTCATAGACTTGTGTTTGTTTCACGTTGAAGTCAAAGACATTTTTAAGTCTTCTTCCCCATGCCATGTTGCATCTAATCGTCTTATTTAAGAAGTGTTATAAAAAGGATGTGCTGGAATAAGAAATGACCTGCAGCTCTGGTTAATTAGTGAGCTAATGAGAGTAAATATATAATCCAAATAACAGAAAATGTATCTTTTAAAAAGATAATTGTCAGTAGCATCAAACAATATACATTTTTGTAAATGCCTTAAACACATATACATGATTTCTGTGAATAGAAATAAAAAAAGAATGTAAATTTAAATAAATGGTGTGCATATTAAAAGATGTACTTCCTCAGGTACATAATAGCCACATGTGGCTAGTGACCGTTCTATTGAATAGTGCAGCCTTAGAGCCTTATGGTTACAGAAAACTAAATGTGTTTTTTCGAAGTTTGTTGCAGAGAAGAATGAATTATTGTCAGTAAGTAAGACTTTAAAGCCTAAAAGTAGTTTACATTTTTATAGAATTCTGTGGGGAAAAGAGTAGAAAGGAACATAAAAATTTTCTGAGCTTGAGCCCATTTTTTTCACTGAATGTTGACGAGTATTGAATCATTATAGTATCTTAAGATTCCACCGTTCATATTTTAGAAACTAAAAGACATCTCCCCAATCCAAATTGTTCTAAGTGACACATAGGCACAAGTATGAATATTGCTGTCTTAAGAATACTTCATTTTTTTTCCAATGGATACTTAATCACATCCTTTCTTCTTTCAGCAAGAAAAGATGCCAAAGGAATACTTTGAGTATGTTCCTGAACACAAGTTTATTTACAGATTTGTCCATGTTCTTTTTAAAGCCACAAACCTAACAGCTGAATTTGCAATAGTAACTTTGGTAAGATATTTCTTATTTATAAAGCATTTTTAGAATTTCGTACTTGTACACAGGGTATGGTGCTGTTTTTAAATAAAAGTTGGCTTCTGGGCTGGGCGTGGTGGCTCACACCTGTAATTTCAACACTTTGCGGGAGGCTGAGGCGGGTAGATCACCTGAGGTCAGGAGTTCGAGACCAGCCTGGCCAACATGGCGAAAACCCATCTCTACTAAAATTACAAAAATTAGCCAGGCGTGGTGGTGGATGCCTGTAATCCCAGCTACTCAGGAGGCTGAGGCAGGAGAATCGCTTGAATCCAGGAGGCAGAGGTTGCAGTGAACCAAGATCTCCCCATTGGACTCCAGCCTGGGTGACACAGCAAAACTCTGTCTCAAAAAAAAAAAAAAAAAAAAAGTTGGCTTCTGAAATTATTATCCAAACTTTAAGAGAAACTTATGAAAGCAAAGTAAATACACACATTCGAGTTGAATCATCATTGCAGCTTAAAATGTTGCCATTGCGTTTTTCATAATAGAACCATTGCTATTAAAAGCAGCGGGAGAGATTTCTGATTTCCCCCCACACATCAGTGCATATGCAGTGTGCACACATGCAAGGCAGGTGGAGGTGTTGGGATGGGGAGCAGTAACAAAACCATCCGGTCCGTGGACGGAGACGGATTCCAGTGGAGCTCTGAGTTGAGTCCCAGGCTGCATTCCTCAGGCAGTTCTCATGCAGGCTGTGATTGACAGCTGCTGCCCTGTCGTCTTTGTTCCTTGGGCCATGAGTCTTAATCTATCCCTGCTGATCACTTGTGCCTGCTCATGAAATTGCCCAGGAATGTGGTTCCAGTAGGCCTGGGACACAAGCTTTGCTCGTTAGTCTTCCAAGCCATAGCTGTTTCCTTACATTTACATCATCCCTACAGAATTCCTATTGTAAAAATGTTAATAATAAATTCTATTCAAATTGTTGAAATTGTTTTACCCCTCTTCACAGCGAACCTATAGAGGAAAGTCAACTGCATGGCTGGGAAGGAAAGAATACTTAGGTCAATACTTACTTATTTACCATGCCATTAGAGTTTTGGAGAGAAGACTTCTGATGTGCACTTGAGTCAAAGCCCTCAATGGGTGCTGGACCAGACACAGGCCTTTTCAAGGAGCTGCAAGTCATTTAGAACTCTTAGCACATGCTCGAGGGAAGCAGGAGTGGTGCTTCCAGATTTAGAGAGATAGATGATGCTGGGGGGAAAGCTGGATTGGAAAAGGGAGAGTTTTGTACTCAGGCTAAGCTAGATGTGCCTTTTAGATAGCAGAATAACAGTGTCTAGTCATCATTTGGATATATGGGACTAGAGCATGAATTTGTGGTAGAGATGCAGAATGAAGAGTAATAGCAGCTGTTCAAATGCAGAGTAAGTGTGTAGAATAAAATTGGACAAGCCAGGCATGGTGGGTTCATACTTTTAGTCCCAGCTACTTGGGAGGCTGAGCTGGGGGGTATTACTTGAGCCCAGTAGTTTGAGTCCAGCTTAGGCCACATGGTGAGAACCCATATCTTAAGAAAAGAAAAAATAAAGCCAGGTGTGGTAGTTCACCCTTGTAATCCCAGCACTGTGGGAGGCCACGACAAGAGGATTGCTTGAGCTTAGGAGTTCAAGAATAGCCTTGGCAATAAGGTGAGGCCCCATCTCTACAAAAAAATAAAGAAATTAGCCAGTCATTATGGCACATGCGTGTGGCCCCAGGTACATGGTAGACTAAGGCAGGGAGATTACTTGAGCCAGGAGGTGGAGACTGCAGCGAATCATGATCGTGCCACTGCACTGCAGCTCGGGCAACAAGGTTAGACCTTGTCTTAAAAAAGATAAAGAAAATTGAGAGACAATAGGTCTGTAAGGACTTATAGTGAGTAAAGGACAAGCCCCCAGAGGAGTAGCTACTAGAGTGGGAGGAGGAAAAGCAGGAAAGGATAATAAAAGAGTTAAAAGAGGCTGTGGTCACAGTGCTGAATGCTGCCGAGAAGTGACTCATTCCATAAACACTCACTGGATGCTGACTCTGTGTCACTCTTCTAAGTGCTGGGGTAGAAGGGCGGACAGGTTGAACACAGTTCTTGCCTTTATGAGCTTATGTTCTAGTGAGACACAAGTAGTTTTTCAGGTAGTGTCAAATAGCAGGAAGAGGAAGCAAGATAAAGAGATTCAGAGTGTTGGGGTGCTCAGTAGTTCAGATAGAATGTTAAGGAAGAGTCTCTCTAGAGAGCCAACATTTGAACAGTGACCTGACCAAAGCAACAAAGGGAAGGAGTGCTGGCATTACAGGCAGCAGAGACAGGAATGTGTTTCACATGTGTTCACAGAACAAACAGCAAGGTGACCAGTGTGGTCAGAGTGAGGAATAAGGGAAGCAGTGGAGATAAGGCCACACAGGCAGGGCCACAGCTCACAGGGCCTTTTGGCTTCAGGCCATAGGAAGATGTTAAGGTTTTATTCCAGTTTCATAGGGGACTCATGTAGATCTTGAGCAGGGAAGTGAGTGCTGTTAATAAAGAGGTTATGGTGACTGCTTTGGGGAAAGCAGGCCATGGTTGGGAGGCAGATTGGAGGCAGAGAAGAGGGCTAAAAAGCAATTAGAGTGATACAGGTGAGCAATGAGAGATTGTGGCTCATAATCAACCCAGGCAGACTACCAGTGAAGGCAGACATAACAGGCATTGGAGACATTGCAGAAGGGAAACTCAAATATAGGTATTTGGCCCCAGCAGCTAGGCAGATGGCAGTGTCCTGTACAAGATTAGAAAAGGCTTGGGGAGTTGACTGTTGGGCTGGAGACTTCCAGTTTGTAAGTGTGAAGGCACCAGAAACCTAGGCAAGAGAAGTGTTGGAGGATTAATGTCAGTGGGGCAGGCAGTGTACATTAAGGAGAGATGGAAGATGAGGAGCTGGCATGAGGGCATGGTGCTGTGAGCACCAATGAGATGACACAGCTGGAGGAGTAGTGGGGAGTGAGATGGGAACAAAGGAAACACAGTTAGATTGGGGAAAATTGCTAGTAGAGAGGCCTAAAATCTTCAAAAAGAGGTGATTGTGGGAACAGTGTTCTGCAAAAATGGGATGGGATCAACTGCACTGAGAAAAGTTGGCATCAGTGGGGAAAAAGAATTCTGTGTTACACTGAACCAGGAGGGAAAATACTGATGAGTGAGTGTCAGCAGGTCAGCGGCTTAGCAGTAAGGCAACTGGAAGTTGAGGGCTTGCTAATATTGCTTCATTGCTCTCTGATTCCTATACAGAGAGCGAGGTTCATTCTCAAAATACTTGAGAGTTTTGAGTTTGGGGGAAAGGGAGCAGAATCTCTGTAAAACATGTCATGCTCAATAGCCATTTGTTTTTGAAAACAGGCGAGTTTGGAGAACAACTTCTACATCTGAGCTGATGATCATAACCCTCAGACAAGAAATAAACTTGTACAAAATAAACGTTTTCCCTTTGTTTTGACATAAAGAGTTCAGGTAGCTTGCAGACATACTCTTCTGCAGAGCACCCTCTGCAGGTGTTACCTCTGAGGTAACACCTCCTCACAGCTCACCTTTAATCTTTATTCAGCTGTTCACTTTGCCCAATTCTTTGTAAAGCAGATGTTTGATAGATGTAAACTATCAAACGTGCTAATTCATGAGATTGTCTCACAAACTACTCGGCAGGCTTAGAGGAATCCCAGGGATGCAGAAACTGGCAGCTGTTTCCACCTTTAAACCAACAGAATTGACTAAGTTGCAGGATGTAAGAAAGAATAAATTTTCATGAAGTGATCATGAAGATGGGAAAGTAGGTGCTGAGAGGAGGACCATTCTTTTATACACATGTGTTTTTTATCAAGCAACTGAATATTGGGAATGTTTTACAACCCCTGAGACCTGCACCTGCCATGCTGCTCTGCACAGCGGCCACTGGGAGGCTCTCTTGACCAGCAGATTTTTAAGCTAGCACCACAAAAGGGTTAGTTTTTGTGAAAAGGAGATTAACATTTGCTCACTATCACATGGGTTTTACATATTCAAGCTTGACATACCTGTAGAATTTCTATCTACCTCCCAGCTAGGTATGAGACATTACATTTGGTAGGCACTTGAGTATTTCCTGAACAACTTTAATCCACACTAGTCCTTAGTGTGTGCTGCCTTTTATGAGTGTGAAGATGATGACACTGACTCTCCTCATGGTGGCCTTGGCTGACATATGCAGGCATTCTTGTCACTGAAATTGGGGTGGAAATTCCCATAGGCAGAGTAGGCAGCAGAAGTATCTGACCTACGATTGTAATGTGGTCTCTTGCTTTGCCTGACCAAGCAAAGTATGTAGAGCATAAGAATAAAAGACACTTTCTGGTCAAAACCAGAAGAAATCTGTCATTCAAAAGAGTTCTTATCACAGCACTTAAAGTGAACCAAATCAAAGGCCAGTGCTCTATTTTGCAGATTTACATAGAAAGACTCTTAAGTTATGCAGAGATAGACCTTTGCCCGACCAACTGGAAGAGGATTGTCATGGGAGCCATTCTTCTCACCTCCAAAGTTTGGAAAGATGTGACTATATGGAATAGGGAATACTGCAGGCTCTTTGTGAACACTAGCATTGAAGACATGTGAGTTTCTAAGATTTTTGTGAACTTTCTAACCATTTTCATTACCTTATTTGCTCCAATAAATGTAACACTTTAAGACATATTTTTAAAGGCTACAGTGTGCAGATAAGGAAAACACATAAAACCACATACTTCTTTCTATCCAGCTTTAGTATAAAAGTTCATATTTTTTCACTGTTAATGGGTAGATCTTGGTGAGTTACTGTTCTAATAATCTGCTCTGCTCATACATGGAAAAGTATTTTTCTGGTGGTTTTTGGCAAATACTTCACAAGTGCACTATCAGAACAGCACGGTACAGTAAATATCTTTATGGCTTTTTAGAAGCTGTCTGTAAGTTCCACTCTCTTTTTAAGGGACACGTGTCTGGCTGTTGAAATAATTGGCCACTCTTAAGGTCTAGGGCCTCTGGACTATGGAGAAGTTATAGCCACAGCCTCAGTCACACATTGTGTATTTGCTTTTGCTGATGTTTTCTCCCTTTTATTTAAATGTCTGTTTTTTATAGAAACCTCGAGATGCAGAATAGCCACAGAACCCTGTGCCCTCCCCATTAGGAGTGTTGCATGTGTTTAGAAATTGGGTTGATGAGTTTGCAGCTCCAGTGTTTCCTTGAGGCAGTATGCAAAAAATAGCCGGGGCATCACACGATGCCCACCACACTCAAGAGGCTCCTGGGGCACTCATACAACCACAGCAGCAATCTGTGGGACTTGAGTTACCAAGGAGAGTGCGAGAAATCTTGCTGAGTCATGGGATTGCTCATAGACGGTGCCAACATGATACTGAAACATGGGCTTCATGGGGGCTTTCTTTCAGTCTGGCCTTACGACTGTTGTAAAGGAAAGAGCCTTGGAGCTTGTAAGCAGGGTGAGCTAGGGAGGCATTTCCAGCGAACACTCTAGCAATGTCCACAGGACAGTGAGAATAGCTATGTGGGTGACACTTAAGAAAATATAAAGGAACACCTGCTGCTGTCATTGAGCAGCATATGAAGATCAAGATCACGACAGGCAGTGGCAAGAGTTTGTTTTTTTACATTTGCCCATTACTCCAGATAAGACTGTCATCCAGAATGTATGTGATCACAAAGGTGGAGCTTGATGGCTGATTAGAAGTCTCTGCCAATTGTTCTCATAGGAATAACAAATTGAGTAACGATCTAAATAAAAAACAGCTTTATTAGAACTAAAAATAGCTAAATAATTATAGTACCTAGTTTAAACTTTGTATCACTGAAAAAGGCAGTGAACATGATAGGAAAGACAGTCTTGAGTTGCTGATGCCAGCCCTCCCTTACGTCCTAGCATTGGCCATGTGACAAGAAGAGATTCTGCATGCTTGGGGGAGCAAGAGCACAGCAGGGTGAGACTTTGCATTGAACTCAGTGCTGCGTTGTCATAGCAGAAAGCAAAACTGGGCTGAACTCAGCCAGTTCCCACCCACGGATGGAACATTTCTAGCCCTAGCCTGAAGGGAATCACTCATCCCAGTGGCTGAAAACTGAGCTGTGGAAAGCCTCACTGCTGTGGGATAAAGTACTTTGGGGTCCTTAGTAAACTTGAAAGACTGTCTAGGCCACAAGGACTGCAACTCTTAGGCAAGTCTGAGTGCTGTGCTGGGCTTGGAGCCAGTGTATATGGGGGGCATGTGACCTAGAGAGACAGCAGATGGGGCAGCTCAGGGAGTGCTGTACCACCCCTCCTTCAATCCTAGGCAGTGTAGCTCACAGCTCTGATAGAGACCTCTTTCTTCTGCTTGAGAAGAGTAAAGAGTAAAGAGGATTTTGTCTTGCAACTTGGATACTAGCTCAGCCACAGTAGGAGAGGGCACTGGTCAGAGTCATGAGGCTCCCATTTTGGGTCCTAGCTTTTGGATAATACCTCTAGACAAACCCTGGGCCAGAAGGGAACCTGCTGCCTTGAAGGGAAGGACTCAGTAAGGGCAGGATTCATCACTTTCTGACTAAAGAGCTCTTGGAACCTGAATAATAAGGAGTGGTAAGCAGGTAGTATATGTCATGGGTCTTTAGTGAGCCTCAGAGATCTGCTGGCTTCATGTGTGACCCAGCACATTCCCAACTGTGGTGACTATGAGGAGAGACAGCTTCTGCTTGAGAAAATCTGAGGGAGGAGTACAGAGGACTTTGCCTTGAGCTTAGACACCAGAGCAGCCACAGTGGAGAAAAGCACCAAGTGGGCTGTTAGGGTCCCTGATTTAGGCCTTGGCTCTTGGATGGCATCTCTGGGCTTACCCTGGGCCAGAGGGGAGCCCACTGCCCTGAAGAGCGAGTTCCAGGCCAGGCAGCATTCACCACAAGCTTACTGAGAGCCCTTGGGCCTTGGTGAACATCAGTGGTGACCTGGCAGTATACCCCAGGGGATTGTGATGCTGATGAACATGGGAACAGACTACTCTGCCTGGGTAATGGGGAGGGAAGAGTGGAAAGGTGTTTGATGGTTTTAGTGCCAGCTCAGTCACAGTAAAATAGAGCACCAGGTGGATTTCTAAGGTTTATAACCCCAGCCCTAGCCCCCAGACAGCACCTCTGAACCCATCCAGGGGCCGGGGGAACTTACTACACTTAAGCGAAGGACAGAAAGCTCTCTGGCTTCACTACCTGCTAATTGTAGAGCCTTGGGGCTTAAAGCAAAATAGCTGGCAGCCAGGGAGTTGTTACAGTAGGGGCCTTGGGCAGTCACAGTGCTGTGTGGGCTTCAGATGTGTGGGCTTCAGATCAGACCCAGTGCTGTCCCAGGTGTAGTGGCCACAGGGGTGCTTGTATCACTCATCTTCGAACTCCAGGAAGCTCAGCACAGAGAGACTCTTTTTGTTTGGGGGAAAGTAAGAGAAGAAATGAGTCTCTGGCTGCTAATGCAGAGAATTCTTCCAGATCGAATCCAAGATCACTAATGTGCTACCTCTACATATCTGCAGGAACCAATGACATTCTTCATAGACATAGAAATAGAAAAGACAATCCTAAAATTTATATGGAACCACAAAAGACACAGAATATTCAAACTATTCTCAGGAAAAAAACGAAAAAAACAAAACAGAAGGAGTCACATTGTTTGACTTCAAATGATACTCTACAACTATAGTAACCAGAACAGCATGGCACTGGCATGAAAACAGACACATAGAACAATGAGACAGAAGAGAGAACTCATGAACAAATCCATATGTCCACAGTGAACTCACTTTCAACAAAGATGCCAATAATACACAATGGGGAAAGGATGGTCTCTTCAATAAAAGGTGCTGGGAAAACTGGATATCCATATGCAGAAGAATGAAACTAGTTTTTCTCACCTTATACAAAAATCAAATCAAAATGCATTGAAGATTTAAATTTAAGACCTCAAACTATGAAACTAAAATCAGAGATTAGGAATATTCTTGAAGACACTGGACTGGAAAAAGATTTTTTAATACTCCATAAGCACAGGCAACCAAAACAAAAATGGGCAAATGAAGCCACATCAAGTTAAAAAGCTTATGCACAGCAAAGGAAACAACAAAGTGAAGAGACAACCCACAGACTGGGAAAAGATATTTGCAAACTATCTGTCAAGGGATTAATTACCAGAGTATATGAGAAGTGCAAACAACTCTGTAGGAAAAAAAACTAATAATCTGATTTAAAAATGGGCAAAAGATCTGAATAGACATTTCTCAAAAGAAGACACATTAGCTGCTGATGGCAAATGCTTCTGGTTCCTGCTACAAGGGAGGCCTAGATGGGAAAATTACCTGAGCTCAGGAGGTCAAGGCTGTGGTGAGCTGTGATTGCGCCACTCTCCAACCTGGGTAATAGGGTGAGGCTCTGTTTCAAAACTTTAAAAAAATACATACAAATGGCAAACAGATATACAAAAAGATACTCAACATTATTAATCATCAGAGAAGTTAAAACCAACACTACAGTGAGAGATCCATCTCACCTCACTTAGAATTTCTTTTATCCAAAAGACACGCAATAACAAATGCTGGCAAGGATATGGGGAAAGGGGAACCCTCGTACACTGTTAGTGGGAATGTAAATTAGTACAACCCCTATGAAAAACAGTTTGGAGGTCCTCAAAACTAAAAATAGAGCTACAGTATGATCCAGCAATCCCACACCTGGGTATATACACAAAAGAAAGCAAATCAGTATATCAGAGATACCTGCCCTCTCATAGTATGTTGCAACACTATTTACAATAGCTAAGATTTAGAAGCATCCCGAGTGTCCATCAACAGATTAGTGGATAAAGAAAAGCTACATGTACACAATGGCATACTATTCAGCCTTAAAAAATAACGAGATTCTGTTATTTGCAACAACAGCATAGATGGAAATGGAGTATAATGAAATGGAGTATTAACTCATTATGTTAAGTGAAATAATCCAGGCACAGAAAGACAAACTTCCCATGTTATCACTTTTTATGGGAGCTAAATGTTGAAACAATTTTACTTGTGCAGATAGAGAGTAGAAGAATTGTTACTAGAGGCTGGTAAAGGCAGTATGGGGGATGGGGAGTAAGAAGTAATTGTTAATGAGTACAAAAATGTATTTAGAATAAGATCTAGTATTTGATAGCACAGCAGGGTGACTATAGTCAGTAATTATTTAATTGTACATTTAACAATAATGAAAAGATTATAATTAGATTATTTGTAACACAAAGGATAACTGTGTGATGGATACTTCATTTACCTTGGTAGGATTAGTACACATCGTTGGCCTGTATCAAAATATCCTATATACCCTATGAATATATAAAGCTATAATGTATGCACAATTTTTAAAAAAGACTATCATTCGGCTGGGCTCGGTGGCTTACACCTGTAATCCCAGCACTTCAGGAGGCCGAGGCGGGCGGATCATGCGGTCAGGAGATCGAGACCATCCTGGCTAACACAGTCAAATCCCATCTCTACTAAAAATACAAAAAATTAGCCAGGCATGGTGGTGGGCACCTGTAGTCCCAGCTACTTGGGAGGCTAAGGAAGGAGAATGGCGTGAACCCAGGAGGCGAAGCTTGCAGTGAGCCAAGATCTTGCCACTGCTCTCCAGCCTGAGTGACAGAGTGAGACTTCGTCCCCCGCCCCCCACCCCAAAAAAGGCTATCATTCAGAATTACTACACTGTGTATATACAACTGAAGTGAGGATGTTGTGACTAACAAAAGACTAGTAACTGTTGGTTGCTGTTGAAATGGCTGTTGGTGAAAATGACCACTTTGCTGATAGTATAAACGAGTGATGATGGTGATGTTCCTAGTAGCCATTTTAGCAAAAGATGTGGCAGAAAATAAACTTGAAACGGAAGTACTTTGAAAGTTGCAGACACTAAACTGACTTTGATCACTACTGTCATCAGTCTGCAGACTGATTTCTCAAAGGAAACAAAATTTGTGATTATGAACACTTAGCTCTGCTATAATTGCAGCTAAATTATTCTCAAAACTTGCAACTAAGCTGGCTGGGCTCTAGTTGTAGTTACAAGGTCAGGGAATGTGCAAGTTCTCACAGATGTGAGCTTCAGGAGCAGTGGTGTCAGAGGCCTGCTGTAAGAAAACCAGTTCTACACAATGCTGTTTGTGAATGTGGAAGCACCAGAATCTATGCTCTGAAAAGGCTGCCTTTGTTTATGATCTTTGGAAATTGGAAAGCATTACAAGAAAGTGTTTAATATACATTTACCTTGACTCCCTGCTGTTGATCATGCATAATAATCTTGTTTTGACTGTAAATTGGACCATTTAAAAATGAGTGTCTATCAGGTTTTTCTTAAAACTCTTCAACATCTTCATGTCTTGTTGGAATATATTTTCCTTCAAAATATCAGTTAAACTGAGCAGCTGCTCTTAAGAAAATTTGCTGTGCCTGTAAAGGGTATGCTATTCAGTCATTTAAAAAAATAAACAGAAAAAACTAAGAAGATCCATATCCTTAGGCATATGCTTATCTTCAGTAACTAAACCCTATTAATAGGTGTAATAATTTAATAAAATATTGTATTTCTACACAGTCAAAAAGTGTTCTTGGAGAAATGTGAGATAATATAAAAGAAATAAATACAAAAGTCCTGATTAGCTGATTATTAAAACATTGATTTACATTTCTATAGCCTTATGGTCATGTGAACAGGAAATTGATGCTGGAAATAGTTTCGGATGGGTTTTCAGTTAAACAAATGAGAAAACTACATCTCTGCTCATATTTTAACTGCTCTTCCAGAGAACATCAAACATTTGTTGACTTAGCCAGTGGATAAGATATCAAAACTTTGAAACCGAGAAACTAAATGTGTTGTTCAGGTATTGATTGTTTTTATACAATTAAGTCTTTACAGGGATTACTGTGAAAGTGGTTCTATATTATTTTATATTCATTTGTTTAAACATTTAACAAGAAGCCAGGTACACTGGCTCACACCTATAATTCCAGCACTTTTGGAGGCCAAGGTAAGAGGACCACTTGAGCACAGAAGTTTGAGACCAGCTTGGGCAACAAAGACCCTGTCTTTAATTGAATTTTTCCTTTAAATTAGCCCAGCTCAGTGGCATGAGCCTGTAGTCCCAGTGACTTGAAAGGCTTGGGTAAATGGATTGCTTGAGCCCGGGAGTTTGAGGCTGGTGTTAGCTAGGATCATGTCACTGCACTTTAGCCTGAGTGACAGACTGAGACCCTGTTTCTTAAAAAAAAAAAAAAAAAAAATAGGCGAGGGCAGCTGTATGATCATGTGACAGAAGGCTGCTCTCAGCCTTTATCTCTCCCAGTACCTTCAACTCATCCCCCACATTCTGTTCTGGCCGTGGGTGACAGAAGCTGAGCACCTTGGGGTTTTATTTCCAGCTCAGGAGAAACACTGAGTGTGTAAGTCCAGTGCCCTGCCAGAAGTCGTATCATAAACTGAGTTTGGTCTAACCAAGATGTCTCTCTTTAATCTTTCTGCCTTCCAATGTTTAAAGAGTATTCCTGCCCTGTCTAGTGACAGTTTCTCACCTTCATAATTTCAAGGTGAGTAGAAACTGGCATTATGCCCTTTGACATAGCCTCATGCACTGAGGCAGAGGGAGGGGATTCCCTTTCCCATCAAATGTAGCATATGTATGTATTTGGGACCAATCCTTGTTGTTTTAGAGTTTTTCCTCCTCAGAAATAACAGGGTGGCTCTCCGTGGATCCATTTGTTGCCATGGTGATGTGCCCATGGCTTTTGTTGGTGCTTTTTGACTTCAGTAAGCCTCTTTTTGTTATCCTTGTGAAAATGTCTGCAAGTTCTTCAGAGCTAATAAATGGCATTCATCATTCCTGTCATCTGATCACTATTGTGGGGCCTTGTGAGTGAGCATGGAGTCTGAGCTTGTGCACCTGCACTAAGGGAACTCTCAAGAATGAGCCCCGAGTCAGCAGTACATATGCATAAGAGGTGGTCACCTTTCTCCTCATCCCAGACTCAGGGTGCTGGATGCAGAAGGGACTGCAAGCAACTGTGCCTTGTTTGGACATTAGCATAGGAATCCAACTGGGTGTAGCCTTTATTTGTTTCAAAACAGAATTTAGAGACATCCTAGTAGCTCAGAATTATATTTTTAAATGAATAGAAATAAATTTTATTAAATGACAACAGAAAAAAACCGCTACATGTTTAGTACATGAACTAAACTTATGTAGTATTGTTTAAAGGGTATCTACAAAATTCTCACCCTAATGTTTTCTTGCAAAAGAAGTGAAAATATGAAGTGCAGACACATTCTGTAACAAGGAACCACTGAGAAACACAAAATATTTAAAAGTCATATAAAATTTATGTGCATTTTTGAGGATAATAAAATAATCAGTTGGCATCAAACTTTTCATTTTAGCAACATTTATAGAATTATTTTCTAGTGGGAGTTTCCACACAGCTTTTGAAAAAAATGTTAAAACTGAAAACTTTCTTGTATTTTGTAAACTACTGGGGTTCCAATTCAGGGTGCTTTTTTTATATTTATAGGGTCCATCTACAGCATGTAATATCATGGGTCTTTGAGTGAATATCAACTAAAGGCATTCTGACATTCTGTACATTCATAGGTTTTACCTCAGAAATGAGTTTTTTCTTGTCTTCAGGTGGAACTGGAATGAGTAAAACACTACCATATGTTTGTATTTATAAGGCTTTTCTTCATTGAACCCTTTTATGTTTTCAAAGAGAAATGACAAAAACTGAAGGCTTTACCATGTTTCTTAAAATTTTGTGGTTTTTCTCCATTTTAAATCCTAAAATGTCTTTAAAAGCAAGTGGGAAAATCAAGTTTATTATCACATTTTTTACATTTATGCTTTTTCTCCAGTATGAGTTTTTCTAAGTTTTCAAAGAGAAGTGAGAAAATTCCAGGCTTTCCCATATTTATTACATATATAGAGTTTCTCTCCAGTGTGTGCTTTTTCATGTGTTCTAATAGAACTAGAACTTATAATTGCTTTATCACATTTCTTACATCAGAATAATGTTTTTGAAGATAGCCCAGTGGACTAACATTGTCCCATGTTGGTTTCGTTGTGTTTCTCCTCCCACAGGAATGAGCTTGAAAGACAGTTTTTGCAGCTAATTGACTATAACGTCAAAGTTTCTGGAAGTGTTTATGCCAAGTACTATTTTGATCTTCGATCCTTGGCAAAGGACAGTAGCTTGCATTTGCCAGTTTATCTTCTCAACAAAGAAAGGGCACAGAACCTGGAAGTAAGGCGATAAAGTCACTAAGGGGGGTTTTCTGTCAACCACCAAAGCCAACATCTGTGACTAGATTAGATTAAGTAGTGATGAGAAAAATGAGAAGCTCCAAAATTAACTTACATACTGAAGAGCTTATTTCCTGTATCCTTTATGGTTTATACAAGAATCCACATTATTTAAAAATTATAGATCTCTTCTGTGACCATAATTCAGAATATTTTTAACCAAATTTAATTCATTCTTAGTGGTATTCTTTTTGAATCTTTGCCCTTTCAAGTAAGCATACATGAATCATTTCTTGCAATTCTATTTTAAATGATATCTGCATATATAATGCACTTACCACTTTTGCCGTTTTTTATTACTTTGTTTGCAAATTTATGTCATTTTATATTGTATATATTACAGTGCAGCCAGTCCCATAAATTTGTTAGGCAAAGCATTAGTGCTTAAGCCAAGAGACCTACACTTAGTCTGTATAAGGTATGAGCGTCTCAGGTACTGGATGCAAGAAGTACGTGGGCTTTACTGGAAATGGTAACTTTTGGGGGGCAAAGCAATATTTATGGTTTGTGACTTCTGGTTTCAGTTGTGAGCAAAGTTACAACTGAAATGGATTCATATTTACAATTAGTACTTTCTGTGGTTCCTTAGAAGTACTTTAGAATAATATACCTTCTACCATAATTAATGTGCCAGGTTCTGCCTTTTGCTGCTTTAGTCGTTCGACCTCTTTGATGTTCCAGTGCACTCCAGCACACATCTGCTTCATTCAAATTTGCTTTGAGGATATAATAACTACTACAGATTGGGTAGAATCTGAATAGATTAATAAACTATAAATTTTCCTTTGCTCCAGCAATCTAATCATAGCCCTTAAAGGAGATTACCTTAGTGAAGTGGCAGGGAGTAGCATCCCCGGAACCTAGCAGTGTGAACCTCAGCCAAAGTAGCTGTAACTGTGAACTATCTAAAGGAGTGTCTGCATGTGTGGCTTATCATCAATGGTGCTTGTTAAAAGGTTGGAGCCCTTTTTAAAATTGTACCTCTTTTCTGTTTCATTTACTTTCTAGGCTATTTCAAGGATGGAAGACGCCAAAATCTTTTATAGTGCTACCATGAGAAGGTCCTTCAGCGCTGATAATTTCATTAATCTTCAGTGCTCTAAAGCCATTATCTCTTGAAGGAAGAAATGAGGGGCTATATCATCTGAACCCCTCATCAAAAAAGACCGGAAAATATTACCTCTCCTGCTCAACAACTAGAAAAGTTAGTATTTTCAAAAGAAGAAAGATCTCAAAGTTGAGAGGCTTGTGGACAACCAGGATTGCACTCCACAGGAAAAAAATGGGATCTTTGCACTGCAACAACTCTTGTACACTCTTCTGTCTTTTTAAACGTAAACAGGTATAAAAACCACTCCAAAGTGAAGACTTCTTGCCCACACATAGGTATCTTTTTTAGTGTGTGGACTGATACCTGTGAACTATGTAAGGGTTTTAAAACAATAGTTTAAATTTTTAGATTTTAGACATAATTTTCTGTTTCTTTTCTATTTTTCTTTTCCCCCAGTATTGCTGCAGATGCATTTAAAATAAATGCAGTATTACTATTAAAACATGGGACTGTAACAACTCATGAAGCCACTAGAAGCAGACTGCTCATTTTCAGGTGTTGAAGGGTTCTTCCTGCCTACTTTTACCATCGGAGCTGCTCGTCACTGGCAATCATTTTAAACATAAGCTGATGGAGGACATTTGCCATTCATATCTTTTGTAAGCATTACTTGCTAGCATTTTAGCATGTTTGGGGTCACAAAAGAAAAACTATTAGTTATTGCTTACCTACTTGTATTAGGGTCCATGGTATGTTTCTTATAAACTATAATGATCCTTTTGTGTGTGTGCGTGAATTTTTTTTATTTATTTATTTATTTATTTATTTATTTTGTATTTGCTGGTAAATTTTCTTATTTGTTAAATAAATGTATTGAGAGATATTTGCATAATGCCAAACCACATGATGATCCAGTGGTAATATAAAAATAATAATACGTGATGTGACCTGAAAGTTTCAGGGCAGATTCTAGTTTTAATGTAGTGTGTTTAGACCCTCCAGTGCACTGCAGCTTATGTATATATGCTATAAACCTTTATAAAATACCATTCAAAAGTTTAATAGTATTTATTATTTTTTTTAATAAAAGATGGGGTCTTACTATGTTACCAAGGCTAGAGTGCAATGGCTATTCAGAGGCACAATCACGACACCACAGCCTGGAAATTCTGGCCTCAAGCAATCGTCCCATGTCAGCCTACCAAGTAGCTAGGACTATAGGTGCAGTACCACCTCCTCTGGTTTTCTTTTGCAAAAATTGAATATTAAGCTTTTACCTTTTTGTTTCAGTCAATATCTGCTGTCTCCAAGAAATACTGAAACAAAAAATTAAAAGCTTAATATTTAGGAGCTAGGCATGTCTGTAGTTCCAGCTACTCATGAGTCTTAAGTGGGAGAATCACTTGAAGCCTAGCCCTGGAGGCAGCAGTGCTCTATGATTATGCCTGTAAATAGCCATTGCACTCCAGCCTTGGCAACATAGTGAGACCCTATGCCTTTAAAGAACTGCAAAACTAAATACATGTATAAGCAATGTAACAAACTTTCCAATGATGTTTTGTAAATGTTTGTAGCATTGATACTTTTACAAGTATCAAAGCTTAAAATTACACTAAGACTTGTATTTTTATTCTTGTATTTTTATAAAGTGCCCTCTTCTCTTTTAAAGTAGTTCTTAGCAGGGCTGTTATCTACGTTGATCACCTAAAATTATTCTCCCTACATGTGGTAAAGGAAGAATATGATCAGTGTTAATTTACATGTAACAGATTAGAAGGAATTGTACCCTAATAGTAGTAGGTGATTAATCATTTTATTATCCCACCTGTTAGCCTGGCTACAGGTATTATATTTCATGTCCTGCTGTTTACAAAAAAGAACTTCCATAAACCTTAGAAATCTTACTTCCTCAAAAATTATTGTTTATGGAGTTTGGAGCTTGGAGATTTAAGTATTTATTGCAGTTTTATTTTCAAATGATAAATGCTCTCTATAATTTATGGGGTTTTTATTTCTCATGTTTACATTAAAATAAAACCTGATAAACTGTTCTAATTATAATGTGACCAATGTGTTTATGACACTTGTATTTACATTATATTATATATCTGCCTAACTTACATGGTTTAAGTCAGTCTTGATATGTCCGAAGACATTTTGATAAGTTGCTTTCACCGTTCATAAGTTGGTTTGATTCATGCCTCTGTTTAAGACATAATATTTGTCTTCTCTCTCTTAAGCTCTTTTCAAAGTGGAGATAATTTGTTACCATTAAAATCACTGTCCAGCCACAGTACTTAGTGGCATAGTGCATTAGATGGCATCTTTGAATAAATGGCTATTGTGCCTGCAAGAAAAAAGCATAATGTGCTTATTAGGATATAAAATTATGTAAATATACAAAGAGAAAGGATTTCCAGAAATAGTACAGAATTAGAACAAGAGGTGTTTGAGGTATTCAGTTACACAGAAAAAAAATTGGAAGTACAAAGAGTAGAATTAGCATTGCTGTACAGAGGGTGACAAAGCACATAATTTGACTTTAGCACACTGTTTTCAAGCTTACATTTTAGTTAAAAATATATCAAATCAGTTAGGTTGTTTTTTAGAACTAAGAGTCTAGCCACTCAGCTTCAGTGATTCTCACTAAATCTTTAATTCTTTAGTACCTAAAGTAAAATCTTTAAATAACTTATCACCTTATCTTGATAAAGTGCTGACTAAAATCAATGATCTCATTTAACTTAAAAGAAAATATTTATAAATTACTGTTTATAAGAAAGTTTGCAGCATATCATATGACAATAAGCAGAAATCCTGACATATATGTGTGGTCAAAGTTTCAAAAAACAGTTTGGGAGAGAAGCACTGGACATGAATTTGTGACTTCAGGAGTAAGTCAGTAGAATAAAAATCACTAACATTGCTCTCCCCTTTGGCTTGAATTCTAGAAGGCAACACAGTCATTTTGATAATTGGGAAATTGGGTCAACTTAGGGTGAGAATATAAATGTCACTGAAAGCGGATAGGTTTTCTGACAAATGTTATGTGAGAATGTGAGGTGGCAGGGAGTAGCATCCCCAGAACCTGGCAGTGTGAACCTCAGCCAAAGTAGCTGTAACTGTGAACTATCTAAAGGAATCTGCATGTGTGGCTTATCATCCATGCTGAGCATGGAAACCAAGCTGCTAGTACAGTGGCAACTATGGCAGTTTTTCTTAGAGTTTGATATCTAGGAAATATTTCAACTGTTGTAATATAGCCACCAGTGACATTTTAACTCCAGTATATTGTGAACTGAACTTTTACATCATTACAAGGAAAAGACAAAGATTTGAAATATACGTTTGAACCAAGTGAAATTGCCATTCTTATAAGTCAAAAATGGTTGCCTAATGGCAATTTCATGTGGTTCACCCTAAGGTGACTGCTTAGAGCTCAGTGTTTCTGGAGAAATCTTATCCTGGCCCTTTCCTTCACATTTCCTCTTTATGTAACCTATATGCCCACATGTTATTAAAATCCAACAACACTAAATCCCAATTTTATCACAATTCAAGGTTCATTTTTGATCTAATTTTTTTACATTTCTAAATACTCTATTTATTGATTTAAAAAAAAATGCCAAAGCCAATTTTAACCAAAAATCAAATCATTCTTAGTTCTGTATTCAGCTCATTCAGTGTTTCTGGAAACTAGTTTAGCTGCAGTATGCAAGTTAGCTTGAATTTTTCATCAGCAAGGGCTTCTTTAAGCACATTTAAGATGCACATTTAAGATGACTGTGGCCTGACTGTTCCTTCACACAGCATTGTTGAGTATGAAACTACTTGGAAAATCATTTCACAGATGGCAGAGAAATCTCCCAGGTAAGTGCTAGTTTCTACGCAGGATCTGTAGAGTACATCCAGAATCTATCAAGTTAAGGATTAATCTTAAATCTACTCAACAGCCACTTTCAGACCTGATTGGGCCTGACATTGTGCCAGCAGGCAAGGCAAAAGATGTAGGAGCCCTTCAGTGAAGTCTGCATCCCTATAACACAAGTTTCTAAGGCAATTTCCATTCAATTATTTTAAATGTGTTGGGCAAGTGTCACAACATGTACTTAATGTGAAATAAATTTTAAGAATATCAGCTTGTCGTTTAGGATCTCCAGGGTACAAGAAGAAAAACTAACTGGGAAAGTGAAATAGAATAAAAATTATGAGAATCTTGAGTGCAATGAAATAAGGTTAATACTCTTTAAAGAGGAACAGGTTAGGTGATTCTTACAACTGCTGTAAGGGAGCTAAGCAATTTTAATGTGATTAGGAAAATTCAGTGATAGTACCAGAATTTGAGGTCTTTAATAAAATACCAGTAGTATCTTCTTCAAAAGACCTCCACTGATTCTCAAATTAGTCTGCTACCTTCTTATAAGAAAAATCGCTTTGTCTTCTCCACCTTGTCTGTTCTACAAACTCTTACCTGTCAGCCCGAGCTGGTGGCTCCTGTGTCTCCTCGGTGTGATAACTAACTCTTCCACAGGTAGAGCTTCAAGTGTTTTTCCACCTTCTCTTTTACCAGCTGCCTCACCCCAGACCCTTAGGACCCTCTTTAAACAAAATTTTTCCAGCATTATCCTTGCTTTTTCTGCAATGTTTGATGTTGGTCATTATGACCCACTGCCAAAGCATTATTAGCACCAGGTTCCAGAGCATGCAGGCTGTATGTGGCTTACAGACTAACTGACCCCTTGTAACTCCCTTTCATCACTTATGTGAATCCTGTGTTCTCCAAAGCAGCTCTTCCCAACTTGCTGCACTTAGCTATTCTCCTGACCTACTCACAACCCTCATAATGTATTCTCAATCTAGACTGAGGTTGAGGTTGCACCCCCACCTTCCAAAACCTACTATTTCCTCTGGCATTAAATTCCTTGTTCTGAAGGTAACCCCCTCCCATCTAATGGAAAGCATTCCACTTCTAACTCTAAAATTAACCTTTTATTTACACCTGCTCCATCAATTATCTTCCTTAAAATTGCACTTACCTCCCCAACTTGGGGAGGTAGCAATTTTGGTTTGGTTCTCTGAATGTCCAAGTGTTTTCTCAAAATGTGGCCCTCAACTCCCCTGCCTCTCTTCCACTGAAAGAGCTTATGAAAGATGAAGGTTTTCTAAGTGCAGTGTGGTATCCTGGATTTGATCCTGGAACAGATAAAGAACTTGAGTGGGAAATCTGATGAAGTCTGGAGTTAATAGTAATGTGTCAACACTGACTTTAGTTTTAACAAATGTGCCATGTTAATAAGATGTTTGCATTAGGGGAAAACTGCAATGGTATTCAGAAACTCTGAGTTATTTTTGTGACTTTTTGTAAATCTACTTTTATAAAATGGCCTCTTGGGCCTCAGAACTACTGAGTCTCAATGCCTGGGGCTGAGGCCTGGGAATCTAAATTTTTAAGAGGCAACCTAAATGATTCTTACACAGCCTCAAATTTTAAATCCTCCTCTTGTCAATTCCCTTTCATTCCATGTCTGAACAGTTGCTTCTCCCTTGTTTCACCTACCTAACTTAACCTGAGTTAATCTGTTAAACCTTCTGAATTCTATGATGTAAGTACTATTATTATCTGTTTTTCCCTGATGAGAAAGCTGAAATAGTAGGAGCTGAGGTGTCCAGGATCACACTGCTCAGAAAAGGTGGAGCTGGGACTTGAATTCCCAATCAGCCTGGCTCCCAAGTCTATGCTCATAACCACTCTCCATCAACCCTATTTCTATCCATGGTGAGCTAAAAAGCTCTGTAAGTAAAGCGCTAAAAGCAGCATTATTACCAATAATATTATCCTAGGCCTACCTATTTCTTTAACTTTCTAAGTCCAACAAACAGTCTTTCTGCTTCAGCATATGGACTTTGCCTCCCCTGCTTTTCCACTGGGGATGAATGAGCAATGAGAAAGCATGGGGAAGATGTGCTGACTCTAAAGTCCTGAACATAGAAGGGACAGTTGCTCTTCTCTTAGGATTCAGCTCAACTATTATATTTTCTAATCTGCCTCTCCCAACTGCCTTATGTACCAATTGAATGAAGTTGACAGCACCCACCCATGTCACCCACCTTGACACGGAATTCCATGCTCCCATATTGCTAATTCACCTCTTCCTGGATTTATGTTGCCTCCCCCAAACATTTTAATCTCCTCATTACTCACATAGTTGTGTCTCCCACATACTTATGTCTGGGATCATTGATGCAGAATGTGGACATACCAGGCATTAAAATGAGGTGGCATTTGGTAGATTGGTGGCTAGTCTTTATTTTGCCAAAGCAGCAATCAGCAGAAGGTGGTCTGACAGTACTCTCAGGCTCACGAAGCATCCTTCTAGATTTTAAGGGAGAAACCAACTCTCAATCAGTTTCTACGTTCTCATCTGGGCTCCCTGACTTTAGAGTTTGACAGCAAATTGTGGATACAACTGCTGAATTAAAAAGTTGTAGAAGTTTCTGTCCTCCAGCCAGACACACAAAAGAGCACCATGTCTATTCAGATGATTTCAGTGTAAATGAAGGGCTCGTAAAATAGAAGGCAATCTCAGGAAATAACTGTTTTTTTCATGTCTCTCTTTATTTCTTCAAGTGAACAATTAAGATTGGCAGGAGAAACCTAGGAAGTATTTTCAATTAAAACATGTTTTAATTAGTTCTGCTTCTGGTGATTAGAATTTGCTTAATTTTACTTGTTTATAAAATTTCTCTGCTTATATTTAAGTACATCTGAAAAATCTGATTATGAAGTTAAAATCTACATCTCTCCCCAGATATTCTTAAAAAGCAGTGTATTTCTTCATAGAAACATGAAGAGAAAAAGACTTCCATGGCATCTTTTCATTTTCTTCAGTATTGCTTTAATGCATTTTAAAATTAATCTATATTAATTGAGAATAAAGGAACAAAAACACTTTTTGTCATAACTAGTCTTTATAGTTGATTTTTTAAAAAGCTCAAACTTTTATTTTTTCCTTGCTACAAACAGAATACACACAAAAATTTTTGCAATAACAGTATCAACTAATTAAACATTTTGAGACTAACATAACTGCATAGCCATTCTACTGACTGTGAGGAACAAAACAAAAAATTCCTAATCAAGATGCTCTGGGTTTTATTGTTGTTGTTATTGTTAGTATTCAGATTTATAATTATCATCTGCCAGTAAAAATTTAAATGTTCAAAGTTGATTATCTACAAATATATCACTGGCTCTGACATGTAAGTTCTGGAGTTAGCATGACAGTGACTGCACTGCATGGGATAGGTACGATACATGTATAGAAATCATAAAGAGCATTGAATGCCTGGACTTGAACCGTTGACTTGGTATGTGCTTCATTTGGCTCACTAATAAATCCACCTGTACCAACCTCATATCAAAAGTCACTAAATATTTCATCTATATCATATATACTCTGTAGATACGCACCCATCTACAAAGCATATATACGATACATTTAGTTTTTACAAACATGAAGTCATATTGTTTTTACGGTTTTGTTTTATTTTGTTTTGTGTTTGAGACAGGGTCTTGCTCTGTCACCCAGGCTGGAGTGCAGTGGCATGATCATGGCTCACTGCAGCCTTGACCTCCCAGGGTCAAACAATCCTCTTATCTCAGCCTCCCAAGTAGCTTTGACTACAGGTGCACACCACCATGCCCAGCTAATTTTTTTATTTTTAGTAGAGACAGGGTTTCGCTATGTTGCTTAGGCTATGAAGTCACATTGTTGTAAAATGATATACCACAGATGAACATTAATCTGGCTAAAATAAATATTGTAATTGTCATCAAGCTGCTAGAAACCTTTGAGAGTTTTGAGTCAGGTGAGTTACTTCCCTCCTGCCTACCCTCATGCTTCTGTAATGTCTTGGTAGTCTGTTCATACAAAACCATTTCCCCTTAACGCAGTTAAGATTTCTTTTCCAGGATTACTTGATTGGGTTTTGGAGAAAAAAGGGGGCATGCAGAAGAGGCAGGCATCTCTCAGCCACTTTCCCTCCCACCTGCTGAGATGTGTGCTGTTTTCTGTCTCACTGGACACATGTGGGGTTAGAAAGCAGTTATTCAAAGTTCTGTGTCTGCTACTCCCTTTGGTCTTTCTGTAGAGCACAAAAGTGAAAGAAGCTCCTTTGGCAAGAATAACCGTTTTATTAAAATGCAACTGCATGTCCTAGCTCTAAGGTTTCCATTCTCTACTGGAGAGTGCAGGTCATGGATGCTGTTATTGAGGTTTGGTGTGTGACAAAACAGGACAAAATAGCCTAAAGAATACTAACTTTGAAATAGTGCTGTGGGCATGTTATTTAAAGCTTGTACATGCACACAGTTACAACACACACACAGGACCAGTTCACTGGCAATGATCACGTGAAAATATGACAAAAGTTTGCAAATATATACCAATAAGGCACCAAGAAAAATATTTCCAGTTAATTTCAGTTAATTTCCAGTTAACTTCAAAATACGAGGTTGTACCAGACTCAGGTTCAGCTGCTCACCACTTGAAAGCCAGACATGAGAAGTGAGGGTTGGTGGAAGGAAAAGCAGGTTTAATCAGAGACAGCAAACCCAAAGGATGGCAAACTAGCTTTCTAAAATACCATCACAGATTGTTAAATATTACCATAGGGTTTTTAAAGAAAAACTTGCTATGGGAGACATGTGGGAGCCGTGTGGAGTGCAGCATCTGTGTCTTTGTTGCGATGGCTGTCAGGGGTAATCACCCAACTGGAGGCCTGGTTGGTGTTATCTTGACTTTGGCCTTAATGTGGTGGACTAATTGTGACTCCCCCTAAGCAGGAGAATTTCACAGGGACTCCATGCCTTACTTGTTCTAAGATTACCTTCTGACATTTCTTAAGCAAGAACATAATTAGATAAGCTTGGAGGGTAGTCTAGAGAGGGAAGGAATAAAGGGGTGAGAGGGGAGTAAAGGAAGAAAAATAAGAGGATGATTAAAAAGTATTTTTAGAACAGGTTCCCGATTACAATGGGTGAAATTAAAAAAAAAAAAAAAAAGACTCCTGAAAATCTGGTCAACTGATTCACTGAGAGTTCCCATTACTTTCTTTAGATAACCTATTTGAATTCTCATCCCCTTGTCTACGAAGTGAGACATTGCTTAAAATCACGCTGTGAAAGTGATAGCCCTCAAGCTGTCTGTAAGAGACTCCACTGGGTCTAAGTCTGTCCCCACTTTACAAAGCTAGCTGTAAAGGAGTTGCTGTACCACCCCATAACCTTTTATTTTACAAGTATTTTTATGAGTATAACTTGTTTTCATAATCAAATGCAAATTATATGGATGGAAATAGGGGGTGGCTGTAAATCCAGCTTCTCTTCCCTAGGGTGGCTGATGGTAGACTTCAGGGAAGGAGATGGCCTTTATCTTTGTGTCTTTTAGGGAATAAGGGAATAGAGGGATAGCAGGGATGAGAATTTTCTTTAAGTGCCTCTGAAAGTTAGTCTGGAACTAGATCCCAAAGACCATGATTTATACTGCCTGCCCTTGGGGTTAGCATGTTTTCTAAAACTGTCTTATTTCTCAGTGAATTAATTGTTCTTAGGTTTAGCATGTTGCTAAATTTTTTTTAAAAATCTAAAAATAAATAAATCAGTTTATCTACTTCATTCCACAGTATTAGGTAACTGTGCATCATTTCTAGATTTCTCCACAAAGAAAAGAGGGAACACCCAAATTAGGCAGCATAACTGAAGGAGGCAGGGCAGTCTACATACATTGTGGAAATACATACTAGATGAGGGGAAAGGTCAAGGTGACCAGAGATTCTCATCTGAAAAACAGAAGAGGAACTGTTGCCCAGACAGGCAATCTGTTTCAAAATATGAGTAAGGGGCTTCTTCCTTGAAGAATAAATAAGATAGGCTAAAGTTCTGTAGCTATGTGTAGTAGGTTTTGTTGTGGCCACTGAAATTTTAATTATGATTCAGAGGATGAGCTGTGTAAGAGCAGGCATATATATATATAAATGTTAAGAGCTTTTGAGAGTCCTTAAAACTATAGTACTAACTTTCTCCCTCAACCCCCGCTGTTCCCCATAAAAAATGTTCAAATTGCCTGTGGAAAGTATACATTTATCTACTGAATATCCATGAAGTAAAAATTGACCTAGGCTTAAACATTACTTTTCCAATTTTGGGGTAAATTAAATCCAAATGCCTAGACTCCAGGTGTTTTTCCAGGTAGGTTTTCTCAAATGTTAATTGCAGTAGCAATTTTATCTTTCTAAATTTAGCACTCACTCAATCTTGGTCATTGGTATTTTGCTTGCTGATGCACTGCCACTCTCTTGTCCAGTAATGACCTCAAACCCTTCATGAATGAATGCTTAAACAAATTTTTTTAAAAATTCTAATAGCAAAGAAACCTCTGTTTGTGTCTATGTGTATGTGTTTGTCATTATATAGGCTTTCAAATATGAATGAAGGAATGGTTGAACAGTTTAGTAAAGCAAACCAAATTAATAGCAAAGAAGTTCTCTCTGTGTGTGTGTGTGTGTGTGTGTGTGTTCATCAAAACACAGGCTTTCTCAGAAGGAAAGAAACAGTGTAGTGCTAGAGGTAGCACTACACTACCTTTGCAGCATTAACATAAACACAGACCTTAAGTCTGATAAGAAACATTTACAATGTATTCTCTCTGAGGCCTGCTTATTGAGGCTTCCTCTGCCTAATAAAACCTTGGTCTCTGCAATCCCTTATTGGAACTCAGACATTCCTTACTACTAATAATACCTCTTTCAACAAATTGCCAATCAGAAAATTTTTAAATCTACCTAAGACCTAAAAGCACCCCTTCCCCCACCACTTTGACTCATCCCATCCTTCCAGATTGAATCAATGTAAATCTTACATGTATTGATGGATGTAATTTGCCTCCCTTCAATGTATAAAAGCAAGCTATGGCCAGGCGCAGTGGCTCACGCCTGTAATCCCAGCACTTTGGGAGGCTGAGGCAGGTGGATCACGAGGTCAGGAGATCAAGACCATCCTGGCTAACACAGTGAAACCCCATCTCTACTAAAAATACAAAAAATAGCCGGGTGTGGTGGCGGGCGCCTGTAGCCAGCTACTCAGGAGGCTGAAGCAGGAGAATGGCGTGAACCTGGGAGGCGGAGCTTGCAGTGAACCGAGATGGCACAACTACACTCAAGCCTGGGCAACAGAGCGAGACTGTTATCAGGCCCTCCTGAAGTTGTTTCATGGATGCATCCTTTAAGTCTGCAGAGGTTTCTGCTGTCTTTTGTTCGGCTATGCCCTGCCCCCAGAGGTGGAGTCTACAGAGGCAGGCAGGCCTCCTTGAGCTGCGGTGGGCTACACCCAGTTCAAGCTTCCGGGCAGCTTTGTTTACCTACTTAAGCTTCAGCAATGGCAGGCGCCCCTCCCCCAGCCTCGCTGCTGCCTTTCAGTTGGATCTCAGACTGCTGTGCTAGCAATGAGAGAGGCTCCATGGTGGGCATCCTTAACTTTGGCAAAATAAAGTTTCTCAATTAATTGAGACCTGTCTCAGATACTTTTGGGTTTACAAGTTGATAACCATAGAGGATTCTGAGTGGAGGCGTCCTTGACCTTTGACAAATCTATCAATGCTTGGTACCAGTTTGAGCTATCTTTATGGCGTAAACCAATAGGAGAGTTTCTGAGGCCTGGGAGCTGCCCACTCCAGAGAATTTTTGATTTCCCAAAATTTGGTCAAGATCCGAAGTTTATTTTGCTGTACAACTTCTTTCCTGGAGTTTTACTTGCTTCCAAAAAGGGAAGGCAAGATTTCTGCTTCTGTGACAATAAAGTGCAGGCAACTCCTTCCTGGAATTTCAGCTCACTTTCAACAAAGAAGGTGAGTTGTTTCTTCCTGCTTCTAGGAAAAGATTAACAACCAGCTGGCCTTAATTTCTCCTTACCATTAGAGTGCTCAGTAATCATATTGTTGGGTTTGTTTGTTGTTGTGGTCTTTCTCCCATCATATTTGACAAACTCTACCTAGTTTACTCAAATCATTCTTATTCTATGAAGCCAGCATCATTTTGGTAATAAAAATCTGCCAAAGACATACACACACACACACATAAAATTCAATATTCTGATTAACATAGATGCAAAAGTCCTTAACAAAATACTAGCAAACAAAATCCAGCACCAAATTCAAAAGTTAATTCACCATGATTATGTAGGCTTTATTTCTTGGATACAGGACTGGCTCAACATATGCAAATAAATAACCAGAATTTGCCACATAAACAGAATTAAAAACAAAAAATATGATCGTTTTGATAGATGCAGTAAGAACTTTTGATAAATTTCAACATCCCTTATGATAAAAACCCTCAACAAACTAGGCGTCAAAGAAATATGACTCAAACTAATAAGAACTTTCTATGGCAAACCCACAGCTAACATCGTACTGATGGGCAAAAGCTCAAATTATTTCTTTTGATAACTGGAACAAGACAAGAATTCGTACTCTCACAACTTCTTTTAAACATAGTGCTAGAAGTCTAAGCTAGAGCAGTCATCAAGAGAAATAAATAAAAGGCATCCAAACTGAAAAAGGGGAAGTCAAATTATTTCTGTTTGCAGATGACTCTGTATTCTAGGTTCTCTATTCTGTTCCATTGGTCTTTGTGTCTTTTTGAAATTCCAGTAGCACACCATTTTGTTAACTATAACCTTATAGTAAAGCTTGAAATCAAGAAGTGTGCTGCCTTCTGCTTTCTTCTCTTCCTCAAGTTTGCCCTATTTGGAGTCTTTTGTGACCTCATATAAAGACTAAGATTGTTTTTCTATATTTGTGAAAAATTCCGTTGGAATTTTGGTAAAGATTAGATTCAATCTGTAGATCACTTTGGGTGGTATAGACATTTTAACACTAACAAGTCTTCAAATTTGTAAACATAAGATACACACCATTTATTTATGTTTTTCTTAAGTTTTTTATCTATGTTTTATAGTTTTCAATGTACAAATCTTTCACCTCCTCGGATAAATTTATTCATATGTATTCTTTCTGATGCTATTGTCTTTGGATTGTTTTCTTAATTTATTTTAGACAGTTTGTTATTTGTGTATAGAAAAACAAGTTATGTTTGTTAATCATGTTTACATTAATGCTTTATGTGATTATACTGTAAGTTTATTGAACTTATTTATTAGTCTTAATAGTTTTTGGTGGAGTTGTAACATTTTTCTATGTTTATTATTATGACATCTGCAAACAGAGAAAATTTTACTTCTTCCTTTCCAGTTTGTAAGCTGTTTAATTCTTTTTATTGCCTAATTGCTTTGGTCAGGAATTGACATACTAAGTTAAATAGAACGGTTGAGAGTGTGCATTCTTGACCAGTTCCAGCTCTTCAGGGAAATTCTTTCACCTTATTCCCATTCAGTATGATGTTGGCTATGGTTTGTTTTATGTGTCTTTTATTATTTGGAGATATATTTCTTCTATGCTAATTTGTTAAGATTATTTTTAATCATGAAGGGGTATTAGATTTTATCAAATACTTTTTCTGCAGCTATTGGGATAATCATATGATTTTGTTTTTAATTTTGTTTATGTGGTGAATCACATTTATTGATTTGGATATGGTAAGCCATCTTGAATCCCTGAGATAAAACCCACTTGATTATATTATATTTTTGATGTACTGTTGAATTTGGTTTGCTAATTTTGTTGAGGATCTTTGGATTTTTGTTCATCAAAGATACTGATCTGTAGTTTTTGTTGTTGTGTTCTTGTCTGATGTTGATATTACAGCAATACTGGTTGCATAGAATGAGTTGAGGAAGAATCTTTCTTCCTCAATTTTCTGGAATAGTTTCTGCAAAATAGTTTCAGCTCTTCTCTGTATATCTGGCAAAATTTCTGAATCTGCCTGGTCTTGTTTTTTGTTGTTGGGAGATTTTTTTCTACTGATTAAATTTCATTAAATGTTATTGGTCTGTTTAGGATTTCTATTTCTTCCTGGTTTATTTTTGAGGTTGTATGCTTCCAGAATTTATTTACTTCCTTTAGGTTTTCTAGTTTGTGTGCTTAGAGATGCTCACAGTAGTCTTTAGTGATCTTGTGTATTTCTGTGGTATTAGGTGTATTGTCACCTTTATCTTTCTTGGTTGTGTTTATTTGAATTTTCTCTTTCTTGTTTAGTGTAGCTAGCAATTTATCAATTTTGTTTGTCTTTTCAAGAAACAAACTTGTCATTTTGTTGATCCTTTTATCTTTTTTTGTTCTCAATCACATTGGTTTTGCTCTGATCTTTGTTCTTCTTTTTATCCGCTGGGTTTAGGCTTAGTTTTTTGTGTTTTTTTTAAATCTGTTGCAGTGCAACATTATGTTGTTCATTTGAGGTATTTTTCTATTTTTTGTGTAGGCATTTGACACTATAAACTTTTCTCCACTGTTTTTGCTGTATCCCAAAGGTTTTGGTATGTTGTGTCTTCATTTTCTTTGTTTGAAAATTGTTTTGAAAATTTATGCCTTGGTTTTGTCAGGTAACTAGAGGTTCTTTAGGAGCAGATTGTTCAGTTTCCATGTATTTGCATATGTTTGAAAGTTTCTCTTGGTATTGATTTTTAATATTATTGCACTATGGTCCAAGAAACTTGATTTTTAAAAATTTCTTTAATTTATTCAGATTTGCTTTATGTCCAAACATATGGTTTATTTTGGAGAATTTTTAACGTGCAGATGAGGAAAATGTGTATTCTGCCATTGTGTAAAATGTTCTGTAAATGTCTGTTGAGTTCATTTGGTCTGAAGTCTAATTTAACTCTAATGTTTCTGTATTGATTTTTTTGCCTGTTTTTTGTTCTCAATCCCATTGGTTTTGCTCTGATCTTTGTTCTTTTCATCCGCTAGGTTTAGGCTTTGTTTGTTTTTGTTTTTTAAACTCGTTGCAGTGCAACATTATGTTGTTAATTTGAGATATTTCGTTGTCAGTGTTGTCAGAAGGGCGTTAGTCCCTTATTGTATTACTGTCTATCTCTTTTCTATCAGCATTTGTTTAATAAATATGAATGTTTCAGTGTTGGGGGCACATTTAGATAGATATATCTTATTGTTGAATTGAGCCCTTTATCATTATATAATAATCTCCTTTGTCTTTTTTTACTGCTGTTGATTTAAAGTCTGTTTTATGTCATATAAGTATGGCTATTTCTGCTTATTTTGGTTTTCCATTTGTATGGTATATCTTTTCCCATCAGTTTTCTTTGAGGCTTGGTTGTCTTTACCTCTAAGATGCATCTCTTGTATGCAGCAAATATTTGAATCTTACTTTTTCTATACAATTTGCCACTGTATATTTTAATTGGAACATTTATGCCATTTACATTAAAAGGTAATATTGGTAATATTGATATGTGAGATTCTATTGTTGTTGTAATGTTACCTGGTTGTTTTGTAGCAACAGTTGTAGAATTGCTTTATAGGATCTGTGAACTTTTTACTTACGTGTGCTTTTATGATGGCAAATTTTGTTCTTTAATATTTATCTTTAGAACTCTTTTTATTATTTCTTGTAAGTCCAGTCTAATGGTGACAAATTCCCTTAGCATTTGCTTTTCTTAGCATTTCTCCTTCATTTATGAAGCTTAGTTTAGCAAAATGCAAAGCTTTTGGCTGGTAGCAGTTGTCATGCCATTAGCACATCACCCATCCCATGTGAAGGAAAATAAGACATGTTGCATAACACGGCAATTTGGAAGTTAGTCATCATCTCAATGCAAGTAGATATGAGTAACTAAGGCACCTTGCACTTGTTCCTACCAGCAGATTTTTTTTTATACACTTTAAGTTCTAGGGTACCATCTCACACCAGTTAGAATGGCGATCATTGAAAAGTCAGGAAACAACAGGTGCTGGAGAGGATGTGGAGAAATAGGAACACTTTTACACTGTTGGTGGGACTGTAAACTAGTTCAACCATTGTGGAAGACAGTGTGGCAATTCCTCAAGGATCTAGAACTAGAAATACCGTTTGACCTAGCCATCCCATTACTGGGTATATACCCAAAGGATTATAAATCATGCTGCTATAAAGACACATGCACATGTATGTTTATTGCGGCACCTACCAGCAGATTTAATGTCGTTGCAATGGAAGGTGCTGGCTCTCACCTGAATTGTCTGCTTCTACACTTGATGGTAGTCTGCTGAGAAGCCTGTTTCTTGCCAAGTGCTCTGTGGCTCTAAGAGCTGGAGATTCTTTGGTTTCAAACTTTCCTAAGTCCAGTGCTTCTGGTTGAGGGTGGCTGCTTCCAGTAGCATGTAGGAACTACATTGCGTAGACAATCACCATTGTTTGTCCGATCACCATTTAGCCATCCAGTCAGCCGCTAGCCACTTATCTAACAAATACTAACTGAATATGGAATATGGAACTCATTCTAAGACCTCAAAAAACTGCTGTTGACAAGGAAAGACAAAATCTCTATTTTTGCATAGCTGACTTTCAATTATTTAGAGCCACTATGGTTACATTTTTGAATGTCACAAAACAATTTATCAGAGTTACCCAGGTTAAAAACTAATTGAGGTGGAGGAGAACTCTTTGACAAGGTGGCATTTTAGCTGGGACAGAAGGTTGAGAATTCAGCTATGAGGAAAGTATGAGAGAGTATATTCCAGGTGACGGGGACCACAAGAACAAAGCCATAGGGTCAGAAGGAGCTTGATGTGTTTGAAAAACAAAATAAAGGCCATCGTGGCTGGGTTTTAGTCACATGAAATGAGGTAGAGGAGGAGATTGGGAACAAGTCTTTTAGGGTCAAACAGCCCTTGGTAAGGAATTTGGATTTTAGTCTCATTTGAATGAGAAGTCATCAGAGGATTTTAAGCAGGAAAGTGACTTAACGGAATGTGTATTTTAAAAAGATGATTCTGGATGCCCTGTGGAGAATGGAAGACAGGAGGATAGGGATGAAAACTGAGGATGGTTTTAGTCTTTCAGGGTGAGGCAACAGTGGACTAAACGCCTGTAGTGATGATAGAGATGGAGAGATGTGGAATAATTTGAGACACACTGTTTTTTTTTTTTTCTTTTTCTTTTTCTATTATTTTTGCCCAAATCTGCTATTGCTGTAACTTTTGGATGGAAGTCTCTCAGTGTAGTTCTTCCTTCAGTAAATTCCCCGCTAATATTTCCCAGGGCCACTCTGGAAGGAGGTTTTGGTCAGCCATGCTTTTGGTAACCAGACAGCATGCTTGGCGCTACAGCTTAGCCAGAGGTCTCTTTCTTATTACCTAAAACTATCCCTATTCTTTAGAAACTGCCACATCAGGAGAGCCACCTAAAGTCTTTCCCCAACTCTAATCACACCCTGGCCATCTCCATCTCCTGCTTCTATTTTTGCTGCTTGGCCAAACTCTTGGGGAGTCCACCCCAGAGGCCTTACTGGCTGCAATTCCTAAGACAGGATAGTGTCCCTTTTCCCAGTTCTAGAAAAATGTGAGGGATTGGTCCATAGTAGACTGACCTATTTAATATGCATGCTCCTGAAGCAGCCTCGAGGGGCACGGGATGGCAAAGTTGTCATCTTGAGTCAGCTGTCAACTGCTCAAGCTGGTGTGCACAGGAAGGAGCTGGGCACCAGACCCACATTGTCTGAGACCAACAGGAGGACGATTCATCAAGGCAAATCGAGGTGCTGGCACCAGCAGAAGGGAGAATAGATGGCTGGAAGACAAACACAACATCTCTGAAGTACCTTTCAAGCTGCAGCTCCTAAGCTCTCTCTTCCAGGAACCATTCTGAATCTAGACTGGTTGGAGAGCCTGGCTTGGTCACACAGTTGACTTTCTTGTCAAGGGGAAATGCAGACAAATGTTGTCAGTGACCAGGTCTAATCTTTCAGGGAAGTCTTGCAAGAGCCTAACCCATGGTCCACAGGTTTCTGTGCATGCACTGTGAACAAGCACCCACTGGTAACGATTGCACCCAGAGTTGTTTCAAAAATTTCCAAGAGGAATCTCAGCCCTAGAAAACAAGAATGGGTTTGACCCAGAGTTGCCTGCGTTGGAGATAAACTTTGGAGAACTCCCCTTGTTAGCATCCTAAAATCCCCACCCAGGGAGGGAGGAGTTCATTCACTTTTTTTTTTTCTTTTTTTTTTTGAGACAGAGTCTTGCTCTGTAACACAGGCTGGAGTGCAATGGTGTGGTCTTGGCTCACTGCAACCTACACCTCGCCAGTTCAAACAATTCTCCTGCCTCAGCCTCCCAAGTAGCCGGGACTACAGGCACATGCCACTACACCCAGCTAATTTTTGTATTTTTAGTAAATACGGGGTTGCACTATGTTGGCCAGGCTGGTCTCTATAATTCCCGACCTCATGATCCGCCTGCCTCAGCCTCCCAAAGTGCTGAAATTACAGGCTTGAGCCACCACACCCAGCCCATTTACCGTTTTTTATACATGAGAGGTATGTGGAACATGACCAGTGACGCCCTTTACTCCATCTCTACAATTAATGACTCAGCTTGCCAGCCCAGTAAAAGCCCAGCTTTCACCTTTGTTCTGGGAGGCACTGCTTGAGAACTATCCATGATGTTCTCCTTACTTGCTGCATAAAGTCCCCTTGTTGAACCCACCTTGGCTGTGGTCATTGGATGTCACCCGCCAAGCCATTGAACCCACCTGCCATGTGGGTAACAAGATGAGGAAGAGAACCTTAAGTGATGGGTCTGATTGTCTGACTGATGATCTGAAGACCTGATATGAAGATATTTTCTCAACACATAATTTGTAGGTGTCTACTCTGGGCCAGGAGCTGAGCAAGGTGCGTTAGGCCCAAAGGTCATTCACACCCACATGACCTTGGAAAGAGCTCGTGCTTGCCTCATAGACAGAGCACAGCACAGGCACAGACGGGTGCTCAGTGGAAGTTGTGAGTAAATAAATGACAGCTTAGCACACGCGTTGGTCTGGAAGAGGCAGTGAAGTTAAGTGATGAATTGAAAAACTGATTAATAGAAAGCGCTGCTCTCAGAGCCCTCGCAAATGCTCTTCTCACAGCCATGCCTCCGATCAGTCACTGTAGGCCCTTCCTGCCTAGAGAAATGAAGCTTGATTGCTTCGTCTGGGAACACACCCCAGACAGAGGTCCCTCGTCATCGCTGGCATCATTCTCCCTGCCTGGCATAGCCTCCTGGCCTGTGGAAATCCTACTCACTTCTCAAGACTCAGCTGCAGGAAGCCTTTTTCCCTGGGCCAAGTTCCACTGTGCTGCCTCCTGCCTGTGCGCTTACGTGTTCCTGCTGACACCCCCTGTCACTCTCCCTCCCACCTGCATTACGGAGGACCCAGTGCTCACCTGCCTCTCACCCAGGATCTCAAGCACTTGAGAGCAGCGGCTGGCCTCCTGCAGCCCTGTCCAAGACCCTCCCACCCAAGACACAGACGATGCTCTCACCAGGTCCCCGCTGGACTTGATTGCTTTATTTTACTCTTGGAACAGCTTCTTAATGTGTTGGACATAAGTAGCCAAGACACCAAGGGAGGTCATGGTGTCTTGGCAGAAAGGCTTCCTTGTGCCATGGCTCTCTTAGGCATAGAAAGCTGTCTCATCAAACTTAGTGGCAAATCTTTTTGCAACTACCTGTTGCCAGCCTATTAATTCAGCAGCAACTCGCAATGGCCTGTAGGGTACTTGCTGGCTTTGTCTTGTTGCTACTCATGCTGAGAGCCCACCATGGGCACCAACATGCCAGTTGTGGGCAAGACAGGACGGGAGACCAGAGCTGCCACTCTCCACAGACTCTGTTGGTCACTGTGTGGGATAGGGAGAGTGGAGACAGAGAGTAAAGAGTGTGTATGGCTCTTCTTTCCCACTGCAATGCTAATATCTCTGTAATTTCTGCAGAATTATTAGTTGATGTGACATTGCTACTTTGTGTTTCCTTTAAAATGCCCAAATTAGGGTCTGTTGATGCAGTCTTTCAAATGAGATTATGCTGGATATATGGTAGCAGTAAATAGGCTCTAATTTGAAAAGGCATCATTATGGGAAATATTAATGAGTGCTTGTTCTTAATTAGTATGGGCTGGGCTGAATGGCTCTGCAGAAAGCTTCCTGGATTTTAGAGTTAAGCTCCTGGTCTGTTGGGGAGAGAATAGGGCCAAGGAGAGGCTAAAGAAGAGTACAGCTATGCTTCAGTGATTCACTTCACTGTTATTTGGTTCATTAAGGTTTTACTGGGGAAATGCTTATCATTGAGGCTTCTGGGAAAAAAAACATTCAGGTGATTGATGAAATTTCAAAAAGTAAAAGAATAAGATGAAGACAATGACACCAGGTTTTGCATCCTTGCTTGCGGGAGGTCTAAGCTTTCAGCTCACACACTGGATCTTACTGATTGAATACAGCAAATATGCCATGATTGAGTAGTGATGTCTGCCATGGGTGTGGAATAGACAAATGAAGACAAAAATTCAAATACCTCACTGAGCAGCAAAGAGTCTTAATCCATCAGGAAAGCCTATGAAAAAAGAAAAACAGTCTTCATTTATACATTTTTTTCTCTGTAACAAAGTATGTTTTATGTTGAAGAGCGGTACGTAATTTCTACTGGGGTTGATCAGATGAAAAGAGAGAGAATTCTGAAGCTGGTGGTAGCTGTCTTGCACCAAGAGGAGAGAAGCTATCTGAAAATGAAGACCAAGCTATTCTTTTAGTCAAGGAGAGCTACCCTGTGGCTTTGGTTACATGAGCCCATTTTTCCCTCTGTTTACTTATGCCACTATGAATTGGGTTTATGTTATTTGCTACCCAAAGCACCCTAATAGATTTATTAAAAGAGCCAAGAGGGGAATATCTTATAGGAATATCACTTAATTTCTTTTGGCTTTGAGTGGTCTTACCTGTCAGTGGAAAATAATAAACGTATCTGTATTTGTTTAATAGGATTGCAGTAGAAACCAGCCGAGAAAAAAGATGCCAGAGTTCTTGGAAAAATGTATGTGAAATTCAAAAATTAAATTCTAGGGGGATGTGTGTGTGTGTGTGTGGTTTGTGTGTATTATAAGGAAGAGGACAAGGTGATATGTATTTCAGATAATGAGGTAGATAATCCACTACATTCTGTTTTTGATTCTGGAAACACTGATCCATAAAAACATGCTGTTCTCTGTTATTCCTGCCACATCCACCAAAGCCAGCAAATTCTTTCCTTTGTAGAATCTGCTTTTCCAATGAGGTTTCCTATATGATTGAACACTTTGATTATATATGTATTTTTGATTACGTATTTTCTTACAGCATCCTGAAACTTTATCTGCACTTAGTAATTTATTCATGTTGCCTGCAATGCCCCACTATGTAGCACTTTGAGATGATTCTCTGTAGGCCTGGCCTTCCCACTGATTTTGAGTCTCTTATTGAGGACCTAGGTAGCTCTCTGTGACTCCAGAATATTCTAATAGAGCTGCTGGAACAGCAGTGCTGGAAGTCTTCATCTGCACTCTTTCAGGGTTACGAATGCCAGGTTCTTCTCACCATCCCTGCTATGGGCCAGCATTCAGCTCCTGTGAGGTGTTTGTCTTCCACAGTTCAGGCATCCTTCAAAGCCACTCACACAACCGAGATTGTGTCCCATGGGCAGGGAAGAGCATCCTCTGTTTCTGTCCCAATACTCAAGATCTTTTCTGGTTTGAGACTCAAAGATCAAGTCTACAGATTCCAAATACAAAAGGACATCTAATCACTCAGGAAGCCAACAACCATGGTGATTTTTTTTTCTGGTTTTCACTTGAATCTTATTTTTGAGATATGGATCCTTTGAAAGACCTTGAAAGATCTTCCAAGAAGACAATCCAAATATCTATTAAAGTTAATCCCTTCTTCTGTTATCCAAATAGAAGGTGGTATACCCCTTCCCAGGTGCATGGAAATTCCAGTATCTCCAAGGACTCCAGGAGGAATTTCAGTTCTCATAGTTACTGCTGGCTCTTTTGGCCTATATCATTTTCTTTTGCATCATGCTTTTGTTAGTAGTTTCATTTTTCCACACCAAATTGCCTTGCTTAACATCAGCCTGATTCTTTTGGGTAGTGGTAGCTGCCCAGAACATGACTGCCTCACAGCTGTGCATGGTAGACTTTCCTGGAAGTTCAGAATAATCCAAGTGTGAGGTTTGGCATTTCTGCCCTTAAAGTTTTCCCGGCCATCTCTTCTCTCTCCCTCCCCCCAAGTCTACCTTCTTTTATTTTTTAAATTTTGTTCACATAGTAGCCTCACTAATCACATTCTGTGCTCAAAGTGCTTTGCCTTCATCCTTCATATGCTTCTCAGGTGGTGCTTCTAAATCAAAAAGGGTTCCCTAGAATTCTCTCCCCAAGGGGCATTGTATATCAGCTTTATCAGCTCTTGGAATAAATTATTTCATTTTCACCATTATTCTTCGCATGAATTTGCAAAAATGTAATGGATAACAAATGAGAAAGCATCAGGGAAATGTCCTGACCCTTATTATGTCTGGCAAATGTTAGCTACTATTACTGGCATTATCATTATACAGAGTAGATGTTTTGTATACATTGAATCATTGAATAAGTAAATGACTGAATGAATGAATGAACTGATCATGGTCCTGGGGGTAACCCAAAGTCTAGGAGTGTTTTAGGAAGATCACCATAGCCTCTCTCATTTCTCCTTAGTTGCTCTGGCTTTTCTCACTGAGGTTGCAAAGAGACTTTCAATACCTTAGTGACATAGGGGACACATGTTTCATTAGTATCATTTTGAAGATGAGAATCAAGGCCTAGAAATACGATTTTTACAAAGGCATGTAGCTGGTAAGATACTAGGCTAGCTGAGAAATGCACATAATGTGGGCTTTGGCATAAACTTGCCTGGGTTCAAATGCCAAGTGTACCACTTAATCACTTCCGGCCTTCAGCAAATTCTCAGACTCCCCTTAGCCTCAACAGCTTTGTTGGCAAAGTGATGGTTATAATAGTACTTACCTCTTAGAGGTGCTGGACTATTAAACAAGAGTGTTCATGTGCAGTACATGGCATGCCCTCTGCCCAGATACCAAGCACACCAAGATGGGGCCAGCTCCTAGTCAAGGACTTTTTTCCCACATTTTCCCTTCACTTCCCTTCACCTCTTACTACAAAGGGTGGATCCATCCTGTATCATCACAGGGAATGTTCCCCTCTCTTTAGGGACTAGCCCAGATGTTCTATACATCTTGGGTCTGTCTGACATTGCCATCACTTACAATTATCCTGCAAATCCAGCTTTCAGGCGCTGGCAGTGTTATGGGATATCCCCCCAAAATTCATACGTTGAAATCCTAACCCTCAGGACCTCAGACTGTGACTGTATTGGGAGACAGGGTCTTTAAAGAGGTAAACTGAAATGAGGTTACTAGGGTGGACCCTAATCCATTATGACTGCTGTCTTTATAGGAAGAGAAGATTTGGACATGACACACACAGAGGGAATCCCACAGGGAGAAGATGGCTGTCTGCAATTCAGAAGAGCAGCCTCAGAAGAAACCAACCTGCCAACATCTTTATTTGCGACTTCCAGCCTCCTAAACTGTGAGAAAATTAATTTCTGTTGTTTAAGCATCCAGAATGTGAGACTTCATTATAGCAGCCCTAGCAAATTAATACAGGCAGCAAACAACCAGATGTCCCACTTGAAAAACTCATCCAAGAAATAGAAAAATAAATGTTGTGGGAATGATGTTTGATGGCAGGGTTTTATTCTGCAGTTGCCTACGGGAATGACAACAGAAGACTGTAAGACAGTGTATTTCAAAATGAGCTCTGCAGAAAACCAGTATGAAAGACTCTGAAAAAATTGAAATAATAAATTTTCAAGAACACTGAGTTTGGGAAAATTTATATACTCTAATGCCCTCCTACCCACCCTTTAAAAACTGTAATGCTTATTTAAAGATTTGAGAAGTCCCAGAGAAAAGCCAGCATTATGTTATTACAAAGGGAGAAGATGAGCAGTCTTTAGCCTCCACAAACAGTCTTTAGCCTGCAGCTGAACTGGAGTTCAATGCAGCCCACTTTCTGACATCTTTACTTGGCAGTCCCTCTGTGTCTGGAATTGGTTCCTTCCAGTGGGTTATTGGTATTGCTGACTTCAAAAATGAAGCTGCAGACCCTTGCAGTGAGTGTTACAGTTCTTAAAGATGGTGTGTCTGGAGTTTGTTCCTTCAGATGTTCAGATGTATCCGGAGTTTCTTCCTTCTGGTGGGTCCGTGGTCTGGCTGACTTCAGGAGTGAAGCCGCAGACCTTCGCAGTGAATGTTACAGCTCTTAAACGTGGCACGTCTGGAGTTGTTTATTCCTCCTGGTGGGTTTGTGGTCTCGCTGACTTCAGGAATGAAGCTGCATATTGGTCCTGCTGATTGATCCATTTTACAGAGTGCTGATTGGTCCATTTTACAGAGTGCTGATTGGTGTGTTTTTACAGATTGCTGATTGGTGCATTTATAATCCTTTAGCTAGACACAGCACTGATTGGTGCATTTACAATCCTTTAGCTAGACATAAAAGGTCTCCAAGTCCCCACCCGACCCAGAAGCTCAGCTGGCTTTACCTCTCACCTCCAGTATGCAAAGAACCAGCAGGGAAGAGATTGAGTTTAGATGAGAAAGGAAGCAGGTTGTGCTTGGGCAGCCAGCAGGGCCCTATAAATCTGCAGGAAAATGCTGCTCAGAACAGAGAGGGCACATTTCAATAATTAGCACATGCTTGAACACCAGCTCATATCTGTCACAGAGACAGGAAATTGTAACTTCTGTGTACTGGGCCGTTGTTCAAAGCTGTTGTCAGGGTTAACGAAGAACTTGCTTGATTATTGGTAGCTGGAAATTGAGGTTGTGCTCACATGTCCATAGGTCTTGCATTCCTCAGAGCTCAGAGACGGCCATGCTCACATGAGAAAGGGCACAGCATGTTAGTAGAGGGGAGCAAAGAGGGAGGCTGGGAGAGGAGGCTGAGGCCAGATGCTGAAAAGACATGGATAAATCTCAGGAGGCTGGACTTGCTCTGGCAGGGAGTGGGGAGATGATGAAGGACACTGAGGTGTGAGGGTGGCCTTTGGTTTTAATCAAAAAGAAGCCCATGCTGGCATCTAACTAAGATAATAGCACCAAGGGAAGGAATGGGAAGCCGGGGAGCTAGAAAGCAGGTATAGTAGGAGAGAGTTCTGACCCAAAGGCTTTGGGCAGATTTGAGGAATGTGGAGAAATCTGGGGATGAACAGGTTCTTTGTGGTTTGTTGGGACAGACAGGAGGATGCATTGCCTGTCACTTGATCAGGGAGTCAAAGGGGAGCAGGGTTTGCACAAAGAGAGGTTCTACATTAAACGCCAAGTGCTTATGAATCAGAGTGAGAGTCCCCCTTGCTGAATCTGCCTCTTTTATCTTGGCTGTTCCACAACATAGATTCCACTGTGCAAATGATCATACAGACATTGTGTGATATTCTAAGCCAAAAAGTGACTCTGGCAGTTCCAGCCCACGAGTATCTTTTGGCAAAGTTCTAGTGTGAGAAGGAGTTCCTGTGCAGGACTGTCTGTCTGACTCAGCTCTGCAGGAAAGGCTGGAACCACAGAGCCCATGAGGGTACACTGTTCACAGGCAGGGCTCACACACGCTCTGCCCCCAGCTCCCATGCCTGAGCAGGTCACACCAACTTTGAGGCACTACCCTGACCCTAACATGTTTTAGAATTTGTATCATGCTTCAGGTGACTCTTTTGAGATTGGCAGTGATGGAAAGAGTCTAAGGAACGGAACTTAATTTTAAAATAGTTTTAATTGTGGAGATGACAATTGACACAGATATGTCAGAAAAACATGTTGGAATGTCTCGACTGGCAGTGGTAATTCTGTGAGCTCAGTTCACATTGCTCTGGCCTCTGAGTTGTAGCATTTAGGAACCTGTGAAACATACAAATCTATGCACATGAAAAATCCAGGCACTGAGAACTCAGCCTTGATTAGCCATTAAGTGTGCTCTCTGTAGAAGGGGAAAATAACATTGTAAGGAATATGTTTAATCTTTGTAACCAAATCCATGGTTTTTAACATGGAATATGGAAATTGGTGCCACTAATTATAGTCATTTTTATCAGTTCATTGAAGTTGTCTCAGCAGGCTCTGCTTCTTCCAGTCTTCTCTGGCACCACATTTAATTGTTTTGTGTAGTGTAAGGTCTGTAGAATGAAACAGCACTCCTTTTCAAATAGTGTCTAATGTGAGCCTCAGTGATCCAGACCGGACTCTGCAATGCCCAGCAGCCTGGGTGAGAAGTTTGAAGAGTTTGTGAGAACAACGATGTCTTGAATGGGCCTTGAGGAACACTGCAACTCTGCTTTTAGATGGATTTCCACGTTTCTCTTCTGCAAGCGTTTTGGAGAGGTAGCATGATGCACGTCTCTGAACAAAATATTTTCATAAGTTATGTTAATGGAGAAATTTCTTTTGGGGCTTAAGTTTCTGCTTACCTTTTGTAACATATTTTTTTCAAAAAATAACAAAAAAAACCTCATTATCTTCCTCTCCCATTATCTTCCTCTCCCACAATTGTAGCAGTAGAAAGGAGATAAGGCAAGTCCCACATGGACCAGTGGCTGGGTGTGCTGTCAGGATAGCTAAGGCGCCCCTTTTACAAACAGTCTTTAACATGCAGTCACACCCGCAATCTCGGTGCTGGGTAATAAGAATAATTGTATTCATTACACAGTTGAATACAGGAACCTATTTCTGAAATGATTATTCTTGTCTAGAATTACACAGAATTCCACCGAGTGGCATATTTAAGAGAATTTTTATTAGGGGAGTTCCAAGGAACTGCTTAGTGGCAGAAAAAATTTATATTTAATTTGATTTCTCAGAACCAGGGTATTGTGGAGAAAGGCATCAGATAACCACGGAGTGCTGGTTAAGGGAGGGAAGCCTCACTAAGCAGGGTTCATGCGTTCAAGCCCCGCAGCCAACAAGCATTCGTTGAGACTCTCATTCGGGAGTGGGCACCAAGACGCCTCGGGATCCCAGTGAATTCATACTTCCTGCCTCTTATATCCTTGCATTTGGTTACAGAGGTGGCACATGCTTTGTTACTGAGCCTGGTTGAAAATCAGCTCTGGTCAGACCTTCACAACCCGCCTACGTGGGCCCAGGACTTGGGTGTAGAGAGGAATGAAGGGTTTTGTAAAAGCTTTTACCAGTGTGGAGCTTTTACCAGTTATGCTCTTGCATAAACAAAGATCTTTAAAACAGTTTACATCATTAGAAAGTTCTATGAGACTACCATGAGCACCTTTGCAGAAAAACAACTTAGCAGTAAATTCTGATGCTTGTCTTTAGTGTGTTAATGGTGGTCCCTGAAATGACATGTCCACGTCCTAGTCTGTGGCTGTGATCTTATTTGGAAAAAAAAAAAAAAGTCTTTGCAGATGTAACTGAGCTAAGGATCTCAGGAGAAGCAGATAATCTTGGATTAACTTATGGGCCCTAAATCCAGTGATAAGAGAAGAGACACAGAGAGAAGAGGTGAGGGCCATTGAAGGTGGAGGCAGAGACTAGAGAGAGGCTGCCCCAAGCCAAGGAGCACCTGGAGCCACCAGAATCTGAAAGAAGAAGGAAGAGTTATTTTCTAGAGCCTTGGGAGGGAGCATGGCCCTGCCAACATCTTAATTTCAGCTTCTGGTATCCAGAGCTGTGACAGAATGCATTTCTGTTATTGAAGCCACCAAATGTGTAAGAATCTGTTACTGCAACCTCAGGACACTATCGCATGGTCTCATCTTTAGGCATGGGGTAAGCTTCTCTTCTTCATTCTCCTCGGCTTTAGTACACCACAGTGTGAACACCACATCTTACACTTCCTCATTATCCAACAACAGTCTCCAAGGCTGGGATGGTTGAGTTTGCGAATCACATTTGAGAGTCAGAGGATGTCAGAGCTGGAAGGGGTCTCAGTCTCCTCTTAAAGAGAAGATGTTGGGCAAGATACTCCCTTGGACCTGAATTCTAGACCTGTCCTTTCACTCATGGGCTAAGTGCTTTTTCAAGAAGGTGGTAGATGTTTTTTTCCAGGTTGTGCTAGCTTGGTCTAGAAAGCTCCCAGGATCTGTTTCTAGTTGTGTCCCTCTGTAACCTCACCTTCCACCCCTACCTCCTGGCTCTCCAGCCACAGGAACTTTTCTGAACATGTTCTGATCCTGCCGTTCATATGCTTTTCTCCACACCAGGCTGAGAGAGGGACAAAGCATCCTTTAAACCCATATCCTTGTCCACAGGCCTTTCCCTGATCCTCCAGGTGGGGTCGCACTTCCCCCTGCTCCCTCTGTGCATTGTATGCAGTGTGTGGATTCTGACCACACTCCAGGGCTACTCACAAGGCCCAGCAGACCTGCAGGGTCTGTCCCCAACCTTCCTCCTAGAGTGACCTCTCATCACTCCCACTGCAGCCCCTCAGATGCACCAGGACCCCTCCTGCCATGGGGCCTTTGCAGACGCTGTGCTTTCCCTAAAGTCCTCTACTCTTCTTTGCAATAGCCTTGGATTATAGTTAAAATGTCCCACATCTTTGTTGGGATTAATTGTTCAATGCCTGTGTCTTCACTGGGCAGCAAGCTCCATGGGGGCATAGATTATGATGGATTTTCTCCTAGTATAGAGCCCCAGCATGTAGCATATCTAACAAACAAAGACTTGGTGACTATATGTTAAATCTATGTAGATGATCCTCCATGACTTTATGAGCTCCTCAAGGGTAGGGTCTTCTTAATTTTGTACCTCCAGCATTTAGTACAGAGCCTGAGCTCAGGTACTATTTTGGTTAGCATTTACTGACTAGGTGAACAAAATTCTCCTTTTCTAGAGTTTAGTTTTCTCAACTAGAAAACTTGGGAGGTAGACAAGATCAGTATTCCTTATACTCTTTTTTAAAATGGTCATAGCTTCTTAGATGAGGCAAAGGTCCCCTTTTTTTCTAAGCTAACTTGTCCCACTTACCAGTAAAAAAGTAACAAGCCAAATAACAACAAAGAATCGGATAGAAATATAATAATTTAAAATATTCACTCATGCTTTTTTGGCTGGCAACCCTCTTGTTCTTTTTGCCTTCTTTTTTTTCTTCCATTCTCTCTATTAATTGTCAGATTCAAACTAGACCAGAGTTTTCCATCACCTTAAGGAAAAAATTGTTGCTGCAGAAAGGCAAAGAGAAAAAAGTCAGTTCTCACCTCTCAACTTCAAATCAGACTATTGAAACCAATGGCTTGGTGTCACCAGGGGCCCTTCTGGAAGCAGACACACAGAGCTGAAATTGAGAGTTTAATGAGTTAAGGGGCTATTTACAGAGATTTGGGCCACGTTCAGTGTGACACATAGCCACTGGCATCAGGACGCCTTTATCACCTTAAGCTAGAGGAGTGAAAGGGAAGAGAAAGTGTGTTAGGCTGTCCTTGCATTGCTATAAAGAAATACCTGAGGATGGGTAATTTGTAAGAAAAGAGATTTCATGGGCTCATGGTTCTGCAGGCTGTACAAGAAGTAGAGTGGTATCTACTTCTGGGGAGGCCCCAGGGAGCTTTTACTCATGGTGGAAGGTGAAGCAGGAGCAAGAGAGAGAGGGAGCAGGTGCCACATACTTTTAAACAGCCAGATCTTCTGAGAAGTCACTCACTATCACCAGGACAGTTTCAAGGGGATGGCACTAAGCCATTTATTAAAAAAAAAAAAAAATCACCCCCATGATCCAATCACCTCCCAGCAGGCCCCCCTCTGACATTGAGAATCACATTTCAACATGGGGTTCAGACGGAGACACAGTTCCAAACCATACCAGAAAGCCTAGCAGAAAGGACTGCTTGGCAGGAGCTGTGGTGTTCAGCCGGGGACCCAGCAGGGATGGAGCTGGAGGACGACGTGCCCCTCTTCGTGCTTGTCTTCCTTTAGACTGTGCTAGGGCCACCCTTGTCTAAACTCAGCCAGGAACCAGGAGGCAAGGGAGCCATGGATGAAGCCCTTGCAGGGGAGCCGCCCAGAGCAGAGTGAGGGGCAAAGTGAAGGCCTCCAGAATGGCCCAATGCTGGCTTCAGAGAAGGAAGCTTAGAAGGACCTCAGCAATGCGTTTATGCCACAGCAATAAATGTGGGAAAAACATAACAAGAAGTTCTCAGAGCCGGTTTTCCCTCCCTCTCCCATCTTCATCCCTCAAAACAGATAAAGACCCTTGAAACTGGGGCAAAGGACAGGCATTCGGGGTGGAAGGTAGTGGGTGGCGGAGTTGAAGAAGCCCACTGAGGGCTGTGTCATACTGAGGTAAAAGTGAGACTCCACTCTAGAGGTGAGGCTCAGACACTGGACCAAATGAAGGACTGGCTAAAATAGGGCCTGGGCGGATGCAGCTTTCCATAAGACATGCCCATCAGTGTGCCACATCAACTTACCATTACCATGGCAACCCCTGGCAGTTACCACCCCTTTCTATGGCAATGACCCAAGAACCTCAAAGTTACCACACTTTTTCTAAAAGTTCCTGCATAAACTACCCCTTAATCTACATGTGATTAAAAGTGGGTGTAAACATGCATACAGAACTGCTTAGAGGTGCTGCTACTCTCAGTGCACTGCTCATGGGGTAGCCCTGCTCTGCAAGAGCGGTCATGGAGCTGCCACACTGCTGCTTCAGTGAAGCCATTTTCTGCTGGGTGCAGCCAAGAACCCTCAAAGGCTGAGCCCCACTTAGGGGCTCACCTGCCCCGCATCAATATCCCCTGGACTGAGTTCCTTAACAGTAAAGAACTGAAGCCCTAGATTAATGCCAGAAGCTGAGTGCCTGGGGAGCCTGAACCACACTTCCAGTGGAGCCTAGGGAAGCAACAAGTCTCCTGAGAGCCTCCAGCACCAGCAGGGTGTGTCAGCATCGGAGCTGTGGTCGAATCTAATCAAGGCACCAGAGCCCCCCAGCCCATGTTTCCTGCAGGCCCATGCAGGGCAGGAGAGATCCCTTCAAGTTCCATGTGCTTCACCTGTGTACACCCCAAGAAGGTATAGAGGTTGCTGAGACTAGAGGTCAGGGGGACCATGGAGGTCACTCAGCAGATGTCAACATTCACAGACAATGATGCTTAAAAGCCAGACCGCACACATGAGCTCCTTGAAGTTCTTCTGCAACTTCCCTGAGGAGGAGAGGGGAAAACTCATGAAAAGACTGAATTTACTCAGTTACTGACATGAACTTTCAGCTCTGGTAGGGAAGGGAGGTTGAGAGAGAAACTAAGTTCAGCTATAGAAACATCAAGCTGTGTTTCTTTCATGCACACCTGAGTTGTGGCCCTGTTCAATAGACATCTCCTCGATTGGATCAGATGAGCCTTTGTGTGGCCCAGCAAGGCTTCAGAACTCACTTGTAAAAGTATAGAAAGGACAGGTATCACAAGAGAGGGGACACTTGCCTGGCCTCCCCATCCCTTCCTCTGTCACTTAGCTTTTGTTTCGAATATAAGGTAAGTAAAAAGATTAAAAGCCCCACGTGACCTTGGAACTTCATCACTTAGATGGTAGAGAGACTCATAAAATACAACATGCCTTTGAAACCATTTTACCCTCTGGCCTGTGTCACCAGGAAAAATCTCTCTCATTGCTCTGCTGGCACCTGGCCATAGGCCCACACCTTGGAATCCTAGTTTCTGGTCCACTGAAGCTGGTTGATAATAAAAAATGAATCCATTAAGTTTGTACCTGAATTTTTTCTTGCAAGCATCTAAGGAACTGATACCATCTTCTTACCAAAAAATCTCTCACTTCTACTGCATTTCATCAGATTTGCAAGGGATTACAGCTAAGTCTGTAAGGGAATAATAAAATGCAAGAAACGGAAGATCATTTAGGGCTGAGAGATGAGTTAATTCAGATAAGAAAATGAAGACCCAAGGAGAAAAAAAATTATTTCCCAAACACCACCTTCTAAGTTAAAGACAAATCAGGCCTCTTGATTGAAAGACCAAAGTATTTTCTTTCCGCCATTGTGACTCCCCACACCACCACAATCCCCATCTACATCAGGAAGTTATGGCTGGCACCTTCCACAGATGGACCTGAGTACTCTGTCTACCCCAGGCCCCATACTCAGCACTGGGGGATTACATAAGGAGGAAGACAGACCTTGTCGCTGCCTTTGAAGTGTATATACCTGCCTGCATTGAACTGGATCAAGAGTCCTGATTTAGCTTATTTGGAGTGGCTGGTGTGTTCCAAAAGCCATCTTTCTTAGCAAGCTGAGACCAATCAAAGGGTTGATGCCCATATCTCATCTGTGCAAGCATGAGAAGACACCATCAGCTTTGGACTTTCCATGTCCTTGTTAAAACCAGTAGACAATTTGTGCCTCCCTAAATGAAGCACTTAGTGAGTGGTTGGAAAGATGGCTGAAGCCATCATTGGTGTAAGCGTTGTCAAGGGCATGTCTGTATGGTTGCTTGGGTCACTCAGGCTGATGTTTAGTGTAACAGTTTAAAGATCTGCTGGGAGGGAGTCTTCGGGGCTAAATGATACTAAGAGTCCACCTCAGGAAAAATGCTTTGGTAGCCGATGAGGACTGTGCTCTGAAAACTCAACCACTGCACTCCCCACACCCTATGCACAGGTTTCCATGGGACCCATGAGTCCCCCACACCTGCCAGTGCAGGCAGCCAGGGCTTTCCAACCCCACGCCCCAGGAAAGGGGTGCCTAGATACCAGAGCAAAGAAAGGCAGTTTGGGATTTATAGCTTTAAAATAGTCTTTGGATACAAAGAGTCTTGATTTGTAGAGAATAATTTTTTGATGCACTAAAGTCTCAAGAGCCCAGGCATCACGATTGTTATTCGAGCACTTTGGGAGGCCAAGGTGGGAGGATGGCTTGAGGCCAGGGGTTGGAGACCAGCCTGGCCAACTTAGTGAGACTCCATCTCTACATTTCTTAAAAAAAATTAGCCAGGTATGGTAGCATATGCCTGTAGTCCCAGCTACTCAAGAAGCTGATGCATGACGATTGCTTGAACCCAGGAGTTCAAGGCTACAGTGAGCCATGATTATACAATTGCACTCTAGCCTGGGCAACAGAACTTTGTTTCTTTAAAAAAAAAAAAAAAAAAGGAAATCGTTATCCTTTAAGAGCTTCTCCTTGCCCTTTAGATGAGACACTAACTTCTACTGCATCTATAAATCCCCACATCCCCTCTCCTCAGTTTCCAACCTCATTTCCTGCAATTTCCCTCCCACCAGCCCTGCTTGGCAAGGCCTTCAGCTCCTCACACACAAGTCTCTGCCCTATAGGGGGCCTTGTGCAGGCTCTTTCCTCCCCTTGGAACTCCTCCACCTGCTTCCCTTGTCTGTATTTGTCCTCTTTGATTCCCGTTTGTCTTTTCATCCTTTTAATGTCACTTCCTCAGAGAGAGCTTTGCTGATCTTCCATTCTAGCTCCTGGTTGCTAGTGACTCCCCCTCTAGTTTTCCTGCATGGCAGTTCACGAAACTCTTAGCATGCTTCAGCGCGTTTCCCTTCTGTTAAATGCCTGCCTTCCATAAGCTCGCGAAGCCGGGCAGAACTTGATGGTGGCTCTCTGGTTTCAAAGATCTCCACTCTTGTCACTATGCAATGCTCCTGAAGAAATGAATCTGAAAGAAACAAAGAAGCAGAAAGTATATATCAACCTATGTGGAAGAGGGCCACTGTAATGACATCTGAAGCTCTTGTGGGCCTCTCCCTACCTGGCAGGTGAAGTGCGCTGTGCCTCAGGGACCTCAGGGAGGAGGCGGGGTGCTGAGCATGGCTTTGGTGTGACCCTAGGATGTCACCCAACCTTCTTCCTGGCCCATCTACAGCCTCTGCTTGCCATAGAGCCAAGTAGATTCCTTATGCAGTAGGAACTCTTATCCCCATTTATCAGAGAAGCAAGCCAAGGTGAGCAATGGACAGATCTAGAGCTGCCAGCATGATCATGTGATTGCAAACCCTGAGCTCCTTCCAATAACCGTGTGTCTTATAAATAATGGTGATAGTGTGAGCTGTGCCCAGCACCACTGAAAAACAAAATGTCCTAGAGACAGTAATGTCAAATGGAGAGACAGACAGGTAGACAGACAGACAGGTAATCTCCCCTTTGCTACCACTCAGGATGTTGCTTCCTCTCAGTCCATTTCCCAAATCCTCCTTTCCCCACACTCCATAACCTTGTCAGGGCTTACCTCCACCCTACGCTCTGTGCTTTCATTAATTTTTTTATCACCTATCCATGAGCTGTAATCTAGGACTTTGTAGGGACAATTAATTAAAGTGAGGAGGTTCTTAAAAGGAGGTATCGACCTGCAAGTCAGCCCTTTCTGTTGGCAGAATTAATCTTCAGATTGTGGGTCAAGAGGAGACATATTTAAAAAAGTGCCCAGCCAATCGATTTTTCAGACGTGTTCATGAAGTCGCAACAGCTATGTATGAACCTGATTGCATATCCTGCTTACTGCCTAAGAAAAGCATACCCGACTGAGTACACATGGGAGTGCAGCTTGTTTGAAGAATCTGTTGCTGTAGAATGATTAAAGGGAAGAAAAGGATAAAATGTGTATTTTAAAAAGCATCTATTGATCTATCTATCTATCTATCTATTATATATATATACTTCTGGTCCTTAATCTTGGGCAGGGTGTCTGCTGTCAGAGATGGGCAAGGATGGGTGCCAGCCATTGGAGAGCTGTTCCAGGGAGGGAGCTGGACCACTCTCTGGCCTTAGCCAGCCCAGGCAGCACCAGAAAAAGACTCATCCAACACTGAAATACATGGCCCCAGTGTGTGCATTACAATAGCAGGTGAGTAAAACTGTCTATTATACACATGCAGATGTAGGAGCTTTGCAATTATCTAGCCTAATGTGCAGATAAGGAAATCAGGGCCCTGGTAGGTACATGACTTTCTCAGTCTTGCTGTGTATGGTCCATTCCCCAAATTGAAATTCAGGACCTCTGACACCCAGGCTGGGCTCTAAGACATGCTGCCATTTCTCAGGGGAGCAATTGAGAGAAGCAGCCAGGCATTTTCCTGTCTGACCCCAACACCAGAGTTCTAATCTCCCTTAAGCTCACACAGTGAGCCAGGATGGCCGAATAGGAACAGCTCCGGTCTGCAGCTCCCAACGTGAGCGACGCAGAAGACGGATGATTTCTGCATTTCCATCTGAGGTACTGGGTTCATCTCACTAGGGAGTGCCAGACAGTGGGCGCAGGACAGTGGGTGCAGCGCACCGTGTGTGAGCCGAAGCAGGGTGAGGCATTGCCTCACTTGGGAAGTGCAAGGGGTCAGGGAGTTCCCTTTCCTAATCAAAGAAAGGGGTGACAGATGGCACCTGGAAAATTGGGTCACTCCCACCCTAATACTGCGCTTTTCCAACAGGCTTAAAAAATGGCGCACCAGGAGATTATATCCCTCACCTGGCTTGGAGGGTCCTATGCCCATGGAGTCTCACTGATTGCTAGCACAGCCATCTGAGATCAAACTGCAAGGCGGCAGTGAGGCTGGGGGAAGGGCACCCGCCATTGCCCAGGCTTGCTTAGGTAAACAAAGCAGCCGGGAAAGCTCGAAATGGGTGGAGCCCACCACAGCTCAAGGAGGCCTGCCTGCCTCTGTAGGCTCCACCTCTGGGGGCAGGGCACAGACAAACAAAAAGACAGCAGTAACCTCTGCAGACTTAAATGTCCCTGTCTGACAGCTTTGAAGAGAGCAGTGGTTCTCCCAGCACGCAGCTGGAGATCTGAGAACAGGCAGACTGCCTCCTCAAGTGGGTCCCTGACCTCTGACCTCCGAGCAGCCAAACTGGGAGGCACCACCCAGTAGGGGCAGACTGACACTGCACACGGCCAGGTAATCCTCTGAGACAAAACTTCCAGAGGAATGATCAGACAGCAGCATTCACGGTTCATGAAAATCTGCTGTTCTGCAGCCACTGCTGCTGATATCCAGACAAACAGGGTCTGGAGTGGACCTCTAGCAAACTCCAAAAGACCTGCAGCTGAGGGTCCCGTCTGTTAGAAGGAAAACTAACAAACAGAAAGGACACCCACACCAAAAATCCATCTGTACATCACCATCATCAAAGACCAAAAGTAGATAACACCACAAAGATGGGGAAAAACAGAGCAGAAAAAGTAGAAACTCTAAAAAGCAGAGTGCCTTCTCCTCCTCCAAAGGAATGCAGTTCCTCATCAGCAACGGAACAAAGCTGGACGGAGAATGACTTTGACAAGTTGAGAGAAGAAGGCTTCAGACGATCAAACTACTCCGAGCTACAGGAGGAAATTCAAACCAAAGGCAAAGAAGTTAAAAACTTTGAGAAAAACTTAGATGAATGTGTAACTAGAATAACCAATACAGAGAAGTGCTTAAAGGAGCTGATGGACCTGAAAACCAAGGCTCGAGAACTACCTGAAGAATGCAGAAGCCTCAGGAGCCGATGCAATCAACTGGAAGATAGGGTATCAGTGATGGAAGATGAAATGAATGAAATGAAGCAAGAAGGGAAGTTTAGAGAAAAAAGAATAAAAAGAAATGAACAAAGCCTCCAAGAAATATGGGACTATGTGAAAAGACCAAATCTACGTCTGATTGGTGTACCTGAAAGTGACGGGGAGAATGGAAACAAGTTGGAAAACACTCTGCAGGATATTATCCAGGAGAACTTCACCAATCTAGCAAGGCAGGCCAACATTCAGATTCAGGAAATACAGAGAATGCCACAAAGATACTCCTCGAGAAGAGCAACTCCAAGACGTATAATTGTCAGATTCACCAAAGTTGAAATGAAGGAAAAAATGTTAAGGGCAGCCAGAGAGAAAGGTCGGGTTACCATCAAAGGGAAGCCCAACAGACTAACAGCAGATCTCTTGGCAGAAACTCTACAAGCCAGAAGAGAGTGGGGGCCAATATTCAACATTCTTAAAGAAAAGAATTTTCAACCCAGAATTTCATATCCCACCAAATTAAGCTTCATAAGTGAAGGAGAAATGAAATACTTTACAGACAAGCAAATGCTGAGAGATTTTGTCACTACCAGGCCTGCCCTAAAAGAGCTCCTGAAGAAAGTGCTAAACATGGAAAGGCACAACCGGTACCAGCCGCTGCAAAATCATGCCAAATTGGAAAGACCATCAAGGCTAGGAAGAAACTGCATCGACTAATGAGCAAAATAACCAGCTAACATCATAATGACAGGATCAAATTCACACATAACAATATTAATTTTACATGTAATTGGACTAAATGCTTCAATTAAAAGACACAGACTGGCAAATTGGATAAAGACTCAAGACCCATCAGTGTGCTGCATTCAGGAAACCCATCTCATGTGCAGAGACACACATAGGCTCAAAATAAAAGGATGGAGGAAGATCTACCAAGCAAATGGAAAACAGAAAAAGGCAGGGGTTGCAATCCTAGTCTCTGATAAAACAGACTTTAAACCAACAAAGATCAAAAGAGACAAAGAAGGCCATTACATAATGGTAAAGGGATCAATTCAACAAGAAAAGCTAAGTACCCTAAATATATATGCACCCAATACAGGAGCACCCAAACTCATAAAGCAAGTCCTGAGTGACCTACAAAGAGATTTAGACTCCCACACAACAATAATGGCAGATTTTAACACCCCACTGTCAACATTAGACAGATCAATGAGACAGAAAGTTAACAAGGATACCCAGGAACTGAACTCAGCTCTGCACCAAGCGGACCTAATAGACATCTACAGAGCTCTGCACCCCAAATCAACAGAATATACTTTTTTTTCAGCACCACACCACACCTATTCCAAAATTGACCACATAGTTGAAAGTAAAGCTCTCCTCAGCAAATGTAAAAGAACAGAAATTATAACAAACTGTCTCTCAGACCACAGTGCAATCAAGCTAGAACTCAGGATTAAGAAACTCACTCAAAACAGCTCAACTACATGGGAACTGAACAACCTGCTCCTGAATGACTACTGGGTACATAATGAAATGAAGGCAGAAATAAAGATGTTCTTTGAAACCAACAAGAACCAAGACACAACACACCAGAATCTCTGGGATGCATTCAAAGCAGTGTGTAGAGGGAAATTTATAGCACTAAATGCCCACAAGAGAAAGCAGGAAAGATCCAAAATTGACACCCTAACATCACAATTAAAAGAACCAGAAAAGCAAGAGCAAACACATTCAAAAGCTAGCAGAAGGCAAGAAATAACTAAAATCAGAGCAGAACTGAAGGAAATAGAGACACAAAAAACTCTTCAAAAAATTAATGAATCCAGGAGCTAGTTTTTTGAAAGGATCAACAAAATTGATAGACCGCTAGAAAGACTAATAAAGAAAAAAAGAGAGAAGAATCAAATAGACTCAATAAAAAATGTAAAGGGGATATCACCACTGATCCCACAGAAATACAAACTACCATCAGAGAATACTACAAACACCTCTACGCAAATAAACTAGAAAATCTAGAAGAAATGGATAAATTCCTTGACACATACACCCTCCCAAGACTAAACCAGGAAGAAGTTGAATCTCTGAATAGACAAATAACAGGATCTGAAATTGTGGCAATAATCAATAGCTTACCAACCAAAAAGAGTCCAGGACCAGATGGATTCACAGCCAAATTCTACCAGAGGTAAAAGGAGGAACTGGTACCATTCCTTCTGAAATTATTCCAATCAATAGAAAAAGAGGGAATCCTCCCTAACTCATTTTATGAGGCCAGCATCATCCTGATACCAAAGCCGGGCAGAGACACAACAAAAAAAAGAGAATTTTAGACCAATATCCTTGATGAACATTGATGCAAAAATCCTCAATAAAATACTGGCAAACAGAATCCAGCAGCACATCAAAAAGCTTATCCACCATGATCAAGTGGGCTTCATCCCTGGGATGCAAGGCTGGTTCAATATACACAAATCAATAAATGTAATCCAGCATATAAACAGAACCAAAGACAAAAACCACATGATTATCTCAATAGATCCAGAAAAGGCCTTTGACAAAATTCAACAACCTTCATGCTAAAAACTCTCAATAAATTAGGTATTGATGGGATGTATCTCAAAATAATAAGAGCTATCTATGACAAACCCACAGCCAATATCATACTGAATGGGCAAAAACTGGAAGCATTCCCTTTGAAAACTGGCACAAGACAGGGATGCCCTCTCTCACCACTCCTATTCAACATAGTGTTGGAAGTTCTGGCCAGGGCAATTAGGCAGGAGAAGGAAATCAAGGGTATTCAATTAGGAAAAGAGGAAGTCAAAAAATTGTACCTGTTTGCAGATGACATGATTGTATATCTAGAAAACCCCATTGTCTCAGCCCAAAATCTCCTTAAGCTGATAAGCAACTTCAGCAAAGTCTCAGGATACAAAATCAATGTACAAAAATCACAAGCATTCTTATACATCAATAACAGACAAACAGAGAGCCAAATCATGAGTGAACTCCCATTCACAATTGCTTCAAAGAGAATAAAATACCTAGGAATCCAACTTACAAGAGACATAAAGGACCTCTTCAAGGAGAACTACAAACCACTGCTCAATGAAATAAAAGAGGATACAAACAAATGGAAGAACATTCCATGCTCATGGGTAGGAAGAATCAATATCGTGAAAATGGCCATACTGCCCAAGGGAATTTATAGATGCAATGCCATCCCTATCAAGCTACCAATGACTTTCTTCACAGAATTGGAAAAAAACTACTTTAAAGTTCATATGGAACCAAAAAAGAGCCCACATTGCCAAGTCAATCCTAAGCCAAAAGAACAAAGCTGGAGGCATCACACTACCTGACTTCAAAGTATACTACAAGGCTACAGTAACCAAAAGAGCGTGGTACTGGTACCAAAACAGAGATATAGATCAATGGAACAGAACAGAGCCCTCAGAAATAATGCTGCATATCTACAACTATCTGATCTTTGACAAACCTGAGAAAAACAAGCAATGGGGAAAAGATTCCCTATTTAATAAATGGTGCTGGGAAAACTGGCTAGCCATATGGAGAAAGCTGAAACTGGATCCCTTCCTTACACCTTATACAAAAATTAATTCAAGATGGATTAAAGACTTAAGCATTAAACCTAAAACCATAAAAATCCTAGAAGAAAACCTAGGCATTACCATTCAGGACATAGGCATGGGCAAGGACTTCATGTCGAAAACACCAAAACCAATGGCAACAAAAGCCAAAATTGACAAATGGATCTAATTAAACTAAAGAGCTTCTGCACAGCAAAAGAAACTACCATCATAGTGAACAGGCAACCTACAAAATGGGAGAAAATTTTTGCAACGTACTCATCTAACAAAGGGCTAATATCCAGAATCTACAGTGAACTCAAACGAATTTACAAGAAAAAAACAAACAACCTCATCAAAAAGTGGGCAAAGGACATGAACAGACACTTCTCAAAAGAAGACATTTATGCAGCCAAAAAACACATGAAAAAATGCTCACCTTCACTGGCTATCAGAGAAATGCAAATCAAAACCACAATGAGATGCCATCTCACACCAGTTAGAATGGCAATCACTAAAAAGTCAGGAAACAACAAGTGCTGGAGAGGATGTGGAGAAATAGGAACACTTTTACACTGTTGGTGGGACTATAAACTAGTTCAACCATTGTGGAAGTCAGTGTGGCGATTCCTCAGGGATCTAGAACTAGAAATACCATTTGACCCAGCCATCCCATTACTGGGTATATACTCAAAAGACTATAAATCATGCTGCTATAAAGACACATGCACACGTATGTTTATAGCGGCACTATTCACAATAGCAAAGACTTGGAACCAACCCAAATGTCCAACAACGATAGACTGGATTAAGAAAATGTGGCACATATACACCATGGAATACTATGCAGCCATAAAAAATGATGAGTTCATGTCCTTTGTAGGGAAATGGATGAAATTGGAAATCATCATTCTCAGTAAACTATCGCAAGGACAGAAAACCAAACACCACATGTTCTCACTCATAGGTGGGAATTGAACAATGAGAACACATGGACACAGGAAGGGGAACATCACACTCTGGGGACTGTTGTGGGGTGGGGGGAGGGGGGAGGGATAGCATTAGGAGATATACCTAATACTAAATGACGAGTTAATGGGTGCAGCACACCAGCATGGCACATGTATACATATGTAACTAACCTGCACATTGTGCACATGTACCCTTAAACTTAAAGTATAATAATAATTAAAAAAATAAAATAAAATAGAAAAAGCTCACACAGCACCTTCCCAACCACTTTTGCAGAGAGAACAAAAAGAAAGATGTCGATTTACCTGGAGAGCATCTGTCACTAATAGTAACACACGGCTTTCACTGAGGGTTAACTGTATCCAGGTGTGGTTCTTATCTTCTTACAAGTATTAGCCCATTTACAAATAAGGTGTGGGAGGCTTAGAAAGGTCAAGTGACTTGTCTAAGCTCACAGGGCAAGTCAAAGCTGGAACCAGAATTCTGGGATTAGTCCTGTGTTGCAAACAATTCTTTATCGCCTCAACGGACAAGGTGCACATCAATTTGAATTACTTGAGCTAAGCTGAGTGACTTGATTCCCGTTCCTTACATTGATGAGGATGCCAGACCTGTGCCTAATCCTTACTAGGAGCTGGACAGCACAAATGACAGGACAAAGAGAAGTACACGGTAGCTGAGTATAATGAACAAAATCTCCCGCTTAGGTCAAACAGGGGCACAGTTGTGTTCTGCCTCATCTCAAGAAAAGTTAGGACCTAAGCGCCGTGATCATTGGTTTTCTCATCTCTAAAACCGGTAAAATAGCATTCACCTTTTAGGGTTCCCAGGGATCTTGGGTTAGTCTGCACACATTTCCAGGAACATGCCAGGCACCTGGGGAGTAGCACAGCTCCTTCATGAGGTCTTCGATCATCATGAACAGATGTTAGTAATCATGACTGACACAGATGCTGCCTATGGGATGATGACGGTGGTGATGGTGATGATAAAGTTGTGGTTACATTGCTGCTGTGATGATGGGACAACAGTGAGGACACAGAAGAAAGAACATGGCTCTGCCATGTCAGGACCATTTAGGTCAGTGGTTCCGAACTAGGAGTGATTTCACCCACAGGGGATGTTCGGCAACGCCTGGAGACACTTTTAGTTGTTCACACTGTTGGGGGAGGTGCTATTGGAATCCAGTTGTGGGGGCCAGGGACCTTTTTAAGCACCCTATAATGCATAGGAAAGACCCCACAAGAAAGAATGATCCAGCCAAAATGTCTGTGGGGCCCAGTTTAAAAAAACCCTGGTCTAGGAGGACGGAAAACCTGAACACTGGAAGTGAGAGATTGAAGCTTCCAGGAGCCTTGTTGATTACTTAACACACCTCTTTCAGCTACTGCTTTGAACCATACAGGAATCTGCATGCCTTGCTGTGCAGGTTCCAGACATTGCCCTGGTTCTTGCCATAGAGCAGGGACATGGGGAGTCCTCACCAAGTTCCAAATGCCTCCACAGAGAGGGAGTCTCTGTGTGGTGATGAAACCTGCTCTGTCCATTTTGTCATTTGGAATTCTCTTGGATGGCCTGTGAGTTTTCTGTTATAGAATCAAAACCACATTTTCTTAAAAGATGAGAGACTGTGGTCTATTCTGCCTGAGACCCCCATATGATGCCAGAGAAGCCACAACTCACAGGCCCTGCATCACCTGCCGCTGTGTGCAGATGAGAAAGTCTGTCTTCCTGGAGGGGCTTCTTATGAGCACAAACAGTGATGAATGACATTAAATGCATGATGAAAAACTAAGCCACCACAGAAAGCTGACTGCTCACCCCACAGAGGCACAGAAAGCTGGCTGCTCACCCCACAAAGGGAGAGCACTTTGTGGATGAGACCTGATTTTTTTTCTTTCTTTTCTTTCTTTCTTTCTTTTTTCTTTCTTTCTTTCTTGTTTCTTCCTTCCTTCCTTCCTTCCCTTCTCTCCCTTCCCTCCCTTCCCTCCCTCCCTCCCTTCCTCCCTTCCTTCCTTCCTTTCTTTTTTTGACAAAATTTCACTCTGTCACTCAGGCCAGAATGCAGTGGTGGGATCACAGCTCACTGTAACCTCGACCTCCTAGGCTCAAGCAGTTCTCCTATCTCAGCCTTCTGAGTAGCTGGGACTACAGGTGCACAACACCACACCCAGTTTATTTTTTTAATTTTTGGTAGAGACATGGTGTTGCTGTGCTGTCCAGGCTGGTCTTGATCTCCTGGCCTCAAGTGATTATCCCACCATGGCCTCCCAAAGTGTTGGGATTACAGTTGTGACCGCCATGCCTGGCCAAGACCTGCTTCTTAATCATTGTTGGGTTCATAGAGCTTCACACTGTGTCATCCATGGTACCATAGAGAGAAAGGAAAGCACTTGTAAATGTGTATGTTACTGCCTCCACTGCCTTCCAGGGAGGTGAATCCCTCATCAGGGGCCTCTGCTGAGTGGATGATGGGTATGGAGATGGGAGGGAGGGGAATCCCTCATCAGGGCCTCTGCTGAGGGGGTGATGGGTATGGAAATGGCAGGGAGGTGAATCCCTCATCAGGGCCTCTGCTGAGTGGGTAATGGGTATGGAGATGGGAGGGAGAGGAATCCCTCATCAGGGCCTCTGCTGAGCGGGTAATGGGTATGGAGATGCAGGAGAAGAGGAGTTGGTACAGAGCTGAATTGTCCAACACACAACAGAGAAATAAATGAAAAGTAAGGCAGTGGCTAACATGGGGTTTGGGTGGGGCCAAGGAAAATTGAGTGACTGGCAGGCGGGTAGCAGGAAAGGGGAACGATGGGGGCTGCAATGTTACAGGGTAGGTTCTGAAGTTGTCTGACAGGTGGTGAGTGATAGAGACCTTTTTCTTGATATCCCAGTGAAAACTTCAGTAATCACATGACTGCCACTTTTGTAAAAGGGGCTTGCATTTGGGGGCTGCAAGGTTGGCGCAAGGTTAGATCTGGGGGTGCCTGTGGGAGACCTGCCACAGCTGGGCTGCATGACAACAGAGTACTCGCTTCTTCTCATGGCTGTACTGGTGCATGGCAGCCCCTGACTCAGTTCCATAGTCTGACACTGCCAGGTTCAAGGTCAGACTTTACACCTGACCCAGATCTCCCACAGGCTACTTATTCCTGTCTCCTTCCAAATTCAGCAATGTATTACACCACCTTGAAGAAGATGGGGCAGAGTGGAGGGGAGGCTAGATGGACAATCCCAAACAGAGCCCCAAATCTACATCAGATTTTCCTTTTAACCAAAATCTATTTGGTATTCAGCAGAAATTTTGAGTCTAGTGTTTGACATAATTTAATAGTGTGCATTAATGACTATAATTTTCCCCTGTAGTCGAGATACTAAGAAAATGAGACGTGCTTCATCTACACCACACACAACAGTAACCAGGACAGACTTGGAAATGACAGTAAAGAACAAAGTCCATGAGGGCCAACAGCTTGTGGGGAACTTAAGAGACACACAGCACTCCACACAGAAAGCACATTCCACTCCAGTTGTAAAAAGGTTTCAGGCTCCCTGGTGTTTGTTACATTCTTTTCCACTGACTAAATTGCTGTGTGGTGGGTAATACCATTCTCATTGTGCAGGCACCAAAGCTGAGGCCAGAGGGGTTAGGAGATGGTATACGTCCAAGGATAACATTAAGATGGTTTAAGTTCAGTTTATTTGATTTTATTTTATTTTTTATAGACAGAGTCTTGCTCAGTTGCCCAGGCTAGAGAGTAGTAGCACAATCACAGCTCACTGCAACCTGGAACTCCTGAGCTCAGGCAAACCTTCCTCCTCAGCCTCCTGAGTAGCTAAGGCTACAGGCATGCACCAACACACCTGGCTATATTATTATTATTATTATTATTATTATTATTATTATTATTATTTGTAGAGACAGGGTCTTGCTATGTTGACAAGGCTGATCTTAAACTCTTGATTTCAAGGAATTCTTCCACCCCAGCTGCCCAAAGTGCTGGGATTGCAGGCCTGAGCCACCATGCCAGTCCATAAAGTTTTATTTTAAGTCCTTAGATGTGGGATTTCTTTTTTAGAGCAGAAAGTACTACCTGAACTGAAACAGGTGGTCTTGCAACTCGCAATGGATTATGGAAATAGTTGGCATGTATATTGGTGAGGTTCGCACCAAACCTCAAACAGAATAAATGCCATTTGAAGAACAAATCTCAACTTTAACCTTCTTTCATCCATGGGTAAGTGCTACATTTTTGAAAAAATATGAATTTAAATAAAAGTACTTTATTATGGTGAGAATATATATTACCTATCACGAAATATGTCCTTCTGTATATTAACTTACCCAGGCAAATGAAAACTTTAGTAAAAACATTTACATCTGGATATCCAGTCCTATATATCCAACTGCCTTCTCAACATCTCTAACACACAACTCAAACTTTCCTCTCAAAATAGGATTGCTAGATAAAATAAAGGATGCCCAGTAAATTTAGAATAACAGCACATGGAGGAGGAGCCAAGATGGCCGAATAGGAACAGCTCTGGTCTACAGCTCCCAGCGTGAGCGACGCAGAAGACGGGTGATTTCTGCATTTCCATCTGAGGTACCGTGTTCATCTCACTAGGGAGTGCCAGACAGTGGGCGCAGGTCAGTGGGTGAGTGCACCGTGCGCCAGCTGAAGCAGGGACGAGGCATTGCCTCACTCGGGAAGTGCAAGGGGTCAGGTAGTTCGCTTTCCAGGGGTGACAGACGGCACCTGGAAAATTGGGCGACTCCCACCCGAATACTGTGCTTTTCCGACGGGCTTAGGAAACGGTGCCCCAGGAGATTATAGCCCACACCTGGCTCAGAGGGCCCTACGCCCACGGAGTCTCGCTGATTACTAGCACAGCAGTCTGAGATCAAACAGCAAGTTGGCAACAAGGCTGGGGGAGGGGAGCCCGCTATTGCCCAGGCTCGCTTAGGGAAACAAAGCAGCCGGGAAGCTTGAACTGGGTGTAGCCCACCACAGCTCAAGGAGGCCTGCCTGCCTCTGTAGGCTCCACCTCTGGGGGCAGGGCACAGACAAACAAAAAGACAGCAGTAACCTCTGCAGACTTAAATGTCCCTGTCTGACAGCTTTGAAGAGAGCAGTGGTTCTCCCAGCACGCAGCTGGAGATCTGAGAACAGGCAGACTGCCTCCTCAAGTGGGTCCCTGAACCCTGACCCCCGAGCAGCCTAACTGGGAGGCACCCCCCAGCAGGGGCAGACTGACATCTCACACGGCCGGCCAGGTACTCCAACAGACCTGCAGCTGAAGGTCCTGTCTGTTAGAAAGAAAACTAACAGAAAGGACATCCACACCAAAAACCCATCTGTACATCACCATCATCAAAGACCAAAAGTAGATAAAACCACAAAAATGGGGAAAAAACAAAGCAGAAAAACTGGAAACTCTAAAAAGCGGAGTACCACTCCTCCTCCAAAGGAATGCAGTTCCTCACCAGCAACGGAACAAAGCTGGATGGAGAATGACTTTGACGAGCTGAGAGAAGAAGGCTTCAGACGATCAAATTCCTCCGAGCTACGGGAGGATATTCAAACCAAAGGCAAAGAAGTTGAAAACTTTGAAAAAAATTTAAAAGAATGTATAACTAGAATAACCAATACAGAGAAGTGCTTAAAGGAGCTGATGGACCTGAAAACCAAGGCTCGAGAACTACCTGAAGAATGCAGAAGCCTCAGCAGCTGATGCAATCAAATGGAAGAAAGGGTGTCAGCCCTGGAAGATGAAATGAATGAAATGAAGCCAGAAGGGAAGTTTAGAGAAAAAAGAATAAAAAGAAACGAGCAAAGCCTCCAAGAAATGTGGGACTATGTGAAAAGACCAAATCTACGTCTGATTGGTGTACCTGAAAGTGACGGGGAGAATGGAAACAAGTTGGAAAACACTCCACAGGATATTATCCAGGAGAACTTCCCCAATCTAGCAAGGCAGGCCAACATTCAGATTCAGGAAATACAGAGAACTTCACAAAGATACTCCTCGAGAAGAGCAACTCCAAGACACATAATTGTCAGAGTCACCAAAGTTGAAATGAAGGAAAAAATGTTAAGGGCAGCCAGAGAGAAAGGTCGGGTTACCATCAAAGGGAAGCCCATCAGACTAACAGTGGATCTCTCGGCAGAAACCCTACAAACCAGAAGAGAGTGGGGGCCAATATTCAACATTCTTAAAGAAAAGAATTTTCAACCCAGAATTTCATATCCAGCCAAACTAAGCTTCCTAAGTGAAGGAGAAATGAAATACTTTACAGACAAGCAAATGCTGAGAGATTTTGTCACCACCAGGCCTGCCCTAAAAGAGCTCCTGAAGGAAGCGCTAAACATGGAAAGGCACAACAGGTACCAGCCACTGCAAAATCATGCCCAAATGTAAAGACCATCGAGACTAGGAAGAGACTGCATCAACTAATGAGCAAAATAACCAGCTAACATCATAATGACAGGATCAAATTCACACATAACAATATTAACTTTAAATGTAAATGGACTAAATGCTCCAATTAAAAGACACAGACTGGCAAATTGGATAAAGACTCAAGACCCATCAGTGTGCTGTATTCAGGAAACCCATCTCACGTGCAGAGACACACATAGGCTCAAAATAAAAGGATGGAGGAAGATCTACCAAGCAAATGGAAAACAAAAAAAGGCAGGGGTTGCAATCCTAGTCTCTGATAAAACAGACTTTAAACCAACAAAGATCAAAAGAGACAAAGAAGGCCATTACATAATGGTAAAGGGATTAATTCAACAAGAAGAGCTAACTATCCTAAATATATATGCACCCAATACAGGAGCACCCAGATTCATAAAGCAAGTCCTGAGTGACCTACAAAGAGACTTAGACTCCCACACATTAATAATGGGAGACTTTAACACCCCACTGTCAACATTAGACAGATCAACGAGACAGAAAGTCAACAAGGATACCCAGGAATTGAACTCAGCTCTGCACCAAGCGGACCTAATAGACATCTACAGAACTCTCCACCCCAAATCAACAGAATATACATTTTTTTCAGCACCACACCACACCTATTCCAAAATTGACCACATAGTTGAAAGTAAAGCTCTCCTCAGCAAATGTAAAAGAACAGGAATTATAACAAACTGTCTCTCAGACCACAGTGCAATCAAGCTAGAACTCAGGATTAAGAAACTCACTCAAAACAGCTCAACTACATGGAAACTGAACAACCTGCTCCTGAATGACTACTGGGTACATAATGAAATGAAGGCAGAAATAAAGATGTTCTTTGAAACCAACGAGAACCAAGACACAACATACCAGAATCTCTGGGATGCATTCAAAGCAGTGTGTAGAGGGAAATTTATAGCACTAAATGCCCGCAACAGAAAGCAGGAAAGATCCAAAATTGACACCCTAACATCACAATTAAAAGAACCAGAAAAGCAAGAGCAAACACATTCAAAAGCTAGTAGAAGGCAAGAAATAACTAAAATCAGAGCAGAACTGAAGGAAATAGAGACACAAAAAACCCTTCAAAAAATTAATGAATCCAGGAGCTGGTTTTTTGAAAGGATCAACAAAATTGATAGACCGCTAGAAAGACTAATAAAGAATAAAAGAGAGAAGAATCAAATAGACTCAATAAAAAATGTAAAGGGGATATCACCACCGATCCCACAGAAATACAAACTACCATCAGAGAATACTACAAACACCTCTACGCAAATAAACTAGAAAATCTAGAAGAAATGGATAAATTCCTCGACACATACACCCTCCCAAGACTAAACCAGGAAGAAGTTGAATCTCTGAATAGACGAATAACAGGATCTGAAATTGTGGCAATAATCAATAGCTTACCAACCAAAAAAAGTCCAGGACCAGATGGCTTCACAGCCGAATTCTACCAGAGGTACAAGGAGGAACTGGTACCATTCCTTCTGAAATTATTCCAATCAATAGAAAAAGAGGGAATCCTCCCTAACTCATTTTATGAGGCCAGCATCATCCTGATACCAAAGCCGGGCAGAGACACAACAAAAAAAGAGAATTTTAGACCAATATCCTTGATGAACATTGATGCAAAAATCCTCAATAAAATACTGGCAAACAGAATCCAGCAGCACATCAAAAAGCTTATCCATCATGATCAAGTGGGCTTCATCCCTGGGATGCAAGGCTGGTTCAATATACGCAAATCAATAAATGTAATCCAGCATATAAACAGAACCAAAGACAAAAACCACATGATTATCTCAATAGATGCAGAAAAGGCCTTTGACAAAATTCAACAACGCTTCATGCTAACAACTCTCAATAAATTAGGTATTGATGGGACATATCTCAAAATAATAAGAGCTATCTATGACAAACCCACAGCCAATATCATACTGAATGGGCAAAAACTGGAAGCATTCCCTTTGAAAACTGGCACAAGACAGGGATGCCCTCTCTCACCACTTCTATTCAACATAGTGTTGGAAGTTCTGGCCAGGGCAATTAGGCAGGAGAAGGAAATCAAGGGTATTCAATTAGGAAAAGAGGAAGTCAAAAAATTGTACCTGTTTGCAGATGACATGATTGTATATCTAGAAAACCCCATTGTCTCAGCCCAAAATCTCCTTAAGCTGATAAGCAACTTCAGCAAAGTCTCAGGATACAAAATCAATGTACAAAAATCACAAGCATTCTTATACATCAATAACAGACAAACAGAGAGCCAAATCATGAGTGAACTCCCATTCACAATTGCTTCAAAGAGAATAAAATACCTAGGAATCCAACTTACAAGGGATGTGAAGGACCTCTTCAAGGAGAACTACAAACCACTGCTCAATGAAATAAAAGAGGATACAAACAAATGGAAGAACATTCCATGCTCATGGGTAGGAAGAATCAATATCGTGAAAATGGCCATCCTTCCCAAGGTAATTTACAGATTCAATGCCATCCCCATCAAGCTACCAATGACTTTCTTCACAGAATTGGAAAAAACTACTTTAAAGTTCATATGGAACCAAAAAAGAGCCCGCATCGCCAAGTCAATCCTAAGCCAAAAGAACAAAGCTGGAGGCATCACACTACCTGAATTCAAACTATACTACAAGGCTACAGTAACCAAAACAGCATGGTACTGGTACCAAAACAGAGATATAGATCAATGGAACAGAACAGAGCCGTCAGAAATAATGCCACATATCTACAACTATCTGATCTTTGACAAACCTGACAAAACCAAGCAATGGGGAAAGGATTCCCTATTTAATAAATGGTGCTGGGAAAACTGGCTAGCCATATGTAGAAAGCTGAAACTGGATCCCTTCCTTACACCTTATATGAAAATCAATTCGAGATGGATTAAAGACTTAAATGTTAGACCTAAAACCATAAAAACCCTAGAAGAAAACCTAGGCATTACCATTCAGGACATAGGCATGGGCAAGGACTTCATGTCGAAAACACCAAAAGCAATGGCAACAAAAGCCAAAATTGACAAATGGGATCTAATTAAACTAAAGAGCTTCTGCACAGCAAAGGAAACTACCATCAGAGTGAACAGGCAACCTACAAAATGGGAGAAAATTTTCGTAACCTACTCATCTGACAAAGGGCTAATATCCAGAATCTACAATGAACTCCAACAAATTTACAAGAAAAAAACAAACAACCCCATCAAAAAGTGGGCGAAGGACATGAACAGACACTTCTCAAAAGAAGAGATTTATGCAGCCAAAAAACACGTGAAAAAATGCTCACCATCACTGGCCATCAGAGAAATGCAAATCAAAACCACAATGAGATACCATCTCACACCAGTTAGAATGGCAATCATTCAAAAGTCAGGAAACAACAGGTGCTGGAGAGGATGTGGAGAAATAGGAACACTTTTACACTGTTGGTGGGACTGTAAACTAGTTCAACCCTTGTGGAAGTCAGTGTGGCAATTCCTCAGGGATCTAGAACTAGAAATTCCATTCGACCCAGCCATCCATTACTGGATATATACCCAAAGGACTATAAATCATGCTGCTATAAAGACACATGCACACGTATGTTTATTGCAGCATTATGCACAATATCAAAGACTTGGAACCAACCCAAATGTCCAACAATGATAGACTGGATTAAGAAAATGTGGCACATATACACCATGGAATACTATGCAGCCATAAAAAATGATGAGTTCATGTCCTTTGTAGGGACATGGATGAAATTGGAAATCATCATTCTCAGTAAACTATCGCAAGAACAAAAAAACAAACACAGCATAGTTTCACTCATAGGTGGGAATTGAACAATGAGAACACATGGACACAGGAAGGGGAACATCACACTTCGGGGACTGTTGTGGGGTGGGGGGAGGGGGGAGGGATAGCATTGGGAGATATACCTAATGCTAGATGACGAGTTAGTGGGTGCAGCGCACCAGCATGGCACATGTATACATATGTAACTTACCTGCACATTGCGCACATGTACCATAAAACCTAAAGTATAATAATAATAATCATAATAATAAAAAAAAAATCTGAAACACTAAAAAAAAAAAAAAAAAAGTCCAGATACCATGAAAAAAAATTGAGTCTTTAACAAAATTAAAATTATCTGCACATTCAGGAAAGAATCAGAAGCAAAAATAAACAAAACAAAAAATATATTCATATGTACACAAAGACATAAGAAAACAAAATGACACTGGAACATATGAAAAGACATTCAATCTCATTCATATTAAGTGGAATTACACAAAGATATATGTGTGTTACCTATCCAGACTGTCAAAAAGCTAAATGTTAACACTATTCTCAGGGCTTTGAGAAAGGAAGCACTCTTACACATTGCTGGCAGGAGTGTAAAATACTTCAACCTCTAATGAAGGGAAATGTGACAATATCTTTCAAAATTGCAATTACATTTACTCTTTGACTCAGGAATTCCACTTTGGAAAATATATCTTACAGACATACCAATAAACATAGAAAATGACCTATATATGTCATTTTTCATAGCCTTCTTGTTTATAAGAGCAAAATGTTGAACACAAGCCAAAGGCCCATCTATATGGGAGTTGTTAAAATAAACTATAGTATATCCATATAGCGGAATATGTACACCTTTTAAAGAATGAGAATGCCCTCTATGTACAAAAAGGAAAAACTCCACATTATGTTTTTACATCAAAAAACGTGTGGTTAGAAGAGTGGATAATATATGCTATGTTCTGTGTAAGGTAAGGGTAAATAAAACTATATATTTTCATTTTCTTAAAAAAAAAAAACATTTACATCTATGTCTGTCTTCTAAACTACACCTGTGTTTGTGTGTACGTGTGTGTGTGTGTTTGAGGGGTTCCTACTTTCTGATGTACAGGACTCTGAGGCCTGAATAGTTCATTGCCATAAACTGAGTTACTTCTTTTGGAAAAACATAAATTTTGTTATTTTAGTCTTCTTTAACTTTCATGTGTTTGACTTGCCTTAATTGTATATTGGTAGAATTAAATGTTTCATGATCAGAATTTGGACTTTTGCACATGAGTCCACAAGTGTTGGAAGCTTTCTCAGGTGCAGCAATGCCGACCTCCAAAAGGTCTAACTCGGTAAGCCAGTGTTTGTGCCACTATTTACGTGTTTGTTATTTTAGGCTTCAAAAAATAAATTAGGACAGAACAGAAAAATGATACTGGTAACAAATATGTTGGTCTCATCACTGTCATATAATTAAGGCCGAGATGGAATTGATTAATGAGCTGCATGCGTAAGTCTCCATCTCAAATAGACTTTCAAATGGTTGCATTATAAAGGAAAAAAAAACTAGATTCAATGAAATGTGTTAAATATTGTGCATAAAAGGCACAATGTGTTCAGATATTTTATACTAGTTTTCGGCTTCTGCCAACAGAGCACATCCACCCAGCTACCACCACAGCTAAAACTAAAATACTGTTTGTTTTATGATGTCTTTTATGCATGCTTTCAAGAACACATTATATACAAAATAGGTGTTTCTAATGTGCTTCACTCTTCCTGTGGCCTCCCAGAGGCTAAAAGCCACGTTTGTAGCCCAGTTTTCATGACTGTAGAGGCCCTGAAGGCCTGAATGTCATCTCTTCCCCACTGCTCACTCCTTTAACTGGTGTTATACCCCAACTCTATGTAACACTATTAAACATTTTCTTTGGCTCCAATGTTTTAAAACTCAATTGTCTTTGTTCAGTACGAATTTGTGATCTGTGTCAAATCCTTGTGTTGTGTAGTGAGGTGGGCAACAGGTGAATGCATAAGGGTTGAGTAAAATGCTGAGCATGCATCAGGTGCTGGGCAAGTGACCGTGAATGCTGGGAGGACCCTTCTGCCCATTCTTCCATAATGGCGGAAGTGGACAAGCAGACATTAATGTACAGTGAGACCACATCTACAGCATAGGTGTGCACAAGGTGACTGAAGACCTGGGAGAAGGATGTGTAAACCAGCAACTAGCCAAGGGCTCTTCAATAGCAAAACTCAAAGCATCCCTTCAGCATAGAATATCATCTATCTAAGGAGTAAAAATTTTAAGTTGACTTTTGGGTCTGGTTCAGGTGACAGAGTGAGCATGTATTTATTTCCTGTAGTGGACTGAATGTTTGTGCCATTCCAAAATTCATACATTTAAATTCTAAACCCCAATATGATGGCATTAGAAGATAGGGCCTTTGGAATTTAATGAGCTCATGAAGGCTTAAGGTGGATATTCCACTCTCCCTTTGATTTTCCTAAATATTGCCCACATCTTTTAATATCTGTCTCCTTATCCAAATTTGCCCAATTACATAGTTAAGGGAACCATCTGAGACAGATAAACTCTGATAGTGAGTGCAGAATTTCAAATCTAGAAATTCGTACTCTTCTAAACTATTAAGAGGATAAGAAATAAGATGCATGTATATTATCTATGGTTATAAAATTAACTAAAAGCGTAACTAAAAATAAACTTATAATGTTAAGAAAATGTGTGAGGAAGAGATGAGAGGGTCTAGAGAAGCGCAAAGAGATAAGCTATTTGTCTTCCACATTAAAGTTAGGGGGAAAAAAACTTTTATCTGAGAAATGTGAGCCCTTTCAAATTATCAGGCCTGGAGAGACATAAAAATGAGACAGCAATCATATCCTACTCCTGCTTTTGAGCTAAGTATTTACCTATTGAAATGGCTTGCTATTGTCACAAGCAGCTATGGATTAACCTAATAATGCCTCACCAGACACTATATTCCACACCCCACAGTATAACAATGTATAGCTGATCAGTGATCAGTTTTATTTCTGTAAACCAATGAGAATTCCTGACAGGATTTTGCACACTCCCTTTCCCCCTTCCTTTTCTTTTCCTTTAAAAACATGCCTGTAACAAAGGCCAAACAAAGGTCATATCCAAGGTTACTTGGGTCTGAGCCTCCTGGGCAGCTTGTCCTTATATTAGCCTGCGAGCTGAAGACTCACAAGGCTCACAGCTTTGGAAAGGAGACCTTTATTTCTCATAAAGGGCTGCACCCTGCAGGCTGGCCATTCCACAGGCTGAGAAGCATAGCCTCCAGCAGAAGCCCAAAGCTTGAGGGAGGTATGAAGGGAACAGGAATTTATGCTGAACAGGTTGGCCAAATATACATATTTAATAAGCTATAGAAGATGTCATGAATATCTGTGAAAGGAGAAACAGGCATATGTGCAATTGAGCTTCATGCCTCTTCATGGGTCACATGTTCAAAAAATGGTGATCTTGGCATGATCTAAGGGTGGAGTCTTTGGCCCTCTGATGTCAAAAAGTGACAAAGAGGGGGACACAAAAACTCTCACTGAGCATCCTCCACAAGTTGGCCAAAACTAGTCCAGAGTTGGTGGTCAGTTTTTAGGAAAGAAAGCATTGTGAAACTGCTGAGCTGCTGTGCCAAATGTGCAGAGAGGAAAGGAGAGTCCAGTTGTGGCCTCAGATGACTTGCTAAAGGTGATAGAAAAATGAGTTGTCCGTTTCTTGCTTTGTAGAGCTGGTTTCTGCCTACTCCTTAGGAAAGAATTCTGGTTAAAGGTTAATAAGAAAGGGACTTACTGAGGCATGTCTGACCTCCCATCCCATCACAGCCAGGTAAACTCAGTTTTTAAGGTTTATCTAGGATCCTCCTGGCCAACAAGGGGATCTGTTTAGTCCACTGGGAGACTTAGGATTTTATTTTTATTTATCGGTCTCAAGTAAACTGTTTAAATCTCACTTTGTGTTTTATTATCTTCTTTTTAAATGGACAAAAGAGAAAAAAAATAGAAGAATTCCTAGAATTTACATTTATTCAGTAAGCAGCAGTGTCAATGCTTAAAAAATTATACAGTAATACGAAAAAGTTCCTTTCTGCAAAGCTGTGGTTGAGTGGGTAATGAATTCCTAAATGCTGGAAATGACAAGATGTGTAAAACTACCCTCTGTTTTTTAAACATTTGGCTAGTCCTCTTCTCCCACAAGCTTCCTTTGTCCCAAGATTAATTATTCTAAAATGGTTGGGCCATTTCTCCAGAATATAGAATATGTTAGCTGTCATTACCGCACACTTGGGAAATGGTAGCGTTTGAGTCTCTTGCCTGAGCATGGCTGTAAGAGGTATTCAGAGGATGCTGTGGGCAGGTAATGTTTTGGTTTCACAAGCAGGAACTAAAATCCAGAAGGATCTCACACTTCAGTGCATTCCAAGACACCCCTGTTGACTATTGTATAGAGGATCCCAAAAGATAACAGCCACCTGGGGAAGGAAAGCAGCTCATAACAGACTGAGCTGTGTATCTTTAAAAAAAAAAAAAAAAAAAAAAAAAAAAACCTCACTTATAACTGCCACTAATGAGAGTGTGTATTCAGGGCAACTTGAATCTATGCTCCCAGGTGGCCATCTTCAAGCTCAAATAAACTCTATGCTTAATCATAATTTCTGAATCTCGTTGTTTAAGGTTGGTACACCACAATGGCCCAGCATCCTCCTGTCCCATGAGCAATAGAAACCATTCAAAGGGCTCTTCCTCCAATATCTAGACTCTCTTTGTACCAGCAATGTTAACTATTGAGCAATTATTTGGTAATTAAACAACCACAGCAGTGTTATTAGCTCCACACTCTGAATGACATCTTTAAGCCTCTCTAATATGTTAAGCATGTCTAATGTGTTTTTCCACTTTTGGATAACTTAAGAGACCAGAATATACCATCTCAAAATATACCCCTTTGGCATAAGCATTATTTTGAGCCAATTATTTTTGAGAAACAGCAGACACCAGAGAAACAGAGTAGAAGTTACTCTTTTGCAAGGAAGACTTACTTCTATAATGAAAATTTTCTTTCATAAGGGTGCCTTCCTTTCAGCACTAGGATGAGAAGGATGGCTTAATCACAAGAGACTCTCATCCATAGAGAAAGCTCTGACTTAAATCTGCATAACCAACTTCACCCTTTGTCTGCCATGCTTTTCCTGGTCACCTCCCCAAAACTGGCCTCCCCCACAGCCTCCTTTCTTTATTTCAGATGAAGATGGTAGTAAAGCCTGAATTCTAAGCTTTTTTTTTTTTTTTTTTTTTCAGATTTTCCCACTTTTCCTGAGTATCTCCTATGTATACAAAAGGAATACATGTTGATAAACTTCTGGTTTGTTCTGTTCTAGTAATCTGTCATTTTTTTAACAAGGGATCCTAGCTAAGACCTTAGAAGAATAAACAAAAAATTACTTTTTCAACCCCTGCAATAATCAACTTTATTGGGATAAAGATTCGTATTTATTGCAATATGTCTTAACTTTATGGAAATTCAAAAAGAATTCAATCACAGAATCAAAATTCCAGAACTATACCCAAATATTAGTGAAAATTTAGTATACAATAAAAGCAACATCTCAAATTAGTGGAGAAAAAATAAAATTATTAAAAAGTAGTGTTGGAAAACCATATAACCATATAGAACAAGGTAAAATTGAATCCATTCATTACACCCTATACCAAAAAGTTCTAAATATATCAGATATTTAAATGTAAAAAAAATGCAACAAAATAATTTTTTTAAACTTGATAAATTTTTCTATCATCTGGGAGTGAAGAAATGTTTTCCTAACATAAAATTTTGAAACATAAGAAAATGTTTAATAAATTTAAATAAAATGTTTAAAATCTTAGTATAATAATGTCAGAGGCATTTGAACCAGAGTGACTCCATCTTGAGTAGGCTCTGGATAAAATAAGGCTGAGACCTACTGGGCTGAATTCCCATTCTTAGTCACAGGATGAGCTAGGAGGTTGGCACAAGATACAGGTCATAAAGACCTTGCTGATAAAACAGGCTGTAGTAAAGAAGCTGGCCAAATTCTACCAAAACCAAGATGGCAATGAAAGTGAGCCCTGGTCGTCCTCACTGTTTGTTATACACTAACCATAATGCATTAGCATGCTAAAGGACACTCCCACCAACACCATGACAGTTTACAGATGCCATGGCAACGTTAGGAAATTACCCTAGATGGTCTAAAAAGGAGAAGAACCCTCAATTCCAGGAATTGCCCACCCTTTTCCTGAAAAACTAGTGCATAACTCTCCCCTTGTTTAGCATATAATCTAGAAATCTGTAAGTATCCTTAGTCCAGCAGCCCAAGCTGCTGCTCTGCCTATGGAATAGCCATTCTTTATTCCTTTACTTCCTTAATAAACTTGCTTTCACTTTACTCTGTGGACTCCCCTCAAATTCTTTCCTGCTGAGATCCAAGATCCCTTTCTTGGGGTCTGGATTGGGACCCCTTTCTGGGAACAATAGAAAAAATAAACTAAGTAAATAGTTAAATGGCAAAACAGAATAAATTATTTGCAAAGTGTATTTAAGGCAAGGGTTAATACACCTAATACACAAAGAACTTTTTTAAATGTTGGTGCAGGGAACCAATTACTTTATAATGGGCTAAGATTATGAACACACATTTCACAGAAACATAAGCACAAATATCTCTTAAAATATTTTGAAAGGTTAAACCTAACTTATAACTTAAAATGCAGATTAAAGGTGTACTGAGTTGTGTGTAATCAGACACAAAAAATCTAAAAACTTGATGACATATTTGGCTGGTGATTCTATGAGAAATAGGCCCTCTGATAAATTGGCAGTATAAGTGCAACATGGTACAGTGAAGGAAAATTCAGAAATATCCATCAAAACCATGTATGCATTTATCCTTTCAGCCAGCCATCCTACTTCTAAAGATCTAGCCCAAAGATGCACTGGGAAAGAAAAGAAAAGAAAAGAAAAAAAAATGAAAAGAAGCTATTCACTGCAGCACTACTAGAAATAGCAAAAGCTCAAATGCCCACCAGTAGAAAGTTGTTTAAATAGAGTAGAGTGTGCAACACAACTGAGTACCATGCAGCTGTGGAAAAAAAAAAAAAATAAGAGATATCTTCATACACTATATGGAGTAACCTCCAGGCTATAGTAAAAAGATTCTTAAAAAGGAAAATAATGTGCTAGTAGTACACTATCATTTACTAAAACATAAAATTACAAAAATTCAAAAGGGGTGAAGAATATATATATATATATATATACACATACACACACACACACATACACACACATACATATGAATGTATGTGTGTGTCTATATATACACACACATATATAATGTATGTATGATTTCCTTATATTAAAAAAAGGAAAGATAAAAGTTGTTACTGTATCTGCCAACTGTATCTACAATAATGGCATGTGACTTTATTAGTCTCTTTTCATGCTGCTGATAAAGACATACCCAAGACTGGGCAATTTATCAGGAAAAAGGGCTTAATGGACTTACAGTTCCACATGGCTGGGGAGGCCTCACGTTCATGGTGGAAGGCAAGGAGGAGCAAGTCACATCTTACATAGCTGTCAGCAGGCAAAGAGAGAGCTTGTGAAGGGATACTTCTCCTTATAAAACCATCAGAACTCATGAGACTTATTCACTATCATGAGAACAGCACAGGAAAAACTTGCCCCCATGATTCAATTACCTCCCATTGGGTCCCTCCCACAACACATGGGAATTCAAGATGAGATCTGGGTGGTGACACAGCCAAACCATATCATTCCACCCCTGGCCCCTCCCAAATCTCATGTCCTCACATTTCAAAACCAATCATGCCTTCCCAATAGTCCCCAAAAGTTTTAACTCACGTCAGCATTAACTTAAAAGTCCACAGTCCAAAGTGTCATGCAAGACAAGGCAAGTCCCTTCCAACTATGAACCTTTAAAATCAAACACAAGTTAGTTACTTCCAAGATACAATGTGGGTACAGGCATTGTGTAAATACAGCCATTCTAACTGGGAGAAATTGGCTGAAACAAAGGAGCTACAGGCCCCATGCAAGTCAGAAATCCAGCAGGGCAGTCAAATCTTAAAGCTCCAAAATTATCTCCTTTGGCTCCATGTCTTATGTCCAGATCACGCTGATGCAAGAGGTGGGCTTCCACGGTCTTGGACAGTTCTGCCCCTGTGGCTTTGCAGGGCATAGTTCCTCTCCTGGCTGCTTTCATGTGCTGGCGTTGAGTGTTTGTGGCTTTTCCAGGTGCACAATGCAGGCTGTCAGTGGATCTACCATTATGGGCTCTGGTGGCCCTCTTCTCACAGCTCTACTAGGTGGTTCCCAAGTAGGGACTCTTTGTGGGGGCTCTGACCCCGCATTTCCTTTCTGCACTTCCCTATCAGAGGTTCTCCATGAGGGCCTTGCCCTTGCAGCAAAGTTCTGGCTGGACATCCAGGCATTTCCATACATCCTCTGAAATCTAGGTGGAGTCTCCCGAACCTCAATTCTTGTCTTCTGTGCACCCACAGGCTCAACACCATGTGGATGCTGCCAAGGCTTGGGGCTTCTACTCTCTGAAGCAACAGTCTGAACTGTACCTTGGCCTCTTTTAGTCATGGCTGGAGCAGCTGGGATGCAGGGCACCAAGTCCCTATACTGTACACAGCATGCGGACCCTGGGCTTGGCCCATGAAACCATTTTTTCTTCCTAAACCTCCCTGCCTGTGATGGGAGGGGCTGCCACAAAGGTCTCTGACATGCGCTGGAGACATTTTCCTCATTGTCTTTGGGATTAACATTAAGCTCCCCCTTACTTATGCAAATATCTGCAGCCAGCTTGAATTTCTCCTCAGAAAATAAGATTTTCTTTTCTATTGCATTGTCAGGCTGCTAATTTTCCAAACTTTTATGTCCTGTTTCTCTTTCAAAACTGAATGCTTTTAACAGCACCCAAGTCACCTCTTGAATGCTTTGCTGCTTAGAAATTTCTTCCCACAGATACTCTAAATCATCTCTCTTAACTTCAAAGTTCCACAAATCTCTAGGTCAGGGGCAAAATGCTGCCAGTCTCTTTGCTAAAACATAACAAGAGTCACCTGTGCTCCAGTTCCCAACAAGTTCCTCATCTCCATCTGAGACCACCTCAGCCTGATAATGATTGTCCATATAATTATCAGCATTTTGGTCAAAGCCATTCAACAATTCTCTAGGGGGTTCCAAACTTTTCCACATTTTTCTGTCTTCTCCTGAGCCTTCCAAACTGTTCCAACCTCTGCCTGTTACACAGTTCCAATGTCACTTTAACAATATTGGATAACTTTTCAACAATGCCCCATTTTACTGGTACCAATTTACTCTATTACTCCATTTTCATGCTGCTGATAAAGACATTCCTGAGACTGGAGCAATTTATACAGGAAAAAGAGTTTAATGAACTTACAGTTCCATGTGGCTGGAGAGGCCTCACAATCATGGCAGAAGGGAAAAAAGAGCAAGTCACGTCTTACGTGGATGGCAGCAGACAAAAAGAGAGCTTGTGCAGGAACACTCTCCTTTTTAGAACTATCTGATTTCATGAGACTTATTCACTATCACAAGAACAACACCAGAAAGACCTGTCCCCATGATTCAATTACCTCCCATTGGGTCCCTCCCACAACAAGTGGGAATTCAGGATGAGATTTTGGTGGAGTACAGCCAAACCATGTCTTGACAAACTACCTTAAATTCAGTGGCTTAAAAGAATAGCCACTGATTCCCATGTTCCCAGGCCTGTGAGTCACACCAGGTTTGTCTTCTTTCTTTGAGATGTGAGTCTGGGGTCAGGAGGGGCAGCTCTGCTTTAGGCTGTGGGTCTTCAAGACAGCTGGTGTAACTGCTCATGTGTCTCACTTGGCAACCCAGCTGAAAGACTGGGCTACCAGAAATGAAACTGCCTTTGCAAAGATGATGACAGTGACAGAAGTCTAGCATGGCTGACTCCATCTTCCTTCCAGCCTCAGAGACTGGTTGTCTTTACTTGTGCCTGGGCAGAGGTCAAGCTAACAACAGGAGGAATTTAGTTTATAGTTTAACTTTGAAGTAAGGATGAAAATAGTCTTTCCCTAAAACTGATCCCTCCTTGTTTAGGGGCTGAAACCACCTTTGTAAAACTAACAAAAGGCCACAAGATTATGGGAGAACCCTGAATTCTCCTACTATGTAGTTATAGTTTCTATAATTCCTTATTTCCCAGGAGTCATGTGACCAGAGGTCACTAGATTTGTAACTTCCCCAGTTCCTCCTACAATGTTAGTATTATAGAACCTAAGATTGGTCTCTTGACGTATTTTTTAGACTTTTGCATTCTGGCAACAGACTGACCCCACCTGGTCTCTTGTGACTCATCACTCAACCGGTCCTATGGCCCCTACCCGGAGGCAGACATAGCACATGAGACTGTTTTCCACACCCCTATGATTTCACCCCCAACCAGTCAGCAGCACCCATTTTCTAGCCCCTGCCCAATAAACTATCTTTGAAAAACCCTAACCTCTGAGCCTTCAGAGAGACTGTATAAAGAAATATAAATAAATCAATGGAACAGAATAAAGAATCCAGAAATAGATCCACATATGAATGATCCAATGATGTTCAGCCAGGATGCTAAGGTTATTCAATGGAGAAAAGATAGTCTAATGCAGAAGAGATAGTCTTAACAACAATTGGTGCCATATCTATATAGAAAACAGGAATCCTTAATCTTTACCTCACATCATGTAAAAGATAACTCAATGCATCATAGACATTAATTTAAAAACTAAAACTATAAACTTCTGGAAGAAAACATAGGGAAAAAATATTTGCACCCTTGGAGTCAGAAAGTTTTTTTGATAGAAAACAAAATGTATATTTTAAAAATCTGCTTTTTGAAAGACACGTGTGATATTGGTCTTTAACCTGGTTTCCTGACATACAACTCCTTTTGAAGATTAGAATCTTCAAAATGATGTATTTTGTTTGCTATTGAGTTGACTCATGGCTAGGGGACCATAGGTAGCTTCAGGATGGGGGCAGTTATCAGAAAGACCAAGGCAAGATTCCAGGGTCAGGACTTTCAACTGCACCCCTCAACCGCTGAGAAGAGAAGAGGAGCTGAGGGTTAAGTTCATCACCAATAGCCAATGATTTAAATTATCATGTCTACATAATGAGGTTTCCATAAAATCCCAAAAGAACAAGGTTTGGTGGCCAGGTGTGGTGGAGGCCAGGCATGATGGAGGCCAGGCACGGTGGCTCATGCCTGTAATCCCAGCACTTTGGGAGGCCGAGGCTGGCAGATTACCTGAGGTCAGGAATTCAAGACCAGCCTGGCCAACATGGTGAAACCCTGTCCCTACTAAAAAATACAAAAATTAGCCAGGTGTGTTGGCACCTGTTGGCACCTGTAATTCCAGCTACTTGGGAGCCTGAGGCAGGAGAATCGCTTGATCCCAGGATGCGGAGGTTGCAATGAGCAGAGATCGCACCACTGCACTCAAGCCTTGGTGACAGAGGTGACAGAGGGAGACTCCGTCTCAAACAACAACAACAACAACAAAGAACAAGGTTTGGACAGCTTCTGGATAGCAGAACACATGGAGGTTGCTGGAGGACAGTGCACCCAGGGAGAATGTGGAAGCTCCACACCTCTTCCCCACTACCTCACCCTATGCATCTCTTTCTCTTTATTCTTCATAATATCCTTTATAATAAACTGATAAACATAAGTGTTTCCTTGACTTCCATGAGCCACTCTAGCAAATTAATTGAACCTAAAAAGGGGATTCTGGAAGCCCTGATTTATATAGCTAGTCGTTCAGAAGTTCTGAAGGCCCGAACTTGCTACTGGTGACTGAAGGGTGCAGTGGCCCCCCCTCACAGGCTCAGCGACTGAGATCTTAACCCGTGAGATCTAAACTGTCTCTAGGTAAACAGCGTTGAATGGGAGGAGGCCCAGCTCATGTCTGCTATAAGCTTGATTGCTTGCTCATTGGTGGGGAGAAATTCCCACACATTTGGTCACAGAAGTCTTTGTTGATTATTGTGTGGGATGGCAGCAGAGGAGAAACAGCTTGAGTTTTTCCACCTTCAGTACCACTAAGAAAATTTAAAGGAAAGGTGCAGTTTGGGAGAAAATATTCTCTAAATATTCATTTGATAAAGAACTTCTATTAAGAATATATGAAGAACTCCTAAAACTCAATTTAAAAAAAGACAAACTTGGAATTTTTTTTTTTTTTTTTTTGAGACAGGGTCTCACTGTGTCACCCAGACTGGAATGCAGAGGCGTGATCTCAGCTCACTGAAACCTCTGCCTCTCAAGTTCATGTGAATCTCCTGTCTCAGCCTCCCAAGTATCTGGGACTACAGGCATGTGCCACTGTGCCTGGTTAATTTTTGTGATTTTAGTAGAGACAGGGTTTCACCATGTTGCCTAGGCTGGTCTCAAACTTCTGTGCTCAAGCAATCCACCTGCTTCAGCTTCCCAAAGTGCTGAGATTACAGGTATGAACCACCATGCCCAGCCAAACTCTGATTTTTTTAATGGGCAATGGATTTGAATAGATACTTTACTAAGTAATGTAATAAATGGCAAGTAAGCACATTAAAAAACCTATAATCAGATGATCTTCAACGGGTGAACACATTATTGACACATCATGGCACATCCATACCATGAAATTCTCCTCACAATAACAACAAATGCATTATTGACAAATGCAGTAACTTGGATGAATCTCCAGGTAATTCTGCTAAGTGAGAAAAGCCAATCCCTAAAGGTCATAGACTATATAATTCCTTTTGTTCCACATTCATGAAATGACAAAATTATAGAAATGAAGAATGGATTGGTGGTTTTCAGGGGTCAGGGACTGGCGGGCAGGAGTCAGGGAAGTGTGGCTATGAAAGGCCAGCAGGAGGGCGCCTTATGGTGATGAACGTGTTCAGGATCTTGGCTGTACTAATGTCAGCTTCCTGGCTGTGTATCATATTATGGCTTTGTAATATGGTACCATAGGTAGTAAGCTGGGTAAAGGATGCGCAGAGTCTTTCTGTATTTATTTTTTAAAACTCCATGTGAATCTACAATTATCTTAAAATGGAAAGTTTAATTTAAAAAATAACCTTGCAAATAAAAGGGGAAAACCAAAGCATGTGTAACGCCTTCCCTGTAAGCATGCTTTCTCAGTGGAACCACAAAACTGATAAGGGAAAGTTTCTTTTTATGGATATAGTCCAGCTGACAAATTTGATGGGACTGGAATATCCCCATATGTCACCTTCTGTGAGGTGACAGATCTTTACATGATCATCGACAGCTGCTGACATAACATAATAAAGCCTTATGAACCTCAGGCAGCACCACCGCTAAAGCAGTCTTGCCACAAAACATCAAACCTGGACCTGATCAAGCATCTGGATTGATTACAGATATAGATGGATATAGAGAAAATATGGATATGGATATAGAGAAAATGCAGGAGACAGACGAGCAAGGGAAATGTCACTGTGGGACAAAATCCACAAAATCCAGGTTGTTGGAAACTCTCCAGGACAAAAGATCTAGATTCTTCAAAAACAACAACATTGAAAAAAGAACTGCCAGAAAGAAAAAATACAAAGGGAGAAGATAAATTAAAAGAAACATGAGTTATGCCAGCCAAGTACAATGAAAGGGTCTGTTTTGGATCCAGGTACAAACAAACTGTGTAAAAATTTTAGAAGCATCCATATGACAGCTGAGAAAATTTGAACACTGACTTAGTGTTTGATGTTATTAAGAAATTATTAATATTTTAGAGGTGAAAAATTGTATTGTGGGTATAATTTTTAAAAAATTTGATATTTGAAATTTTTTACTAGATATATACTGAAATATTTATAGATCAAATTGTAAAAATCTGAAGTGGCCATTCATTCGTAATTGTTGAAGCTGGGTGATTAGTACATGGGGGGTTACTATATTAGGCTTTCTACTTTTGTATACATTTGAAATCTATTGTAAAACTGTTTTAGAAAATATAAACAAAGTAATCTAATATTCCCCATGTTGGCCTCTGCAAAAATAATATCTCATGTAACTTGGGAAGCTTGGATATTTTTGTGCATGGCATAAAAATGACAATGTACATCCCTCTCCCCTCAGGACACAGAACACATTTGTGAGTCTTTTCACCCTCATCTCGTTGGAGATTTTATTGGGCAAAGAACCTTCAGTAGACACGAAATTCATTCTCACAAGCAGATGGATACATTATGCTCCATTTATTTCTCATCCTAAATTACAAACATTTCCAGTGAATGTAAAGGAAGATATGATTGAAAAGGACTCTATAAAGACAGGATGTTTCTGTACAGTCCTCATATCTGCTCACCTATTCCAAACTTTCCAGACATTTTACCAGAGGTTTAAGACATTTTCCTGAGGGTTTGTTGTAGAGGGATTTTTCTTAAATAAGGAGTGCAAGTAGCAAGCAATAGCCCACCCAATTGGAGATTAAAAAAAATAATAATAAAAAAGACTGTCAGTGTTCCCCAGTGTTAAAAAAACAAAAAAGGCATCACCCTGCACATCCCTGGCAATTATACAAGGGGATGTACACAGCCCCCACCTTTCCTGAGCTCAAAAGGAAGGTGGGTTTTGAAAGAAGAACAGGAAGAGTAGATCTCTTTGGATCTCTTGACGCCCACAGCAAAGAGATTAAGGTATCTGAGTCAACTCTTGCTTCTTTGAATTCAGGGATGAGGAGAGAATATGGCAAGCTTGACATCAGGTCCCAGAAGTTTTGAGAGAAAAGAACAGATTGCTCTTTGCAAAACAAACCAAGTTGGGTGCATGGAGCCCCAGTGAATGGGAAGCAGATAAGTCATCATACCATGAAATGGTCTGAAATGTCAGGTGCACCATCCCTTGTGGGTACCAAATCTGTGTTCCGCATAAACTTCTTCACCCAGAGTCAACTGGCAGGGGCAACTGGCTCGCCAGGAGACCTAGCTATCCTCTTCTCCAGGCCCTAATTACACCTCCCTGCAACAGGGACTCTGCCATCTAACAGACAAGGAGGTGATTTAGTTCCCACATGTGGCTTTTTCTGCTGGGTCCCTTGAGGTCCCTCGTAACCTTTTCCCCATTCTCTGTAGGCCACACTTTATCATAAGATTGGAGGCAGAGAACTTCAACAACCACCCCCTTGCCCTCTGGCCCTGGAGTCAGGGTTACTCAAACAACACCTGCTGCCCAAACCTGGAGAAGTGTAGATTTTGCCACCGATGGAAGGATAATAGCTATTGTTGATACTTAATCTTGGGGACCTAGAATTCCCACTGTTTTCACAACTCAGAGCTTATTTCTACCAGCCCTGTCAGTGAGGATAAATGGTCATGAATAATGAGCAGATCAGTTTCCCAAAAGCTCAGACAGGCTGCAGGGAACATGTAATGAGCAGACAGTGCAGTCCATGCCCGGGAGCCCAGGTTTATCCAGGCCTCATACTCACTACCTTTCTCTACTGATAATTGGACCCAACAGGACCATTCTGAGTCATTTTTCTCTCTTCATTTATTCTTCAGTTCCACTCAAAAGGTCAGTTTAGGGCATAAAGTCAATTATCTTCTGCAAAGCAATCAGGACAACAGTTGGAGAAAATGATAGCAGCCTCACTCTTCCTCTAAGAATTACCAGCTTGTCAGCCTCCAAGCTCATGGAGACAAAGGATCGAAAAGTTAGATCCAGGTGCTCACCTATGTGTTCACTTATTCTCTGTGTGTGTGTGTGTGTGTGTGTGTGTGACATTTGTTGTAAACCAGAGGGCGGGAGTCAGTGACACAGTGGTGCAGAGAATAATCATATTCCCTGCCTTCGTGGGGCACACAGCTTGGTGGAGGACAAAGATGTGAATTCAGTAAGTGCCCCAATAAATATTCTCCTACAGTTGAAGAAAGGTGATATGATGTGATGTGCAACAGGTCCCCAACATGGTGGGGCCCTGGTAGGTCTCTCTGAAGCTGAGACTGGCAGGATGAGCAGGAGTTCACAAGAGAGAGAGGGGTGAATGTGTTTTCCAACCAGGTCTTAGCGCAAACTGTTCTCTTTACTGAGAGCTGAAAAAAGACACTGTGGCCAGAGACCATCAGGTAAGGAGCTGAACATGAGATATGACCTGAACAGGTGGAAGAAGGTGGTGAGAGATGAAGGAGTATGGTACAGTAGACAGGGCACAGAAGCTGATGTCAGTGTGTCTCAGTTTCTAACCACTGGCCGCCCTGCTCCTCTCCCATGTGGTCCCACCATAGGTCTCTAGGGTCTGGGATAAGAGGTTAATGTGTACCTCATACCCTAAGTAGGGGTGGTCCCTGCACTTTGGCAAAAAGTTAAGGAACTAAAGAGATGGAAATGAAAAAAAAAGATAGGATGAAGACTTAGAAGACCAAAGCCCTGGGATGTTTTCTTTTTTAATTTTTATTTTTTAATTTTTTATCAAGACAAAGTCTCACTATGTTGCCCAGGCTGGACTCAACCTTCCAGCCTAAAGCAGTCCCCCCACCTTGGCCTCCCAATGCGCTGGGATTACAACATGAGTCACCATGCCCAGCCTCCTGGGATGTTTCTCAGCAAAACACTGGATGCCAAGATTTGTTTTTGTGCCATGTGCCAACTTCACGGAAGCCAGTCTATGAGTTACCAGCTGCACTCAGCAATTCCAGCTCCCCAAGCTTTGGCTCAACTCCCGTAGATGCACCACTGCTTGTGGCCTGACTCTTTGCCACCCAAGTGCTCTCAGCCTCCCCTGGGGAGTCTGCCAGGCTTGCATGGCTCCTACTACACTTGCTGTGCTGGGACTGAAAACAGTTATTGTGCCCCTACCTTGACTCCACTGTATTTATGGAGGCTTTGACCTCCTCAGTGGCTGCCCTGGGACAGGGAGGCTGGTTAGCACAATTAACACAACCTGGTCATGCAAGGCATTGATAGTCCATAAGGTGAACTTTCACCAGTGAGAGACAGGAAATGGAAAGAAGCCAACAGATAAATCATCTGGCCTTCCTCCCCTATGACAGAGTGTTCTGAGCCACAGTGTTTTACATGTCCTCCCTGGAGATGTCCCACATGACTTGAGCAACCAACTGGAGTTCTGGAGAAACTGTGGCCATGTGGTAACATATGACCTTGTATTTGCTTTCTCTCCTTCCTGCTTTATTTCCCTATGTCTCTTACTTTGGTTGTTGGGATTGCACCTCCCAATAAAGCATTAGCATGTCTGCTCTGCTTGGGGCTCTGTTTCCTGGGTTAAGACTCTGACTCTTGAATGCTGAGGCAGTGTACTGAGAAGGAGTCCAGGCTGGACTCACACCTGGTGAACAAGAGTGCTGTAGTGCATGAGTTCTTCCAAAGGTGTGAGAAAAGATACTCAGTACCTGTCACCCCTGAACTATTCTTCTGCGGCAAATATGTGCTTAAAGTCAGCAGCCCTTAAACATACTTGAGATCACAGATGAAGCAACATCAGACTAGCTCCCAACAAAGAAAAGCACAAAAGGAAAGAAATATTTGGTGCTGAAAAGATTATAGCTATGAGCAAATTAGGCAATCCCTCTGTGAGAATCAGCATGCACTATGGTAAAGGTTGAAAACAAAAGCATGGATACAATTGCTTAATAGATATAATAATATGCATAATTGTGTGGCAGGCAGTGTACTAACACCCTCATCTTTCATCCCATTTGCTCATCAAAATAGTAATAAAAAGGCATGCACTTTTTTTTTTTTTTTGACAAAGTCTTGCTCTGTCATCCAGGCTGGAGTGCAGTGGTGCAAACTCAGCTCACTGCAACCTCTACCTCCTGGGTTCAAGCGATTCTCATACCTCAGCCTCCCAAGTAGCTGGAATTACAGGTCTATGCCACCACACCCGCCTAAATTTTTGTATTATTATTTTTTTTTTTTAGTAGAGGTGGGGTTTCGCCATGTTGGCCAGGCTGGTCTCTAACTCCTGTCTTCAAGTGATCCACTCACCTCGGCATCTCAAAGTGTTGGGATTACACACGTAAGCCACTGCACCTGACCAGGCATGCACTCTTACAAACCCTTATTTTACAGGCAAGAAAACAGGGCCAGAGAAGTTGGGTAACTAGTCCAAGGCCACACTAAGAGTAGCAGAGTCAGACTTGGAGCCCAGGAAGTATTTCTTCAAGTTTCATGCTTCTAACCTGAGTGCTGTACTGCCTGGTGGAGCTCTCTGCTAATCCTAACTTTCAGGCAGAGGTAAGCATTGCTGATATTATATACCTGTTCCTGAGGGCTAACACCAGGAGGGAGATTAGACTTTTCTGTCTAATCTGTTGCTTGTCCCTTCCATGAATCTTGGGATCAGAATCCTGAATTAGAGAGAGATGGACTCTGGCCAAGGTAGGTATGATAGTTTGTATGTGTCCCCCAAAAAAGCACATGTTGGAAACTGAATCCCCAACACAACAGTGTCAGGCGGTGGCGCCTAATGAGAGGTGTCTAGGTCATGGGGGCTCCACACTCATGAATGGATTAATGTCCATTATAAAGAACTTGAGGCTGTGAGTTCCACCTCTTGCTCTTTCTGTCTTTTGCCCTCTTGCCTTCTGCCACTGGATGATTTAGTGAGAAAGCTGCCACCAGATGCAGCCCCTTGATCTTGGACTGCCCAGCCTCTAGAACCACAAGCCAATTAAATTTTTTCTTTATAAATTACTTGGTCTCTTGTATTCTGTTATAGCAGCACAAACAGGCTAAGACAGTAAGACAGTAGGGAAACAAGCTGCAGATGTACTTGAAGTCTCTTGTTCTTATTTTAGGAATTAAAGAGCAACCTCCACCAGTTTCCATTAGAAATGCTTCTTCTTCCATATCAAATATTGTGGGATAGCCTGAAACACCTCTCAATACTTCATGACCCTTCTCCAAAATTCAACAGATATGATTTCTACAGACTTTACTCACAGGGGCTCCAGTAGAAGAGGAAGAGTCTTGGGTTTAATTGAAGGTGGCCTCAGGCATCAGTGAGGACCAGCCCCTTTGGAGACATATCCCCTACAAAGAAAGCATCAGAATTATTATCCTAGTATGTGGACATTTGCGGTTCCCTCAGCACCATCAAAATGAAAAGAACATGGGGAGATGCAGGGAGAGGGCTCTGCACAGCACAGCCAACTTGTCACGCTGAAGACAGACAACCTCCACGGAGCATGGACTTCAATTAGTTAATTCCCCACCCCCATTGTTGCTTACTAACATGCGATGCTGATTAAAAATTAGATTCTCAGATTCTCTGTGAGAAGTTTCACTTATAATTTAAGAACTTTTGCTGTACAACCATTGCAAAACAATTACATAAAGATTAATTAGCAAATTCCCAAAACAGTAGTAAACAGCAAAGTAGTTTAATTAAAACCATTATCTCCAAAATCTGAACGCTAATAACAGTTATAGCCCAGGGAGAAATAAGAGGCACACTGGCACAGAGTGGGGTAAAGGGAGGATGTCCTTTGACACCAGCAGTTGGCCCAAGTCTCCACAGCTGTTTTCCTGTTAATTAAACTCCAGAACTCTCTGGCCACTGCATCTTGAGAGGACCTGGGCTCCTCCTATGAGCCTCTGCAGCTATAGCCTTGACAAACCTGTCATTGTCGACCTGCCTCCAAGAAGAGGCCTTCACCCCTCAGGAGAGAGGGAGGAAGCAGGGTGAGTGAACGAGACTTTCTAGTGGGGAATTCATAAAATTTGGAATTGTCAGAAAACATCTGTAACCATGACTCCCGTCTTTCAGAAGACACTGATAAATTTAACCCAACCCCTTAACACAAACTCTGAAGTAAAAGTTTGGCAAAGGAGGCCAGTGAGAATGAAATGTAACAATAGCAACTATGCAGTCAGCACACACACCATACAATCTCACACAATCACAAGATCCTCTCGAAGCCACACTGCCTTCATTCTGTTGTTATTAATTTATTTATTTATGACACAGGGTCTCACTCTGTTGCTCCAGTTAGAGTCAGTGACACAAGGTAGTGTGCAGTGCTCAGTGCAGCCTCCAACTCCTGGCTCAAGTGATCTTCCTACCCCAGAGTCCCAAGGGACTGGGACTACAAGCACACACCACTAAGCTCAGCTAATGGTTTTTAATTTTTGTGTGTGTGTGTGGAGATAGGGTCTGGCTACATTGCCCAGGCTGGTCTCAAAGTCCTAGCCTCAAATGATCCTCCTGCCTCAGCCTCTCAAAGTGCTGGGATTACAGGCATGAGCCACTGCACGCTGCCATATTACCTTTATTCTTAAGCCAAAGTCACTCGCTTAGCCTCGCACATGGAGAGCCTTCTCTTTTCAACTCTAATGCCCATTTGTTTACCTTGATACCACATAGATAGCCTTTGGTGGTGCAACATTTAGCCCATTGAAGGTGGAGACACACCATTGTGTGAGTCTGGCATGAGGTATAGCCTAGACTTGACAATGATTGATTTCTTCAAAGAACCCCTTCAGCAGGGAGATCCCAAATCAGAGAGCCCTTGCCCTCACCCGGGACAGCCAATGTCTGTGCAGCTCCACATGGAGCACCAGCTACCGTGGAGGGGTTGATCTGGACCAATCTAGGACAGGCTGAGGACTGCCCCTCCCCAGGCCCTTCCATGTGTCAGTTCCTGTCACAGGGGAGGGTGTGGAAGCCACCTCTCATCAGAGATCCACATCAGCTCATGCACCTGGCTCTGGTGCTGTCCCACTTCAGGATCATTCCACTTTCTGCTGCGGGGCCTTGTCTGATTTCACAAAGACGTCTAGGTCCACACTAAGAGACAGCCCAGAGGTATGGGGTAGGTGCTTACAATGGAGGTGTTGACAGTCATCCTCATCGTGGAAGCCACCTTCTGACTCACTGCACCCATCCCAGCCATAACCCCTCGTCCAGCGGCTATACGGTGATTTGTCTCTCCCCTAATACAAGGCCCTGCCCTCCATCAGCAGAGCCAGACTGTCTGCCCGCAAGCCTGGCTTTTTATTCTGCTGCACTCAGAAATTATGTGAATCACAATTATTAGTATAACAGCTTCTGCAGAATTCAGAAAGAAAAGGAAAAAAAAAACACTATCACAAAATCTCTGTGCTTGGTTAAAAGACCATTGATTTCCCCATTGTCCTCACTCACTCTCTTGTTAATATGAGATGTGTGCATCTGAAGCCTGCTTTTCTGTCATATGAACATCTATAAAAGAGACATCAGTCAGCAGAAACCTCTGGAACTGCAACATGAAAGAGAATGAGGGAAAAGCCCAACTCCAGCCAGGGTGGAGAAGAGACAAAAGGTGAGATGTGGGAGGTGGCCCCGGAAGGCCCAGGCGGGGTCTCTAGAGGAATCTGGGAAGACTCTGGTGAGGGACAAAGCTCCAGATGGACTCTGAGCACTCTCGCTGTCTTTCTGGAGGGCCTCATTCCCCTTCTCATTCATCTCACCACGCTAGAAGCCTCCCAAGGACAGGAGCTACACACCTGCACACCTGCACCCTATCCCCTCCACAGCCCTGAGCAATGAGCAGGCACAGAGCCAGGGCCCGGGGAGGCCAAGGAGAAATTGAGCTCCTTTGTTTGCCATCATTTCAGGGAGACCACAGTGGTCTTAGTCCCTGTGAATGGACTGAGTTTCTTCTATCAATCAGGGTCCCCAAAGGAACAGGTGGCACATGGACATCAGAGGATTCAATAACCTGGCAATTTGCAAAGATTTCGGCGGAACAGTGACAGCAGAGATGAATGAGCACATGATCCCAGGTGCTCAGAAGGAGGAAGCTGCCTTGAGAGCAGGGACTCAGTCAGCCTGAGCAACCCAGCAGGGAGGACGCAGGAGGAATCAAGGCCCTGTCTCCCTCTTCACTCCCTCTGCCTTCCTCCCAAGGGCTCCCTGGGAGCTGAGGGAGTAGAGGCAAGGAAGCCAGCTGGGCCATGCCTCCAGGTCCCCTCCTGAGGCACAGAGCAAGGCAGAAAAGCTTCTGGGCCAGGCTCTGGCAGCACCAGTTGGATTTCCTCTGTAAGATGAAGACAACGGCCCTGGGAGAGCTCAGCCGACCACCTGGCACCCTGGGCCATGTCACCTTCCAGCTCACCTCTCATCTGAGGTCCACACCAGCTCATGCACCTGGCTCTGGTGCTATCCCACCTTGGGGTCATTCCACTTTCTGCTGTGAGGCCCTGTCTGATTTCACAAGAGACCTCTAGGTCCACAATAAGACAGCCCAGAGGTATGGGGTAGGTGTTTACAATGGAGGTGTTGACAGTCATCCTCATTGTGCAAGCCTGGGCATTCAGAGGCATTCATATTAGGCCTAGCTCAGGTGTTCACAGCCATTTTCATCAGGGCCAGCCCAGGTGTTGCTGCTATCCTCACTAGGCCCACCTCAGATGTTCACAACTGACCTCATTGGGCCCAGGCAGGTGTTCATAGCCATCCTCATCAGAACGAGCCCAGGGTTCATAGCTGCCCTCACCGAGGTTTGTTTATATTTTCATATGTTCACAGCTGTGTTTATTGGACCCTGATCTGGTGCTCTTAGCCATCTTCATTGAGACCAGCCTAGGTGTTCACAGCTTTTCTCATTGGGTCCAGCCCAGTTGTTCATAGCTATTCTCATCAGGGTCAGCCCAGGTATTCACAGCTGGCCATGGAGCTCAGCCAAGTTGTTCACAGCTGTCCTCATGAGACCCAGCCTGGTGTTTACTGCCCCCTCCCTGAGTTCAGCCCAGTTTTTTACATCCATCTTCACTGGGGCCATCCCAGGTATTCACAGCTGTCCTCATTGTGCCAAGCCAAGGTATTCACAGCTGTCCTCATGGGGTCCAGGTGAGGTGCTCGCAGCTGTTCCTTTCAAGGCCAACCCAGGTGTTTACTGCTGTCCTCATTGTGTCCAGCCTGGGTGTTCATAACTGTCCTTACGGGGTCCAGGCGAGGTGTTCACAGTGATGCTCTTTGGAGCCAGCCAAGGTGTTCACAGCCATCCACGTTGGCTTCATCCAAGATGTTCATAGCCATCCTTATTGGAGCCAGTGAGTTTGTTCACATCCATGCTAATACGTGTCAACCAAGGTATTATAGCTACACTCATTTGGGTGAGCTCAGGTGTTCACTGCTATCCACATCGGGGCCCAGCCCAGGTGTTAATAGTTGTCCTTATGGGCCCAGCCCAGGAGTTTATAGAGGTTCTCATCAGGGCAAGTCCAGGTGTTCAGTGCCATCCTATTGGGCCCTGACCTGGTATTCAGAGCCATCCTCACTACTCCAGCCCAGGCATTCACAATCATTCTCATCAGGGCCTTGTATATGTGTTCATAGTTGTCATCATTAGGTGTTTATGGGTAAGTCCAGGTGTTCAGAGCCATCCTATTAGGCCCAGTTTAGGTGTTCAGAATCATCCTTGTGGTGCCTAGCCTAGAAGTTCCCAGCTGTAATTATCATAGCCAGCCAGCGTTTCCACAGTCATCCTCATCAGGAACAGCCCTGGTATTTACATCCATGCTCACTGGGCCTAGTTAAGGTATTAGAACCATCTTAATCATCAGGGCCAGATCAGGTGGTAATGGCAGTTCTCTTTAGTGCCAGCCCAGTTATTCATAGCCATTCTCATTGGGACCAGATAATCTGTTCACAAACATTCTCCCTGGGGCCAGCCAAATTATGATAGCCATCCTCATCAGGGCCAGCTCATCTGTTCACAGCTGTCCTCGTCGGGGGCAGCATAGGTGTTCACAGACATCCTCATTGGGTCCAGCCAAGGTTTTCACAGCTGTCCTGATTGGGCCCACCCCAGAGGTTCACAGCTGTCATCCTAGGACCCAGCAAAGAAGTACGCAGCTGTTCTCATTGAGCTCAGCCCAGGCACACAGTTAGTGTGACTATAATACCTTGCCTGGACCAAATTAGCATGGGCAGGAACAAATTGGCTGACCCCAGTGAGGATGGCTATGAACATCTGGGTTGGTGGCAGTGTGGAAAAATATGAATATCTTGGCTGGCCCCAAAGAGAACCACTGTAAACATCTAGGCAGGCCCAAATGAGGAAGCTCAGAAGACAGCCACGAACTCCTGGGCTGGCTACGATGAGGACAGTTGTGAACAACTGAGCTGGGCCAAATTAGGACAGCTGTAGCCACTCATTCTAGGCTCAATGAGGACAGCAGTGAACACCTATGGTGGCCAATGAGGTCAGATGTGAACACCTGGGCTGGCCCAATAAGGACAACAGTGAACACTTGGCTTGTCCGCATGAGGACACCTTGGAACACCCGAGCTGATCTTGATATGGACTACTGTGAATACATAGACTGAACCCAATAGCAACAGCTATTAACACCTTGACTAGTTCCCTATGAGAACCAGTGCGGACACCTGGGCTTGCCACCAATGAAGATAGCTATGAACACTTGGGCTGACCTCAATGACGACAACTGTGAACACCTTTGCTGGCACCGATGAGGACCATTGTGAACATGTTGGCTTGCAGTAATGAGGACAAATATGAACGCCAAGGCTGGGCCCAATGGAAAGAGAAGTGAACACCTAAGCTGACCCAACAATGAAAGTTGTGAAAAACTGGCCTGGGGCCACTGAGGATAGCTGTGATCACCTGAGTTGGGCCCAGTGAGGACAGCTGTGAACACCTGGGCTAGGCCCAAAGAGGACAGCTATGAACATCTGGGCTGGGCCCCAAGACTACAGCTTTGAACAAATGGGCCGACCTTGATGAAGATGGCTGTGTACACCTGGGGTAGGCCCAGTGAGGACAGCAATTAACACTTGGGCTTTGCCTGTATGAAGTAAACTGTGAACACTTGCACTGGCTCCGATGAGCCTGGCTGGGAAGACCTGAACTGGCCCCAGTGAGGATGGCTATAATACCTTGGCTGGGCCCAGTGAACATAGATGTGAACACAGGCAGGCCCTGATGAGGAGCACTGTGAACACCTAGGCTGGTCCTAATTAGGAAAACTGGGAACACCTGGGCTGGGCCCAGTGAGCATGGGCTGTACTCAATGATGAAAGCTGTGAAGAACTGGCCTGGATCCAATGATGATGAATATGAACACTTGAGCTTGGACCAGTGAGAAAGGCTTTGAACACCTGGGACGGCCTCAATGATGATGGCTGTAAACACCTTGGCTGGCCTCAGTGAGTGTTGCTATAATAGCTTGGCTGGCCCCAATTAGCATGGGTGTGAACGAATAAGCTGGACCTAATGAGGATGGCTGTCAACACCTCAGCTGTCTCTGTTGAGGATCACTGTGAACACCTGAGCAGGCTCACATGAAAATAGCTATGAACACTTAGGCTGGTCCGGATGAAGACAGCTAGGAACACCTGGGTGAGGCCCAGTGAGGATAGCTATTAACACCTGGCTGGCTTTCATGAGGAGGGCTGTGAGCACCTCGTCTGGCCACTATTAAACAGTCTCTGAACACCTAAGCTGGGCCCAATGAGGACAGCTATTAACACCTGGGCTGGCCCAATAATGACAGTTGTGAACACTAACCCAGATAAGGATGGCTATGAACATTTGGGCTGGCATCTAGGTACATGGCTGTGACCTCCCAGGCTGGCCCAATGAGGATGGTTCTAATTCCTTAGCTGGCCTTAAAAGAGCATGGATGTGAACACCTGGGCTGGTCCCAATAAAGACAACTATGAATACCTAGGATAACCCCCAATAAAAACATCTGGGAACACCTGGGATGGCCTTCATTAGGATGTCTCCAACGCCTGGACTGGGCCCAATAGGATGGCTCTGAACACCTGGACTTGCCCTGATGAGGACCTCTGTAATCCTAGTGCTGGGCCCAATGAGGACAACTATTAACACCTGGTCTGAAAACTAGTGAGGTGTGCTCTGAACACTTAGGCTGGACCCCAAGAGGATGGCTGTGAACACCTGACCTGACCTCAATGAGGACAGCTGTGTTAAACTGGGATTGACCTAGTGAGGACAGCTGTGAACACCTAGACTGATCCCTGATCCTAATGGGGACAATGGTGAACATCTAGGCTAAGCCCAATGAAGATAGCTCTGAACACCTGGACATGGCTCCTATGAGAAAAAGTGTAAATGCCTGGGCTTGCCCAATGTGGACAGCTATGAATACCTAGGCTGAGCTCAATTATGAAAGCTGTGAACTCATGGGCTTGGTCCAATGAGGACAGTGGTGAACACTCAGGCTGGCCCCCATGAGGACAGCTGTGAACACTTTGTCTGGGCCCCATGAGAACAGCTGTGAATACCTGGGCTGGGCAAAATAAGGTAAAACAACTGAGCTAAACCCAATGAAAATGGCTGTGAACACCTAGGCTAGACCCCAAGAAAATAGCTTTGAACACTTGAGCTGAGCTCCATTAGGACACCTGTGAATACTTGGCCTGGCACCAGTGAAAACAGCTATGAACAACGGGGCTAGGCTCAGTGAGGTTGGCTATAAACACCTATGCTGAACCCCATGATATCAGCTGTGAACACCTGGCTATAATACCTTGGCTGGCCCCAATTAGCATGAGGGTGAACACATTGGCTGGCCCCAAGAAGAATGACTATGAACACCTGAACTGGCACCATGTGAATTGCTGTGACCACCTGGGCTGGCCCCAATGAAAACAACTGTGAACAACTGAGCTAGGCCCAATATGAATGGCTCTGAACACCCAGGCTTACACAATAAGGATGACTATCAACACCTCCATTAGCCCCAATGAGGATGGCTGTTAACACCTGGGCTGGCTCTGATAAGGACAACTGTGAACCCCCAGCATGAGCCCAATAAGAACAGTGGTGAACAACTAGGCTAGGCCAAATAAGGTCAGCCGTTAAAACCTGGGCTGGCCACAGCAAGGATGGCTGTGAAAACCTGAGCTGGACCCAAAGGAAACACCTATGAAAAACTGGGTTGTGGGGTAGCTGGCAAGATGGCAGAATAGGAACAATTCCAGTCTGCAGCTCCCAGTGAGATCGACACAGATGACAGATGATTCCTTCATTTCCAACTGAAGTACCCGGTTCATCTTATTGGTACTGGTTGGACAGTGGGTACAGCCCATGGAGGGCAAGCCAAAGTAGGGCGGGGTGTTGCCTCACCTGGGAAGTGCAAGAGGTCAGGAGATTTCCCTTTCCTAGCCATGGGATGCCTTGAGAGACTGTATCAGGAGGAATGGTGTATTCCGGCCTGGATACTGCACTTTTCCCACAGTCCTCAAAACCAGCAGACCGGGAGATTCTCTCCTGGCTGTTTTTATTGGGGGTTATCCTAGGTATTCATAGTTGTCTTCACTGGGACCAGCCCAGGTGTTCACATCCATGCTTTTTTAGGCCAGCTAAGGAATTAGAACCATCCTCATTGGGGCCAGCCTGGGAGGTCACAGCCATGTACCTAGATGCCAGCCCAAATGTTCATAGCCATCCTTATCTGGGTTAGTGTTCACAACTGTCATTATTGGGCCAGCCCAGGTGTTAATAGCTGTCATCATTGGGCCCAGCTTAGGTGTTCAGAGACTGTTTAATAGTGGCCAGACCAGGTGCTCATAGCCCTACTCATGAAAGCCAGCCAGGTGTTAATAGCTATCCTCACTGGGCCTCACCCAGGTGTTCCTAGCTGTCTTCATCCGGACCAGCCTAAGTGTTCATAGCTATTTTCATGTGAGCCTGCTCAGGTGTTCACAGTGATCCTCAACAGAGACAGCTGAGGTGTTAACAGCCATTCTCATTAGGTCCGGCCTGGCTCAGTGGGTTCTACCCCAACAGAGCTCAACAAGCTAAGATCCACTGGCTTGAAATTCTCGCTGCTCCACAGCAGTTTGAGGTCAACCTGGGATGCTTGAGCTTAGTGTGGGGAGGGGCATCTTGTGTTAGCAAACTAACACAAGAACAAAAAACCAAACACCACAAGTGGGAATCGAACAATGAGAACACATGGACACAGGGAGGGGAACATTATGCACTGGGGCCTGTCGGGGGGTGGGGGGTGGGGAGAGGGATAGCATTAGGTGAAATACCTAATGTAGATGACGGGTTGATGGGTGCAGCCAACCACCATGGCACAGGTATACCTATGTAACAAACCTGCACATTCTGCACATGTACCCCAGAACTTAAAACAAACAAACAAATGAATACACAAACAAAAAAAACTGGGTTGGACACAAGGAGGATGGCTGAGAACACCTGAGCTGGCCCTGATGAGAATGGATGTGATCACCTGGGCTGCCCTGATGAGGGTGGCCCTACGACGTTGGCTGCACCCATTGAGCATGAATGTGAACACCTAGGTTGGCCCTGACAAGGACCACAGTGAACACCTAAGCTGCCCCCTATAAGGAAAACCTGGTCTGGCCCCCAGGAGGAAGGCTTTGATCACCTAGGAAAGGCACAATAGGATGGCTGTGAACACCTGAAGTTGCCCTGAGATGGACCTCTATACAACTATGTTTATAGTTGTGAAAACAACTATAAACATGTGAACTGGGTCAGAGAAGGATCACGGTGAACACTTAGGCTGGACCCAGTGAGGAGAGCTATGAACCCCTGGCCTGGCACAATGAGAATATCTATGAAAACCTGGGCTTTGCCCAGAAAGGACGGCTGTGAAAACTTGGATTGACCCCTAGGAAGAGGCTTGGAACACGTTGGCTGGCCTGCATGAAGGAGGCTATAATACCTTGGCCAGCCCTAATTTCCATAGCTGTGAACAGGTGGACTGGCCCTGCTGAGGATGGCTATGAACATTTGGGATGGTGCTAATGTGGATTGTTGTGATGGGCTGAGCTGGCTCAAGTGAGGACCACTGTGAACACCTGCAAAGGCCCAGATAAGAACAGCTATGAAAACCAGGGATGCTCCCAGTGGAGACAGCTATGAATACCTGGGCTGGGCTGAGTATGGACAACAGTGAAGACCTGGGTTAGCTCAGATGAGGACAGCTATGAATACCCTGCCAGGCCCTGATGAGGGTGACCTTAATACCTTGATTGACACCAATGATCCACATTAGGACAGCTGTGAACACCTGGGCTGGACCCAACAACTACATCAGTGAACATCTCTTGGGGCTGGACCAGATGAGGACAATTATGGACACCTGGGCTGGGCTCAAAAGAATAACTGTATATTAGGGCTGGGTATAACAAAGACAGCTTTGAACATGTGGGCTGGATCCTATGAGGAGAGCTTTGAACACCTGGACTGATACCTGTTAGAATAGCTGTGAATACCTCCACTGGCCTCAAAGAGAACAGCTGTGAACACCTGGCCTGGTTCGACTGAGGGTGGCTATCTTATTTGAGATGGCCCCAATTAGCATGGGTGTGAACAAATTGGCTGTCTTCATTAGCCGTGGCCTTGTCGGCTGGCTGGCTCAATGTGGATGGATGTGAATACCTTGGCTGGCCCCGATGCAGACCACTGTGAACACCTGGGCAGGCCCAGTTGACAACAGGTACGACCACCTGGGCTAGGCCCTGAGGAAAACAGCTGTGGCCACCAGGTCTGGGCACAATGAAGATGGCTATGAACATTTTGGCTGGACTCTATGAAAATGGCTGTATAGACATGGGCCTATGTTGATGAGAGTGGCTTTCAGTATCTTGGCTGGGTACAATCAGGACGGGTATGAATGCCTGGTCTGGGAATCCATGAGCATGACTGAACACCTAGGCTGGTCCCGCTGAGGATAGCTATGAACATTTGAGCTCGGCCTAAAGAAGACAGCTGTGAACATCTGGGCTGGGCATAATGAGGACAGATATAAACCCCTAGCCTCTTTGTTCCTGAGGAGAACTGTAAATACCTGGACTGCCTTAGATCAGGATGGCTGTGAGCACCTTTGTTGACTTCAATCAGGACAGCTTTGAACACCTGAGGTGAGCCTAATGTGGACAGTAGTTAACATCTGATTTCTCTCCATGAGGACAACAGTGAACACCAGGGGTGGGAGGACAACTGTGAACACCAGAGCTGGTGTACATTAGGACTATTGTGAACACCTTGTCCAGGCCCAATGAGGACAGCTATGAACACCCTGGATGGTCTCAAGAGGACGACTGTGAATATCTTGGCTGGGCTTAATAAGGACAGCCATGAATACCTGGGCTGGGCTCAATAAGGGTGGCTATGAACACTGGGGTTAGGTCCAAAAGGATAGCTGCATGCATTTGGGCTGAGCACATTGAGGAAAGTTGTTAACAATTGGGCTGTATTCAATGAGGACAACTTTGAACACCTGGGCTAATCTTGATAAGGACGACTGTGAACACCTAGGCTGAGTCCAATGAGAACAGCTTTGAACTCCTGAACTAGGTCTCTATATGAACTACTTTGCACACCTGTCCTGGCCCAATGAAGACAGCAGTAAACATTTACATTGGCCCTGATGAAGAGATCTTTGAACACCTGGGCTTACTCCGATGATGATGGCTGTGAACACCTGGGCCATCTTCAATGGGCACAGCCAAGGTTTTCATAGCTGTCCTAACTGAACCCAGCCTAGGTGTTCACAGCTGTCATCATTGGGTGTAACCTGGGTGTTCACATCTACCCTTATTTGGGCGTAGCCCAGGTATTCAAGGTTTCCTCATTGGGCCCAGCACAAACATACACAACTATGGTTGTGGGCCCAGCCCTGATATTCATAGCCATTGACATCGGGGCCAGCCCAGGTGTACATGACCATTCTCTCCCAGGCCAGCTGAGGTGTTCATGGCTGTCCTCATGGGGCCAGCCCAGGTGTTCACAGTTGCTCTCGTAGGTCCTATCCCAAGTATTCACTGCTGTTCTAATGCGGCCTAGTCCAGGTGTTCACTGCTGCCCTCATTATACCCAGCCCACATGATCACAGATGTCCTAATAGGGCCCAGCCCAGGTATTCACACTAAAACCTGGCCAGGGCCCAATGAGGACAGCTGTGTTCATCTAGGCTGGGTCCCATGAAGGCAGCCTGGAACCCCTGGGCTTGGCCCAGTGAGGATTACTGTGAACACCTGGGCTGCCCCAATGAGGGTGGCTATACTACGTTGGCTGGCCCCAAAGATCATGGCTGTGAACACATTGGCTGATCCTGATGGGGATGGCTATGAACACCTGGGCTCAGCCCAATGAAGATGACAACAAACACCTTGGGCTGGCCCCAATGAGAATGACAATGAACAATTTCCTGGGCCAAAGGAGGACAGCTGTGAACACATGAGGTTGGCCCAATGTGGACAGGAGTGAATACCTGGTTGTCCTAGATGGGGACAGCTGTGAACACCTAGGCTGGCCCACATTAGGACAGCTGTGAACACCTGGGATGGGCCCAATGACACTAGCGGTGAATTCCTCAGCCGGATTCGACAAGGATGGTTATGAACACCTGGACTGGCCCCAACCTAGATGGCTATGACACTTGGGCATGGCCCAAAAGCTTAACTGAGTACATCTGGGCTGGGCACAATGAGGACAACTTTGAAACATCTGGGCTGGTCCCTGTGAGGACAGATTTGAACATTTGGACTTATCCTGATAAGGACAGCTGTGAATACCTTGACTGGCCCTGAAGAGAACAGCCATGAACACCTGGACTGGGCCCAAGGAGAACAGCTATGAGAAAACCTGTGACTGGCCAAGAAAGGACCACTGTGAACACCTTGCCTGGTTTCACTGAGGATAGTATCCTATTTGGGATGGCCCCAATTAGCATGAGTGTGAACAAATTGGCTGGCCCCACTGAGAATTGCTATGAACATCTGAGCTGGTGCTAATGTGGACAGCTGTAACCACCTGGATTGGCCCCATTGAGGACCAAATGTACATTTATCCTTCTGGGCCCAGACCGGGTGTTCACAGCCACCTAAGCTGAGGCTACCCCAGGTGTTCATAACCATCCTCATCAGGTCCAGCCCTATGAGGTGTTCACTGCTATAGTCATTGGGTCCAGCCCAGGTGTTCATAGCCATCCTAATGTGGACAGGCCCAGGTGTTCACAGCTGTTCTTATCTGGGACAGCCAGGTATTCACTCCTATTCACATTGGGTCAACCTCAAGTGTTTACAGCCGTCCTCTTTGGACCCAGGAAATTGTTCATTGCCATTCTCATTGGAGCTTCCCAGATATTCAAAGCCATTCTTATCAGGGCATATCTGGTTTTTAAAGCTGTCTGCATTGGCCCTGCCAAAGTATTCACAGCTTTTAAAATATTGGCCAGTGCAGGTGTTCACAGCTGTCTTCATTAGAGCCAGCACAGGTTCTTACAGCTATCCTCATCCGAGCCAGCCCAGGAATTTTCAGTCCTTCACATGGGGACCCAGTCCAGTGTTTAAAAGCTGTCCTTATTGGGCTGAGCCCAGATGTTCACAGCCATCCAAATACTCGTTAGGGCAAGTCCAGGTGTTCAGGGCCATCCTATTGGGCCCTGCCCTGGTGTTCAGAGACATCCTCACTGGTCCAGCCCAGGTCTTCACAGTCTTTATCATAGGGGCCTTGTACATGTGTTCATAGCTATCATCATTAGGTGTTTATAGCAGTTTTCATCTGGGTGAGTCCAGGTGTTCAGCACTATCCTATTGGACCCAGTTCAGGTGTTCAGAACCATCCTCAAGATGGCTACCTTAGGTGTTCCCAGCTATAGTTACCATGGCCAGCCTGGGTTTCCACAGTCATCCTTATCAGGAACAGCCCTGGTGTTCACCTCCATGCTCATTGGGCCTAGCCAAGGCATTAGTGCCATCTTCATCATTGAGGCCTGACCAGGTAGCAGGGCAGTTTATTTCAGTGCCAGCCCAGGTATTCATGGCGATTCTTATTGGGACCAGCCAATGTGTTTACAGACGTCCTCATTGGGACCAGCCAAATTATTATAGCCATCCTGATCAAGGCCAGCCAACTTGTTCACAGCTGTTCTTCTTGGGGTCAGCCAACATGTTTACAGCTGTCCAATGGGCAACCTAGGTGTTCACAGCTGTCCTCATTGTGCCCAGCCAAGATTTTCACAGCTGCCCCGATTGGGCCCACCCCAGAGGGTCACAGCTATCATCATAAGACCCAGCTCAGATGTACACAGCTGTTCTCATTGGGCTCAGCCCAGGTGGGCCAGTGCCAATGAGTGTGACTATAATACCTTACCTGGACCCAGTTAGCATGGGCAGTGCAGGAACAAATTGGCTGATCCCAGTAAGGATGGCTATGAACATCTGGGTTGGTGGCAGTGTGGAAAAATATGAATATCTTGGCTGGCCCCAAAGAGAACCACTATAAACATCTGGGCAGGCCTAGAAGAGGAAAGCTCTGAAGACAGCCGTGAACTCCTGGGCTGGCTACGATGAGGACAGTTGTGAACAACTGAGCTGGACCAAATTAAGACTGCTGTAGACACTCATGCTAGGCTCAATGAGGACAGCAGTGAACACCTATGGTGGCCAATGAGGTCAGATGTGAACACCTGGGCTGGCCCAATAAAAAGAACAATAAACACATAGGCTTGTTCCCATGAGGGCAGCTTTGAACACCTGAGCTGATCTTGTTGAGGACAACTGTGAACACATAGGCTGAGCCCTATAACGACAGCTATTAACACCTTGACTAGGCCCCTGTGAGAACCACTGTGCCACTGTGACCAGGGCTAGCGCCAATGAGGATGACTATGAACACTTGGGCTGACCTTGATGATGACAACTATGAATGGTACCAACTTTGCTGGCACTGATGTGGACCATTGAAAACATGTCAGCTTGTAGTGATGACAGATGTGAACACCTAGGCTGGGCCCATTAAAGAGAGCAGTGAACACCTAAGCTGACCCAACGATGAAAACTTTGAACACTTGGCCTGAGGCCAATGAGGATAGCTGTGATCATCTGAGTGATCACAATGAGTACAAAGCTGTCCAATGAGCACAGCTTTGACCAACTGGGTTGACCTTGATGAGGATGGCTGTGCACACCTGGGCTGGGACCAGTAAGACATCAATTAACACCTGGGCTTTGCCTATATGAAGACAACTGTGAATACTTGTGCTGGCTCTCATGAGCCTGGCTGGGAACGCCTGAACTCGCTTTGGTGAGGATGGCTACAATACCTTGGCTGGGCCCTGTGAGCATAGATGTGAACACTTGAGCAGGCCCTGATGAGGACCACTGTGAACACCTAGGCTGGCCGTGATTAGGAAAGGTGGAAACACCTAGGCTGGGCCCAGTGAGGATGACTGTGAACATTTAGGCTATACCCAATGAGGATAGCTGTGAAGAACTGGCCTGGGTCCCATGAGGACAGGTAAGAATGCCTGGGCTTGGCCCTGTGAGGACGGCTTTGAACACCTGAGACAGCCCAGTTGATGATGGCAGTGAACACCTTGGCTGGTCCCAGTGAGTGTTGCTATAATAGCTTGGCTACACCTGATTAGCATAAGTGTGAACATATAGGCTGGACCCAATGAGGATGGCTATGAACAACTTAGCTAGGCTCAATGAGGATGGCTATCAACTCCTCAGCTGGCTCTGATGAGGACCACCGTGAACATTTGGGCAGGCCCAGATGAAAATAGCTATGAACACCTACTCTGGTCCTGATGAAAACAGCTAGGAACACCTGGGTGAGGCCCAGTGAGGACAGATATGAAACCTGGGCTTGCTCTCATGAGGATGGCTGTGAGCACCTGGTCTGGCCACTATTAAACGGTCTCTGAACACCTAAGCTGGGCCCAGTGAGGACAGCTATTAACATCTGTGCTGGCCCGATGATGACAGCCGTGAACACTAAGCCAGATAAGAATGGCTATGAACATTTGGGCTGGCATCAAGGTAGATGGCTGTGACCAGCCAGACTGGCCCTGATAAGGATGGCTCTAATTCCTTGGCTGGCCCAAATGAGCATGGATGTGAACACCTGGGCTGGTCCCAATGAAGACAACTGTGAATACCTAGGATAGGCCCAATAAAAACAGCTGGGAACACCTGGGACGGCCTTCATTAGGATGTCTCCAACACCTGGACTGGTCCCAATAGGATGGCTCTGAACACCTGGACTCGCCCTGATGGGAACCTCTGTAACCACAGGGCTGGGCCCAATGAGGACAGCTATTAACATCTGGTCTGAAAACTAGTGAGGAGTGCTCTGAACGCTTAGGCTGGACCTGATGAGGATGGCTGTGAACACCTGACCTGACTTCAATGAGGGCAGCCATGTAAAACTCGGATTGGCCTAGTGAGTACAGCTGTGAATGCCTGGGCTGATCCTGATGAGGACGACAGTGAACACCTAGGCTAAGCCCCATGAAGACAGCTCTGAAAACCTGGACATTGCTCCTATGAAAATGAGTGTGAACTCCCAGGCAGGCCTCAGTGCCCTGTGGACCTGACTCTAGGGAGGCCAAAGTAGCCCTCTGGGACCTGCACCCCGCCCCAGGGAGTCCCCGCTCTCCTCACCTCTGTGCCTTCCCAGTGACCCCCGTGCCTCTGCCTGTGTTGCAGATTCCTCTAACATGAAAGAGCCATGATGTGGGGATGTCACCCTGGCCCAGAAAGGATACAAATCATGATACTCTGCAAGATTTTATTTAGCAATGTCTTGTATATAGCTGATGCTATATTTGTTGTTCTTTTATTTGTTGTTTTTATAGTGGCTATATTTGTTATGTCATTATATTTGTCTTGCTATATTATTTGTTGTCTTCTATATTTGTTTAAAGTTATATATTAAATAATAGTTATCCCTTTCTAATTGCTTTTAGAATATTTTCCTGTGAAATGAAACCCATGATAGGAAATCTCCCTCAGCAGAGCTAGAACTCACTGAATTAGAAAGCAGTCCCTCCAGTGACTGCCACTCTCTCTCTTATGTCTTCCTAATTTCATCTTAATTGGCCAAAGTACCAGCAAATACACCCTCACTCATTGTCTTTACGTCAGTGTCCTTCGAGAGGTTGTTGTCTGAAATCTGTTCCTTCCTCTGGAAGGGATCGTGGAATCAACCTTCCCCACGGTCTCCACAGTGACTTAGCTGTCAGGGCCTTTCCTGCCCCATGGTCAGCACAGCTGGTGTGAGCTTCCCGGCTCACTGGCACTTTCCCTGAGTGTCTTCAGAATTTTCCTCCATTTTTTTCCCGCATACAGTATTTCTTGCTGAAAGGTGGATGAGTTTAACTTTCACTTCTTTGTGTATCACTCACTCTTCTAGTCTAGATGCTTTAAAAATGAATTTTGTCTTCAAGTTCAGGAGTTTACTCAAATATCATTTGCTGTTAGCCATTTCACATCAATCCTCAGTATTCTTTTGAAGAAACACCTAAAAATATTCTTTTTATTTTCAGAAAAAAATGGAATGATCGTTGTTCATATTTCCTTGTGTCTTTGCTTTGATTGTTCTCGTTCAGGCGCCTCAATCATGCATCCATTTGGCTACTCTCCCTAAACATTTATAACCTCTTGCTCACTTTCTTTTGAAATATTCTCCTCACTTGAACCTTCTGTTTCTTAAAGGCAGAAGCTATCATTGTGTTGTCTCTAGTTTACATTTTAGAGCTGAAGAATGTTTCCAATTATTTTTCTTAGTCTTTTTGGAGTTTCATCCATGCATTGCTATGTTTCTTTAATTCTGATGAATGGTGTCCTTTTGTGTTTGATATTATTTTCTTAATGCCTTTGATCTCTTTGTTGAAAAGTCCACAGTCCAGTGAGTGAGTTACACTGGGGTGAGAACTTTCAAATTTTCTAGTGGTTTTACTCTATAAGTATTAATTTTGTCTATTACATGTCTTTGTATGAGAATTGGCATCAATATATTTCTGTTGCTGATTTTTATATGGATTTTGTCTTCATGAATTTGTAATGAGCATTATAATTCAGAAACCTTTTCCAACCTCATAGAGCTTCTCTCTCTGAAATCTCTATGCAATGCTCACAACTATGACACCTGTTTCCTGGAATTTCCTGCCTCTGTGCTTCTCCCCTTCTGTAACAGGAGCCTCCTCCCTGGTTTCCTCCACTGTACTCCACTGCTCTCTTTGGATCCTGCAACTGAATATTGCTCCTAAATGGGAAGCCTGTCTTGCAAGGGGACAACTGCTACAATATTGCCAAAATGTAAGCTGATTGACTTTCAGTGCATATTCACTTTCCAGATCATTTTGTTCTTTTCTATTATATATCTGAAAACCGGTTTCTTCTCTGACTTATTTTATTTATTTTTATTTGTCAATATTTTATTCTTATGATTATTAATTTTTACTTTTTTGTGTATTTAAGTTTTTTTGTATTTTGATGTTTATATTTGAGTGATTTTAGACTTAATTTTCACATGATTTTAGATGTATCTCTTTTCAAAGTGATTTGTTGTTTGCTGTGGGGATTTATCTTTAGGTATTGGGTGGTTGTTATTTATTTTGAATCCAGTAGATTGCCAGATATGCAGGGTCATGTCTAACTGGGCCACAAACTCTTTCTGCCTTTTGACATTTTCAGGCATAGACAACAGGCTCTTCACAGTGCACTGTGGATGTCACAAGATCCCCATAAATTGTCCTTAAATTATTGCCCATGTTTTATTAAAAAGTATTATTTAGGAAGTAACCTCTGAAAAGAAAGAACTCTTTTAATTTTCTTTACTAATACTTAAAAATTTAGTCCACATATAAAAGCACGTCTGTCATATTACGCCCCAAATCCTCTTATTGAGCAATTGGAAAACATATTCCTAAGCTGAAGCTTACAGTCATTGCTCGTTATCTGCAGGGGTTGGTTTCAGGACCCCCACAGATTCCAGCATCTGACAATGCTCAAGTCCCTGGTGTAAAGTGGCACAGCATCTGCATATAAGCCATGCCCGTGCTCCTGTGCACTTGAATCATCTCAGATCTCTCCTCAGCCCCATAGGCAGGAACTGCTATGCGAATAGTTGTTATCCTCTCTGCCAGCCCCTACCTCCACCTACCTTGTCTTATGCCTCTCTTCCATGTGACTTTTCCTGAGCTGCATTTTTTAATATGACATAAACCTGTACATGTGAGTAGAGTGCTTTTCTGAGTTCTCTGATTCATTCTAGTGAACCTGAGGGAGGTGTTGTGGGAACTCCTTAATTGGTGGTCTGCCAGGCAGAAGCCTGGGCAGCTTGGACACCCCATTGGTTGCTGGCATCTAAGTGAGGACAGTGCTGTGGGACCGAGCACATAATCATAGACCTGCTGGCCATTTGTATGTCATTTTTTGAGAAATGTCTTTTCAGGTCATTTGACCATTTTTAATGAGATTATTTTGTTTTGCTGTTGACTCGAGTTGCTTATATAGTCTGGATATTAATTTCTCATTGGATGGATAGTTTGCAAATATTTTCTCCCATTCTATAGGTCATCTCTTCACTCTCTTGATTCTTTGCTGTGCAGAAGCTTTGGTCCTATTTATGTATTTTTGCTCTTCTCATCTATGGTTTTTTAAAAATCTCAGCCCAGACCGATGTCTAGAGGAATTTCTCAATGTTTTCTTTTAGTAGTGTTATACTTTCAAGTTTTCCATTAAAGTCTTTAATCCATTTGGATTTGCATTTTGCATATAATAAGAGATAGGGGCCCAGTTTTTCCTCTACCTTTGAATGTTCAGTTTTCCCCTTATCATTTATTGAAGAGACTCTTCTTTCTTTAATGTATGTTCCTGGTGCAGGTAGGAACGGGGTGCTAGTAGGAGCTGAGTGCATGGCTCGAGTAGGAGCAGGAGCAGAGTGCTGGTAGGAGCTGGGTGCATGGCACGGGTAGGAGCTGGACACGGGTAGGAGTGGGGTGCTGGTAGAAGGTGGGTGCATGGCATGGGTAGGAGCGGAGTGCTGGTAGGAGCTGGGTGCACGGCACAGGTACTAGCGGAGTGTCACCGCATGCCTCCTGGGAGGACCTGTCGGGACTGTGGCCCCAGTGGCAGCCTGGCCCTGCCTCAATGGCCTGGGATCTGAACTGCAGGATCTCACAGGTGGAAGAAACCTTGGAGACTCGCAGCCCCCAGGGCCATGGTGGCTCCCGACAGGGGAGGGCCACCCAGAGCTCCCTCCCATGGTGCCCTTGCCAAGGAGTCCTTGGATGGGCCTGTTTAGACTCCTTTGATGATGGGGCCCCCATGACCCCAGGACAGCCCTTACCATCTTTTACTCACTGTTGACCTTCCTTCAGACCAGGAGATGCACAATATTTGCCAATAGGAATCTCCCATCTTCCCTTAATTCTACTGTTCCATTGACATCACACAAGCACCACCCCCCACCAGGTGCCCTTAACCTGTGTCCTCGACCCCCTTGACCTTCAGAGGGCCTCACCCATCCAGTGGCTCCATGGCAGAACTGGTCTCCTAGAGCCCAGGCCACGGAGCAGAGCCTCCTGTGGCACTAACAGTGGCAGCAGTACCTTTGCATGCTCCCATGTCCTGAGCATGGACTCTGGACAGAGCAAGGTCAGGCTGCAAGGCTGTCTTCAGTCAGGGCCTGACCCTAGGACAGTGTGGAAACACTGGAATGGTTTCAGAAAGGGATGGACAGCACTGGATTTGAGGTCCTTAAAAGTGACTTTGGCTCTTGTGTAGAGAGTGGATGGTCTGGCAGGAGTGAGAGGCTCAGGGCAGTGAGGAGGCAGCCGAAGAACTCAAGAGGCAGTCAAAGGGGGACTCGAGGGTGGGAGGAACGGGCACATCTGTTAACAGCTGTGCCCCAGAAGCCCTGTGTTTCACACACTTGCCAATTTCAGAAAGGGCCGTCCACCATTCTCATGAAGTGTCTACTCATTCTGAAAGAACTCATCTAGATTTTGAGTGGCTGCCTCTTCTGTCCCCGTAGAGTTACAATTATCATTTTCATTTACTTCCAACTAATAAATGCAAGTGGCTGATTCTGATGAGACCTGTTTCATTTTCTGCTTGAAAGTCTAGAGCAAGAATACTTAGCTCACAGACTGATCTGGATGAGGCTAGGGAAGGAGACCACCTGAGCTTAAACGAAGCCACTAAAAGCAGTAAGAGAAACAACTGTGAAGCCTGTGAGAAAAGCAGGGTATGTTTCTGATAAGGAAAGGTATTAAGTATGAAGGAAATGTTTTTATTAAAGAAAAAGTACTTTGTCCTTAACTAAAATGATTCGTTACTCCAGAATGAAAAAAAAAAAAAGAGTAGGGCAAAATATAAATGGACATAGAAAGTTGTAGAAGGTTTGTGGAAGGGAAATGCATATGTGGTGAAGCCAGTAAGATTAGATACATTTATTTATAAAATTCATTAAATGTGGCCAATAGTGTACCGATGCAAAACTAGAATTTCTCTTTCTGTCTGTTAAAACAATGGTTTCTTAAATTATTGGTCGGCTTTTTAAAAAGATTGTAAAAAGTTTTTCTTTACCTTTTAAATGATCTGCCCAGGAAACAAATATTTTGTATCCAATCATCATAACTTCCTGGGCTTAATGTTAACCTTTATCACATCCTTGCTTATGTAAGAGAATTAGTGCTCCTTACTTTTAAAAGTGGCTCTCAAAAGCAGATCCTAGATGAAATTTTCTTCTCCAATGGTCTTGAGATTTCCCAGAGGGATTTAGAACAACCTGAGAGAATTTGTTCTTTCATCTCATAAGGAGATATGTTCAAAATAATGTGGTTTATTTGATAAGTTCAGTTGCCTGGAAAGACGATGTCAAATAAGAAACAAAAACCTTCCCTCGATTTTATTTGTATGGGTAGAAAGTATTAACATAAATATTTCAGAAATTGTACGAAATTCCTAGAAATGTGTCAGTGTCTCTACTGCTCATAATGTGTCCAGGTATGTTATCAGTCATAATTCCCGCTATTACTTCTAAATGTTGCATGCCATGGAAATCACCTAAATCCCTTGTGAATTGCATTATTTTTTTATAATGAGGTCTCAATAGGCCTTTAATATGGTCATTTTAAGTCTTGTCATTCACAGATTTTGTTATTCTCTTATTCTTCTTTAAAATATTTTCAGTTACCAGCCAAAGTGACTCCTCTTTAAAAAAAAAAAAGTGATGGTCTGAGATCCATAGGGGCTTCGAGTAAAGGTTTCCGATGACATTTGCATACATAATTTTGAGATCATACCACTTGAATAAGTTAAGATTTGCAGAACGAATGAAGGAGCTGACGGATGCATAAAACTGCTAATCCAAGATCAAGCAGAACAGAATTTAATCACATAGGACCGAATGAACTGATAAAGAATGATAATGGATTTTGTTTGAAACATTGCCGGCTCAACCAGGTGTGGTGGCTCACACCTGTAATCCCAGCACTTTGGGAGGCCGAGGAGGGCCAATCATGAGGTCAGGAGTTCGAGACCAGCCTGACCAACATGGTGAAACCCCGTTTCTACTAAAAATACGAAAATTATTCAGATGTGGTGGCACGCGCCTGTAATCCCAACCACTCCAGAGACCGAGGCAGGAGAATTGCTTGAACCCAGGAGGCGGAGGTTGCAGTGAACTGAGATCGTGCCATTGCACTCCAGCCTGGGCAACAGAGCGAGACTCCATCTCAAAACAAACAAACAAAAAACTCATAAAAAAAGAAAGATTGCTGGCTCTTTAATATAGTATTTTCTGGGTGTACAGAACTCCTTTCTCTTTTCTGTTCAGCTGTCTACAACTCATAGACTAAATTTTGTGAACAGAAATAAACATTTTATCTTCTCCCTGCCTGATTCCTTTAGAATTTAGAAACTCTTAAGGGCAGTAAAATTATTTGCATAAGTTCAAAAAGAATCTGTTCTCTTTGCAACAGGACATAATTAGAAATATTGGTTATATTACCAAGGCCTTGACTGGAATGTCATATTTGGGAATAATGCATAAAATCAGACACGACCAGACAATTTTAAGGAAATAAGATAGACTTTATGGAGCCAATGCCTACAAAGACTTCTTGAGGAAACCAGCCTGGCACCTGGCTTACAGGGTTTCCAGGCATACAGGTGACTAAGGAAAACCACTTCATGGCATCCCCAGGAAACAGGATAATTTGGGGACCTGGAAAAAGAAGAATTCATTCACATCTATCGGTATTGGAGGTGATGGCTTAGCTTATCTTCCTAGGCTTGGGTTTCTAGGCTCAAGAGTCTTTTAAAGGCTAATTGGAGATTCTGTATTACAAGTTACAGAAAAGCAGCCAAGCGTCTATGTGGTCGTCTCTTCTTGCTGCACTCATATAAATAATCAGTTCAAATCTAGTAAGATTACTTATGTTATAAACAAGAATAAATTCACTTTGGTTATTTTTTATCAATTAACTGGGGGGCAGTGACTATAGAAGCTTCACATTTCCATGGAAACTTTCCAAACTAATGTTTGCAACTTTTCTCCTTCCCTCCTGACTTGGCTTATCTGAGAACTAGAACTGCCCTTTTCCCCAAGCCCTGCAACCTGAAACTGCATGACCTGATATAAGTTTCAAGAAAATCACACAACAACTCAAGTGTGGACAACCTTCATGCCTGATGCTGTGTAGGCCACTCAGAAAGCTCCCTAGCACACTGCACACTATCTCCAAAGGTACTCAAGCTGCAAATGGAAAGAGCCATTGGATGACCTCGCTTTTCCTCACTCCAGCATGTAAAGGTGCTTCAAGCCCAGCATTTAGAAATCTGGGCTGATTGCCTTCTGGACTCTGAAGTAGTAGTTACTCTCATTTTCCTTTTTACTCATAGAGATTTTCATCATTAAATGCCTAACTGTTTGTATCATCCAGCAAATATCCCCCTCCAAATGGGAAATAATCTCGTATTGTTCAAAGGAAAGAACAATGTCTCTTTGTTCTTTGAATAAGGGGGCCAAGGGTAACAAAGACTATCTCGTTGACCAAGCTAGAGTCAGCCTCCTCTAAGTCCTCTTTTTGACTAGGCCACAGCCTTGGGCTCTGCCCTTGGCCCATTTAGTCCAGTTTTAGAAAGAACCCTGCTGAATCCAGTTAGCAAACATCCTCCACCCTTGGTATCTGATCACTGTCCATATCTGACCAAATGCCAAATTACTGACCCTCAACATGTTGTCATCATGGCCTGCCTTCAGCAAGAATCCTGGTGAGTTTTAGCATTGATGTGTTCTCATAGGAATTTACCATCCACTGATCCCAGCTCTGCTCCTTGGCTATAAATCTCCACTTGTCCCCACTGTATTCAGGGTTGAGCTTGATCTCTCTACCCTACTGCAAAACCACATTGCAGAAGTCTCCTCTGGAGTAGGCTTCCTTGTCATCTTTAAGTGTATGAGTTTTTTTTTTAAAAAAAAAACAATGGTTATAAAAACAAAATAAAATTTGCATTTAATGTACACAGTCTGATTGCCCTGAAAACTGTCTTTCCTAGTTTGTTCTCCAACCAACATGTGCAGTGTGCCTGGGACCATGCCCTCTTATCAAGGGAAAGGCAGGAGAGAGCTGGCATGAGGGCCATTCAGGATATGAAAGTGGCTGGGTACGGTGGCTCACGCCTGTAATTCCAGCACTTTGGGAGGCTGAGGCTGGTAGTTCACGAGGTCAGGAGTTCAAGACCAGCCTGGCCAAGATGGTGAAACCTGGTCTCTACAAAAAATACAAAAAAAAATTAGTCATGCGTGGTGGCGGGCATCCCAGCTACTCAGGAGGTGGATGTTGCAGTGCGCCGAGATGGCACCACTGCACTCTAGCCTGGGCCACAGAGCAAGACTCCATCTCAAAAAAAAAAAGAAAGTGATGTGAGAACAAGATGCTCCTGATGTGGACATCATGAATGACTCCAGACTGGAGTATCAAGGCTGGCAAGGCTGGAAGGATTCCCTTGCTGAGTTTTGCTAGATATGCACAGTAACCATACACTAATTTTGAGTTGCAAAATTGAAGAATCATTTATATATGTCCTCATCTTACAAGAACACCTGAAGTAGCTCAGCTGTAAGAGATTTAGATTGCAAATCAAAAGGTACTTGGATTGGGCCCAGGTTCCAGTAGGATGATCACCTTTTTTATATCCAGGTCTCATCTCAGTCATAAGAAGTATTCACAGCAGAGCTTCCCCTGCAGGATGCTCAAGTATATTTGCTGTGGCAACTGAGGGAACCAAGCCTCGCTCACGTTCCCCAGAGCTTGGCCATGGCATTTACATTTGCAAAAGTAAGAGATTTCCTTTTGGTTTCAATAATGTGATTTCCTTTTCAAAAATAATAGCAAGTGATACTAGTTTACATATAAATAGAAACTGTAAAGTTCCTTTGTTTTTACTATTTATCAGGATATTTAATAATTATATATATTTATATAGCCTGGAATAATGCAAACAACTTGAAAGAATTGACACATTTGTTTAAATTTTACAGGTAAAAAGATTAAAATTTTGGCTTATTTGCCTAAAGTCACACTGCTAGTTAAATGACAGAGCTAAAAAATGTTAAATAAGTTGCTAAATGAATGTAATTAATTCGGCTTGTTTGTTTCCTAAAATATTGATTTAAAAGTCTTTATTTAAATTTTAAAATGATAGCATTTGAAAGAGTACAAATAAATTTCTTAAGCCTCAATAGTAAAGGAATTTAGTTACAATGCATGAAGTTAGAAGCAATAGCTTTGGATTTGTAAATGTATTCTTGAAGGGTGTCATAAAGAAATATTTCATTCCTATTTTTCCTTTGCTTTGTTGGAGTAGTTTTCCCCCATCTTTAATGAGGTATAAATGCTTTACCAGTTCGAATAGGTTTTTGTAGCCATTATGGAGTCTTTAGAATTTTCTCTCTATATGATCATGTCATCTGCAAATAGGGAGAGTTTTTCTTCTTCCTTTTGGATTTAGATACATGTTATTTCTTTTTCTTGTCTGATTTCTCTGGATAGAAGTTCCAACACTACCGTGAATAGAAGCAATGAGAGTGGATATCTTTGCATTGTATGGGATTTTAGAGGAAAGACCTTCAGCTTTACACCATTGATTATGTTAGCTGTGAGTTTATCACCTACGGCCTTTGTTGTGTAGGGGTTACGTTCCTCCTATACCTATTTTATTGAGAGTTTTTTTTAATCAAGAATAGAAATTGAACTTTGTCAAATGGTTTTTCTCCATCTGTTGAGACGATCACATGTACTTTTTCCTTGTTTGTGTATTCACCACATTAATTGAGTCACATCAGCTGAACTATTCCCATATCCCAGAGATATATTTCACTTGGTCATGCTGTATGATCCTTGTAATGTGCTTTTGAATTCAGTCTGGTCATGTCTCATTGAGGATATGTGCATCTATGTTCATCAGGGATACTGGCCTATGGCTTTATTTTCTTGTTCTTTTTTTGGCTTTGGTATCAGTGTGATGCCAGCTGCATCAAATGCATTTGGAAGTGTCTCCTCTACTTATATATGCTGGAAGCATTTGATAAGGATTGTTACTATTCTTCTTTGAATGCTTGGTAGAATCCACTTATGAAGCCACCTGGTTCCGGGCTTTTCTTTTTTGGGAGGTTTTTGTTTGTTTTTAAAAAATATTATTCGTTTTTCCATCTTTATTGAGGTATAATTAACAAATAAAAATGTATATGTTTACAGTATACAAAGTTATGTTTTGATATGCATATTCATCGTGAAATGATTTCCCCCAATCGAGCTGAGTAACATGTTCTTCACCTCACATAGTTACCATTCTTTTTGGGATATGGTAAAAACATTTATGATTTACTCTCTCAGTAAATTCTACATATTCAATATAGTAATATTAACTAGTCACCATGCTGCACCTTTGATCTCCAGAACCTTTTCATCTTGCATAACTGAAACTTGGAACCTTTTTACCAACATCTCCCTATTTTCCTCACCTCTCAGGCCTCGGCAACCATCATTCCACTCTTGGTTTCTGTAAGTTCAACTTCTTTAGATTCCACATATCCTGAGATTATGCAGAATTTATCTTCTGTGTCTGGCTTGTTTTATTTAGCATGCCCTCCAGGTTCAATCATGTTGAGGCAAATGATAGAACTTTCTTCTTTTTAAGCCTGAGTAATATCCTATTGAGTATATACAGTGCATTTTCTTCATCTACTCATCCATTGATGGATGGACACTTAGTGAGAGTGGCATGTGGATAGGAGGCGTTCTGCGTTTCTCCAGTTAGATCTCAGTCTTTATTGAGCCTGTGTCTCTGAACTTCACATGGGTTTCTCAGGCTTCTCCCACGAGGTCACAAAGGATAGCTAAGGTGGACTGGAGCTGGGCATTTCCCTCCCCCAACACAGAGGGCTGGAGCTAGCTGAGATCCAGTTTCACTTTCCTGACCTAGGTCAGTGAGGCTCTGATAAAATCTTAGCAAACTTAGGTTCTGGTTAAGTAGTTTTGCCTGAGGGCAGACTTTGTTAAGCACAGAGCATTCTGGTAACAGGAGAGTATTTCCGCCTAGTATTTACTGTGAGAACTTGGCTGAGCTACTGGAGGTCAAAACCACAAAACGATCTTGCTTCCCCATGACCGAGTGCCCCTGGTGTTTTTAGTTCTCAGGCCAGTCCACAGCCAGCCTCTAGTAGCTTCATTGCAGCCAAAGCTCTCTTGCCCTAGCCTGGCTCCCACAGAGCTTTCTGCTCTTGTGTGTCTTGACTCCCTGCATTCATTTGCCTGTCTTTGTAATTTTGAAACCCCATGAATTTAATTATTTTATGAACCTATGATGAATAGTTGATTGTTCAGCTTTGTTCTTTTTGTTAACATGGTGTATCAGTCCATTTTCATACTACTATGAAGAAATAGTAGTATGGGTAATTTATGAGTAATTTATAAATCAAGATTTTATTATAAAAAGTGTTGAAGTAACCAACAGGAAGGCAGGAAAAATAAAGAGAAACAAACAACAACAACACAGAATAGAGAGCAATCAGAAAGCTAAAAGTAAAATGCCAGACTTAAGCCCTAACAAATTAAGAAAGAAATTGGCAGAGTTACCTGAGTAGCCTCACTAAGTGAAACTCACTTCAAATATAATAATATAGGTAGCTTGAAAGGTAAAGGATACAAAAAAGTATATCATGCAAATATTAATCAAAATAATACGAGTGGCTATATTAATATCAGATAATGTAGATATCAGATCAATAAAAATCATTATAGACAGAGAGAAACTATATATAATATTGTTTATATAACAATACTATGTATATGTGTGTACATATATACATATATATTATATATACATGGAACACCTCATCTAACAACAGCAAAATACTCATTATTTTCAAGTGCCCACAGAACATATACCAAGATATATCATATATGGAGCCATAAAACAAACTTTTCAAAAGTTTAAAGGAGTTGAAATTATGCTGAGAGTATCCTCCAACCACAATGGAATTCTACAAAAAGATAACATAAAGGTAAGAGGAAAATCTCCAAACACTCAGTGTGGCTGTTTCCTTATGTGAAAATGTAACATACAAATGTGACTAGCTTAAAGACTTTGGAATGAGAATATTATTCTGGCTTATCCAGATGGGCCATAAATATAATCACAAGTGTTCTTATAAGATGGAAGGAGAGAGACTTTTGACCACAGAAATGGAGAAAGCCACATGATGATAGGCACAGAGACTGGAAGGGTGCAGCCACAAGCCAAGGAACGTGAGCCGTCACCTGAAGCTGGCAGAGACAAGGAATGTATTCTTTCTGGAGCTGTCAGAAGGAAGCAGCCCTGATGATACCTTGATTTTAGCCACATAACACTCAGCTTAAACTCCTGGCCTCCAGAACTGAGAAAAAATAAATTTCTGTTGTTATAAGTAGTTAAATTTGTGACAATTTGTTACAGCAGCAAAATAAAACTATTATACTGTGAATCTAAACACATTCTAAATAATCCTTGGGTCAAAGAGAAAGTCTCAAAGGAAATTTGATAATATATTGAACTGAATAAAAATATAATATATCAAAAATTGTGGGACAGAGCTAAAGAAGTGCCAAAGGGAAAATTTACAGCATTAAATGTATGTATTAGAAAATTCTCAATTCAATTATCTAAGCTCCTACCTCAAGAGTCTAGAAAAAGAAACTTAAAATAAACCCAATTCAACTAAAAGAAAGGAAATAATAATCCCAGCACTTTGGGAGGCTGAGGCCAGTGGATCACGAGGTCAGGAGATCAAGACCATCCTGGCCAACATGGTGAAACCCCGTCTCTACTAAAAATACAAAAATTAGCCAGGCATGGTGGCATATGCCTGTAGTCCCAGCTACTCAGGAGGCTGAGGCAGGAGAATTGTTTGAACCTGGGAGGCAGAGATTGCAGTGAGCCAAGATTGCACCACTGCACTCCAGTCTCGGAAACAGAGTGAGACTCTGTGAAAAAAAAGTGAAAGAAAGAAGGAAAGGAAGAAAAAGAAAGAAAAAGAAAGAAAGAAAGAAAAAGAAAGAAAGAAAGAAAGAAAGAAAGAAAGAAAGAAAGAAAGAAAGAAAGAAAGAAAGAAAGGAAGGAAGGAAGGAAGGAAGGAAGGAAGGGAGAGAGAGAGAAAAGAAAGGAAGGAAGGAAGAGAGAGAGAGAGAAAGAAAGAAGGAAAAAAAAGGCAGTGAGATTGAAAACAAAAATTAATATAACCAAGAACTGGTTCTTTGAAAAGATGAATAAAATGAACACATCTTAGCAAGTCTGATAATGAGAAAAAAGAGAAAATACATCAATTTTCATTATCAGGAATAAAATGGGAAATCACTATAAACCATGCAGAGATCAAAAGGATAATAAAGAAATACTGCAATCAACTCTGCACATATAAATTTGACAACTTAGATATTCACAAATAAAAATTCACAAATTCATTGAAAAACATAAACTAACATAACTCAATGTAAAATAAATTGTTTGAATATACTCACAATTATTAAGTAAATTGAATTCCTATATTAAAATTCTCAAAAGAGCAATCTCCAGGTCCAGATTGTTTCACTGTAGAATTTGGTCAAACATTTAAAGAATAACACCAATTCTACATAATATCTTTCAGAAAACAGAAGAGAAGGAAATACTACAATTTATTTCATGAAACTGTATTACCCTGATATCAAAACCAGAAAAAGTACAAACAAGAAAACTACAGACACATAAATGTAGAAACAAAAACCTTTAAGAAAATATTAGCAAATAATATTCATTGATGTGTAAAAACAATTACAGACTATGACCAAATGAAGTTTATTTCAAGAATGCAAGGCTGCTTCTATGTTTGAAAATCAATGTAACCTACCACATTAACAGGCTAAAGAAAAAAATCAAACGATTGTATCAATCAATTCAGAAAAATCATTTGACAAAATTCAGCACCCATTCATGAATTTACAAAGAAAACTATCTGCAAAATAGGAATAGGAGAATTTTTAACTTGATAAAATCATCTGTAGAAAAAAAAAGTAAGCTAAATTACACCCGAGTTGAAATACTGAATGCTTTCTGCAAAAATTGGGTGTATGGCAAAGATGCCCACTTTTGTCACTCTTATTCCAATATTGCTAGAAATTCTAGCCAGTATAGGAAGGCAAGGAAAATACTATAAATTAGAAAGAAAGAAACAGACCCTAGTTGCAGATGACATTATTGTGTGAAAATTCCTGAAACTTTCAAATAATAAGCAAAAAAAACCCTCCTGAAATAAATGAGTTCATGTGTGTGTGTGTAATGTGTGTGTGTGTGTGTGTGTGTGTGTGTAATATATACAGTTGGCACTTGGTATCTGTGGGTTCCACATCTGCAGATTCAATCAACCAGAGATAATAAATATTTGAAATAAAAACTAATAAAAAGAACAATAAAATATAAAATATTATAAATTGAAAACATAACTATTTATATAAAATTTACATTGTGTTAAGTATTATAAATAATCTAGAAATGATTTACAGAATACAGGAGAATGTGTGTAGGTTATATGCAAATACTATGCCCTTGTTAGTTTTAATTTTTTTAATTTTTAATTTTTGTGGGTACACAGTAGGTGTAGATATTTATTAGATACATGAGATGTTTTGATATAGTCACACCATGTGAAATAATCACATCATAGAGAATGGGGTATCCAGCCCCTCAAACATTTATCCTTTGTGTTACAATCCAATTACACTCTTTTAGTTATTTTAAAATGTAGAATCAAGTTATCATTGACTATACTCACCCTGTTGTGCTATCACATAGCAGGTCTTATTCATTCTTTCTAAGTATTTTTTGTACTCATTAACCATCCCTACTTTCCTCCTGATCCGCCACTACCCTTCCCATTCTCTGGTAACCATCCTTCTACTTTCTATGTCCACGAGTTCAATTGTTTTAATTTTTAGATCCCACAAATAAGTTAAGAACATTAAACGTCTGTCTTTCTGTACCTGCCTTATTCCACTTAACATAATGATCTCCAGTTCCATCTATGTTGTTGCAAATGACTGGATCTCCTTCTTTTTTATGGCTTAGTATACTGCATTGTATATAAGTACCACATTTTCTTTATCCATTCATCTCTTGGTGGACACTTAGGTTGCTTCCAAATCTTGGCTATTGTGAACAGTGCTGCAACATAAATGGGAGTGCACACATCTCTTCAATATACCGATTTCCTTTCTTTTGGGTATATATCTAGCAGTAGGATTGCTGAATCATGGATAGTTCAATTTTTAGTTTTGTGGGGAACTTCCAAACTGTTCTCATAGTGGTTGTACTGATTTAAATCCCCTTCAACAGTGTAAGAGGGTTCCCTTTTTTCCACATTCTCACCAGCATTTACTATTGCTTGTCTTTTGAATATAAGCCATTTTAACTGGGGTGAGATAATATCTAATACTATGACCTTTTATATAAAGGACTTAAGCATCTGCAGATTGTGGTATTTGTGGGGGTCCTGGAACCAATCTCTTGTGGATACTGAGGGATGACTCTATTGGAAATAACATGCAAGCATTAAAAAATTTTTTAAACTACAATCACTTAGAAAATAATACAATAGAATACATCTAACAAAACATGTACAGGACTTAAATGTTGAAAACCACATAACACTGATCAAATAATTCAAAGTTCTAAATAAATAAAAAACCATACTATGTTTATGTATTGGAAGATTCAACATACTAAAGATGTCATTTTTCCCTAAATTGATACATAGGTTCAAGGTGATTCCTTTTAAATCCCAGCAAGATTTTTTTATAGATATAAATAAGATTATCCTAAATGTACACAAAAAGACAAAGGAACTAGAATACCCAAAACCAACTTGAAAAACAATGAGAGAAATTTGTCTACTCTATTTCAAGACTTACCTAGTAAAAAAGGACAAGGCAGAGGGATAAAACTGTAGATAAATGGACCAGACAGAGAGCTCAGAAACAGAACCACATAAATATTCTCAACTGATTTTCACAATGGATGAAGATTGACTTTCAACAAATGGTGCCGAAAGAATTACACATTCATAGGCAAAAATCCTTTAATTTTAGTCTCATACTTTATATATGAATTAACTCCAAATGGATTAAGTATTTAAATGTAGAATATAAAACTATAGAAAAAAACCTTCAAGATCTAGGACTAGGCAAAATATTCTTTTGATACACACCAAAAGCATGATTCGTAAAAAGAACATTTATAAACTGGACTTCACCAAAGTGAAAACCTTTTGCTCTGTGAGAAACCGTGTTAAGCAGATAGAAAAACAAATTTTAAACTGAGATCATGTATTTTCAAACTTATGTATGACAAAAGACTGGCATCTAAAACTCAACAATAAAAACTCAATAACAAATCAAACCACCAAATTAGAATATGACCAAATGCATGAAGAGGCATTTCAACCAAAGAAGGTATACAGAAAGTATACAGCATATGAAAAGATGTTTGACATTGTTATCCATTAAGAAATGCAAATTAAAACTACAATGTGCCATAATTAAATGCCTATCAGAATAACCAAAATTAAAAATATCCTAATAACACTATTGCTGGTGGGAATGTAGTATGATAAAGCCACCCCCTGACGAACAGTTTGGCAGTGTCTGTAAAAATTTGACACATGCAACTACCATACAACCCAGTTACTGCACTCCTCATCATTCATCCTACAGAAGCAGTGACTTCTATTTGCACACACATAAACCTATGCTGGAGTGCTTTTAGCAGCTTTATTTGTAATAGCCAAAACCAGAAAACAACCCATATGTCCTTCAATAGGTGAATGGGTAAACAAAGTGTGGTACGTCTATACAATGAATACTACTCAACAATAAACTTGGGTGGGGCATGGTGGCTCACACCTGTAATCCCAACACTGGAAGGCAGAGGCAGGAGGATCACCTGAGCCCATGAGTTTGGGACCAGCCTAGGTAACATGACAAAACCCCATCTCTACCCCCAAAATACTAAAAAATTAGCCAGGTGTGGTGGGGCACAGCTGTAGTCCCAGCTACTTGGGAGGCTGAGGTGGGAGGATTTATTGAGCCTGGGAGTTTCTACCACTGCACTCCAGCATGGGTGACAGAGGAGTCCCTGTCTCAAAATAATTAATTTTAAAAATTTATAACTTAGGAAAACATAATGAATGAGTTATTTACACACTAACAACCCAGAGGAACTGCTGGAGGATTATGCTGGTAAAAAAGTTATATGCTGTACAATTCCATATACTTAACATTCTTTAAAAAAATAACAAAATGAAGAAGAAATTAGTGATTTCCAGAAGTTAACGAGGGTGTGGAGGTGGGAGGGAAGTGTGTGTCGCTAGAAAGAGCAACATGACTGATCGTTGTGTTGATTTACGTATTCTGCATCTTGTAATATCAACGCTAATATCCTGGGAGTGATGTCCTTCTATAGTTTCACAAGGTGTTACCATTGGCAAAAACTGGGTAAATGGTACACAGAATTTCTGTATTATTTCTTGCACAGTATGTACATCTACAATTATCTCAAAAAATGTTCAATTTGTAAAAAGTAGCTGCAGATTGTACATGACATCCCTGGGTGAAGGTGACCTATGTATAATAGTATTACATGTATAAATCCCTAGGAAGTGATTTAGTAAGAATATGAAAAAAGTATATAGCTTTATTACTGAATAAAGGGAATTCTGTGCTCGTAAGTAAGGATACTCAGTAGAGTAAATATAAGAAAATTTCCTAAAGTAAACCTAAAAATTCCATCACAAACCCAATCATAATCATAATATATTTCTTTATGAAACTCTAGACACTCAATCTTAGGTTTCTTCAAAAGAATAAATGCCCATTAGTAGCCTGAAATACTCTAAGGAAGAAATGAGAAGTGAAACATGGCTGATAGTAAAATATAGTGTAGAGTTACAGTGATCAAACAGAACCACATCCTGGTAGGAAGAGACAAGTAAATCAATACAACAAAGTAGAGTCTCTAGCAATGCACACAGGATGATTTTGTTGACTGTAAAGGTGATCTTACAGGAAAAAGAGGAACGAACAGACTATTTGACAACTTACTGTCTAAGTGGCAAGACAATAAAAGGATAAATGTCCATCTTACATAAGGAGTTCTCTAAATTAAAAATACAATACGTTGGCATAAAATACAACATATTGGTAAATGATACATACAACAAATTTATAGAAGGAAAACAAATAGCTGATAAACATAAAAAGATACACAACCTCACCAATAATTAAGGAAATGTAAGTCAAAACAACATTCACTTGTCAGATTGACAAATGCTTAAAATATATAAATACTTAACTATCCAAAATATTAATATCCAGGGTTGGAATAGAAATGATTGAAATGATTACCGCCGTACACACTTGGTGGGAATATGAATGGGAACTGCTTTTTTCTTTAGGATAATTTGGTTGTGAGATAGGAATAGCGCTGGGTGCTTGCAGGAGGATGGAAAAACCCAAATAATAGCTGAAACAAGAACTAGCCACAAAAAACCCACAGGATAACAGAAAACCCAAAATAAGGGAGAGAAAATGGCTAAAGCCCCAGTGAGGGTGACATGTCCATGACCCTTCCAGGCAAACCCAAATAAGGGAGAATAGGGGTCAGTAACTGGGGAGTCCCTGAAACCCCTCCTTTTCCATAATATTTCATGATTATTTCACCCTCCAATTAAAGAAACACGCATAAGATAGGAATGCTGGGTGGTCACAGGAGAAGCAGGAAAATATCAAGAAACTATTTCACATAATGTCGAGAAAAGAGCTGTTAAAATTAGCTATAAGGACAAAGATGAGCCTGGCCTCATAAGATCCTCACAAATAAAATGGGGCCACACTGGCTGAAACAAGCTAGGTCCAACATGGCATTGGGTTTGACCCATGCCCTACTCCAGACCTAATTATATTCCTATTCCCAAAGTAAGTCACGCACTCACCAGCACCGTGGTAAATCTGAGCATGGCCATATTTCTTATAAAAATGCGCGGCCCTCAAGCCTAAGAAATCTCCACCTTTTTCCTGGAAAATCTACTCTTTTCCTAGAAAGTCTACTCTATTCTACTTCCTAATTAGAAGAAACCATAACATTAGATACCCAGACTCCCCTGTGCACAACTCACTCTCCCAAGTATGCCGGCACTCCAACTCTCAAGTGCGTACCTTCCCTTTGCAATAAAAGCTTCTTGCTTTTCCCTTCATTCTGACTCATCCTTGAATTTTTTCTTGCAACAATGTCTACAACCTGGAACACTGGCTGTGGCTGGGAGACCTACCTAGGCCCTCCTGCAACACTTGAATCTATTCAAAATCCAAAATATGCCTACCCCTTAACTCATCAATTCTCCTTCCAGGGTATAGCTGTAGAATATACTCACACATGTTCACAGAATTACAGACAGGAAGACGACCATTGAATTTAACTTTTGTTTGCAATAGCAAAAAGAAGAAGGAGGAGGAGGAGGAGGAGGAGGGGTAATAGAAAACAAAACATAATGTCCTTTAATTATTATACATTATACATTCAAGGCACAGAATACCGGTCAATCATTAAAACCAATGGCATAAATACATATGTTTTGGCATGAAATATTTGATAGATAATTATATGCAAAAAAAGTTTTACGGAATGATACATGTAGTATGAATACAGTTGTTTTAAAAACCCAAACACAAACTACCAGAAATATATTTGTAGAAATTTCTATATATATTTAGATGTAAATGCACAGAGAATGGACTGGAATTATGGACTTGTTGGCAGTTGTTACATACAAAGAGGGAGGTGGGTGTAGGAGTGGTAAAAAGACCTATTCACATCTGTCCACTTATATTTTTATTGTTTTGAATATAGTGTCCCCCAACAAAGCTCATGTATTACATGTGCAATTGTAGAAATCAATAAATTTTAAAACAAAACTCAACCAACAAGAAGTCACAGGGCATAAAAGTCTATACGTTGCCCAAAAAGAACCACATATAGCCAGGACTCCAATCATGTCTATTTTCAACTTCTGCATATGACCTACAAGAAAACAGGATGTCAAGGCTGGAGGGGCCTGAAAGATCTCAACAGCTCAGCAGTGAGATCTTTGGGGATGAGTTGCAAGACATGGGTTTGGGGTTGAGGCAGAGAGCAGAGGATAGGATACGGATGGGTACTCCAGAGCCGACTGACATTTCAACTCACCCCTAATTTTACCTGTGCCTCAAAATGACTCTGCCACCTTCAATATTCTTAAACCTTCCTAGTGTAATATTGAAGAACCCTTCCAAATGCTGTTTACTTCCAAGTAACTCTTCCATACACCCATGGTATAGCCTCTCTACCCATATCCTGAATGTTCTTTCCCCTGGTCACAGAGAAACTTACGGCCTCCCTAGCAACTACATAGTAGATGTGCTTGAGACAGACTTCTAATTTCTACAGACTTCGGACTCTCAGAAACAATAAAAGCTCCTTTCAAATTTATTTCTTCCGTTGTTAAAAAATTTAAAAAGCAAACAAATAAAGCAGAGCCTTCTCTGGGTCCCATCCCAGCTTTTGCTCCTCCTCCCCGCCTTCCAATTCTATTACTTTATCTTCTTTTCCAGACCAAGCCACTAGGGGAAAAAAATAATAATTCTCTACTTCTCTCTACCCATTCACTGTTTTTTTTTTTTCTTTTTCCCCAGGCAGACAACGGAATTAGGGTATTTATTCTACCCAGGCTATACTCAGCTACAAATGATAGGAGAACCCACCTAGAATGGAGCAGATCCAAGGCACACAGGTGATGATTTTAGTTCATTGCAAGGTGGGTCTTCTGTCAGAAGTGCTCTGGACAATAAAGGATCTGATAATGGAAGTATCAGGTGTGTTGGTTGAGTGAGCAAATTCCCAGCTAGCAGCACAGTCCCCAGCACTTGAGTCCACATTCCTGCTACTGTGGCCTCACTGCACTGCTCAAGGTCTGTTTCCTTGAACCCCTGCCTTGCCTTTCTCCTCTTGCCATTCATTTAGCTTACTTTTACCTTCCTCTGATTGACCCTCATGGCAAGGAGGTATTAGCCAGAGTGGAATTAGGGCTGGGGGAGACCTTTTTGTCTTTAACTCCTGCAAACCTCACTGGCCCACTGATTTGAACTAATCTGTTTTCTCCAACTGCAAAATTAAAAACATTTACTAAAAACATCTTCCTTAAATATTGTGAATTCCTTACTATTGATCACACCGTCTTCCTTTCTCTTCCCTCATCTCTGACTTTTTTTTCTTATGAAAGTGGTCTCTTAAAAGCCAAAGTTTCATGTTTCTGTCCTAGATGTCCCTAGATCTTTGTCTTCCTCATTAAATGGATTAATTCAGCACAATATTAGTCATCCAGGAGGCACTCATTCAATGTCTGTTGAATAAGTGAATAAACATATGATAATTGCCTACACTGATAAGGGTCTGACCACAAAGGGAAAAATCAGCTTTTGTCTTTGGGTGGCCATCCAAAAATCCATGGCATCAATGCATGGATTTGGGAGAGGGCATATTGGAGGATGCAAGAAAGAAGTATAATTTTCGTGGTATTGTCCTAGCCCTCAAGTCACCAGAAAACAAATATGTTTAAGAAAATGTGAACTAGTGCCACTTTGTGCAGTGCTAACTAGAAATGGACTGAAGACCAGAAATGAGAAAGCAGACTATATGGGGCCAAGGTCCCTTAGGGCTTTATGTAGAAGCAACTGGAAGGATGGAGAAGATCCAGACAGGAAGAAAGAGCAACATTCCTTCCTAAAGGAGAGAGTGAGTGAAGCAATCCTAAAGTTCCTTGTTAGTCTGTGGGCTAAAAACACCAATGAACTTGAAAAACATAATTAGTGTTAATATGTGATTTTCAAACATAATTTCCATGTTCAACTTTCAACTTCAAATATAATTTTACTTGTACCTCCACATAAAACAGAAGCTAAGTACATGAGTGGGAGGTCATTTAGGGGGTGTTGGAAACAGAATGAGGAGGACAGAGGACTTCTTAGACCTAGCAGGGGGATCATGAGACCGTCTCGTCTCAAAAGACCAGAAGATCCAGGCACTCATAGAATCTAGGCACTGGAAGAGCTTAATGCATATCCAGCCCATGGTCCCACCCAATATCCTTGACAGATTGTGGGCCCATTCAGCCTCAGTCAGAACATGACCAATAATAGGGGGGTGACTACAGAAAAAAAAAAAGAAAACTTCAGGCCAATATCCTTGATGAACATTGATGCAAAACTTTTCAACAAAATACTAGCAAATTTAATCCAGCAGCACATCAAAAACCTTATCCACCATGATCAAGTAGGCTCTATCTCTGTGATGAAGGGTTGGTTCAACATACACAAATCAATAAACTAGATTCATCACATAAAATAACTAAAGACAAAAAACATTATTATCTCAATAGAAGCAGAAAAGAGTTTTGATAAAATTTAACATCCATTCATGTTTTTAATAAAACACCCTCAATTAACTGGGTATTGAGGGAACATACCTCAAAATAATAAGAGCTATCTATGACAAACCCACAGCCAATTTCATACCAAATGGGCAAGGGTTGGACACATTCCCCTTTGAAAACTGGCACAAGGCAAGGATGTTTTCTCTCACCACTCCTATTTAACATACGATTCGAAGTCCTGGCCAGGGCAATCAGGCAAGAGAAAAAAATAAATGGCATCCAAATAGGAAGAGAGGAAGTCAAACTATCCCTGTTTGCAGACAACATGATCCTATATCCAGAAAAACCCGTAGTCTCAGCCTAAAAGCTTTTTAAACTGATAAACAACTTCAGCAAAACCTCAGGATACAAAATCAGTGTGCAAAAACCACTCACATTCCTGTACACCAACAACAGTCAAGCCAAGAGCCAAATCAAGAACAAACTCACATTCACAACTGCCAAAAAAAGAACAAAATACCTAATGTATAGCTAAATAGAGAGGTGAAACATCTCTGCAAGGAGAACTACAAACAACGGCTCAGAGAAATCAGAGATGACACAAATGGAAAACCTTTTCATGCTCATAAATAGAATCAATGTCATTAAATTATCATTAAATAATAATGATTGAAACTTTAATGGTAAAAAATTATCATTAAAATAAACTTCTCTCTGACTTTCTGACCATAAAAACTGGCCATAAAGAATGATCTGGCCTACCTTTTTGGACTGTAGGTCACAAGACCCTCATTCCAGAGAGTACCCTGCCCCATACCCAGAAGGAAGAAATGCTGCTCAGGGAGGCCAAAAATGATCTAGGAAGACAGGCTTTTCCGGGTTTCCCCACTATGTCTAGTAGCATTAGATCACATGCTTTCTGTCCAGTCATATTTCTACATGGCTTTCCTACTGTGTCGGACCTAAGCATAACAGTAGACAATTTTCTTTGTATCTTTGTGTCTTCATTCTGAAGGTCGCAATGTGTACACATTTAATTAATTTGTATGCTTGTTCTCTAATTAATCTGCCATTTGTGAGCTGATTTTTCAGGGAAACTTCAGAGGGCAAAAGGGAACTATATTCTCTTTTTCCCTATAAAAGAAGAAGAAGAAGAGAATCTTGGAAAGGTAAGACAAGAGCAGCCAAAGCCAGGCAGAATAATGTAAGAAAACCCAGAAAGAGAAAATGCCAATGCTGAACTGAGGCCAGGTTGCAAGTTTGCCACTAGAATGGGCAGGAGAAGAATCCTAAGGACCCCTTGGGTTACGGCAGAAGGAGGAAATAGGAGATGCCAGGAGGGGGGTGACCTCCATCCATTCCAGGAGCCTAAATATTGAATGCAAGAATGGAGGAAGCCTGAGTCCAGAAAGAGAAGCAGGAGAGGGCCGGATCTGCCTGGAGCTCAGAAAAGGAGTCCTGGGGAGGGTGCCACTGCAGACAGGGCTCATGGACTGGGGTCTCTTACTAATAAAATTTTTAATTGGGGGAAACAAAAGGAAACTTGAGAGAGGTGCACATCTTCCCTTCTTCCTGCACATAAGTGATTACCCATGCCTGGCTAAGAGCTTGCAAGCTTAATAAAGATACAATAACCAATGGTCATTATTGGGTGGGGAAATGAAGGTGCTTGGGGAAATGAAGGTGCTTGTGGTTATGAACAGCTCCATAAGCATGAATCCAGGAAAGTGTAGCTCTAAGGGATTTGGGCTATAGCCTTATTATCAGAGCCATTCTTCTCATCTTTAAAATAACTCGGCAGGGCCTTCCAATGATCACATTGTGGCAATGGTAATTCAGCTTTTTCACCTCTGCTGTCATGACCTGTCAGTTGGTTCATATGAGCTCCAGGAGCGTTTAGGGAGCCCAGAATGTGCTGAGCCATCCAAGGAAGATGAGGTTCAGGTGGAAAGGTCAATGGTGACATTTCATTTCAAGAGATCTGAAAGGGATCACTTCCCTTTGACAAATGTCTTTGTATCTCCCCGTGGGCTAGAAGAAGAACCATGACTCATACAGACCTGAGTCTATGGAAGTAGAGGAGTTCAGTGAAGAGGGGAGATGGAGCTTTATAAGTTCAGTCTAAACATTATCAAAGAGGGGGATATAAAAATCTCAACTGTGCAGGAATCAAAGACTAGAGTACGCACCCAGCAGCAAGGAAAGCCCTACAGCCACATGGACCTCCTACAGAATGGGGCCACAAGTGATAGGCAAATGGCAAAAGTCAGTCACGCTAGGGCTTGAAGGGCCCATTGACCTCAGGAATTCAGAAGATGCTCAGCCCTGCCCCTGTGATGGAGCACTGTGGTGAAGAGGTGGGCTGGGAGACAGGCCATCTGCCTGAGAGAACTGGCTGCTCCTTGCACGAACTGTTCCAGTGGAAAGTCACATGGCTTCTCTGTGCTTCCATGTCTTCCTCTGCAAGACAGGAATAAGAATATGGGCAGCTTTTAAGGACTGTAGGAAGTATTCAATAATATAATGCGTGTAATGTGCCTGGCAGGCAGTAACTATTTAGTCAAAATTGGGTTTTATTACTCTATATATAGCAATCTGAGGAGCAGGGAGAAGTTTTGTATGTTCATTTATCCTTCTCTGGAGCAAATTAGTGAAGCTGGCTCCTCTGCACCCCACAGGCCTTCTCCTCTCAGTGGCCTGCTGACTTCCCTTGTACTTCTTTGTCTTTCTGTGCCTGAGGACCTTCCTGGGAACCATGTGTACAGCAGCCTGGAAGTGCTGGAAATTGCCACTATCTGGGAAAGCTCTCAAACAATGATGATTCCCGTTCAGGGGATAATTCTGAGGCAAGTGCTTTTCATATTTAGTGACTAAATATGGCTCCACTAGGCTTGGAAATGTGTGGTCAAACTGGTGTCCTTATTTAACATGTTGAGGCACTTGGATAGCTCTTGCTCATGGAAGCCTGAAGCCCATAGACAGGAGCTCTGGCCCTAATGCAGGCATCTTCTCCTACCCTTCCTGCTCTCTGCAGCAGGCATGGATGGCTAGATACCTGCTGCAGTCTTTTCTCACACTACACTCAACATACCTATGAGGCCAGTCACTCAGGAAAGATGAGCTGAGTATAATGGTGTTTGCATTCAGCCTGGACCTGATGGCAATATTTCCATACTCTAGTATTAGTGATGATTGCAGTTATTAGCAATGATTAGTATGTGGTTGGGACTATCAGAGGCTTCTTTGGGTCACATTGATCTATCAATGCTAGACACACAGTTTCAGCAGCTATTGGCTGAGGGGAAATGTTTAGTGGCCAGGAAAAGGGGCTAACTGGACTTGTGTTATATCTTCTATTAGCTGTATGGCACTGCTCATAGCATCTCCGAACCTGTTTCCCTAAACCGCTTATTTCTTATCTGGTTATAAATCAAAATAGAAATTTTAACAGACTTCCTAAGCTGTGTAGGGCGGTGTTCATAAGCAGATCTTTTACTATTGTTATGCCTCTGACAAGCCCAGTGTATTCTTTTTGAGGTTATAAAATAAAATTCCTATAGCGTTTAAGCAGGTAATATAAATAAGTAAAATTGAACAGATTTAAAAAAATAAAACTGGTGGAGTTTATAATAAAATTTGTATAAAAATTATATACAATTATATAAAATAAACATAAAATTATAATAAAAAATATTATTAGTTTAATAAAACTAACAATATTTAGCAGGTAATATAAATAAGTAAACTTGAAAAGATTTAAGAAAATAAAACTGGTGGAGATAATAAAAACTTAAGGGTGTATGCCCTGCCTAAAGGCATTCAAATTTTAAAAAATAATAATACTGTGCTATTCAAACAAAATATGATTTCAGGCCAAATAATGCCAGTGTGTGATTTTTTATGAGTTCCTCCAACATGCTCAAAAAAGTACTTTTCAAGATACAAATCCCATTCTATCCCAGAATCAGAAGACCAAAAATTTTGGATACATTAATGAATGAAGTCATCAGCTAAAGGCTGATCTTTTTCTCAGACCTGAAGACCTGAGTTTTATTCTTTGCAGCAACCAATTGAACCATCATAGCTCCGTAGCTGCACATGATATACGAGAGTTGCCTCTCTGGTAAAAATTTCTCTCCAAAAAGCAGGCGACTACCATCCCTGTTAAAGACCCCCATTTGTCTCCATGCCAAGCATCTATAATTTCTTTAATTATTCAACTGCCCTCCCTGGAAATGTTGACAGCACCACTTCCACCTGCATTTCTTTAGGGAATCACAGATCTTACTTAAATGTCCTGGTAACAAACTTTTTTTCATAACACCACTTCACTAAGCTAAAAAAAGGACGTTGCCTTCCTCTCTTTAGAACTCAAGCTGAAGCTCCTCATTGACAAACTACTTTTGAGAGTCCTAATTGAATTATGATCTCAATACTCTCTCCCTGCCTTCAGGCTATTCACTAACAACACCTCTTTATCCACACTTGACTGATGCCTGGACACTCTGAGCCTCTGTCAGATCACTGTATTTAGTTAGTTGTAATACAAAGAAAGCACTCTCCCTAAATTTTCTGTCATGTGGATTTCCCCTACTGTATCATGGATGAAAATTCTTAGAAGTGTACATAAGAAGGGCGACATGCTCAGCAGTTAAGAAGAGCTAAGTACCTTATAGAGGACTTACATGATCAGGTGAAGATGGTAGGGAACAGGATCTCTTTTCCAGCCTTTCAGACATGAAATAAATGTAGACTGTCTTGCTCTATCATCTAGCTGTTCAAGAAAAGCAGAAAATCCAAAATTTTAAATCTGGGGAACAAAAATATGCAATCAAAAATACACAACAAAAAATGCAAGAGTATTTTAAAATTTTGCCTAATAGAGGAAAACCAACATTTTACAGAAAATATCTACAACAAACTAAGTGGCCAGGTATCCCCATCAACCTGAAAATTTGGACAAATGGGTTAAACTTCAGACAAAACCTCATCTTCTTCTTCTTGGGAGAAGAAGTGGGAGAAATGCAGCAGCTTCTGATGGTCCTGGGAGCATGGAATCAATGCCACCAGCAGGTGCTCACAGGACATGCATCAGGTCAGCCTGAAACAGCTTCTGAAAATGTGAGCGCGCTCTTCAGGCTCCAATGTATAAGGATGGCTCCACTAGAAGGAGAAACTTTTTTGGATGTATCCATTTGATTTTCTTTCATTGTCTACAAAAACATTATTCTACTTCATATTCTCTTCTATAATAACTTTGTTTTATTTTTTATTTTTTATTTTTATTTTATTTTATTATTATTATACTTTAAGTTTTAGGGTACTTTGTATGTGATTTGACTGCAGTTATTGTGTCTTTCTCATGTGTAACTGAAAAAAATTTTACTTGCATTTTGAGAAAAATGGAAACGGCCAGGAGAGAATTGCTAATTTTATAGCTTTAAAGCTACCTCCTCAGTTCTTTGCAGGAAATCTGTGTCTTCTGCTTCAATTGGATCTGGACCTGATTCAACTCATAGTGAAAGAATATACCATGCATCTAGAATATTAACCTAGGACTGTTGACTGAAAAAAAAATTTTAGTAAAACAATTTAATTTAAAAAGTAAAGAAAAAATTCTTAGGGCTTCTGGATAAAATGATCAAGTCACACATAAAACAAAGAAATTCAGGATTTGGGTGTCTTAGGTTGGGTTTCCCTGGAACAGACACTGAGGCAGGATTTGTGTGTAGAGAGTTTATTGAGTTATTGTGTGTAGAGAGTTCACCTCAGGGTGAACACCTATGGGGAACTAAAGAAACTAGGATTGGGCAGGGAGAGGAGTTGAACTGTACCTCAGCCACAAGGATCTCAGCTAATCTCACATGTCCTTCTAGAGCTGAGACGACGCTTCAGAGCATTCCACCTTGAAACGAGGATACAGGCTTTTCATCCCCACTTCTAAATTAGCCAGTCATTGGGTGAGGACTGTCAAAAAGGAAGAGACATGTCCTCGGATGAAATGCCTCTTTTCCTGAGAGGACACATCCCAGACAGGAACTCACCTGAGCATGGTCAGCTGCCAAAACTCCCCTAGCACGTGTGACTGCATGGTCCTGATGGGACCTGGGGGTGCACGAAACCATTCACCACAGATTGCATTTAAACTTTTTAAAGCAATGACTTATGCCAGAATAAAATCAAGAAATATATTAGAAATACTCAAGGAAAGAAAATGTGGGCCATAGTAATAACTAAAATTAAAAATGGGGGGTCCACTATGCCTATTATAAAGCCTGAATAGTGTAAAATGCCTGCAGAGATACATTAACCTTTCTAAATATAAAATGTGCCAAAAAAGAGAGCAAAATACTCAAAATCTAGCAGCCTAAAACAGCAAGCCTTTCCTGTCTCTCAATATGTGTGGGGCGGAAATCTGGGCCATCATTAACTTGGTGCCTCCTGCTCAGTCTCTCGCATGGCAGCAGAGTGCTGGGTAGGCGGGCACTTCAGCCTCCACTGAAATTTACCTCCATGCTGAAGGGAGGCTTCAGGCTTTTTGGCTAACGACATCACATTCCTGATCAGTGGACCTCTCCACAGAGCAACTCACAACAAGCAATGGCTTCCTTCAGAGAAACTGTCAGAGAGACCACCCAAGAAGACAGCACAGCCTCTTTGTAACCTGATCTCCAAACTGTCATCCCATCCTTTTTGCCCTATTCTATTATTGCAAAATGAATCCTAATTCTGGCCCACACTCAAGGAGAGATTACACAAGAGTGTGAATATTAGGAGGTGAGGATCATTAAGCAGTATCTTAGAGGCTGCCTGCCACAACTTGTGAAATATGGTGCCTCATACACATGTACCATTATTATGTGTCAGTCATAAATTTTAAAAATACAGTTTTTTAAAAATTTAAAAAATTAAACATTATTCTGCTTTTTAAAAATAGAACTGTACTTCAGATTAGCCTAATATGACTATATTAAGAATTAATATAGGCCGGGCATGGTGGCTCACACCTGTTAATCCTAGCACTTTGGGAAGCCAAGGTGGACAGATCACGAGGTCAGGAGATCAAGACCATCCTGGCTAACACAGTTAAACCCCGTCTCTACTAAAAATACAAAAAATTTGCCGGGCGTGGTGGCGGGCGCCTGTAGTTCCAGCTACTCGGGAGGCTGAGGCAGGAGAATAGCGTGAACCTGGGAGGCGGAGCTTGTAGTGAGCCGAGGTACCACCACTGCAGCCTGGCCTGGGTGAAAGAGCGAGACTCCGTCTCAAAAAAAAAAAAAAAAGAATTAATATAAATAAATACAATAAAAATATACATATATTAATATAATATATAAATATAATTAAAATATTTCCCATATTGCAGCCAATAATAAATTAAAGACTCTAGGCAATGACCATCAACAATGCCTAACATCATAACAAAGATAGTTTGACCTGAGGTGCTCACTGAGGCAGATGCATAGCTTGACCTATTTCGCAGTCTTCCTCCAAAATCATCAAACCTAAATCTAATCAAGATTCTAGATCTAACTACTTATTTACAAGAAGTACAGAAGAAACAACACTATAAGTAAGCAATTAGCATACTTCAGAATGTGGAAAACTACAGTAACTACTGATTTCTTCAACAAAAGAATTTCAAGGCAAAATAAAAGAGAAAGAGATGGAAAACTTATGAAAAGAAACATCAAAAGAGTCAAGAGAAACATCAACCAGTTGCAACATATGGACTTTACTTATATTGTAATTCAAACAAACAGGTACAGTTATAAAACAACCAGGAAACTGTGAACACTAACATGTAATGGTACAAAAAATTATTGGGATTTTTAAAGTATAAAATAATATTGTGATTACGGGTTTTAAGAAATTTCTTATCTTTTAGAGATACGTTTTTAGTTACAGATAAAATCATATGATATTTGGGATCTGCTTCAAAAATAATCTGGGTGTAGGTCAGTTGGTGGGGTTATAGATGAAACACGTTTGGTCATGAGTTGAACATTTTTGAGGCCAGGACATGGAACATAAAAGTTTATTTCAATCAAACAAAGTCATTCTACTGGGAAGAATAATACCTGTGTAGCAAATGTGGTCAGTTGAATATAGTTTTGTGATCTTTGGTCTATACACATAAAATCGCTTAAAAACTTAATTAACCTGTACCACTCAATTCATTAAACATTTAGTGTGTGTAAATCCTGTTAAATTTGCATGAATTGAATTTTTATTTGAGACAGGGTCTGTCTTTGTTGCACAGGCTGAAGTGTAGTGGCTAAATCATGGCTTACTGCAGCCTTGACCTCCTAAGCTACTAATGCAGCTGGCACTCTCTTGCAAGTGCCACCTTCTGACTGGAGACCAACCAACACTGTCCATTACAACATCTCCAGGTAGAATAACACTGTGTCCAGGAAGGAGAAAACATGGGCATGACCTCAGCTATCACCATTGCCTGCACCATCCTGGCTAACCAAGAGGCCCCTAGTATATCCATGAGACCTGTTCATTACTACCACAACTGGCATTTGAGAAAGCCAACATACAGAGGCTATCTATAACCAAGGAATCTCACAGAGTCTATGTCACTCCCCTGCCAACCCCATCAGGGCTGGTGCTGGTTCCCACTACTGGGAGACTTAAGGATAGGCTACATCACTGGATCCCTTGAAGACATTCCACAGCACCAGCCTGGAGTGTGGCAGTGACACAAGGCAGCTAGACTCAGAGGAGCAACAACATGTGCGGTAACCTGGCTCTGAGAGACTCCTACTCCTAGGGGAAGAGGGAGTGCACCACATGAAGGGAACCCCCCATAGGACAAAGGAACTGGACAGCAGGACTTGAGTCCCAGATCATTCCACTGGTGGGAAGTATCTTTCAGTAGAAGGTCCGTTGTAGTGCGAGGCTCAGCAGGGAAAGTCTGTAGCTCTCTCCAGCTGTCAGGCAGTTCTGGTGCTCGTGAAGGAGCTTGGAGAAGAAGGCTTTTTCCCCCTCATCCACCACTGCAGACACCGCTGGGGCTTTTCCCATTGGAAGGTGGTGTGGGTGCACCTATAGACAGCCTCTCTGGAACACTTCAGAGTGACTGCATCCCTGCAGGAGAAGCACCCTTCACGTGCAGGCCTGCACAAGGGGTAGAGTAACAATTTCTTTCTACTTGGAACATCACCACTCCCACAGATGTAAAGAGGCAGCTGTCTGATCTGAATAGCTGGAACACTGGTTATGGAGTGTGTCTGGGAGGTGAATAGCATTCCTGCTGGCCTGGGAGAAGAGCTGAGGTAGCTCTGGTCCTTCCCTCTGATAAGACCTCAGTGTGTTTCACTGAAAGCTCCCCCATCCACCTCTGTAAAAGCTGAGACCTCTGCCCATGAAAGGGTACTGCATCTGCCCACCTGCTTTAGCCACAGAAAATTTCTACCTGTGGACGCCTCCTCTATTAGCCTGAAGCCTAAATTATTCAACCCAGTAAATAAAATACTGGGGAAATTAGAAAAAAACATAAATGCCCACCACAGAAGAGTGAAATAAGCTTCAAGAGACCTCTGCCACTCCAATCCCATAGGAGAGAATGAACTTGCTCACACACCAAGCACATTACTACTACAACAAGCATCCAAGAAAGGCATCATAAAAAGACTCTCTGTAACCAAGGAACTCTTACAGAGTCTTCACCTCTGAAAGCACTAAGAGCCAAATTAGGTTGCAATAAACTGTAAATGTTAAAGTCATATCGATAAAGGGGAAAAAATTTTTTAAAAAAGTCAAATAAAAAATAAATGCTAGAATAATTATAAAAAATAGTCTATCCAAATGAGAAGGAACCAGAAAAATAAATCTGGCAATATGACAAATCAGGGTTCTATAACACCCCAAAAGATCACCTCAGCCCTCTAGCAATGGATCCAAAAAAAGATGAAATACTTGAAATACGAGATAAAGAATTCAAAAGGTTGATTATTTAGCTACTCAAGGAGATACTAGAGAAAGATGAAAACCAACAAAAAGAAACTAAAAAAAAAAACTATTCAGGATATAAATGAAAAATTGTCTAAAGAGATCGCTATTTTAAAGAAAAACCAATCAGAACTTCTAGAAATGAATGACACATTTAGAGAATTACAGAATGCAGTGAAAAGTTTTAACAATAGACTAGAACAAGCACAAGAAAGAATTTCAGAGCTTGGAGACAAGACTTTTGAATTAAATAAATCAGATAAAAATATAGAAAAAAGAATAAAAAATATAAAACAAAGTCTCCATGAAATGTGAGATTATCTAAAACAGCCAAAACTAAGAATAATTAATGTTCCTGAGGAAGAAAAAAGAGCAAAAACTTTGAAAAATGTATTTGAGGGAATAATACAGGAAAACTTCCCTGGACTTGGTAGAGATTTAGATATCCAAATATAAGAAGCTCAAAGAATTCCTGGGAGATCCATTGAAAAAAGATAATCACAAAGGCATATAGTCATCAGGCTATCTAACATCAACATGAAAAGAAGAATTGTAAGAGCAGTGAGAGAAAAGCATCAGGTAATCTATAAAGAAAAACCCATCCAACTAACGGAAGTCTTAGCAGCAGTAACCCTACAAGCCAGAAGGGATTGGGGTAATTTTTTAGCCTCCTAAAACAGAATAACTCTCAGCTAATAATTTTCTATGCAGCAAAACTAAGTTTCATAAATGAAAGAGAAATAATGTCATTTTCAGACAAATACTGAGGAAATTTGTTATTATCAAACCGACCCCACAAAAAAATGCTAAAAGGAGCTTTAAATCTTAAATAAAAAGCTTGAGGTGCACAAAAATAAAACCTTTTGAAAGCATAAAACTCACATGGCCTACAAAACAATAAACCAATGAAAAAAACAACAGCAAAGTATTCAGGTAACAACTAACATGATGACTGTAACAGTACCTCGCATCTTGATATTGTTAAATATAAATGGACTAAATGCTCTACTTAAAATAGACAGATTGGCAGAACAGACAAATATGACAAATAAAATATTTGCCATCTTGAAGAGACTCACCTACCACATAAGGATTCCTATAAACTCAAGGTAAAGGGGTAGAAAAAGACATTCCATATAAATAGAAACCAGAAGTGAGACTAAAGCAACAAGAGTAGAAAAATAAAAAGATGGTCATTATTTAATGATAAAAGAATCAATCCAACAAGAGGATATTACAATTCTAAATTTACATGCACCTAACACTGAAGCTTGCAGATTCATAAAACAATTACTACTAGACCTAGGAAATTAAATAGACAACAACACAATAACAGTAGGAGACTTCAACACTCCAGTGACAGCACTAGATAGATTATCAGGACAGAAAATCAACAAAGGAAGAATGAACTTAAACTACATTCTAGAACAAAAGGGTCTAACAGATATTTACACAACATTCTAACTCCAGAATAGAACAAGAACTCCAGAATATACATTCATCTTATCAGCACATGGATCATTCACCAAGATAGACCATATGACAGGCCAAAAAACAAGTCTCAATAAATCTGAAAACATCAAAATCATGTCAAGTATTTTCTCAGACCACAGTGGAATAAAACTAGAAATCAACTCCAAAAGGAATCCTCAAACTATACAAAACAATAGAAATTAAACAATTTGCTCCTGTGTAATTTTGGAGTTAACAATGAAATCAAGAGGGAAATTTAAAAATTATTTGAAATTAATGATAATAGTGACACAATTTAGCAAAACTTCTGGAATATAACAAAAGAGTGTTAGGAGGACAGTTTATACCACTAAATGTTTACATCAGAAAGTCTGAAAGATCATGCACAGATTGACAACCTAATGTGACACCTCAAGGAATTAGAGAAACAAGAATAAACTGAATAAAAAGCTAGAGGAAGAAAGTAAACAACAAAGATCACAGCACAACTAAATGAAATTGAAACAAAAAATACAACAGATTGATAAAAAAAAAAAAAAGCTGGTTCTTTGAAAAGATAAACCAAACTGACAGAACATTAGCTTGATTAACCAAGAAAAGAGAAGATTCAAATAAGCTCAAATAGAAATGAAACAGGAGATACTGCAACCGACACTACAGAAATAAAAAAGATTATTCAAGATCCTATGAACTGATCTATGCACACAAACTAGAAAATTTAGAGGAAATGGATGAATTTCTGAAAACATACAATCCTCATATATTAAATAGGGAATACAAACCTTGAAAAGATTAATAACAAGCAATGAGATTGAATCGGTAGTTTTAAAAAGCCAACAACAACAAAAGCCCAGGGCCAGATGGATTCACAGCTGAATTCTACCAAACATATTGGTACCAATCTTACTAAAAATATTCCAAAAAAAGAATTGTGGAAATACTCCCTAAGTCATTTTGTGAAGCAAGTATCACCCTGATACTAAAAACAGGAAAAGATATAGCCAAGAAAAAACCCTACAGACCAATATCCTTAATGAACATAGATGCAAAAATCTTCAGCAAAATACTAGCTAACCAAATCCAACAGCATGTCAAAAAAATACCATGAACAAGTGAGTTTTATTTCAGGGATGCAGGGATTGTTTAACATATGCAAGTCAGTAAATGTGATACATCACATAAACAGAATTAAAAACAAAAGCCATATGATCATCTCAATAGATGCAGAAAAATCATTCTATAAACTTCAGCATCTTTTCTGATAAAACCTTCAACAAACTAGGCATAGAAGGGACTTACCTCAAATGAATAAGAGCCATCTATGACAAACCCACAGCCAACATCATACTGAATGGAGAAAAGTTAAAAGCTTTTCCCCTGAGTACTGGAACAAGACAAGGATGCCCACTTTCACCACTTCTGTTCAACATAGTACTGGAAGTCCTAGCCAGAGCAATCAGGAAGGAGAAGAGAATACAGGGCTTCCAAACAAGAAAAAAGGAAGTCAAACTACTACTGTCTACCAATGGTATAATTGTATGCCTAGAAAACCCTAAAGACTCCTAGATTTGATAAAGGAGTTCAGTAAACTCTCAGGTTACAAAATCAATTTACACAAATCAGTAGCACTGCTGTACATCAACAACAACCAAGTTGAGAAGAACTGAACCCCTTTCACAGCAGCTGCAAATAAATAAAACACCTAGTAATATACTTAACCAAGGAGGTGAAAGAGCTCTACAAGGAAGACTACAAAACACTGCTGAAGAAAACATAGTTGAAACAAATAAATGAAAACACATTCCATGTTCATTGATTGAAAAAATAAATATCATTAAAATGACCATACTGTCCAAAGCAATCTACAGATTTAATGCAATTTTCATCAAAATATATCATTTTTCACAAAACTAGAAGAAACAATTCTTAAATTTATTTGGTACCAAAACAGAGCCCCAGTAGCCAAGGCAATCCTAAGTAAGAAAAGCAAATCTAGAGACATCAAATTGCCAGTGTTCATATTCTACTACAAGGCTGTAATTACCAAAACAACATGGTACTGGTATAAAAGTAGACACATAAACCAATGGAACACAATAGAAAATCCAGAAATAAAGCCAAATGCCTACAACCAACTGATTTTTGAAAAGCATGCAAAAACATAAATTGGGGAAAGAACACCCTATTTAATAAATTGTGCTAGGAAAACTGGCTAGCCACATGTAGAATTAAATTGGATCTCTATCTCTCACCTTGCGCAAAAATCAACTCAAGATGTGTCAAGTACTTAAATATAAGACCCCAAAGCATAAAAATTCTAGAAGATAACCTTGAAAAAACTCTCCTGGACATTGGCCTAGGCAAAGAATTTATGACTAAAACCCCAAAAGCAAATGCAACAGAAACAAAAATAAATAAATGGCACCTGACTAAATTAAAAAGTTCTGCACAGAAAAATAAATAATCATCAGAGTAAAGAGACAACTCAGAAAGGAAGAAAATATTTGCAACCTGTGCATCTGACAAAGGACTGGTACCCAGAATCTACAAAACAAAACAAAACAAAACAAAACAAAAAAACCTCAAATAAATCTTCAAGAAAAAAATAATTCCATCAAAAATGGGCAAATAATATGAATAGACATTTCTCAAAACAAGATATACAAATAGCCAACAAACATGAGAAAATGCTCAGCATCACTAATCATCAGGGAAACGCAAATTAAAACCACAATGGAGCACCACCTTACTCCTGTAAGAATGGCTATTATTAAAAAGTCAAAAAACAATAGATGTTGGCATGGATTTGGTGAAAGGGGAGTGCTTATTAGTTGATGGTGGGAATGTAAATTAGTACAACCTCTATAAAAAACAGTATGGACATTCTTTAAAGAACTAAAATAGAGCTATTATTCAATCCAACAATCTCACTACTGGATATCTACCTGCATTAGTTCATTCTCACACTGCTAATAAAGACATACCCAAGACTGGGTAATTTTTAAAGGAAAGAGGTTTAATTGACTCAAAGTTCAGCATGGCTGAAGAGGCCACAATTTTAGAATTGTTTCTTCTAGTTTTGTGAAAAATGATTTATTTCAAAACTTACAACCATGGCGAAAGGGGAAGCAAACATGTCCTTCTTCACAAGGCCACAGGAGAGAAAAGTGCCAAGCAAAGGGAGGAAAAAAACCTTATAAAACTATCAGATCTCATGAGAACTCACTCACTATCATGAGAAGAGCATGAGGGGGACCTCCCCCATGATTTTACCTCCTGCAAGGTCACTCTCCAGCACATGGTGATTATGGGAACTACAGTTAAATATAAGATTTGGGGGGGGACACAGAGCCAGATCATATCACTATCCCAAAGAAAATAAGTCATTATATGAAAAAGACACATGCACATGAATATTTATTGCAGCCTGATTCATAATTGCAAAGATATGGAGCTAGCCTAAGTGCCATTGACCAATAAATGGATTAAAAAGGCGTGAGAGATACACACACACACACACACACACACACACACACCATGGACTCAGCCATAAAAAGGAACAAAATAATGTCTTTTGCATGGACTTGTATGCAGCTGGAGGCCATTATTCTAGATGAAATAACTCAGGAATGGCAAATCAAACACCGGGTGTTTTCACTTATAAGTGGGAACCAAGCAGAGAATACACAAAAACATATGGAGTGATGTAATGAATCCTGGAGACTCAGAAGCAGGAGATTAGGAGGGAGGGTGTGGGATAAAAAACTATATATTGGGTACAACATACAGTACTTGGGTGATGAGTGCACTAAAATCTCAGAATTCACCACTATATAATTCATTCATGTAACCAAAAACCACTTGGAGATGGGCATGGTGACTCACGCCTGTAATTCCAGCACTTTGGGAGGCTGAGGTGGGTGGATCACCTGAGATCAGGAGTTCGAGACCAGCCTGCCCAACATAGTGAAACTCCGTCTCTACTAAAAATATTTTTAAAATTAGCCAGGTGTGATGGTGGGCGCGTGTAATCCCAGCTACTTGGGAGGCTGAGGCAAGAGAATTGCTTGAACCCAGGAGACAGAGGTTGCTGTGAACTGACACAGTACCACTGCACTCCAGGCTGGGCAACAGAGTGAGATGCCGTCTCAAAAAAAAAAAAGAAAAAAAAAAAACCCTTGGACCCCAAAGCTACTAAATTTTTTTAAAAAATCAAAAGTTATACAAAATAAAAGATAAATAAGTACTGCAATTTTTTAAATTTGGGAATTTTCTCTTTATTATGTTTTTCAATGTTCTGGTTACAGAATTAATATTTGTTATAAAAATTAAAATGATACATGAAATTTTTTAAAAAGATACAAGAATAACTCCATGCCTTTAAGAAAAATGTGATACAGTGACAAAAATAAAGCACATACACATAATGGCTCAAGGAAGCAAGTGATTCACGACATCTGATTGAAGAGCCCAAGATTTCAGAAGAGGCTATTGCCTTCTGCAGAAGGCCATGAGAAATAACTCCAAGAAAAGTTGGCTAGTCCTGAAGGGTAAACAGCATATGGATAGGAAGGGAGAGGTCATCGAGGGTAATCCAGACAATGAGTGACATGATCAAAACTGCAGAAGCACAAAGACAAAGAGTGTGCTTGTTGAATGCCAAGTTGTATAGGCTGCAGAAAAGGAGGTGGTGGGACTGGAGTCTAGAGAGTCTTGAACACCAGGTTTGGGAGGCTGGACTTCACTTGGTGAGCAACAATCTCTGGCAGAGGAAGACTCCATCTCAAAGAAAGAAAGAAAGAGAGAGAGAGAGAGAAAGGGAGGAAGGAAGGAAGGAATGAGGGAAAGAGGGAAGGAGGGAAGGAGGGAGGAAGAGAGAGAGAGAAAGGAAGGAAGAAAGGAAGGAAGGAAGAAAGAAAGAAAGGAAGAGAGAATGAGAGAAAGAGAGAGAGAAAGAAAGGAAGAAAAGAAAGAGAAAGAAAGAAGAAAGAAAGAATAAGAAAGAAAGAATAAGAAAGAGAAAGAAAGGAAAGAAAGAAAGAAAAGAAAGGAAGGAAAGGAAAGAAAGAAAGGAAGAAAGAAAGAAAGAGAAGAGAAAGAAAGAAAGAAAAGAAAGGAAAGAAAGGAAAGAAAGAGATCATTACCAGCTGGGCACGGTAGCTCATACCTGTAATCCTAGAACTTTGGGGGGCAGAGGCGGGTGCACCAGGATCACTTGAGGACAGGAGTGATCACTTTGAAATCAGCCTGGGCAACATAGCGAGACCCTGTCTCTAAAAAATTTAAAAGAATGAAAAAAATTACCCGGGTATGGTGGTGTGCATCTTTAATCCCAGCTACTTGGGAGGCTGAGGTGAGAGCATTGCTTGAGCCCAGGAGGTTGAGGCTGCAGAGAACAATGATCACACCACTGCACTTCAGCCTGAGTGACAGAGCAAGATCCTGTGTTAATAAAATAAAATAAAATAGGCTGTTAAGTCACTATGAGAAAGCAAACAACTATTTACCAGAAACAAGAAACATTGTTACCAAGACTATGTCACTAAAATAACAGGCTACAGGGAGGCTAGTTTGAATATTGTATATAAATAATCACATTAGATTACATTTGATCAAATCAACTGATCCTGATATGGCTTATACCATCCTTGTATGATCATAAATCAGAGTGGAAATATCAGAACAATAAATTTGCCTGCATCTAATAGTTTTGCCAAACAATAGAGTGAGAAGTAGAGGTCATTCAGGGTAGGAATTTTATCACCAGCCAATTCAGATATGTCTGGTGCCTTGGCATGGTTTCACCTGAATTATCTTTTTTGGCTATAATTTCACCAACTGCATTAGATTATGGCAGGCTACTAATACCCAAATGTTCTGTGTGTTTTGGTAATATGAGAATGTAATACAGAAGGTAGACCAAAAAGAAAAGATACAGAAATTGTATTTAAAAAGCAAAAGGCTGATGAAGATTATGCTTACCAAGTGCCGCTTTTAACGCTGTCTAGCCAGTAAGTTAAAAAAACAGTGAGCCGAGATCCTGTGACTGCACTCCAGCCTGGGTGACAGAGCGAGACTCCATCTCAAAAACAAAACAAAACAAAAACACGCTCACCGGCTTGTTTTGGGGGTCATATGATCCAATAGGAAGAAGACGGACTTCAGCGCAAAACCACCCTGGTTTGATCCCAGCTCCTTCTCTAGTCAACTATGGACATGGGGTACTTACTTAACCTTTCTGACCCTCCATTCATTCATAGGAATTTGGGGTTTATCGCAGCATATTTGTTGTAAAAACTGCATATATTGTTTCATTCAAAGTACATACAACAGGTCTGGAATTCAATAGATGGTCATCTAATGTTAACTCCTTCCTCCTCACCCTTTTTGTACTGATTCTGAAAGAGATCTTGCTGTATAATTCCTTATGCTATGAGGGAAATTTAAATACAAAATACTAAAATTTTCACATAAGAAAATCACAGTATGAATTTTACTTATTTCAACATTTAGACGCATAAAAGACACAAAATTCAACTAAAGCAAGCTATGATTATTAATGAAGAAATCAATAATAAATGCGTGGGTTGAGACTCAGTAATTGGAAATGGGGCAAAAGGACTACGGTTTCACTTTCCTTCAAAAGTTTGATTTGCCAACTTAACAGAAACTTGCTAACAATAACCAGTTTTAGAAGCTCCTGGCCACAGTGAAAGCAAACCCAGTCCACGTGCCTGGTTCTGAAAGGCTAACAGTTTGGGGAGAAGATGGGGAGAGGGTGTGACTGAGACACATCCAGAGAGCACACTGTGCCTCTCACATGTACTGCCTGGTGGCTTCACTCTCATGGGTATGCGTACCAGCACTCAAACGTAAATACCAGGTCCCAATCTCACAGGGCTCTTGCGGGTACACAATTAGGAGCTCTGAGTGCACTTGGAGGAAGATAAAGAATCCCAACCAGTAAACTTTCAAGTCCTTCTTTTTTTTTGTTTGTTTTGTTTTGTTTTTGTTTGTTTTTTGTTTTTGTTTTTTTATTATACTTTAAGTTCTAGGGTACATGTGCACAAAGTGCAGGTTTGTTATATATGTATACATGTACCATGTTGGTGTGCTGCACCCATTAACTCATCATTTACATTAGGTATATCTCCTAATGCTATCCCTCTCCTCTCCCCGCTCCCCCCACCCCCTGACAGGCCCCGGTGTGTGATGTTCCCCTTCCTGTGTCCAAGTGTTCTCATTGTTCATTTCCCACCTATGAGTGAGAACATGCGGTGTGTGGTTTGTTGTTCTTGCGATAGTTTGCTGAGAATGATGGTTTCCAGCTTCATCCATGTCCCTACAAAGGACATGAACTCATCCTTTTTTTATGGCTGCATAGTATTCTATGGTGTATATGTGCCACATTTTCTTAATCCAGTCTATCATTGATTCAAGTCCATCTTATTGTAAAGTCTTCTAAAAGAGTGATGTCCTAGATTGTAATCACCCAGCACTCAGAGATGAAATCTTCATGAAATTAGCATACTCTCTCCACAAGTGAAAGCATTTATGGCTGTGCCCCCAGTCAGTAAATTATAGCAGTTGGTGCTGAGCTCCAGTGCTGTTTCCCATGCTGGCCCTGCCCCTTCCACTTGTTCAGCAAGCCCCACAGGTGCTGTGTCTGATTCACAGAGACCATTCACTGGTCCATTTCTCTCTCATCTAGTGGTGTCCTCTTCCCCAACTATTTGAACTCAGTCTCTAAACATTTGTGCCACCCTATCTCTTGCTTTGGTCCCAGCTGGGCAAAACCTTACTGTTATTCAGGGCCCCCGCTCCCACCTGAATTTGCTGTCTCTCAGCCTCAATGCCTGTAGAATTCCAAGATTCAGAACTCACTGTGGACCCAAGCGGCCATGGCAATCTTCCAGGAAATGATGGGCACACCCTTGTCATTATAGGATGAGCACTGTTAGGATAACAGAAAAGAACAGAGAGTTCCTAGGGGTTATTTTGTGCATGGTATATTTATTAATGATGGGCTTATTCTGTGGCTTAGGAAATGATCTCAAGTATCAGTCGAATGCCATGCATAAAAACAGGATGTTGGCATCTCTGCACACAGTAGATATGTTCTAAGCAGGGCCTGTTCAATAGGCAAGATGAATGTGGCTTTCTATCCCTCAGTGTTTGCCAAAGCTAACAGAAAGGGCAAAGGCCAACAAAATTCTGAGGGAGCCCAGCAAAAAAAAAAAACACTGCTAGATTGCCTGAGCCAATACTCTATTTTGCTATTACTGCAGCATAGAAAAACACTAAGACTAATTCTGTACAGCTACACTGGAGTTCAAATAGTGAAATCGTATGAGTTGTGGAAATTAATTCATTCAATTTCCATTTTCAATTTGTATGGTTTTTAGCTTACTTTTGCCATACTTGAACTTTCAAGGGAGAAGCTTTGTTCATAATAGTCATAAACTGCAAACAAAACAATTTTTCACCACTTGGAAAATGAATAAATTACAGTGTTTTCATAATGAAATACATATATTCAGAGCAATAGACAGAACAAACTGCAATACAGAGATACACAAGAACCTGGCTGAATGTTAAAAATACAGTATTGTGTAAAAGATGCTGAAGACCAGAAGTTTGATCAGTATGGAGTCGGCCTATTAATATGAAACTCACAAAAAAGGTAATAGTATTGACGATGATGGAAATCAGCATATGATTATCTCTGCAGGATTATTAAGTGAGGGGAAGGCACTGAAAGCTCATATGTCTCAGGCCGGGTGCAGTGGTTCAAGCCTATAATCTCGCACTTTGGGAGGCTGAGTCAGACGGATTGCTTAAGCTCAGGAGTTCGAGACCAGCCTAGACAACATGGTGAGACCTTTTCTCTACTAAAAATTAAAAAAAAAGTTAGCCAGGTGTGGTGGTGAATGCCTTACTGATCCATTTACAACCTGGCAGGATCCATGATGACACCAGCCGTTTCACCAAATGAAACAATAACTCAAGAGAACCCTTGGAGTGACACGGCAACTGCTGGACTCCCTTGCATTTTCTGCATTCCAAACCCTTTATTCAAAGATGCCTGTGTTCCCTCCACAAACTAAAGAGTGGAATGGTGCTCTGCTCTTTCCCTTGCCAGCATGGATAGTAAGGGAATCTTGCTTCCTCTTATCATAACTCATGATTGGTTTGGCTTCTTTTCACAAGCGGTAAGCAGCTGGACCCCTTTGCCGGTTACAATCGCTTGGATATATGTTTTTAATTGTGATGACTTCTAACTATGGAGCTCTTTAAAAGGAAAGAAAGTCCACTCAAGTCTCTTATTACCGGATGTTAGCTGGGACAAACAGCTGATATTCCTGGCTCTTGAACCTTTACCAAAGCAATCTCTCAAGTGAAACTAGTAAGCCTCAACCAAGGTTATGACTTAACTGAAGACACAAGAGGCATCTCCACAGAGGTGCAAAGCAGTCCTCACAAGACTCAGAATCACTGAAAGGCAGCTCAAGGAAAGTAAAGTTCTGCTGGCCACAAATAGGATACACCTTACATTTTGTTCAGCCATTTTCTCTAGGGTCTCAGCTTCCCGGCTACTGTCTACACACAGAGGCCCCAAAGCCCTGTAAGCCTCCACAGATTGAAGACAGGAAATCAAAAGCTGTTCCTGGAAGAAAAAATAATCAATAAATGGCAAAAGTCACACAAATATTAAACCAAAAGGACTGATTCCCTGATTCTGAATTTGAACCACAAAATTACAGTGTGGACCAGCTTCCATTGTTAATCCCACACGGACTCCAAGCAGGCAGCCTGAGTGGACACAGGGTTTTTGGCTTTGTTTCAGGTCATTTTGCTCTGTTTGTCAAGGGAATTTTAAGGGTGGTCATGACACTATTTACGTCTTTTGCTTTTTCATTTGTTTTTAAACTTGATCCTCCCATCTTCCTTAACCATATAAGCCAATGAGGCTCATTATGGTGGCTGATCAGAGATTGCCCCATTAGAACTAAGGCTCTCTACACTGTCCCCTTAGAACTTTACTTCTCCCTTAGAAGGTATATATATAAAACTAAGTTTCTCTATACCTTCACTCACTCACTGGGTGAAAGAGTCTCTTTGAGTGCTCTTAGCATGAGTGTTCCCACAACACCTTATCTTTATGGACCAGCTGAGTCTGACTGAACTGGGAAGCACCCCCACCAAACCCGGGGCCAATAGGGAAGGTCCCCTGCAGGGTCCAGATGGAGGAAACAAGAACAGGGACTGAGGAGAGACCAAAAAGAAATGAAGGGAAGAGGTAGAGAGAAATAAAGTCTCTGAAATCTTCAACCTTAAAGCAGGAGATCCTAGATTTAGAGGAACTTACATGGTGTCTTTCCAGTGCAGTGAGAGAGACAACTGACCTGTAGGCCTCTGTGCGGTGACTCCCAGTGATGCCAAGAGACCCTGGGGTTCTCCATGGATTTCATCCTCATTACCAGATATGTTCACTTAAAAATATGCAATCTATAAATTTAGAAAAGGAGGAGAGGAGACTTTATTTCTTATAAAGAGTTACAGTCTGCAGGGTGGCCATTCTAACAGACTGGGAAGAAGAGCCTCCAGTCAGAAGCCAGAAACAGACATTTCAGAAATTCACTCTTTACATGCTCAACCTGGCTTCACCACCTTGATCTGCTTGGGTTTCCTCTCCCTACACTGTCCTCTGGAAAACTTCTCCAGAAAAAAAGCTGGGGCATAGGGCCCTCCTAACTTCCCTCCCATGTATCTGGAACCACACTTGTACACTGTCAGCATTACCAATGCAGGCCCAGTGCTTTTATATATTTGTCCAATGTCATCACGGTCTATCACAGGACAATGAGTTCAGTACCCAAAACTATATTATGACCTGAAGAACTCCCACTAAAGGATTTTGATCAAGAGAGTTATATAATACCATAAGTTATAGTTTTTCCTCCTCCAAAATTTACAGTTAGTAGCAGGGACAGGTCTTGACACAGTTAACACAAGGAAGACTAGATTAAATGCAAAATATATCCAAAAACAATCCACTTTGGAAGATGTTAAAACAGCCACGTGCTATCTTGTTCCTTAATTGGCTATATGTGCTTCTCAATCTTGTCAGAATGTAGGCTTCTCTGTCCTGCTCCTCTTCTATCTTTAGAATCAGTGCTACATACACCCCTAGGAACTCAATAAAGACACACCCATCAGTGGTTTTGCACTCCGCTTAAGGAGCTAGATGTATGATCCAGTGCAATAAGAGGAGCCTATCTTCTCCTTGACCCTTGGATAGATCACCCCTACCTTAGAACAGGATGGTGGAGACTGTAAAAATGTCCTCCAAGGTCCTGGTGAGAAAGCCTCCACATCAGAGACCTTGTCTGTTAAATAGAGAGTGAGTGCAGCCCTCACAGAGTGAACAGTTGAATTCTCATTTGTCATATTCTGCATTCGAATGTAGTAGAGTAATTATGTATTACCTTTTCATTATGCATGTCACCACACACATCTTCCTATATCACCCAGCATTAAAACACGCTGATTGAAATGAGAACACTCCACTTTAAAGTACTTGTCTTTATGCACAGTGCCCTAGAACAAACAAGCCAACCTCTTTCAGTCCCAATAATTTGATATCTTAAAGGCATGTATTCAAACTCTCAGTGCATCATTGGTCCATTTCTTTCCCTTATCAGCTCTGTAAGTTACCCAGGCCAAAAGAAGTTACTTTTGTCTGGTCTTGGTTTAAAAACCCCAAATTCAGCAAACTTAAAAGGTGAATTTAAACAGAATAAAAGCTCATAGCAGTAGGGATCCTAGCTCTTACTTTTCCTTGTAATAGAGATGAACATAATATGTGCCCAATATGGACTGACTGACTGATTGATTGATAACTGATTGATTCACTGCCGTGTAGGAAATTATATGCAGATCTAGAACCAAAATATTTGTTCTCATTTTTAATTTCAAAAATCTAGTTGAAATTGGCCAACTTTATCCCACAACAGAAACATTAGCACCAAGCCTAGGATGTATACGGGTGTATTGGGAAACAAAGATGAGATTGTCTTTCGTTAATGGTTTCTTAATATTTCTTCCTTTGCCACTTCCATCTAAACACAGATCAAAATGGAAATAAGATTATAGGGGGTAGGGCTAGAGAAAAAAGAGAGAAGTTAATGTATAGGTTTCTTCTTCTCACTTTTAGCCCACTAAATATTTGTGTAAGAATAAAGTTTACAAAGGTAAGAGAGCAGGTCGTAACCTCTTTCCTGTACTCTGGACAAACAGACAGACAGACAGTGGGGCTGTGCTTGGACACAGGACTGTAGAGCTAGTCCCTAGGAAGCTAGAGTGGGATTTCATCCATTCAATTTGTTATAGTAATTCCATATAAACTCTCTCTTAAGCTCTTAGCCTCCAGGAAATTTCCCCAGGTTAAAGGTCCTAGCCTCGCCATCTGTTTTGGGGGCTTCCCCATCAATTCCTCTGAACCTTAAATCCTTAGCTCCAACAGTAGGTTCTAATTAAACATTTACAATTTTTATCTTTGGTTATTCTGTTGCTCCTAGCTTATGCTTGGCAATTTCAGCTAATATTATTCCCTGCTTATGGTAAATTTATTGAAGTAATTCTTCACTTTTTCCAAAAAGAGAGCCTATTCTCCATTCGTTGAAACTGAGATGACCTTATAACTTGCTTTTGCAAATAGAATCCAGAGAAGGTAACATGGTGCCATCTCCAAGCCTCTGGCTTGAGAGGTCGGGCGAGTTTCCTCTTGCTTGCAGTTGAAGCTCTACCTCCACAATGAAACATGACTGAGCCAGCTGCTATAGGAATATGGGAGACATATTACAGAGAGTCAAGATTTCCAGTCCTTCAAAGTAAGGCCACCCTGGATCTGCCAGCCAGCAGACACACAACTGACCTCACAGTTATGAGCAAGCTCATCCAAGATCAGCAGCACTGCTCATATGTCCCCCAGATCTGTGAATGAAAATAAATGGTTGCTATGTGAAACCACCATGTTTAGAGTTGCTTGTTACACAGCCTTAATTATAGCAATAGATAATTGATATGCTGTTATTACCTTATGTGTTAGGATTTCATTTATGTTTATAAATACAAATACATATATAATATCTCACATCCAATATAAGTAACTTCCTAATTTGTTATATCTACAAACAAAAATTTATTTGTAATAGTGGCACAAAACTCTTTGGTGAAAGAATGAGCCACCGCAAATATGCATTGAGCAAAATGATAGAATCTCTGGTAAATTGAGGATTATCCACATAACCCTTTTCTTCCACTTTCCTGAATATGTCGTGTAGACATTCATCAACTGACTCATTCAGCAGCTGCTTATGATGCACCTGCACACACTCATCCCTGAGTGAGGCATCGCACAGTCTGTCGTGAATTCTGCTGAGGAAGTTTCAAAGCCAGAATCTGTGGCTTTACCAGAGGCAGAGTTGCGCTCAGGGATGCAAGGGGACCCATCTCCTGAGCGTACTTGAGGATGCTAATGCAGGCCATAGAGAGAAAGTTCCCTTTCTGCCACATGGCAATAGTCAGCAATACACTTCCTTACCTGAGTCCTCTCAGCAGACCCTGAAGTTAGTAAAATAAATATAAACTATTATATATCCAGAAGCCATCAGTATCAAATAGCAATAAGCCAGCAAGCAGAAGCTTTATATCACAGGGGAGACTTAAATTACCTTGGCACCTTACCCTACAAGGAAGCTAATATCATAAAGTGCTCAAAATACTTTTCTGAAAAGGTAGCCTTCCCGTGCTCGGCTGAGCAGCTGAAACTCATACTACTGGCTCCAGTTCTAGAGTACTTTGAGGCAGCTTGCATCTGGCAGTTTGAGAGGTAATGTGCTTCCCTGAAAGTCTATTAGAAAAAAATGAGTGTCATCCTTGTCAAATGATGGGACAATTTACTCTCAAAACACAGCATGTGGTGAGTATCACAATTCTGAGGCAAGAAAATATTATATTTTCTCTAGTTAAAAACATGAAGTGCTTTTGCAAAAACTAATGAAATGTTTAATGCTTGTCTGCTTATGGAAAAGAAGCTCTTTCTAATTGGAAAACTGCCAGCAAAGTTGTTAATTCTAAAAAATGAGTATGTCTCTGGAGTTAAAAATTTTCTGTAAAGAGCCACAGTGGCTTTGCCTTCTCTTACACACTCCAAGAACTAGTATCCTTGCCACACCATCCCAAAGAGATTAATGTTATATTGGAGTCCTTAGAAAAAAGAACATATCAATCATATCCTTCAATCAGTCTCAGCAATGAAAAGCTTGAGAGGTAGGAATCCAGAAGTTACCTGACAGCCACCACCTAACCCGCCTACCCCAAGGAGGAAGCACCTTTTATGATTCTCTTAGTACAAATGTGGGGTCACTGGGAGTTGTCTTTTAACTTTGCCTTTGTCTTCTCTGTTAATTGTGTCTTAATATGTCTCTCTTTGCACTTTGATTTAAACAGATAAATAGAAATAGGATTGAAAGGGACACAGATGGTGAGGGAGAAGAGAGAGAGAAGATATGTTTAGGTTCTCTCTTCTAGAGAAGACTCTGGATGTAGTATGGAGCAAACACACTGCATGATCAACTTCATGAGTCACTTCACTTTTGCTTTCGGTTTAAATAAGTCAGCGTGGCCTAAACTTAGATTCTATGTGCCAGACACTTTACAAGGATTATGTAATTTAATATTCCCAGCAATCTTATGAGAGGGTTAGAAAATTATCCCTATTTTAAAATATTAGGAAATGAAAACTCAGAGATGATAAGGGACATGTCTGAGGCTACAGCAGGAGGGCGGCCAGGCTGGTATTCAGTCTTGTCTCATGCCAAAGCCTGAGTACTGACCATGTCGCTGGACTGCCTTCTCCATGTCTTCTGATGAGAGAAGGCTTCCAACCTTGCCGCCACACACGTGCCCTGCACACACATTCCCCTTCTACATGCGTGTGGGCCTTGCTGCTTCTGTCTGGACATACATGACACCCTTGACTGTGGGTTTTTGCTCCTGTAAGTCTCTTCATCCTTCACTCCATCACTATCTGTTAGACATCTTACTCACTTCCTGTTGCCCATTCACGCTCCATCTGTAACACGGGAACATGTCTAGTCCTCTCCCTAGCATGGGTCCCACAATAACTGGTCTATTCCACCTGATAATCAGGCAGAGCATAAGATTCCTATAAAGCATAAAGAATTGTGACATCCTGTTTACCTCAATAGATCAACAATTCTTGAGGTCAGGATCGATTCGGCTCAGTGTTATGTACACAGTAATTGCTCAAGAAATGAGTCTGGGGAGTGGGAAGAAAAAAGCAAGCTTCAGCCCCACAGCCATCTGTCTCCTTTATTCTTGAACCTCATCTGACTTGTCCACTGTGGTATCCTCAGAGCCCAGGGCAGCTCTTGGTACATAGTGGATGCTTGTCAAATGTTTGTGGAATGAAGGAAAGAAGAAATCTAATTATCCAGAAAGAATACAAACAAGGTACTTGAGCCCTGCTTTTGAGTATACAGGGTCAGGGTCACCCCCATCTGGGTCCAGCCTTGGTCTTGCCTCTCATTATGGTGAGACTGACCCCTCAAAGTCTCTCATTATTCCAAAAGATGGTGACAATAGTGGCATCTGCATGGCAGAGACAGTCGTGCTTACTAAATAGCTCATGGGTTTCCCATTGCTTCCCGGCCCCTTTGCGGTTTGTCTGAGCTATCTGAAGATTTCTGGCCAATAGTTTGTGAGGGAATTGGAACACTTCAATTCTCGTCTGATACATTTAAGGAAAGATACAAGTTCTCCACACTTTGCTTCCAACTGCACAGACAAGAGATCTAAGAACTTGGAGATGGAGAGTGACAGGAAGGGACCAGCTCGATCTCTGAGTCTCTGCTGGAGAAGGATGACCAGGGAAACTACAGCAGATTGTGATATGAGTAAGAAACACAGCCAACTTCTGTCAGATTGCTGAGATTTCAAGATTTGCTTACTACTGCAGCATAACCTGTCCTATTCTGACTAATATAATCTGTTCTCTGGAATTTTGAGGATTAAAGTAGATAATGAACATCAACTCTAGTTCGGTTTCTGACACATAGCAGTACTCAATACAATGTAGTTATTGTTACTATCATTACTATTATTTCTACTAATATGATTATTATTATTACCACTCTTAATGTTGTTATCATTACCAATAACTGTGGGAGCCATTATTTTTCATCTTGATTTATCCCTCTCCTTGTCTCTTTCTGTCTCTCTCACACAGGTACATACGCCCATGGAGATAAACAAGGTTGCAGGGTGTTGATGCCATTTCTGACCCTTAGAGCTACCTGCTTAGTGATAGACACTCACAGAAATTAAGAGCTAGGAAACAGTCGAGTATTACACATAAAATCTCTGGAGAACTTTTTTCTGGAACCAGCCCTGAGACCCCAGCTGACAGTTCCCTCTGCTTGTTCTTTCACAAAAGCACAGACCTGGTTTGCTGGTTAATAATTATAAATTTTAAGCAGTTTTGTGCTCTGGCTGTGTCCTCAAATGCCTCTGAAAAATAAACACATTTAAAAAACACAAAAAGGAATAAACAAGAAAAGAGCTCAGCAAGAGAAAGAAAAACCTAAGCCACTCCTTCATTACAGAGCCATGGGCAGGTCTTTCAAAGGCAGCAGCCTTTATAAATGACTTCTTGGAAAAGCTTTTATGTCTTCAACGTGTTTCTTCTAAAAGAAGCTAAGTATTTATCTTGTGTCTCAAGAGAGGATATAGCATAAAGTCCAGGTCACTAAAAAGAGGTATTCTGAGCTCATATTTATGTGTCAGGCCTGGGAAGCCAGCTTCGGAAGCTGGCTCAGTGATAAATCATCCACATGGATGCTGCATCTCTAAACACTGCATCTTTCACTACATCAGGGAGTTAATAAATATTATCTATTTTATCAATGAAGGACAGTGCCTTTGACTCAGATAATTTTATTGTAGAAAAAGACACAGTTTGTTGATTTTTTGAAGATTCACTTTAAAATATTTCTGAGATACTGAGTCATTTGTAGGGAATAAACACTAAGCCACAAAACTCAAGGCCTAGACAGATATTACACAACAATCTGTTTGAACAAATTGGCTTTCTTTGCCTTTTCTTTTTGGCCCCTCGGCTTGGGTCTCTAGGGAACTGTGCCTATGAATAATGTCTGTCTGGATGCAATAAAGGGCCAGCTAAGTGGGAGAAAGGGTGGTGTGAGAAAATATGACAGCAGAGATTATCATGAGTTCGGATGAGATGAAGTTTAGGTTTGGGATTTTCCTGCTTGAAGATGAGCCTGGCCCTTTTGGGCTCCAAACTTCTTATTGAGGACATCTTGCTATATCCTGTATCTAGCACATAATTAGCCTAGAATATAGCTGGTGCTCAAAAATGAATGGTTGGATGAATAAATGAATCAATAGGGTATAGCCACTTCTCACTTTTTACCAAAGAATCCCCTGGGAATTCACCCATAAAGCATACTATTATAAAGCTAATTGCATTTCTCGACAAAAACAATGCCTTTATTGGAGGTTTGTTCTAGACCAAGAGCTCAACATCTAATAAATCAGAGCTATGACCAAACTGTCTTAAGCACAACTTTGTAATAGCTGAAAATCTCTTTAGTTGTGTGTCCAAGCCCCATGAAACTACACTGCTTATCTTGAGTATGCAAAGGGACCCATCTGTGACTCTGTACACGTTCAGCTATTCTGCATTACAAATGTAATTGATACGTAAACCCTGATAAAAAATTTAACACATACAGAATCATAACATTGTTGTCCTCTGAGTGGATAGAAAGGTTTGAGAAATGAATTTGGATGACAAGTATTTAAATTTTACACCCAGACTGGGCACTGTGGCTCGCGCCTGTAATCCCAGCACTTTGGGAGGCTGAGGCAGGCAGATCACCTGAGGTGAGGAGTTCGAGACCAGCCTGGCCAACATGGCGAAACCCTGTCTGTACTAAAAATACAAAAATTAGCTGGGCATGGTGGTGAATGCCTGTAATCCCAGCTACTTGGGAGGCTGAGGCAGGATAGTCTCTTGAACCCGGGAGTTGGAGGTTGCAGTGAGCCAAGATTGCGCCACTGCACTCCCGCCTGGAGGACAAAGCGAGATTCTGCCTCAAAACAAAACAAAACAAAACAAAATTTACACGCATGCCACAACACCCAAGTGTCACTCATCATTTCTTGCTGAACAATTGTATTATTTACTGACTGGTCTCACATTTTATGTCTTTTCTTCTCCAATCCATTTACACATAGTAACTGCAGTGATTGTCGAAGAACAGTAACCTAATCTTACACTCTGCTTAAAACGCCTCCCACTTCTCTTAACAGGCTCTTTTCAGCTCTTCACCCTGGCCTTTGAGGTCTTCATCATGTAACCCTGAGTGTGTCCTGGGTCTATAACACTTGCATCACCCTCCAGGCTCTAAACCAAAGTGCCCTTTATACATTCTTTTCCTCAAATACACATTTGTCTCTCGTTCCTTATGCTCCTGCTTCTGCCTGAAACTCTTTCTTATTTTGCCAGTTTCTAGTTATCTCAAATTTCCATCAAATAGGAGAGACTTTCCTGAAACTCAGGACAAGTCAGGCTGCCCTATTCCCTACACACCCAGCACTCTGAGCTCCACAGCAAATAATACTTCCAGGGTTAAGTAATACAGGTTATGTTTACTTAGTTAACTCCATCTCTCCTCCATCACTGGAAGTCTCATTCTTCTGTCTTTAGGGCTTTTATCGCCATGTGCTCAGCAGCCAGAGCAGAATCCATCCCAGAATAGGCAACAGATGTGTGTGAAATAAACTAAAAAAAAAAAAAAAAAAAAAGACTCCGTCCTGTGCAAGCCAGGTCTTCATTGGGAGAGCTTCTCAATTGGAAATCCTTAAGATGTCAATGGTTACTCAACCCCTTGTCAGGTGTGAGCCAGCATGGTTTCTATGCCAATTGCTGTGGCTCATAAAAGGCTTATTCCAAGATTCTCAAGCTTATCCTCCAGTTAAGCCCTCTTGATATCAGGTTCTTGAAAAAGGAGGAAAGGCCTGCCTACTGAGTGCATGTGTGTAAAGAAAAAGAAAAAAAAATGGCATCACTCACACAGCCCTCATTTTCCACCACCACCACCCTGGCCCCAGGATGGAAGACTTTTGCTTGGGGCTTCATTTGCCTTGGGATGGGTGTGGCTCACAGAAGATTCCTTCTGGACTATGGCTTAGATTCTCAGATCACTATAATTTACCTCTCATGAAGAGGCAGAGAAAAAATCTCAGTTGAGTCTGCTTTGGAATGTCTTTTCTAAGTGGAAAAGAATGAGGGGCCGTTAGCCTTAACCACCATCACTTACAAAAGTGCCTTTACTGTGTTCAGCACTCACACCTTTAGCAAACTTCCCTGCCCATATGCACATGGATATAGCATGGATGTGTCCCCTCTAAATTTCATGTCAAATTGTAATCCCCATTGTTGGAGGTGGGATCTGGTGGGAGGTGGTTGGATCATGGAGGTGGTTTCATCATGAATGGTTTAGCACCATTCCCTTGGTGCTGTTCTCTTGATAGTGAGTGAGTTCTTGTGAGATCTGATTGTTTAAAAGTGTGTGGCACCTTCCCCTTCTCTTTCTCCTGCTCCTGCCAGCTGAGAAGCCTGCTCCCCTTTCACCTTCCATCATAATTGGAAGATTCCTGAGGCCTCCTCAGCAGCAGATGCCTGTGTTATGCTTCCTGTATAGCCTGTAGAACTGTGAGCCAATTAAACTTCTTTTCTTTATAAATTATCCAGTCTCAGATATTTCTTTATAGCAAGGCAAGAATGGCCTAATACACACACTGCTGTCTATAACAGCTGAGACAATTTCTTTTCATTCCCAAAGTCAAAGGGAGATGGGGCAGTAATCACTCTGACTTGGTTTCTCCTAATGTCCACTAAGGAGGAGAAGTCTGACTCCAGTAGCTCTCCATTATATAATTTTTAGGAAGAAGAGTAAGATTAAGAAATCAAAACATTGTTCTGGCTGGGTTGCATTGAATCGAGCCAAGCTGTATTTGACTCATGTTTTGAACCAAAAACATTCTGATGATCTGAATGCAGATTATGTCACTATCACTACTTCTGTCTTTATTGCTAAAGGGGAAGAAGATTTGCAAAGGACAGCCTCAACTCAAACAGTGACATCTGCTTAATCGTTTCCTTCTCAACCCCTGAGTTTAAATCTTCACCAACATAGCTTTGAAAAAAATGTCACTTACAGTGATAAATCCCTTAACATTGACTTTAGGAGAGAGCTTGTATAGCTTTCTCTCTTAAAATAACTTTTAAAAATAACTTTTCTGCAATTAAAGATAAAGATAAGTTCAAAAAGATGCTTATGAAGGGAAAGTAGTGAAAATCATCTACTCTGATCTCATTTTCGGTGACCCAAACCAGAAAGGCTAAGTGGTCTGGTTTTCTGTGACCCAAACCACAAAGGCTAAGTGGCATGATCAACATGCCAAGTTAATCATTTGTTCCTAGGTCATGGCCTTCAGTAAAAACCTTCAAGCCACCAAGAGAGACTGCAGCTGTCATTCAAGAATGAGCCACCTCAAGAGGGGTCATAAAGGTCCACTTGATCTGTCTCAACCAGAGAACAAGTGGGGCCAGGAAAATCTACTCTGTAAATCTCAGAAGCCTCTAAACACAGATGTGACAGCATCTTCGCAGGCCCTGCAGGTGAATTCTTGGCCTGGCTTTAGAAGGAAATATGTTGTAAATACACTTGCAAAAGACAGCAGTGTGAGTCTGCCTTAAGCAGAAAGAGATCCAGAGGGAGGCACGGGAGGGAGGCTGCTTGATTATGGTGTTTGTGGGCGGGCCACGGCACTTCCCTGCCTGTTCCGCAGTTGCTCTGCTTACAGATCTTAAAGAGTTTATTTCCACACCATCTAGAGGAAGATTTAGAGGACAAATGAAATCATAATTTGGGTGAGATAAGGTTATGAGTGTTGTTCACTAACAAATCTATTCAGTTTTACAGGCCTGAGGCTGACAGTTCAGCTGCAAACACTCACTGGGAGTGGATGGCATGTGGGGAAAAGAAAGAGGGATCAGATTGTTACTGTGTCTGTGTAGAAAGAAGTAGACATAGGAGACTCCATTTTGTTCTGTACTAAGAAAAATTCTTCTGCCTTGAGATGCTGTTAATCTAGAACTTTATCCCCAACGCCGTGCTCTCTGAAACATGTGCTGTGTCAACTCAGGGTTAAATGGATTAAGGGCTGTGCAAGATGTGCTTTGTTAAACAGATGCTTGAAGGCAGCATGCTCGTTAAGAGTCATCACCACTCCCTAATCTCAAGTACCCAGGGACACAAACACTGCAGAAGGCCTCAGGGACCTCTGCCTAGGAAAGCCAGGTATTGTCCAAGGTTTCTCCCCATGTGATAGTCTGAAATATGGCCTCGTGGGAAGGGAAAGACCTGACCGTCCCCCAGCCCGACACCCATAAAGGGTCTGTGCAGAGGAGGATTAGTAGAAGAGGAAGGAATGCCTCTTTGCAGTTGAGACAAGAGGAAGGCATCTGTCTCCTGCCCGTCCCTGGGCAATGGAATGTCTTGGTATAAAACCCAATTGTATGTTCCATCTACTGAGATAGGGGAAAACCGCCTTAGGGCTGGAGGTGGGACATGCGGGCAGCAATACTGCTCTGTAAGGCATTGAGATGTTTATGTGTATGCGTATCTAAAGCACAGCACTTAATTCTTTACCTTGTCTCTGATGCAGAGACCTTTGTTCACGTGTTTATCTGCTGACCTCCTCTCCCCTATTATCCTATGACCCTGACACATCCCCCTCTCCGAGAATCACCCAAGAATGAACAATAAATACTAAGGGAACTCAGAGGCCGGGGGATCTTCCATATGCTGAACGCTGGTCCCCTGGGTTCCCTGATTTCTTTCTCTATACTTTGTCTCTGTGTCTTTTTCTTTTCCAAGTCTCTCGTTCCACCTAACGAGAAACACCCACAGGTGTGGAGGGGCAACCCGCCCCTTCAATGGCACCCATTGCTTTACCAGCCATTTCCTCAGCAAGTGAGCAAATACACACTTCAGGTGAGACAGTCCTTCTCTCACTGTGTCAGTGCCTGTGTTTTTGGCCAAAGGTAATGGCTTCAACCTCAAGTGGCTCAGATAGGGGGATTTAATTCCTCACATACAGAAACCCGAGATAGTTGATTCCAGGGTGGCTCAACTCTCATCAGTCTGTGGCTCCATCACGTCATTATGGTCAAGAGCCATTTTCTGTAACAAGATTGTTTGAGTTCAGAAGCCAGGCCTGCCCCTGAGCTTCTTTCTGTCTCAGTTTCTCCTTTTGTAAAATAGGGTAACAATGGTATGTTAACATTGTAAGGATTAAATGAGTAAATTTCTGTAAATAATGTAGAAAAGTGCTGGTTCTTTAGTAAGTGCTCTGTGAGTAGTAGCTAATAATGTTACCAATAAATGTCAGCAGCCTGTCCTACTCTGGTATCCTCAGCTCTGGCATTTCACCAGGGTGGAATTCTTCTTCCTGCTCTGACATTCCAACCATATAGAATTCTTATGTGATCCCTTGGATGAATACAGTGTCGTGTGTAGATGCAGCACACCCCACAGAGAAGGAACATCCTTCCTTTTAGTTATAAAAGCCTTTCCTCAAGGTTCCCTAGCTTCTCAAACTATCCGAGATGAAGAATTAGTTTGTTTTTATTTTCAATCCATTATGAATCAATATTTTTGTAAAGTACAATACAAATCAACAAATTAATGAAGGAAAATATATACAAATCCAAGCTTCAATTATTTATTATGATTATATTTAGCAAGCATAAAATTAATCCATTAAATTACTGTAAACATTTTTAGATGCAAAAATGACAATCTAAGTCCATGAAGTGGCACCATATTTTGGGTCACTCTGTTTAAGCAGTTATCACTGGAGTGTACCCAAGGGCCAGTGGTGGGTCACATGGCTAGGCTAACACAATCTCTGGAAGAAGAAGAAGACCATCGTGACTGGGCCAGCAAAGCCTCTGCTCCATTGGTTCCATTCAACACACACATACACACACACACACACACACACACACACACACACACACAGTGCCTACTGCGGGCAATAGCTGGCCAGGCAGCCTGGGAGGTGTCCCATGTGGAATGCTATAAGGTGGCATGCTATAAGACAATAGGCACAAAATAATATTTTGACTAGGGTCCCAGAAAAGGCTTTGTAGAGCAGGGAGGGTTCAAGCTGACTCTTGGCTAATGGTGTGTGCTTCTTCAACATGGTGACATATGATGGGAGAAGATACTCCAGGCAGCAGAAACAATGAGCTGCAGCTGAGGGGAAAGAAAGTTGTTCAAGGTACAGAGAGTAAAACTAAAAGGCCATCACGCCAAAATAGTTATTGCAGAGAAAAAAATAACAGGGCAGACCATCTTCTCACTACTTAGTGTGGGATTTGGAATGGGCAAAATAGTGGACCTCCAAAGATGTCCACACCCTAATCCCTGAACCTGTGACTATGTCACCTGCCTTGAGAAAAGGAAGTCTGCAGATGTGATGAGTGTTCTGGACCGTGAGGTGGGGGTACCCTGAATTACCCAGGGGGGGCCTTGTGAGTGGACGTGGGAGGCAGAAGCGTGGGCCAGAGGGAAGCCGTGACAGAAGAAGAGGCAAGAGCGATGGTGGCGTGTGAAGGGTGTGACACCCCATGTGGATTCGGAGACACAGGGGACTTATGTGCAAGAACCAGGAGGAAATGCTGGGAGGTAAAGATGATTGCCAGCTGCTGGCCACACGGAAACACTGCCCTCAGCAGTGACACTTCAGGGGCTGAATTTTGCCAACACCTGAATCAGCAAGAACATGTCTTCTCCCCTAGAGTTTAGTGAAAGGACACAGCCCTTTGAACCTTTTGATTTTAGCCTGGTGAGGTCCATACCAGACTTCTGAGCCATAAAACTCTAAAATAATATATTTGCGTTGTTTATAAGGAACAACATTTGTAGTAATTTGTTGTCACAACAACATGAAACTAATACAAAATTCATCTGTAATTTCTCTTTTTTAATGAGGTGTTCTGGACCCGACCTTCAGAGGTTCTGGCTTGTCAATTGGAGCTAGTTGTTTTAACAAGCTTTCCAAGTGCTTTTGTCTCATTCCCTTTCTTAGAGTTGGAGAACACAGAGGCCAAAGCTCTCATGGGGAATCAGCATCAGACAAGAAGCTGGCCTCCAGCTCTCCAGATGCCCAAGCCTGGGCTTTCCATCAAGAACTGTAAAGAGGCAGCTCTGTAAAGTGGAGATGGCTTTGGAGTGAGATTAACCGGGTTTAACACCTAATCTTGTTACTTATTGCTGTGTGCCCTTGAATAACTTACTTAGTCTTTCTGGGCCCCAGCCTCCTCATCTTATAGTCAGTGATATAAACACCTGCCTCTCTGGTTCAAATGATCTCATCGTGCAAACCATTCACACAGTACCTACCACATAGTAAATGTTAAAGCTATTGTTAGATATGTGCTGCATTTTACCAGGCAAGAAAATAGGAGCCACATAACTTCAAAATCTCTCCATACATTGCTGATGGCTGCATCTGTGACCTCCCAACACAGTGCTCCTCAGTCAGGAAGAAAAGTGAATTCATTTGTTCATTAAATATAGTACAATGATATTGACTCTGCCCAGAAATGTTCATTCCATTGTGTGCCAGGCACAGTAGATATGAGAAAGACCTGTCACTGCCTTCCAGAGGAGCTCCCAGTCCAGGGGAAAGTGTTTCTCAAAGTGTGAGACATTAGAACCCCTGCCCTGGGTAGGATAAGAGGGAATTGCAGGTGACTCACAGACACAGTATAAAGTCACATCACTGCAGAGTGAAAAGTTACTGCATGTTCAGTCACCTTCCATGCTTCTGATTACATTTAGGAAAAGGTCTGAGTTTGGTGCCAGCCTGTCTATTGCCTTTATATCACTGGCTGATCTCAGATACAGAGCAGGTCTCATGCCTGCTTTGATAGGCAACAGAGTTCTGCTGGAACTGAAGAATGTTGTCCAGTGACCACTTTAGCAACTGTTATTGGTGTCTCATCTACAGAGGTGATGTTAAGCTGCCTTGCAAATTTTATTGATTTATTTTCTATTTCTGATTCGGGTGGTTGGTACATGGGCAGGTTTGTGCCATTGGTATATTTTGTGATGTTGAGGTTGGGGTTTCTAATGGTACCATTGCCCAGGTAGTGAATACCGTACCTAGTAGGCAGTTTTTCAGCCCTTACCCTTCCTCCTTCCTCCCCACTTTCAGAGTTCCCAGTATCTATTGTTACCTTCTTTGTGTCCCAACTTTTAGCTCCCAACTTATGAATGAGAACATGTGGCATTCGCTTTTCTATTCCTGTGTTAATTTACTCAGGATAATGGCCTCCAGCTGTTTCTGTGTTGCTGGAAAAAAAAAAAAAAAAACCTGTAAGTTCATTCTTTTCTATGGCTGCATAGTACTCCATAGTATATATGTACCACATTTTCTTTTTTGATAGGACGCATTTATTTATTTATTTATTTATTTATTTATTTATTTATTTATTTATTTTACTTTAAGTTCTGGGATACGTGTGCTGAATCTGCAGGTTTGTTACATAGGTATACATGTGCCATGGTAGTTTGCTGCACCTATCAACCCATCATCTAGGTTTTAAACCCTGCATGCATTAGGGATTTGTCCTAATGCTCTCCCTCTCCTTGCCCCCCACCCCTCAATAGGCCCCTGTATGTGATGTCCCCTCCCTGTGTGCATGTGTTTTCATTGTTTAACTCCCACTTACGAGTGAGAACATGTGGTGTTTGATTTTCTGTTCCTGTGTTAGCTTGCTGAGGATGATGGTTTCCAGCTTCATCCATGTCCCTGCAAAGGTCAGGAACTCATTCTTTTTTATGGCTGCATAATATTGCATGGTGTATATGTGCCACATTTTCTTCATCCGGTCTATCATTGATGGACATTTGGGTTGGTTCCAAGTCTTCGGTATTTTAAATAGTGCTGCAATAAACATACGTGTGTGTACCACATTTTCTCTACTCAATTCACCGTTGATGAGCACCTGGGCTGATTCTATGTCTTTGCTATTGTGAATTGCGTCCTTGCAAATGTTAAAGGTGACCTAACTTAAGGAAAACCATTAAGACACTAATAGTGTGAATAAAACACAGACACAGGAAAAATCATGAAAGTAAGACACACAGGATGTTTGGAAAACCCTGTAATAGTAAATAAAGACATGTAAACCTTTGCAAGGTTGAGCAATGAGAGCTAAGTATATGCTAAGAAAAGGGAGTGCAGAGATGGGACGATCAAATTTGGCTGAGTAGGGAAACATCTTGCAAAGCAAGGAGATGCTTGAGTTTCAAGAATACATACAGATGAGTGTTTCAGGGAGTGGTGAGTAGGGAGGGAGGAATTCCTGTCAGAAAGAACAGTGTGTTCAGAGGCACAGCTGTGCCACCCAGCACTGTGTTCAGGAAACTGCTATGAAACAAATGCTTCTCATAGAAGAGTTCTACTTTGTGTACACAGTCACCACACTCGCTGGGAAAATCATATGTGTGTGTTTGTGCCACTTGGGATGCAACAATTAGTGTTTAAAGCCTCATAGAACATATGAGCATCTTTCTGCTCTATGGTTTGGTGAGCAATACTTCACATCAAGCATCCATTCCTCCCTCTATTGGAAAACTGGATGTTTTGGCCTCAGAACTTTGCATTAGCTTTGTTCGTTGTCTTAAACCTATTTTTAAACTGAAATATGCTCATAAACCGGCCTAGACAAGACAAAGCTGTATTTGTTACCGAATAGCATTTCAGAAGGAAAACTTGTCAGAGTCGTTCACGATCACTCACACAGTTTTTTTCTTCCCAAAGTAGGGGCATAAGAAGCCAGGCCTGGGTGCATCCTTAAATGCTACCCTCCACTGCATAATGAACCACATGCCAGCAGGCAGGATTCTCCACTACAGCCTGTCAGAGGAGGCCTTGCTCGTCTAAATAGAATGCCAAGCTCCTTCGTAATTAAGAGCAGCCTCTACACGTATTGTCCCACTGAAGAATATTAAGGACAAAATAGTTAGCTGTCTGTTTGAAATCCATTATCAGAATGTTAACTGAAAACATTTCAGTTAAAAACTTGGATGATAGACAACAAGAGAGAAAGAAGAAAAGAAAAAACAGAAGGAGGCTTATGTATTTGAACTTCAGAGCAAGCCCTAAAGACCCCAAGGCTATGATGAGATCATTTCCTCCAGAGATGTCCCCTCTGCTTGGAGCTGGCCTCTGTTGGTTGAGTTAATGGCTTTTTCTTTTGGTTTGTTTTTTTGTTTTGTTTTGTTTTTGTGTGCGTGTGTGTGTGTGTGTGTGTGTGTTTCCTTTTTAAGACAGGGTCTTGCTTTGTCACTCAGGCTATAGTGCAGTAGCGTGATAATGGCTCACTGCAGCCTCAGCCTCCCAGGCTCAAGCAATCCCCCCACTTCAGGCCCTCAAAGTAGCTGGGTTTACAAGCATGTGCCATTTTTTAAGTTTTTGTAGAGATGGGGTCTCACTACGTTGCCCAGGCTGGTCTTGAACTTCTGGACTCAAGCAATCCTCCTGCCTTGGCTTAATCCCAAAGTGCTGGGATTCCAGGCATGAACCACCACACCCAGCCAGGCTTATAAGAAGGTGAAGATTGTACACTGTGCCCAGATTTAACAGGAAAACTCAATAGTTATAAGCTCAAGCTCTGACCACAGAAAACCTGGAGTCTTAAGTCCAGGCCCCAGACAAGCAACGTCACTCACTGGATCTCAGTATTCTGTGTTTAAAGTGAGGATGACAAGCAATGAGAAAATGCACACACAGGACCCAGCACAGGGCCTGGAACAGAGCACCTGCTCGGGAGGGGCTGCTGCTGTCCTCAGGGACACTTCAGCTGAAGGAGGTCTAGGAGTGTGAGTGGGACTCTGCCGAAGCTGCACAGCTGGCTCCATGAAGGCTCTGTGCAGCAGCAGGAGGCAGAGGAAGACGTGCTCTCACTGGGCTTTGGCCTCACTGAAGTGATGTCAAAATAAATAAATAAATAAATAAATAAAACAAATAAACCCCTAAGACAAGTTCTTTAAGTAGAAGATGAAGAGTTCAGCACCCTGGTCCTGATCAGTCCTGGAAGATGAGGCTTCTGAGGGCGAGGCGGCACCAGGGCTTCCCCTTCCAATGACTCTTCCAAACAACTCACCCCACTGAAGACTGAGTCATCGTTGCCGTTGTATTGTTGTTGTGTCATCGTTGTTGTTGCAAAGCTCTGCACTTTACTATCAGAAAGGACTACTGGACCAATTAGGGAGGGTTATGTTGTAACATTATCCTCAATACACAGCCACGAGGTGCCAAACATGTCTAAGAGACACAGGGAGGATGGGGTGCACTAGGCTGCCTCTGCTCCCAAATTCTAGCCTTGTGGTGAAGACAGATGTGCAAACAGCCAACTCTAATGCCAGACACAGTGCGATGAGCTCTGTAACTCAGGACTGCGGAGCAGGGAGCAATTCACTGTTTCTGAAGGAGGAGGCAGCAATCCACCCAATCCTTAGAACGTAAATAGGATTTCGATAAGTAGAAAGGGGAGGAAGGCATGCCAAGCTGAAAGAACAGATGGGATGAAAGCTCAGAAATGGCTGTATGGGAAGAAGCAACCACAACCATCCTGTGAATTATTAAGAGTTAATTTTTTAAAAAGCATTTGGATTCCAGATTGCAAAGGATTGCAGTAACAGATGATAGGGGCTGAGGAGACAGCCACTGGCATATCGGCATGCAGGTCACGTGTTCTTCTATCTATTCTGAAATCCCTTGGCACAAATATAGACTCCTGTTCAAGTTGTCTGTTCACCTGAGTGCCCCCCAGGAGGCTGCAGGCTCAAGAGCTGAGACTGTGACTGGTTATTCTTCATCTGGGCACAGAACAGACAATTCAAATAGAGCTGCAAGGCCTACGAGAGTACATCATTCACTCCCAGGAAAATGAGAGAAGCCTTACCTTTCCTCCTCCAGAATCATTCTTGGTGAATGTTGTTCTGCTTTAGCATTGACTTCAAACACCTGTAATCACCATGACTACCAACGCTTTTCTCTCCAAGCGGATCAAATCTCACTACTCTGGTTTGGACTATTGCAGGAACCTCATGCTTACCCTGAGCCCCCACGCCCCAACCCTGCAACCATCCCTATGAAAGCAGAGCGTGAGACAGCTGCCTACAGGCATCCATACAAAATGGACTATGATCCCAGGGAACAGGAATGGGGCACTAAGAAGGGCAAGGCAGAAAAGGATGGTCAGCCAATATGGTGCCACCAATATGGGCAACTGATTCGGAACTCTGCCAAGATCCTCTGAGGAGCCATTTAGGATACACTGCAAATCATTCCAGCCAGAGGACAGGAGGAGTATTTATCCATCGTGTCCAGCCTCCTGTTGGTCAAGTGTGGCCCCCATGGGGCTGCAAATTCCCTCACAATTTCAGGTCACATATGCAAGCTTTCAGGATGGCTGTCACAGACACTTCACAGTATCAGAGAAGCACTGGAAGAAGGAGAAAAAGATCTACATGGCACAGGCAAACCAGAGTGCCGGCTGTTTACACCTGCAAGAGGACAATTGCTGTAGCAACAGACGGAATAAAAGGTAGATGGAAAAGGCATAAGGTAGAGAAGCCTGGCATAGTGTCCAGTGTGCCTGTTAACTCGTCTCTTCCACCTCAGGGTGAGTCTAACCTGGTGACTGCAGCATGCAAGGTCCGTGGTGAGGCTCCTCTGGTGCTCACATAGACACACGGGCACCTCTTCTATTCTTCAGCAACGCTTTGGAGGTTGCTCTCAATCAAACAGAAATAGAAATTTAGTTTTATTCATATTTTCATTCCCAATTTTTAATTAAATAATTATTATATTGAGATATATTTCACATGTCATAAAATTCATACTTTTGAAGTGTACGATTCAGTGGGGTTTTCCGTTTGTTTGTTTGTTTGTTTTTGAGACAAGGTCTCACTCTGTCACCCAGGCTGGAGTACAGCGGTACAATCTCCGTACACTGCAACCTCCATTTCCAGGACTGAAGCGATCCTCCAACATCAGCCTCCTGAGTAGCTGGGACTACCAACGCACACCATCATGACCAGCTAATTTTTTGTATGTTTTGTAGAGATGGGGTTTCTCCATGTTGCCCAGGCTGTTCTCAAACTCCTGAGCTCAAAGTGATATGCTTGCCTTGGTCTCCCAAAGTGCTGGGACTACAGGCATGAGCCACCGCACCCGGCCACAATTCAGTGTGTTCTAACATAGTCACAAAGTTGTGCAACCACCACAACTATTTAATTTTACAACTTTTTCATCACCCCAATTAGAAACTTTCTAGCCATTAGCATTCCTTCAGCCATTTTTTCCTTTCCATATCCCCCGAGAAACACTAATCTACTTTCTGTATCTATGGATTTGCCTTTTATGAATGCAAAAGGAAAATAAAAACTTGGGACCCCAATTCACTCTGCCAAAAGAAAAAAAAAAAAAAACATGAAGCCAAAACCTGAGTCATGCAAGAAGCTGCCTTTCCTTTCCTTCCTAAGTGGAGAGCCACAGATGAAAGGCTACAAATCTCAACAGGTAGCAACTCTGTGTTCACCTTATCTTGTGTAAAGAGAGCCGATTTACTGAGTGTGAGCTGAATATCTAATTGACTATTCCCCCACTGCTTCTTTTCCCTTGTAACATATGGATTGGGTAATGTGACCATGCCCTCTCTCTTTCTCCTCCAGACACTTTTCCCATTAAATAGTAAATCCCTCAAAGTCATCTTTGGAGAAAGGCACAGACCTGTCTCTTGGGTGCGCGTCCTTAACCTTAGTAAAATAAACTTCTGAATTGATTGAGACCTGCCTCAGGTACTTTTTGGTTTACACAGACATTTCTAACATACGGCACTATACAATGTGTGCCATTTGGGTCTGCCGGCTTTCACTTGGCATATTTTCAAGATTTATCCATGTGGTAGCATGGATCAGTACTTCGTCTTTTTTACTTCCATATAATATTTCATTGTATGAATATGCTACATTCCTCTATTGTTCATCAGTTGGATCTTTGGATTGTTTTCACTTTTCAGCTATTGTGAATAGTGCTGCTCTGTCTTGAGTGTTAAGACAGGGACATGTCAAGCGTTTTTCTCCAGAAATTCTTAAACAAGGAAGAGGAGAACATAGGAGACACCCTTGGCCTGTCCACCCATCCTACTCTTCTCACCTGGGCTTGCCTTTGTTCCTTTCTCCTTTGCTCTCTGTTTTGGTAAATGCTTGTTTACTGCTAAGTTAGTTGTCTATGTTGATTTAGTTTTAAGTGCACAGTAGGTAAAGCTATTTGGCAGTTCTGTAATGTTAGTCAAAATATAGTTCACCAAATTTTTTTTCTTAGTGTCATATTTGGTCACTAGTGACTCTCTTAATGGCCTAACAAATAAAAGCTCTCTGACTTTATTTCTAATTCAGGATAAATGAAGAATAAACTAATATTTGAATATGATTATGAAAAAGTCCCTTTGGGATTGCTACAGTAAATATTTATTAAATTGATGCTTTTATGAGTTATTCTCAGTTTTAATAGCACTAGGGACATACTAGTTGTTGGATAAATACTGATTCTCTAGCACCAACTGGGTGTCCTATAATGCAATTCAATTCTGACACTCTCTGCATGGAGTCAGCATCTCATCTCACACATTAAGAGATTTTCTCCCGCAGGACAAACCCCACTTGAGGCCCAAGACTCAGGCTACCTGTACTTCTGATGGAGCAGCTATAAATGGAGGGGCTCCATGACCCCCTTCTCAGGTAGAATTATTTGATGGAAGGGCTCACAGAACTCAGGAAAACATTTCCAACTCAGAAACAGCTCAACGGAAGAGACACTTAGGGCAGGGCGTGGAGGGTGGAGGCAGAGCTTCCATAACCTCTCTGGGCACACCACCCTCCCAGCACTTTGGCATGTTCACCAATCTGGAAGCTCATCCTTTGGGGGTTTTTAGGGAATTCTATCATGTAGGCATGATTGATTATGTCATTGGCCATCAGTAATTGAACTCTAACTGCAGCCCTTCTCTCCTCCCAGTGGCTCAGCAGGCAGAGCTTGTTCAGTCAAGCCTAATCAAAGCTTAATCTTTCTGGGGACCAGCTGCTATCCAGACACTCCCAGGAACTGACTCTCAAAGAGCCACCTCACTAGCATTAATGCAGGTATGGTTGAAAGGGGTTTGTTATGAATAACAAAAGTTACTCCTATTATTCAGTAAATTCTAAGGGTTTTAGGAGTTCTATGCCAGAAAGCAGAAACAAAGAATATATATATATATATATATATATATATATATGCTTATAGAGTAAATGGATAAAAGGAGGGGAAAAAGAAATAGTGAAAAGATGGAAGAAAGGAAAGAGAGAGAGAAGGAAGGAGAGAGGGAGAGAAGGAAGGAGAGAGGGAGAGAAGGAAGGAGAGAGGGAGGAAGGAAGGAGAGAAGGGGGGAGAAAGGGAGAGAGAGGGAGAAAGGAGAGAAGGAAGAGAGAGAGAAAGAAAGGAGAAAAGGAAGAGAGAGAGGAAGGAGAGAAGGAAGAGAAGGAGGAAGAAAGAGAGAGAGGGAGGAGAGAAGGAAGAGAGAGAGGAAGAAAGAGAGGGAAGGAGAGAGGGAGAGAAGGAAGGAGAGAGGGAGGGAGAAAGGGAGAGAGAGAGGAAAAAAGGAGAGAAGGAGAGAAGAAAGGAGAGAGAAGGAAGGAGAGAGGGAGGGAGAAAGGGAGAGAGAGGAAAAAAGGAGAGAAGGAGAGAAGAAAAGAGAGAGAGAGAAGAAAGCAGAGAGGGAGAGAAGGAAGGACAGAGTGAGAGAAGAAAGGAGGGAGGGAAGGAAAGAAGGGGGAAAGAGGGAAAGAGAGAGGAAGGAAGAGGAGGAAAAAAGAGGAAGGGAGAAAAGGCAGGAGGGAGGGAAGGAGAAAGGAGAGGAGGGAAGGAAGGAAAGAAGGAAGGAAGGGAGGGAGGGGAGGGAGGGAGGGAGAGAGGGGAGGGAGGGAGGGAGGAAGGGAGGGGAGGGAGAGAAGGAAAGGAAAAAAAGAATAAGAACCCTACCACTAATGCTACCTCTGTTGTTGGTGGGGCTATACTAAATCTCCCAGATTAAAAATGTTTGGCCAACACTGGCTTAAAAGCTTCCCCTAAAAATACCATTTCATCAACTGAGTGACCACTGAGGCTCCCAAATAAACTTGCACAAAAACAGTCCCCATTGACTATTTCAGCCCACAGCTCAACCATGGCTGCCCTTGGGCTCAAAGCTTGCATAGCAAGAAGGGACTTGCAGTTGACATGCTGGCAACTTAGCAGCTAGAGCAGTTTGGGGTTGGATGAGCATTGGCTGCTCCCACCCTCTCTTTTCTCTGAAATGCAAATAAGCCCTAGGTAAGGACATGGTGAGCAAAGCTGGGGGTAATCCAGCTTATTGTAGGGGGCACCAGCAGGTCTCCTTCCATCACGCATCTTAATCTAGATAAGGAAGTGATGCTGCTTTAGGAGAATGAGTTGCTTCTTCGTTGGCTGTGGACTTGCTTCTGAATATCTGCAAAATTGTCAGGAGAATAAACAAATTTCTACTTGCCTGTGTATATGACAAGTTCCAACTTCTTCACCAATTAAAGTCCGAGCCACCTCTACCCCACCACCATTCATCATTTCCACAGTGGGGAAAATTACACAGTTTGCACTTTTTTTATGTGGCAGCAATTAAACATCTTCTGGAAGCCAAAATGAATAGCAAAGCAGAATGATGATATAGACAACCCCCGTGCAAATGCCTAATGTCATTTTTTCTCCAAGGGGCTATAGGTGTTGCAAAAATCCAGGAGAGGGGAAAATCTTCTAGTTATACAGCAGTTGCCCAGTCGAGTTATTCTTAAACTGCTTTTGTGCCAAGACACCTCTTGATGGAAAATGTCTCCATGCATAACGTGGATCATGGGCAACAACATGGATAAGACAGAGTAGTTATGCGCAATGTGTGACATAGCTGCAGCCTTTCTCCCTCACTCCTGGAAGTGAATCAGAATACATATGGATGAAAGCCATGTTGCTCTAGGGAACAACTTAAATCTGTTTTCTTTTTTTTATTTTTATTTTTTAGATGGAGTCTCACTCTGTAGCCCAGGCTGGAGTGTAGTGGCACAATCACGGCTTACTGCAACCTCTGCCTGCTAAGTTCAAATGATTCTCCTGCCTCAGCCTCTCAAGTAGCTAAGATCAGAGGAATGTGCCACCATGCCCAGCTATTGTGTGTGTGTGTGTGCGTGTGTGTGTGTGTGTGTGTATTTTTAGTAGAGACAGGGTTTTGCCATGTTGGCCAGGCTGGTCGTCTTGAACTCCTGACCTCAGGTGATCTGCCCACCTCAGCCTCTCAGAGTGCCAGGATTACAGGCATGAGCCACCATGCATGGCCTTAAATCTGCTTTCATTTACACAAGAACAAAAAATCATTTACAAACACTACTACTTTATTATTAATAAATTTCCTGGAGGAATCCTCACTGCAGTCCTCACAATTGTTCACAATAGCACCTCCTTATCAAGATGCAAAATTGAGAATTGCTAGTCTAGAAAAGTAAACCAGTTATCAGCTAAGGTCTCCCTGACCTCTAAAATTTAGAAAGGATAATCTTTATAACTTGCCCTGGGGAAGGCCAATCCTGGCCTCACATTCCCACAAACGCATGGGGAGCTTCCATCTTGTGGTCACCTAACTCTTCAACTTCATGCTTCCTCTCTCCTGCATCTTGAGGCAGTTCCTGTAGCCACACACACACACACACACACACACACACACACGAGAGAGAGAGAGAGAGAGAGATGGCATCTGTGTGTAGCATATTAGCAGAGCAAGTAAGTGGTTAAGAGCAAGTTCTAGAATCAGACTGCATGGGCTTGAAGGTTAATTCTACCGTGTTATAACTTTGTGATCTTGGGTAGGTCATATTATCTTTCCAAGCCTCCATTGTGTCATAGTTAAAATGGGGATAATAGTAATACTCAACTCCTATGCTGCTGGAAGGATTGAATGAGATAATGTATGTAAAGCATTTTGTACAGTATTTGGCACTTAGTAAGAGCTCAGTTAGTAACAGCTTTATCACCGTCATCATTAGGACTGGAGGCTTGAGAAGACAAAGGGGTTCCACTGCAGTGAAACACACAAAGCAAACTCTAAAACTGATAGTTAAACACTCCTGGTCTTAATCACCTGGCCATGGGCTCAGCCATCCTTCCTCTCTCATCCTCTTTCTTCTTCCCTTTTCTACTCTTCCCCAATCCACCCTTTGCTCATTTCTGATGCCTGCCAGTTTGTTTTCTGATTTGAAGCCTTGCTTCTCACTAACAAATGTCCCCATGGTCCTATCTTCTCCCTCCAGCAATTTATCAAGGTATTTGGTTAGACAAAAGCAATAGTCTTTCAGTTCCTATGATAATTCTTTTTTTGCACTGTCCTCTAGAAGTTAAAACCCTAAGAGATGCCAGTTCCATGCAATTTCCTGCCACTGCACACAAACTCACTATGGTTGTTAAGAAAACAGGTTTTTATTATTTGGTTGTGGTTTACTATTGGCAGTGATGTCAACTGCAGCAAAGGGGAGATGAGTGTGATGTGTAAGACACCACCCACTCATTGCAGAATGTGGCCCAATCCCCACTCCATCTTGGGCTTCCTTTCACTCTTGCCCACCTGCTGTTTTGCCCACGATATAATACCCATTCTATTCCCTGGAAGAGATAAGAAGCAGACTACCCTATGTCCTTGAATTTTCCTGACATGCCTGGACAGAGGCTCGGGTCATGACAGAGAGCCCATCAACAGACAGGCCACGCTCTGCCCACCAGAGCCCTCTGCCACCTGCTGCAGCTGCTGCTTATGGTTGGGACATGGACAGAAGCATCCCCTGGTGTTTTTTAAATATGGCCTCGGTGCTGATCTACCTTTTAGGCAGCTGTGCTTTTTCTACCCCAATGGTTCATTGTGTCCTGGCTTTATTTACTTAAAGCCAGATCTCAGCTCTTAGTTACTTGCCAGTGAGGACAGAATTTGCCAAGTGGGTGAGAAATGTGAAGTTTGGAGATCCAGAAATCAAGTCTTTTGGTCAAAAACCTGAGCAGATAAATCAGAATTTAGGAAAACAGTAAAAAGGGGATTGACCCTAAGACCCTGGGCAACCCAGCTTGGAGAAACCTTGCACCATCTTAGCTTCTTGGTTCACCTTCTTTCCCACATCCAATCAGTTTGCAAGCTCCATCCAACCTTCACACATCTCCTAGATCCTTCCTCTCTTCTCTCTCAACTGTTCACCGTTCCATCTTGGCGCTGCAGCAGACACATTTTATGTGTCCGTTCAGACCCTCGCCACCTCCCTGGTCCTCGGCGCTGCAGCCTGACAATGCCCTGCCTCATGCCTAGAGGTTTCCCTGCTGATAAGGCAGGAGATGCGCAGACCCTCTATGTGCCTGTCCCTGTGCAGTCTGGATGTATGAGGAGTTGCTGCTCCATGGAACCAATTTTCACCAAGGAAAAATCCTCCAGAACATAAATTCCTTTTCTATTTTCCCCTCAGATGCACTGTCCTGGAAGCAGTTAGTTATGTGCCTCACAGGAGAGAATGCCCTCTAAGCTGTGTGCTTGACACAGGGCAGCGGCAGCTCAATGGCACATGCACTCACTGACTCTCCTCCCACCGCTGCACCCTTCCCTCACATCATTCATTCCTTCAACAAACCTGGATTAAATGTCAGATGTTGTCCTGTCTCCTGGTACAATGCTTGTCAGTAATATAGAACACCTGTCTCTTTCAGAGAAACCCAGGCTAAGGCACACGTGCATGCATCACCTCACATCTGGAGGACTGCAGAGGTTTCCCAACCAGTTTTCCTAACTCTAGCCTCTTTCCCTGCTTGCTTTTCCTATGATAAATATTTTCTCCTTCCCATCCTTATTCCTAGTTTTTCAAATGTTCCCATGTATATGCATTTCAAGGCCCAGTCTGGTGGACATCTTCCCAATACTTCTTTATTTTGGAAATGACCCCTCACTCCATTCCCACTCATGGGTATGGGTACAGTGACACTAGGAGCTACCACATTCTTCCATGAGCCATCTCCATCATCCCCCTCCACCAGATTTCCTTGGTGCTGAATCAGGCCAATCAGAGTTCTTGGCTGAGATATTTCACAAGAGAATTTAATAAAAGATTGATTCCTTCTTTAGTCAGAAACTAAAATGTGTGAGCCTCCACTGCTATATTTCTTGCTGTGTGGGGAGCGGATCCACCGTGAGGTAGAATGATGCCCACACAGACAGAAGCAGAGGAGAGAGATGGAGAGAGTCCCAGGAGCATTCAAGTCCCTGATAACAGAGGCCCAGCCATCTCTCTGCATTTTCTATGCCTCAAATGCTCGACCTTTTCCGCAATTATATGAGATACCCCAATATTCCTCCAATACTTTCTTACTTTCTCCTGTGCAAGTTCAAGTTCAATGTTAGCTTCTCTCACATAATTTATTCATTCAACAAACACTTATATTAAATGTCAGGCACTGTTCTACATGTTAAAGTGTCATGGGGAGCAAATCAGATAAAGTCACTTCTCTAATATCATATGCAATTTTACTGAGGGGAAACAGCTAATAAAAAAGAAAATAATTTAGAGCAGTGATAAGCATTAGAGAAAAAATCAAGTGGGGAATGAAGGAAGGGATGCTGTATTTAGCCTCATCAAGGGAGGCCTTGCTGAGCCAGGGATAAATCACAGAAGATAAAAAGAAACCAGCCATGCAAAGGTAAAATTGGATATAAGAGCTATAGGAAGGGAACTGATTTGGAGTGTTCAGGGGCAGGATGGAAGCCAGCACAGCCGGGCACAGGGAGGTGAGGCTAGAAACTCAGGCAGAGGCCAAAGTAGGTGGCTCCTTGGAAGATAGAGTGGGGAGCTGGGTGCTATTCAGCCCAGCATACCCAGAAACCTTCCCAATGCCACCGCCCTTGTCATTTGAACCTGTCAGCCTGAGTGGAAACTTCACCATAGGGAGAGCCAAAGGAGGCTGGAGTCCCTCTTGGAGATGACAAATTTCGAACCAATTACTCCAGAGCCATGTCAGGCCCTGGGATTTGGCTCCCTGTCTCACCATGGTAAGATGTGAGGACTTTTCATATTTTATGGTCTTCTTTCGTCTTTTACTGACACATCAGAATTTGATTTTTAAAACTCCTCCAGCTACACAATGGCCCCAAAACTGATTATAACAAGCAGAAACATTCATGCCCAGTGGCTCTTGCCTGTCTCCATGTGTACCCATTTGAAAATGAATGAACATTATGGAAACTTGTAGGCAGACAGGCAGATGGGAGAGCAGGCAGCAAGGGCTCAGGGGGAGGGCATGCATCTGGGCTCCAGACCATCTCTGTCTCTCAGTGGCCAAGAGGTCCTGCCTTACTCAGACCAGACAGTAAAGTTATTACAAACATTGAAGTTTGTGTGCCCTTTCTGGCAAAGCGTCAGTGCTAGAATGATGATTTCAGCTTCTGTTTACAATGTACTCAGCCATGTGCTGTATGCACTGCGTGCATTATCCTACATGATCCCTTGGACAACCCTATAGTATAGGTGCTCCCGTGCCCATTTCACAGACTAGGACACTAAGGTTCCCATAAGTCTTGGCACCTGCCTGCTTGCCGAGGCCATCTCTGCTGCTCATCTCCTGGGCCCATTTCACATATGAGGACTCTAAAGCTCCCGTAAGTCCTGGCACCTGCCTGCTGGTCAAGGTCGTCTCTTGCTGCTCATCTCCTGTGCTCCTGCCATAAGGTCTGCTCTCTGTTCCTCAAACACTCAAAGCCTATTCCTGCCTCAGGGCCTTTGCACTTGCTTCTGTCTCTGCCTGGATTTCTTCACCAGGCCAGCTTCTTCATTAAGGTTTCAGTCCGAGTGTTCCTGCTCAGAAAAAACTTTCCCAGGCATCTGGGTGAAGCATATTTCACCTACCTCAGCTGCTCTCTTTTCCATTTCCTTTTTTTGTTTTATAAATAGCCTATATCACTACCTAGTACTTCTTTTTTTTAAATTTGTTTGCCTTTTAAATTGACTGACTATGCTACTGGTAGAATATGAGTTTTATGAAAAGCAGCACCAGGTTTGTCTGCTCAGCAGCGTGCCCCAGGCATCTTGCACAGTGCCAGGCCTTCACCGGTGCATGATCCTCATCTGTTGAGTGATGCATGAATGAGTGAATGAATGAGAGAGAATTTGTCCATGGTCACACAGCTGCCAGCACATGAAGCCCTAAGGCTTTGTGGAACACAGGTTTGTGACAAAAGTTGACAGCAATTTCAAGCTGTAATTCTGCATCTCAATACTTGATTCATGCATCCATTTACTCATCTATGTATTCAGTGGACATTTACTGAGGTTCCCACCAGATGCTTGCACTGTCCTAGGTGCTTGGGGGTTGTGGGGAATGAGACAAAGTGTCTACCCTCCGAGAACTGACACTGTAGGGGGATCAGCACTCTGTAAAGGTGTCGTCATCTAACTTAACATCAGGCAGTGATAACCACTATGCAGACAGAGGGAGAAGAGTTGTCTCTTTGTGCACTGAGGCCAGAGAAGCCCTGTCCAGAAAGAAAGCAAAAGCCATACAAATATCCAGAAGAGAATTCTAGAAGATGGACCATAGAGTGATTTTCTTGGAGTCAGTTTTGGAATGTCAAAGAATAAAAAAGACAGTGTGGGTGGAACTGAATCAGAAAGTGAGAGGAGCAGGACCTGATGTCATCAAGGCAGGCAGGAGTCCTGCCGTTCAGGCAGAGGCACCTTGAGGACACCACAGTCTCTCTGAGGACAGACCTTACGGAGGATTCTCAGTGGGGACAGATGTGATCAGATTCACATGTTAGAGAGACTACTCTGGCTTTTATTTGGAGAAGAGGATGAGGAAGAGCACCACGGAAACTGGTGTCTCGTCTCCTGAGAGCGGGCCCTGAATCCTGCTGAGACTGCAGCCACTGAGCTGAAGCACGTAGAGCCCCGGGGCACATGGCCATCCTAACAGCTCAACTTTCTTAGGCAGGGAAGCAAGTCGCAGAGGAGGAGTTTGTGCAAGGGCCTACATACAACCGGGATGTGTTTTGTTATTAATATAATCCGCACCAGCTCTCAGTGTTGTTCGGATTTGTTGCTTTAGTGAACACTAAACTACGCTCCCTCTGAGGGAAACGTCATTGGAACTCCTGTCCCAGGTGTACGCTGCCGCCTCCTGTGTCACCTTCACCCTCAGTCCTCTCTGCCTTCCTAATAGACTGAAACTCCAGGCCACAATTCAGACAGCTTTTTATTTGTTCTTTCAATTATTTATTTACTTTTCCTTCTTACATTTACTTTTTCCAAGATTGCCTGGATTCTGAGAACATCAGGTTCTGAAATATGGCCTTGGTAACTGTTCTCAGTCCTGATTCCAAGCAGGGCCTGGCTTGGATAAAGACCCCTGTGTCTCAGCACTGCCAAGCAGGGATGGGTAAGCAGAAATTCCCGAATCGCTCCTATCAGTGGCTGTTTTAAATCTGCAAATGTCCCCAGACTTGCAGCCAGGGAAACCAGCACTGTGGCTAAGGGTTTATGAGCTCCCTCAGGAATCTGCCTACCTGTCCCTTCCTTAGTCCTCTGACAAATGTCCTCAGAGCCCCACATTCTGACCAGGATCCCCACTGTTCCTGTTAACACCCTCTGGGGGTGGGGCTCACAGAGACGCTCATGGAGGGGCTGCCAGAGCTCCACAAGGTCCTCAGCACCTGCATGTCTAACTGGCCCCTTGGTTTAGCCAATCCTTCAGTTCAAGTAACTAGAATAACCTTTTTTGTCTTTTACTAATAATATGTTTTGCTGACTGCATCCACTCTCTGTTAGGCAGCAAAGAGTCTTTAAACTGTGGAAAGACGGGACAGGGGACGCACCTCTCTCTTTTTCCCTTGGACAGAAATGTGCTGAGAGAACACTTCCACCTACCTCACAATGTTGAATCCTCACCACTACCTGTGAGTCTTTTGTTCCGTGTGTGTGTGTGTGTGTGTGTGTGTGTGTGTGTGTGTGTGTGTGTGTCAGAGTCTAAGGCTGCCCAGGCTGGAGTGCAGTGGCACCATCTTGGCTCACCGCAACCTCTACCTCCCAAGTTCAAGCAGTTCTCCTGCCTCAGCCTCCCAGGTAGCTGGGATTACAGGTGCCCAGCACCATGCCTGGCTAATTTTTGTATTTTTAGCAGAGACGGGGTTTCACTATGTTGGTCAGGCTGGTCTTGAACTCCTGACCTCAGGTGATCCGCCCATCTCAGGCTCCCAAAGTGCTGGGATTACAGGCGTGAGCCACCGTGGCGGCCTCAGTTCTCCTTTTAAAGAACAGAGTAAAAAAGTAAAAAAACTGAGGCTCAGCAGGGAGGACGGTCTGTTCAACACCACAGAGCTGGTCAGCGTTGTGATCTGTGCTAGTTTCCCGGGGCTGCCTTAATAAAGCCCACAAATTGGTTGGCTTAAAAAACAGAAGCTCATTGCCTTGCTTTTCTGTATGCTAAAAGCCCAAATTCAATGCATTAGCAGAGCCATGCTCCCTTTCCAACCTCCAGGAGGATTCCTCTCCTTGCCTCTTCTCACCTCTGGTAGCTCAGCTGCTCCTTGGCTTTTGATAGTTGTGACAGTATAGTGCCAAACTCTGCCTCCATTTTCTCTCAGTGCCTCTGTCTGAATTTTCTTTTTCTTATAAAAACACCAGTTATGTTGGATTAAGGATCCACTCTATTCCAGAATGACCTCATCTTAGCTAGTCCCATCCGCAACAACCCCAGTCCCAGATAATGTCACATTCTGAGGTACTGGTAGTTAGAATTCCAACAGACCTTTTTTGGAAAACAAAATTCAATCCATAACATGATCCTAGCTACAACTTTGGTGTCTTTTCTCCAATTTCAAGGCAAATCCACCTGTTACTGGGAGGAAATCTTCCACTACACCTGAGTGGCCATCAAGTTAGAAACAGAAGCTACACCAGGCAGCTTCATCCTTGTGGCTGGCAGGATGATACACGACCATTTGCCTGGGAAAGTCCAGGTTTATGCCTGTGGCCCAGAGTAAATACTAATAGTGTCCTTTCCATCTCGAAGTTGAATTTTGGACAATTATTTGACATCCCACTTAAAGCAGACATTTTCTGGGGCATTTAGTAAGTATTAAACACTGTGCTAAGACAGTCACAAGCATTGTCTTAGACGATAACCTTATAACATAATTGTCCCTACCTCACAGCTGGAGGAACCCAGGAATTGAACAGCCACAGTCCTGCAGCTGGCAAGAGGCAGAGCCAGGGTCTTAGCTCAGGTGGGTTTGATTCCCAACCCTGTGAACTTCATCACAATATCCTAGTGCCCCCTGGGTGCAGATGGAGCACAGAGTCCTATTTTTATTATTCAGAAACTTCAATGAGCTGAGCTAAGCCCCTTCTCAGCCTTCCCTTCCCCAAGCCGATATTTTACAAATTGCAACCATAATCAAACAATTGTTCTTTTGAATGCATTGTGCTGGTTGTTCTGAAAGGAAAGTCATAGGCTTATGTGTTCCTGAATGGAGCAGAATCTATCATTTTTCTGCTCAAGAAGAGGCTGGCTCTGAAAACACAGTGGAACATGTTCATCACCCAGGAATGGCGCTAACTGCATTTCCACAGAGGCCCTGCAGCTCTGGTGGCTGACGCTGGGGACAGGTCTGGATCTCTGCAGTGAAATCATCCCTTCAGGTTGGGTGCCACTTTGATATTTAAGAAGGAAGATTCCACTTCACACAAGTGCCCCATTTTGCTAAGCATAACTCCATTAGCTGCGATTGTTTAGTAGCTGTGTGGTTTTGGTGACTGTTTTGAGTTACACATGTTGTGTCATCTGATGAAGAAGATTCTCATTTTAGTGAAAGTTTGAGGAGTGAGTGCCATGCCTGCCTCTGTGAGCCCTGTCCTGAATGCTAGCAGGCATCACCTTGGATTGAAAGCTGGAAAGTTAACTCTGATGCAGGAATACAACAAAAAACGTTCAGTGATGCACATTGTTTAAAAAAACCAAAGATTCTGCCCATCCCATCATAAAGACAGCTTCTGGTAAATTTGGGGAAAGAGAGGGATATTTCTCATCTTCCCTGAGAAAGTGCAGGCTACATCTTGCACCTGTGCCACCACCTTCTTTAATGTGCTGAGTGGTGCACCCTAAAATTTGTTGAAGCCCTAACCTCCAATGTGACTGTACTTAGAGACAGGGATTTTACAGAAGTAATTAAGGTTAAATTAAGGTCATAAAAGTGGAATCCTAATGACCTTAGAAGGTGGATCCCTTTGTCTGCATGAACGCATAGAAAAAAGGCCGTGTGAGGACTCTGAGGAGGCCGCTGCCTGCCATCCAGGGAGAGAGCCCTTACCAGACTCCAACCCTGCTGGCACCAAGATCTGGGACTTCCAGTCTTCAGAACTGTAAGAAAATAAATTTCTGTCATGTAAGCCTCCCAACCTGTGGTATTCCGTTATGACAGTCTGAGCTAACACAGCCTTGATCTCCATAGCCTCTACCCTCCACACTGACATGCTTCTCCCATCCTGAGGACTGATCCTTTTCCTTCATTCGCCAAGAGCACCACACTTTCATAAAAGCTTGGAAGCATGCTGGGTGACTGCAGCACAGAGCCTGTAACAAAATCATGAATGTGATTGCAGACATAAGTCTTCCTAGAGATGAGGCTAATTGACAACTTCCCCCGTAGGAAATTTTCTATGGCCCTTATATCAGCATGCTGCTACACTTTTCCCTAGTACCCTTCTTACACCTGTCACTTCCCCTTCACTTCAAATGAGAAGGAAATTCCTTCTATAGAGTCTGGGGCCCTGGGCCCATGTAGGAGATTTTCTCAAGAGGGCCTCGATAATACAAAGAGAACAAACTATTGAAGAAAAGCCCAAGATTCAAGTAAGGGTGAGAACTGCAACCTCCCTACCAAACTGGTGAGGTCAAGCTAGCACCCCTGATGGCAGACACCGGGGAACTACAAGGAAGGAATGTGGGCATAAAGTAAAAATTGTGCTAAATTGCCGACGTTTCAAGTTTTCCAGCTGTGGCCATGGTAGCCAAAGCCATCATAGCCCAGCCAAATTCACTGAGCATTTCTGGCTTCTAACTCCACAAAGCCAGATGAAGGAGCAAAAAGGAAGATTTGGAGGCCTAATATCTCTAAGACACTGTAAAGACAAGAAATGGATAACAGTGGTCACCAGGAAGGAGGCAAAACTGGAGATCTGGAAAACAGAAATGGAATAAAGACTTCATTTTTCACTCTAGATTTTCAATTTTCACTTAGTTTTCAGGGCTTTTTTTTTTCTAATCATAGATTAGCAATTAAACACTTTTAATAAAATGATTTTAAAAGTACTAAATTATAAAAGAAAAAAATTCGCAGTGCTATAGAAAATAAACCAATGGCCAATGAACATAGAAAATACTATCAACGTGACTCATCATTAAATAAATGCAAATTACAGGCAGTAACAATAACACGAGTTAGAGCGAACTTCACAGGAACATCCAAATTACTCCTCAGTGATTTCTCAAAAAACTTAGAATGGCCGTTTGAACCAGCAATCCCATTGCTGGTCATATATCCAAAAGAAAAGAAGCTGTTCTACCAAAAAGACACATGCTCATGTGTTCATCACAGCACTATTCACAATAGCAAAGACATGGAATCAACCTAAGCACACATCAGTGGTAAGCTGGATAATAAAAAAATGTGGTCCATGTACACCATGGAATACTGGGCAGCCATAAAACAGAGTCAAATCATGTTCCGTGCAGCAACATGGATGCAGCCAGAGGCCATTATCCCAAGCAAATTAATGTAGAAACAGAAAACCAACTACCACATGTTCTCACTTATAAATGAGAGCTAAACACTGGGTACTCACGGACATAAAAATGACAACAATAGAAACTGGGGAATAAAGGTTGGGGGAAAGGGTTGAGAAACTCCCTACTGGGCACTGTGCTCACTACCTGGGTGATGGGATCCATCATACCCCAAACCTTAGCATCACGCAATATACCTATGTAACAAATCTGCACATGTACCCCCTGAATCTAAAATAAAGGCTGAAATTATTTTAAAAATATTCCTCACTGGCCTTATAAGTAGGCTATATTCTCAGCTTGCCAAAAAGACTATTTTAAGGGTTGCTTTTTAAAAATTTTCCCAAGAGTTAATCTGTCAATCTAAAACTTCTTTTCCACTTGTAATTTCATAGCAAAACCAATACATATATATTTCCTAAAGGTGGGGAAAAAAGGAGAATGTGAATTTTCTCTTTTAAAAAGCAAGTGTCAGGGGTTATTACATTTCAGAGGTTATCACACAAATCCACAGGCTTTGGGACAGGCTATATCTCTGGGAAACAGGAGTTCTCTTTTTCCCTCTCTCCACTTTAAAATATAACTTAGAAAAGTAATTTATGTCCTTCTTAAAATTCCACTCATGTTTACTGCATGGGACTGTGAGCAGAAGAGGCCTCCAGGCACCTCACACAACACAACAAGCAGGACCATATTACTTTGGTGACAGTTCTTATATATGAACTATTGCTTAGAGCAAGGGGGATGCAAGAAGGCTGCAAAGACTTCAAGTGGAATGCATGCATCTATCAACTTTCAGGCCAAGGGGGAGTAAACAAGAGAAATAGATCCATTAATAAGACAAAAATGTCAAAAACAGACAGACATCAACAGAAATTACAGTCTCTGAAGAAGCAGTAGCAATAGAACTGCTCAGAAGACAAGAAAAGGATAGTTTCTGTGGATAACACTGATAAAAGCATTTCCACATTTATTTCCTTCTGTTTGCAACCTTAAGGTGTGCAAAATGTTAAACAGAATCAATGCTTGGAGAATAAAGAACACTTGGAAGAGGAACTCAGAGAGCTGCATCTTCCAAGCTGGGAGGCCTGGCTTTCACGCTTGTTCCTCCCAGTACCGTGGAGGCAGCGTAGGAAATGCTCATCTGCTGTTATTCTGGGCAAGAGGGGAGTGAGGTCCCTTGGAAGCAAACACGAGCTTCTTAGTTATCTTTCTACCATCATCCTTTCAGTACCAGCACAATTTTTCCTCCTCTTCTTTTCGGATTTGCTGGTATGACAGTCAGATTTCTCCCATGGATGTTGGCCAGAAAATTTCCTGGTCTCTCAATGCCAGGAAAAGTTGCTGACCTCACTTCTCTCCCAAACAGAGAGGTTGGCCAAAGAGGTTAAATCACAATAGCCCCAAATGATTTTTTAATTGAAAATAGATTGACTAATTTTCCCACCCAAAAGCCTGGCCTTAGTCACTCCTAGAGCTAAGCTTATGGGGGTAATTCATCTGAAACATTTTTAATTATTTAGTGATCCTGTCACTAAAATTGTGCTAACATTTTTTATTACAAGGAAAAATACTTGTCAACAATATTAGTAGTGAAAAAACATAAAAATTATATAAAATACTCTCTCAACTTTTTAACATATTTTTGCATAAGAACTGTCTGATCTTTTTCTGTTCTCTGCACCACTCTATATGATTTTTCTATTTTTCCCAAATAAATAGAAGTTTTCTCATAAAATATGTAATTTTTAACAATCTAATGGAATTTTTAGTATAAAAAGAAAGAAATACATTTTAAAGCTGAATTTAAATATGCAGAGAAAATTTCTGGGAAGCAAATTTCCAATTAAATAAACAACCACTGCACTAAAAACAAAATTCCTCAACTGAACTTTCTCTTGTCCCTAAAATTACATCCTTCAGCATGAACTAGGGGACTAGGCAAAATCAGAAGCCTGGAAAACCACTACTCCTCTTGCCACTCACTCTCTCTGTGGCCTTGGGTAATAACCTAATCAAATATCAATTTCACTGATAAGAATCTGCCAACTCTTCTAATAAAAAAAAAACAAGCAAAACATAGGTGTGGGGGGCTTAAATTTAATTATTGATTCTCTGCACATGTAGACCTACACTTCCATTAACTTTCGCTTGGACACCTGAAAGAAAAAGCAGAACCAAAGTAGTTTCAAAACGGACTCTCCCCAAGACACTTTTTATCAGCCCACCATAAATTCCACCATTAAAGACTTCTGTCTCTGCGTTGATTATTTCTCCTCTTGTAAAATACGCACACATAATGTTGTGGTAAGTCAGCAGTTTTCTTAATGGGCCTCATGCAGTCTTGTTGGGCAAGGTTGGGGGTAAACTCAAAGTAAAAAGGATAGAATTGAGTGATTAGACCTGAAAGGATGGAGCTCCTTGGAGGGTAGGAAGGGAGATGGGCTATGTAGAGGGTGCTGATGCAAAACAGGAGATGGGGGATTTGGAACCAATCATCAGAGAGAACAAAATAATAATTTTGGATAAACTGTGACCTTACTATTAGAGTTGCCTGGTGATCAGCCAGATTTGGTAAAATAATTTATATCAGCCAAGATCCCCAAAAGACATAGAGAGTCCACTCAGTTGGAATTGAAGAAATTTAACAAAGAGGCTACTTACAAAGGTGTGGGTGCCAGACAAGGTCCAGTCAGAGAAAGAAACTACATCAGTAACTGAAACAGGGGAAGCTGATATAAAGAATTGTTAACTGAAAATAATGATTTTCTTCACAAAGAAGTAAAATAAGTCTCAAGGGTTCTAAAAGAAAATGCAGAAAGCAGCTGCCACCTGTTGCCTGAGAGAAAGTGAACAAAGAGGCAGCTTAAAGAGGGCCTGTGATATAGACTGAATTGTGTCCCCCAAAATTCATATATTGAAGCTTCAACCCCCAATGTGACTGTATTTGGAGACAAGGCCATTATGGAGGTAATTAAGGTAAATTAAGGGCATGAGAGTGGGGCCCTGATCTGATGGGATTAGTGTCCTTGTAAGAAGATGCACTGGCACTCATCCTCCCACTGTGACCCCAGGGAGAGCCCTCACTGGATACTAACACCGCAGGCATTGAGAGCTTGGATTTCCAGTCTCTAGAAACATGACAAAATAAATTTCTTTTGTTGAAGCCCTGCAGTCTATGTCATTTTGTCAGAGCAGCCTTAGCAGAATAATCCAGCCTCTTGAAGCTGAGATTCAGATATTTTTGAAAAGATACTGGCCACCACCACATGCAGCCTGCACCAGAGGGACTGAGCTGAAGCTGGTCCATAGGACAGCTGACCAGGTGACAGAAAAACTTTTCAGAAAGTGCTAGTCCAAACTAAGAGCCCAGTGGCTTATAGAAAAACTTGCCAGAGGCTGTGGGTGGGCCAAAGCTGGTCCCTAGAAGACTGCTGAAGAGAATGTTTTCATGCCTCTCACATTCCGATTCACTATGTTAAAAATATGCATGCAGGAACAAAAAGAGGCCTTTCCCTTCGTTATGGCCATGAAGTGTTCTTTAATGCTCTCTATTAATAAAGTTTCATACTGAACGAGCTGGCAAAGGAGAATTGTTTGCACATTTTATGTTCAGGGCTACAGAACTGCAAGTCTGGGCTGAGAGGCAATAAATTGATAACTGACAGAGGGAAAAACAAGGCACATTGAGGCACCACGAGACTAGCAATAGTTGTAAGACCTATAACTCAGGTTTCAAGCCAAGATAGAAGAAACAATGTTACTCAAGTTTGGTCATTAATAGAGCCACAGAGCTGTAGTGATAAAGAGATAAAGCCCTGACAGATATTATAGTGTGCAAAATCCCTCTCTCCCTCCACTCTCTAATCTGTTCATGAATTATCCTGTCTCAATTCACCTGGAAGCAAGAGGGAAACGGAGCTAGGTGATGCTACCTATACGCATTTTAGCTTGGGCTCCCCAACCATCAGATCTTGAGAGGAGGCTGTGAGTACAAATAGTTCAATTGGGAGAAGACGAAGGGAAGGAACAGAGTAGTGAGACATAGAAGGGAAGGAAGCAAATAAAAGGTACATTATTAAGCAAGGAAAAATATTATAAGCAAATAAAATTTCCAAGGCAACTCTGGGAGACAGTGTAGACCATTGCCCCAAGGGGGTTTAGTTATTATTTATTTATGTTTATTTATTTTTGAGATAGGGTATCACTTTGTCACCCAGCCTGGAGTGAAATGGTGTGATCAAAGCTCATTGAAACCTCAAACTCCTGGGTTCTAGGAATTCTTCCACCTCAGCTTTCTAAATAACTACAGGTATGCAACACCATACCCAGCTAATGTTTGTACTTTTTTGTAGAGACAAGGTCTCTCTATGTTTCCCAGGCTGGTCTTGAACTACTTCCCTCAGGCAATCCTCCTGCCTCCCAAAGCATCGGGATTACAGGGGTGAGAAACCATACCTAGCCAGGTTGATTTATTTATCTATCAACTTCCATTGGTCATTAGTTGAAAATCTCCCCCCAAAAAGAAACCAGTGAAATTTCTCATGAGCAAAAACCAAGACTAAAATATAATGGTATAACATCTTCAAACTGTGAGAAAAAAATCATTGTTAACCTGGAATTCTATACCCAGCTAAAGTATGATTCATATGTAAGGACAAAATACTTTTCAGATTAAAAAAAATTAGGAATTTTTATTTATGTGCAGGGTCTCAAAGAATGAACTGTCAGACTACTTCCTTCAAGTAATAGGAAATAAAACCTGAAAGAAAAAAATAAGTACAAGGGACAAATATAAAAAAAAAATTGGCAAGTAGATGGACAAATGTAAATGTGTGTGTATGTTGTGTATGTGTTGTGTGTGTGTGTGCATGTGTCTAACACATCATAGGAAAACTGCCAAACATTGGAAACAAAGAGAAAAATATTAAAAGCAATAAAGAGTGCATTGCATATAACAGAATGTATATAAGATATAATATTGCATATGTGTACTACATATTGTTTATATGTATCTACATACATATGTAGATACATATAAACACACATGTATTATGTGGTAATAACCAAATATTATTAGCTTTTGACAAGTTAGCTAGAACCGAAACACTGGTGAACAATAACATAAAGTATGGTGGGAATAGGCCAGAGATAAAGTTTTCTAAATTTTTTAACCATTTAAGTTGAAGATGAAAATACTTATTAATTTTAGACTCCATCATCAAGTATGCATGATTAATGTTCTTTAAAGAAGCAAATAGAAGTTTTATTTATATTTTTAACATGGAAGAGGGATTATTATTTTATTTTAAATTTAAAAAGAAGTACATATTTATCATCTGCAATATGTTGTTTTGAAGTATGTATACATTATGAAATGGCTAAATCAAGCTAATTAACATATACATTACCTCACATACTGATCATTCCTTTTGTTGTGAGAGCACTTACAATCTATTTCTTAGCAATTTTCAAGAATATAGTAAGTTTTTATTAACTAAAATCACCATGTTGTATGATAGATCTCTTTGTCTTATTCCTCCGGTCTAACTAAAATTTTGTATCCTTTGATCAACATCTCCCCAACCTACTCTCCGTACATGCCTACCAACTCTAGCCCCAAATCACCATTCTATTCTCTACTTCTATTGAGTTCAACTATTTTAGATTCCACATATAAGTTAGATCATGTGGCACTTGTCTTTCTGTGCCTGGCTTATTTCTCTAAAAATAGCGTAGTCAAAATTTATCCATGTTGTCCAAAATTTTCTTCTTTTTTAAGGCTCTTTTTAAAGACCGAATATTATTTCAGACACACACCTATGCACACACACACACACACACACACACACACAGAGGAACTTCAAAAAATTAGTGAAAAATTAAATTAAAGGATAAAAATTAGAAATATAAACTTTGTTTCTCAATGTAAGCTCCATCAAGTTCAATTAACTTTTGTAATTGATGACATCAGCCATTAAGTCAATTTCTAAAGAACTGAAGGTCCTGGAAATTTAATCATGTCAGTGCAGTCTTTTTCACATTATTGACAGAAAATAAGTGGGTTCTCTTTACAGATCTTTTTAACATTAAGAAGCAAACAGAAGTCAGAAGGAGCCAAATCAGCACTTTCAGGTGGATGTGTAAGGATTTTCCATCAAAACTCCCCCCACAGTGTTCTTGCCAATGAGAGAAATGAGCAGGAGCATTGTTGTGGTGGAGAAGGATTCTGGTGAAGTTTTCTTTGGCATTTTTCTGCTAAAGCTTTGGTTAACTTTTCTGAAACACTCTCATAACAAGCAGATATTATTGCTCTTTAGCCCTCCAGCAACTCAACAAGCAAAATGCCTTGAGGATACCAGGAAACTGTTGCCATGACCCTTGCTCTTGGCTGTCTGATTCTGTTTGGACTGGACCACTTCCACCTCTCGGTAGCCATTGCTTTGATTGTGCTTTGTCTTCAGGATCATACTCATTAAGCCACGCTTCATTTCCAGGTACAATACTTTGAAAAAATGCTTCAGAATTTTTATCCCCCTTGTTTGTAAGTTTCATTGAAAACTCTGCTCTTGTCTGGGCACAACAGTTCTAGCACATATCAAGTAGAAAGTTTGCTCAACTCACCGGGTGTGGTGGCTCATGCCAGTAATACCACTTTGGGAGACCAAGGTGGGCAGATCACAAGGTCAGGAGTTTGAGACCAGCCTGGCCTACATGGTGAAATCCCGTCTCTACTAAAAATACAAAAGTTAGCTGTGCGTGGTGGTGGGTGCCTGTAATCCCAGCTACTCGGGAGGCTGAGGCAGGAGAATCACATGAACCCAGGAGGCAGCTCAGCTTTAACTTTTCAGAGAGAATTGTGTAGGCTGAACCGAATGAGATGTCTATGGCACTGGCTATTGTTTGTGCTGTTAATTGTTGGTTCTCTTCAATTATGGCATAAACAATATGAATTTTTTTTATTATTGCTTACTTATGCAAATTGATGTGGATAGTCTGCTGTTGCATACTTTATCTTCAACATGTCTCATCCCTTCTTAAAACAAGGTATCCATTTGAAAAGTACTAATTTTGGGGGGGCCATTGTCCCCATGAACTTTTTGTAAATCACCTATGGTTTCATCCTTCTTTGACCCAAACTTAACCATAAATGTAATTTTTTTTTGCTTCAATTTTAACAGACTTCATGTTGCTCAGATAGGGGCTCTTTTCAAACTCGTGCCTTATTCTTCTGCTAGATGTTGTTCATACATATTAGGTATGAGTTTATTTTGTTGCAAAAAAAATTTTGAAATCCATACATGGTTGTTTTTTCATAATCATCATTTTCCATGAGCTTATTGAAGAGCCCTTGTGTGTCTGTATGTATATCACATTTTCTTTATCTGTTCATCCACTGATAGACACTTAGGTTGATTTCACATTTTGACTGTTGTGAATAATGCTTCAATAAATATAAGAATGCAGATATGTCTTCAACATACTGATTTCATTTTCTTTGAATGTACACCCATTAGTGAGATTGCTGGATCATACCATGGTTTTATTTTAACTTTTGAGAAACCTCCACACTGTTTTCCATAATGGCTGCACCAATTTATATGCTCACCAACAGTGTGCAAGGGGTCCCTTTTCTACACATCCTTGTTAACACTTGTTACTTTCCCTCTTTTTGATAATAGTTCTTCTAACAGGTAGGGGGTGATATCTCATTGTGGGTTTAATTTGCATTTCTCTGATGATTAGTGACATTGAACATTTTTAAATATACCTCTTGGCCAAGTGTATGTCTTCTTTTGAGAAATGTCTATTCATAGGCTTTTCTCATTTTTAATCTGGTTATGTTCTTACTATTGAGGTGTTTCATGTTTCGGGTCTTATATATTTTGGATATTAGCCACTTATCAGTTGTACGGTTTGTAAATATTTTTCTTCCATTCTGCAGGTTGTCTCTTCACTATATTGATTTTTTATTGGTTATGCAGAAGTTTTTAGTATGATTTAATCAAATTTCTCTATGTTTTTTATTGTTGTCTGTGCTTTTTGGTTCATAGCCAAAATACCATTGCCCAGGCCAATGTCAAGAAGCTTTTTCCTATGTTTTCTTCAAGTAGTTTTACGGTTTCAGGTCTTACTTTAAAGTCTTTAATCTATTTTAGTTGATTTTTATAAATGGTGTGAGATAAGAGTTTAATTTCATTCTTCTACATATGGATATCCAGTTTTACTAACATCATTTATTTAAGAGACTGTCCTTTCTACATTGTGTGTTTCTGACACCTTTGTCAAAATCAACTGACAGTAAATGTATGGCTTTATTTTTCAGCTGTTTATTCAGTCTCATTGGTTTATGTGTCTGTTTTTAATGCCATTACCATGCTGTTTAGATTACTATAGGTATGCAGTATATTTTGAAATCAGGTAATGTGAAGCCTCTGGCTTGTTCTTTTTGCCCAAGATTTCTTTGTTCATTTGGATCTTTTTTGATTTCACATGAATTTTAGAATGGTCTTTTCCATTTGATAAAAAAGCATAATTATTAAAAATTTTCATGGAACACATAGTTTCCTCTTGATTAAAAAATAGAATAAGTAAAATTATAATAACATTTATATACCATTTACTGATTCTTTTTGTTCTCATTGTTTGTGTAAACCTTGAAAAGTAAGGAATTAAAAAGAACGTTTTTTCTTTAGGCATAATTTATTTAAATCATATTTCTGATTTTGCTGATTTGGTAGGTGCTAGCTGGGGTTAATGGAGGCCACAAGGAGGTTTCCTTAGGTATTTTGCACTTCTTTCCAGCAAGACAAAGAAAGTAATATGATTGAAACAAATGAAGATAAAAGTAACAAAGTTTCTGAGGAAAGCAACCTGAACTTTTTATGTTATCTATTTCCCATAAATGAAATATGAGCACTGTTGACCGTTTGAACGAGCCAAACTTGTAGCAGAAACGGGAGCTTGGGAGCTGTCTGTGCATGAAAACCTTTCTCCCATTTACTATTTCCAGGTAACAAACTAGAAGAGCGTCACAGCTTGTCCAGTGAGAAAGCTGAGCCCATTGACAAAATCAGTACTGCAGCCTTTGCTGACTGTGACTATTTATCATCTCAACACACTGGGGGATTAATTACTTGAATATCTGGGGGAATGACAACAACTTGAAATTCATATTTTAACCAGTATGTCATGAATATTAACAAAGACAAATTTATAACCAATTTGACTATTTTGTGTGTTTTTGTTTTTAAGAAACAGTTGGCTTCTGTAGGAATGAACAATAAGAAATAACAAAATTTGTTTGTTAGTAAATTTTCCTCCAGTGAATATGCATGCACCAGACTCACTGCAGCAAACTGAGTCGTCTTTGAAGGATAAGACACAGAAAACCATTTTGTTGTACAACGAGATGAGTTATTTGAACTTAAGACATGTTTCTTTTCATAAGTTTTTATGAACTAGGTATCGCATGTCCCATAAGGGGTAATAGATGTGTTTTCTTTGCTCTGCTCAGCACAGATCTGAACCATTTTTCCAACTCCAGGGGGCTCAGCCACATGTTCACCTTCAAAATCACAACAAGGCCTCCTCTACACCTTTTGCAGCTATGGTTAATACCCAGGGAGTTCAGCCTCTGTGGGCTTTCTGCACCTGCACATATGTACCTCAGTGTTTTGTTATCTCTTGGTGGATGCTGGAATTGTACCCTGGGCTGAACAGCATCAAGTTGCATTTAAATCAGAGAGCTGGCATATCTCACTCACCACAGCAGGTCTGCGTCAGCTGAATCTTGCAAAGCGTGTCTTATCTTCCAGAGCATAAATCAGTATGGGACTGTAAAGCTGCTATGGGATCTTCTCCCTCCCTGTGGAAAGGAACACAGCCCAGGAATGCCCTCAAATGGACAAACCACTCTCTTCATATCATTTGTTGTCTTCATTCTATTTCTAATTCAAAGACAGCTGAAAGCCACAGACAATAGCAGAATCCCTGCATGGCTGGTGGTCCTGGAAGAAGACTGGAGAGAGAGGTGGAGTGGATCTCAAAGCAACAATTAGTTAGAGCTCCTGCTCTTTTGATTGCTTGAGAATTCAGAAAAGGGTGACTAAGGTCACTTAGGTGTAGCTAAGAGGGCTTTAGAGTCTTAGGAAAATGAGCACTCTGAGGAGCCTGCACACCAGTCACTAAGCTGGGACTAAGGGTGTTTGGTCAGGGAAGGGTCACTGCTTGTTTGAGATGGACAACCATGGCTCTGACCCATTGGCTGACCCCTGAGAAGCCTGTGGGGCTCCCTGGAAATAACCCAGAAGTGGCTTCATCCAGAACAAAGAGGAAGTTTCTAAAAGGTGCAGACATACTCAGAGACAAAACTGGCTCTTGCCTGAGTGACAAAGACATTGAGTTTGTAGGGGTCCCGCCACAAGGTAGGTAGGAGCAGAGTCCGATGGTTCTGATCCCACAGACCATTCTCCAGTGTTCACTGCATTTCTACTCTACAAACAGCAAGCTCTAGGGAACATGTTTTTAAAAATTAAAGCAGACCTTGTTGATGTTATAGTTTTTTTGGAGGAAAAAAATGACATATTATGATATATAATGTAATATTATATATAATATATAATTATATATTATAACATCATTTATATTAAATATTATAAAATCAAGAGAGTATGTAATCAAGCACTAATACGTGGAACAGGAAGACAGTATAAAGAGTTGAAAAGGGGCAGTCAATATGAATGAAGCGCTGATCACTTAGAGACAAGAACAGCCTGAGAGCACAAGCGTGACTTCACTGCCTTCTGTTCCCCAGCCCCTGCCTCTGGCCTGTGCCCTAGAAAGGACACCAATATATTGCAGTTAAACATATTAAATGTGGTGAGATTTGGACTGAATCTTGGAGATTAAATTTCATACAAGAAAAAACAGCATTATTAGAAGTCTATGAAAAAAATAGAATGTTTCTCTAAAAACTGACAAAGTGTAAGAGCTAAAAGGGATCAGGAATGTTCCTTTTAACCCACCTGACCCTCCCCTGGACTGTTAATTCCTTACCCCATTCAGTGCCCAGCATTCAATAAACATGTGCTTATTATTTATGCTGTCTTATTCCACACCGGTAGGTTAGCAAACGTATAATCAATTCATTTTGGATAAGAGCCTTTCTCAAATTGATTATATATTTCCCTCTTACACAAAGTAAGCTGAACATAGTTTAAACTTTTTTGTTGGATGTTGTCCAACATGTTCATTGAACACATAAAGAAACTAAAACTTGGAAAGGGGAAGAGCTCGCCGATATGTCACGGCCCTTGAGGGTTGGCACTGGGTTCAAGCTCAGTGTCAATGTTGTTTTCACACTGGAGACAATCTCTTATTTTCACCAGACGGGCCTTTGTGAAACACATGAAGGAACCCTCAGAAGACCACTTCAGAGACCCCGGTGACCACAGTGGAGAGAGTCAAGAGAAGTTCATTCAAGGAGAGGCTGGGAAAGTAGCAGGAGCTGGGCCATGCAGGGACTCACAGGCTGCACCGAGGGTTTACACTCATTCTAACCGAGGCAGAAAACCACTGCAGAGTGCTGAGGATGGAGAATGCATGAGGATGAGTTGGAAGAAGTGAGTCTGGCTCTGCTCTGGAGAATGGCTGAAAGGGTAGTGGGAACAAACGGAGGCAGCCACCGAGGAGGCCATTGCAGGTGCCAGTGGGATGCAAAGGGGAGTGGGCGCAGGCTTGGAGAACAGGGACGCGTGGGAGTATAAGGCAGTCAGGTGGGAAAAGGAAGTAAACACGAGTGGCTTCTCCAGAATGTAAGCTCTTTCCCCTTCTCCAAATCAGCCAGGGCAAAGGCCAGACTCTTGGCCACAGTGTAAAAGGCCCCTGGGAATCACACCCAGGCTCCCACTCCACACCACACCATGCCCCAACACACCTCCATAAAACTTGATTTTCCTTCTACCTGGAGCTCTTCTATCCACTTTCTACCTTTGCCCAAACAAGCTCAGTTTACCTTTCAGGTCCCAAGATCCATGCTACCACCCCTGGAAAGTCTTCCCTGATGCTCCCACTCAGCCCCTTGCATCGGCCACTTTCCCATGCCATGGGTTCTTTCTCTATCTCCACTGAGGCACAGCTCTGCATTATAACTGCCTGCTCACCCACCTTACCCTTCCCTGGACTGTGAATTCATCACCCCATTCAGTGCCCAGCATTCAATAAACATGTGCCTATTATTTTTGCTGTCTTATTCCACACTGGTAGGTTAGCAAATGTATAATCAATTCTTTTTGGATAAGAGCCTTTCTCAAATTGCTTATACATTTCCTTCCTACACAGAGTAAGCTGAACATAGTTTAACCTTGAACACAAGGTCATCATTATGAATGCAGTCACAATTAAAGAATATCAGACATTAGACAGTCTATCCCATGCATTTTTTAGATGGGTAAATTGAGACCCAGAGAGGTGGAGGGACCATGGTTTGAGGTGGTAAATCTATGATTTGAATCTTAGCATCCTGACTTCTAGTCTAGCCCTGAAGAAAGCTGCATCCAAGGAGCCATGGTCAAATTCTCCGGGTATTTAAGATGCCTAGACTCTTTGCTCCAGCACCACAGGGCTCCAACTGTTGTATTTTATTTTAGTTATTGTGCCTGTTTTCATAGCTCTTCTGCCTCCTCCCATGTTATCAACTCACTTCTTAATCCTTCAGTCTATCCAAATCAAACAAACTCTATTTGTTTTGTTTTGTTTTTAAGGGACAAGATCTCATTATGTCACTCAGGCTGTAGTGTAGTGGCACAATTTTGGCTCACTGCAACCTTGAAGTCCTGGCCTCAAGTGATCTTTCAGCCTCAGCCTCCCAAGGAGCTGGAACTACAGACGGAACGTACCACCAGGCCTAGCTAATTTTTCATTTTTGTATTTTTTTGTATAGGTGCAGGGTTTCACCATGTTGCCCAGGCTGGTCTCAAATTCCTGGCCTCAAGTGATCCTCCCACTTTGGCCACCCAAAGTGATGAGATTACAGGCTTGAACCACTGCACCTGGTCTCTATCTTTATTTGTATGTGTTTGGGAGGCAGATAACACTTTTAGCTCCCCAAAGCACCACAATGCTTATGATTATCTATGAACATTGATGCCTTACTACCCAGTCTCCTCCACTAAACTAAAATTCCAGGTCCATTTTATTGTCCTCTCTGTACCTGGTGCCTAGCACAGAGCCCAGCATATTCACATGTGCTGAAGAATTATCTAGCTTCTTAAGCATCCTACAAAATAAGCATTATTTGTCATAGAAAAAGTATGAGCTCCAATTCACTGGTTTAGCGATGCCTATTTTTCCTAGGCTTCTTTTCTGATTCCTGGATGTGATTTACAGAGCTTAGTTCTACTAGGCATGCTGTATTTAGATGAAGTAAGGACTGACTGGCATTTGTGGAAAGACTGTGTCCTCTTTTGCAGTGATTAGAGGTTGTTGGCACATCCACAGTCTTTGAGACTGTTTTCCTTACGGCTCCCTTTTTGCAGACAGTTGCAGCAAGAGAAGCTGAAGGAATTTTATGAAGTAGACATTGGAGCCTCCCAGTGATTGCCCCTTCAGGGTTTTGCAGCGGGCATATGCTATTTGCTTGGTCCAGAGTGAAGCACCTCTACTTTTCTGGAGAACTGTTCCTTCCCAGCTACAATAAGGAGGCTCAAGGCAGAGCGGGTGTCATTCATTAGTTTAATGTAGTTGCTGTCTTGGTATCCATTTTTAGTCCTAATAAAAGTTATTTGAAACCCGGTTGTACCATATGTCACTTTGGGCCTAATTAAAACTTCCCCTACCCATGTGGTTGTTTGCAGCATAGCCCACTTGTTCCTCATCCCACTGACCCAAAATCCAACACACCCACAGCTACTGACCATGAGAAAACCAATGATCAACACCAGAGTCATGGAAATGAGCTCCCCTTCACGCATGTTTTCTTTAAAGGAGCCAACCTGCAGCTTCCCTGCAGGAGAGTCTGAAAAAATCCCAGGAATTTAACAAAGGCAGAGTCTCACAGGCCTCAGGCCTCTCTCTCCCCTGCTGTCTCAGCTTCCTGCCTCCTCCAGACCTCCTGCTGTCCTCTCAGCAACACCTCTAACCTCTCTGTGACTTATAAGTAATGAATTTCTGCGGTTTCAGGCATTTTGCTTTTACCTCCTCAGTGTGTCTCATCTGACAGACACACCCAGACCCAACATCCCCCTGGTCAGAGTGCTCCTACAGATGGCTCTCTTGGCTTATGGTCACTCTTAAGAGGGTAAGACCCTCTTAGCCTCTTAAGAGTTATGTGATTTTTATCATTATGGTTTCCTGTTTGTAAAAAAAAAAAAAAAAAAACAGGAAACCATAATGATACAAATCACCACAGCAAGGTCACACTGCCTGGCTAAAGGCAATTGCTTTGCAGTGAACATGTAACTTAAGCCATGTCAATTAAGGTTTTTCCCTGGAACTTTTGGAAATAAAGCCATGGAAAGAGATTCTTGCAAGGTAAGGGTGGCAGCCATGTTTTCCTCCATGAAAGCAAAAATGAACAACTTAAAACAACAAAGTCGAGATGCAGAGAGAAGTAGAGACGAGAGGGCATGGTGACTGCACTCAAGTCCCTAGGGGTCCGGCACCACCATTCCCCTCCGTGGAATCTGACTGCAACAGCTCTAAGTCACAGGAATGGCACTCTGCTGCACCTAGCATCTGCAACCATAGGATTCCTAAGTGCAGAAAACACAGGAGATTTAGAGAAGCCCATGGAGGACAGACCTCTGATGTATAACTAGAGAAAAGCCAATGGTTTGGAGCTCATTCCTCATCTGAGAAATCTGTTGCCATGAATCAAAACCTAAATGAACTTTAGGGAGTGATTTTATGGGTTAAATCCCAGAGTCTGAAACAAGGAAGAGAGCAGCCTCCTCCCCTGCTGCCCTCTTCAAAACCTCCTGTGTCACAGCTCTTAGGCTAAGCCTCTGTGCTGAAACATTACACCATTTCAGAGAGTAAATATGGCTCTAGAGATGGGTCTCAGCCCAGCATAGGAAGTATTTCCTAAAAAGCACAGCTTCCCACTAGGGTCTACTTTACATGGAGATAAGCCTCCTGCAGCATATGGTGAGTACTCCAGGAGAGTTGTCGGGATCAGGGGGAATCACAGAGGAAATGCTAAACAAATTTTTTGTGATTTGCTTTGCTAGTTCTGCTCACTTCCAAGAGTCTGTGATTCTTGGCTTCAGTCACAAGGGCAAGTCAGTTGGGCAAATTCAAAACAAATATCAAAACCATTATCTGGTGAGGGAGTTGGTGATTTCTCTTCTGCTCTTAGTGAAACCTCCTCCCTGTTTTCCTGAAGGTACAGTTGGCCCCGTCCTTCCCTCCCCTTCCCTGGCTGGAAGAGGCAGCCTCCCTCCTCCCATTGCCCAGGAAGGGCTCTGCCAATATCAGCAATCCCCACTGTCATTTCTGTGCAAATACCCTATCATCCCAGTAATCTGGCCAGCCCTACACATCAGTCAGCCTTGCACAGCTCAGGATCACCAGGGAGCAGGCTCTAGAGCTCTGGATGAACACTTGCCTATGTCTTGGCTCTGAAACTTGCTCCTGCTCTATAAGCGGATGACCCCGCCCCTGCAGACATGGGTCTGTGTGCCACTGACATGCACAACCTGGAAAGTCATGGAGGCCCTGCCTCAGTCACTAAGGCTGAGGGCAAGGGTTCCTATAATCCCAGGACAAACCTTGTAGTTATCCAGTGGGATAAGCTGTAAGTATTTCAGCTTCTCCCATCTGCAGCTATTAACCCTTGAAGTGCAACAGTAAATGGAGGAAATCGGCCAGGAAAGAGGAGACCACAGTGTGGATTCTTGAAGGCCTTCACGTGGGAAGGGATACAAGGCTCTAATAACATGCATCAGACGTGGATACTGATCATTCACACTACAGATTATTTCCATCAGTACTTCTTTTTTGATGCCAGAAACTACATTTGGAGCCTGGCTGAGCCTCTGATGTGCCAGTCTTTATAAATGTTGATGTTCAGTCAGAATGGCTATTATTAAAAAGTCAAAAAAACAACAGATGCTGGTGAGGCTGCAGAGAAAAGCGAACACTTATATACCATTGTGGGGATGTAAACTAGTTCAGTCACTATGGGAAGCAGTTTGGAGATTCCTCAAAGAAGTAAAAATGGAACAACCATTGGACCCAGCAATCCCATTACTGGGTATCTACCCGAAGGAACCTAAATTATTCTACCAAAAAGACACATACACTCATATGTTCATTGCAGCACTATTCACAATAACAAAGACATGGAATCAAGTTGGGTGTCCATCAGTGGTGAATGGGATAAAGAAAATGTGGTAAAAAATGAAAATGTGGTCTCCCCTGTGGCTATAAAATAAAACGGCACTAATTTAGAAGTCAATAGACTAATTTAGAAGTCAGTAGACGCCATGAGTCCCCATTCATCCATGTGCTGAAAATTATGACTTCATTCCTCTCTCTTGCATTCTGCATTCTACTTCTTTTTCTTTTTTTGTTTTTGAGAGGATCAGTGTAATCTTTATTAAATTTATTTTTAATTATTATGGGTACATAATAGTAGCATATGTTTATAAAGTACATGTGATGTTTTGATACAGGCACACATTGTGTAATGATCAACTTAGAGCAATCGGAGCAAACACCACCTCAAGCCTTTATCATTTCTTTGTGTTAGGAACGTTCCAATTCCACTGTTCTAGTTATTTTAAAATATGCAATAAATTATTGCTAACTATAGTCACCCTGTTGTGCTACTGAATATTGAATCTTATACATTCTCTTTAACTGTATTTTTGAATCCATTAACCTTCCCTTCTTTTTTTGTTTTTTGTTTGTTTGTTTTTGAGACAGTCTCACTCTGTCGCCCAGGTTGGAGTGTAGTGGCATGATCTCGGCTCACTGCAAACTCTGCCTCCCAGGTTCAAGCGATTCTCCTACCTCACCCTCCTGAGTAGCTGAGATCACAGGTGTTCATCACCACGCCCAGCTAATTTTTACTATTTTTAGTAAAGACATGGTTTCACCATGTTGGTCAGGCTGGTCTCAAATGATCCTCCCACCTCATCTCCCAAAGTGCTGTGATTACATGCGTGTCATTGCGCCCAGCTTAACCTTCCCCTCTTTGTCCTTCCCCCACTTCCCAGCCTCTGGCAACCATCATTTCACTCTCTGTCTTCATAAGTGCAATTTTTTTTCAGCTCCTTCAAATGGTGAGAACCTATGATATTTTCCTTTCTGTTTCTGGCTTATTTTATTTAACAGAATATCCTCCAATTCCATCTATGTTGTTGCAAATGACAAAGAGTTTCATTCTATCATGGCTGGATAATATTCCACTGTTTCTACGCCCTGCATTCCCTTCATCCATTCAACTGCAGACATGCTCCACTTGCTCTGAGTCATCCTCCCTGTGTGATCTCCCATGTGCTTCAGAATAGATGTTGTTGGCTCCACGTCCTCATTCTACCCTCGTCAGCTGTCCCTGCTGAGAGCAAGTTTCTGCCGGGGCGCCCCACACGTCTAAGCCCCTGTGTTGGCTCGGGGTCTCAGGATTTAATGACATGTGCTTAGGTTGCCAATGGCCAGTGGAAGCAGAGCCCAGACATGCCTCAGGATCTTCTCCAGTGCCTGCATCCACATTGCCAGAGGCAGCTCACCCCAGCCACCATGACCAGTGCAGAGCTCCCCACGCCTCAGCATCTAGCATCCAGGCCCAACTGCTCCAACCAGGCCAAGTGTGGGTCTCCTCCCTGACACCTACTTTTCATGGCAGAACACCTACTTTTCATGGGAGGAACTCTTGTCTCTTTCTCATCAGGCTGGGATAATGCCTCATGGCCCCAGAAGTCCAAAGTCTGGTTGTTGTAGCATGGATATGGGTTTGCTCTAAATCTCTGGTTGAAGTGTGACCTCCAGTGTTGGAGGTGGGGCCTGATGGGAGGTGTTTGCTTCAGGGTGTGGATCTTTCATGAGTGGCTTGGTGCCCTCCCTAAAGTAATGAGTGAGTTCTCACTCTATGTGTTCATGAACCAGCTGATTGCTTAGAGGAGCCTGGCACCTCCTCCAGCTCTCTTGCTGCCTCTCTCACCATGTGACATGACTGTTCCTCCTCCACCTTCTGCCATGATTAAAAGCTTCCTGCACCCTCACCAGAAGCTGAGCAGATGCTGGTGCCATGATTATTGTACAGTTTGCAGAACCATGAGCCAAATAAACCTCCTTTCTTTATAAATTACCCAGTCTCAAGTATTTTTTTAGCAACACAAAATGGACTAATACACTGGGTAACTTCATAGTCAGCAGATGACCATCCTTTTGTCTCATTCCCTCTCTTCCCAATCATTCCAGATACTTTTACTTCTGTCCTTCAAACCATGGCTAGAGTACTGTGGGACTCAAAATAGATAAATAATAGATTCTAAATTCTGTGTGAAAAGAGAGCTAATAACTAGCATAATCTTAGGAACATGCTAGAAATGGCCCTAGCAGAGATGGGGCAGAGGGCAGGATGTTTTTGAAAGGAGTGAAGGGGAAGACAGCAAAGCAGTGCATGAGGGAACCCCCAGGACAGGGGTCAGGACAATGGGAGAGAGGGGAGCCACGAAGGGCACACTTTGCTTTCTCCACTCCTGAGGTCTATCTCTGAATTTTCCTCTCCATTTTGCTGAGTGTGTGAAATTGAGAATTAATAAAATCACTTTTATTCCTTTAAATGACCCTTATGAAAAGCTTTCGAGAGTCATCTCTAAATGCACTTTTCAATTGCATTTTTGTGAACGATATTCAAGGTCAGAATGAGCAAATGTCTAGTTAGCCATTGGAGAAAGGACCAGTAGCACACAGATATTTCCAGCGTTCTAGAGACATATAAAGTACTCTTGAAGAGCCGGCATTTAACTTGTTGAATATTAAATGCCATTAATGCTCAGCTGCACAGAAATTTCCATTTCTGAATATTCTTCTCCAAATTTCTCCCTTGAACCACATTAGTTTAGTTCAGCCTCAATTATACCATCAAAATTCCACCATTCATAAATGTATTACCATTCTGAAAATGTATTTGATGGCCTCTTTATACCAAGCTATAGAAAAATGTGTAGCAATAAAAAAAAAAATCACAAGTTTTTTTTTGGAGCCAATTAGCCAAAGAAAACTTAAATATAAATCAAGCCTGGTAGAAACTGCAGGTCATGCTCAAGTTTATGAATTCATTATAGAGCAGCACTGCCTTGAATTCAACCTTGCCTAGCTTTGATCTTGACCACAGCATCACAAGAGTGGTATTCCCAGGTTGCAGTGCAGGACCCGAGGTAGAGCCAAGACTCCCCAAAAAGGCAGTTCAGAGGTAGGCACGCACAGTGGGTCTGCATCAGAGCCCCTGGGTCTGGTTCACGGGCTGAGATGAGTTTCTCGGCTTCCCTGAGATGTAATATTTTTACCTGTCAAATCAAAATTACTGTAACTTCTGCCTCACTGATTGTTTTTGTTAGAATTCAATAAAGAAATGTCTCAAAGCAGTCACACGGTGCCTGATACAGTGAACACTCTATATGTTGTTCTTTATTATATATACACACACTAAGTTATACACATAAATGCATTAAAAAATTAATTTATATTTTTCATAACTATAATTTATATTTATTCATAACTATAATCACATAATTCAATTATATGTAATAGATAATTTTATAGTCACATAATGTGTGTGTGTGTGTGTGTGTGTGTGTGTTTGCTTGTTTAAAATGTCCTTGGAAAACAGAAGCAGGTAGAGATGGGAGGAGACAGGCATTGTTCTTCAGGCTGGGCTGGCATCCAGGGGGCCTCTCTGGCCAGCCAATTGCACATCTTCTGAGCAAGGGAGAGGGAACATGGACCAGACAGCAGCCATTAAAAGAGAAAAGCAGAAAAGAAATTATTTTCAGTTTTCCCGAATTTCTTTCCAAAGTCATTTCAAAGACTAAGAGTGAAGGCTGAGGCTGCGTCTGGGACCCCCAAACTTCCCAGCCACTCTGTGAAAAAGGCAGGTTCAAGACGATTATTCCCTCTGCACAAACAAGGAAACTTAGGGTGAAGGAGGAGCTCAGGAGGAGTTAGCAGGGAAACCTGGCACAGACCAAGGCCCTCTAATGCCCACAAGGTGCTGCATGATTGGTCCTCACCCCACACCCCTCAGGCCCCGTTTCTACCCCATGTCCTATAGCTAGCCCTGCTGGCTTCCCTGTGGTTTCCACACTCCAGGTAAGCTCAGGCAGTGGGGCTTTTGCTCCTGTTGTCCCCTCTGTGGAAACTTTCTTTTTTCAGAGAGCCCCACAGCTTACTCCCTCATATGGTTTGGGTCTGTGTTCCCACCCAGATCTCATTTTGAATTATAATCCTCACGTGTTGAGGGAGGGACCTGGTAGAAGGTGATTGGATCATGGGGGTCATTTCCCCCACGCTGTTCTTGTGATAGTGAGGGAGTTCTAACAAGATCTGCTGGTTTAAAAGTGTTTGGCAGTTCCCCGCTTACTCTTTCTCTCTTGCCACCACGTGAGGAAGGTCTTTGCTTCGCCTTCACCTTCCTCCACGATTGTAAGTTTCCTGAGGCCTCCTTAGCCATGTAGAACTGTGAGTCAATTAGACTTTTTTTCTTCATGAATTATTGTCTCAGGTAGTTCCTTATAACAGTGTGAAAACAGACTAATGCACTCTCCAACTTCATCCAGGTGTTTGCTTCAATGTCACACTATGTGAGAGGCCTTCCTGGCCCATATCATCTGAATAGCACCCCCATTATTTTCCATCCCCAATACTGTTTTCTTTTTCTCTCTTTTCACCACCCAATTCATAATAGGGTGATTGTCTACACCACCCATCCACACCAACTGTAATGTAAGTTCTAGGAGGGAAGGAACATTATTTTATTCTTTGCTATATTCAGTGCATGGAACAGTGCCTGGCATTAATAAAAAATTTTTGGGTGTAAAAACTCTAGGCTTAGGAGCCTGATCCTAAAATCTGTTCTGCCTAAGTTCTGTGTACTCCATCAGAGACCTGAACATTGGTGGGTACCTGGCTGCTATGGCCAGCCAACCATATGTTTTATACCAGTGAATGTGGCGTCTGGAAAATGGGTTGAGCTCTTTTCTCTTTTTCATTTATCTTGGGCATTGTAAGACTTTGATCTACTGGCTTCAACAAAAGAACACTTTGACTCCATGTTTGTACGTAAAAATGCTTTGGTCAAAATTATTCCAACTCTGGTGAAATTTAATTTGAAAGCATTTTCCAAAACCAACTCCACAAGCCATTTTGATTTGTTAGTGCTCAGTTAATGTTGTCAGGTATTTGGTTGAAACCACCTACATAACAATTAACATAGGACCATAGAGTAAAAGTTGCAGGCATAGTTAAAAGTTAACCAGCCATTGTTTCTTAGCTCATCCCATAATTGCTTAGTGCCCAGAAGCCATGTAGCCAGCGGTCACAAGGGCTGTAACTTCTCCTAATTGCTCTTATAGATAGCATCATTGTTGAAAACAAATGCTCAGTGCCACAAAGAAGAACCAGCACTGAGACAAAGGATCTCTCAGCAAGGCAAATTTTCTTCTGCAGAAGGGTGCTTCTCCCATGTGGAGCAATGGCAAGAGCACAAAGAACAAAACAGAGCAGGGGTTTTTATTATCTCTTAACGCTGCTTGTCACTGTTACTGTGTCCTGCCTCCAGTGGCTAGAGTTGGAACACACAGTCTAAGCTGAACCTGGTTGGTTAACTTGAAAAGTGCAGAAATGCAGTTACACCAGTAGTGGGAAGACAAGAAGATCAGTTTCCATGGGAGAAGTCATTGCGTTGGGAGGGGTAATTCACAGAGTGGGTAGCAGATGTGGAATGTGGGCTCTATAGATAAGGACTGGTGGGAATGTTGTTTACCAGGGCTGGGGGAATATAGAGAGTAAGGAAGTCTGGCCTTGAAAGCAGGGAACAAAGGACAGGAAAACTTAAGCAAGCTAAACCTTTGAAGAAGAATTTCTTACTGTAGTCAACAATCATTATTGTAAAACCTATGACTGTTCTTCAAAATATTTTTCAGACTTGTCAACCACTGTACAAAATAGCACTGACTGGACAAAGGGCCCATTCCAAGAAATTGATTCAACAGGCTGTGACACCCCTGCCCAACCCAGAAACTGGATTAGTGCAAGATAATCAATACTCTACACCCCTATGAGTTCATCCCCAGCCAATCAGCAGCTCTAATTCCCTAGACCCCTGCCCACCAAACTACCTTAATAATCCCAGCCTCTAAGTTCTCAGGAAGGTAGATTTGAGAGATTTCTCCTGTCCTTCTTGCTTGGCTCTCTTGCAATTATTAAACTCTTTCTCTGCTGTAACAACTACTGTCTCAGCGTATTGTTTTTTTCTGGGCAGTGGGCAAAAAGAATCCACCAGGCTGTACATTTTAACCACCCTTTCCCTTGCCCCTTAGGCCTCAGGACAGCAGTGTTCCTCACTGTTGCTAGCTCAGGGGTTCTATGCCATCTTTTGTTAATTTTATTTAAGCCTACTCACACTTTTGTAAATAGTTCTTTCGTTAAACCCTCTTCAATTACCTAGTTTGCATGTGTTAACCATTTCCTGCCTGCTGGTCCCAGACTTATACAGTTCATTTATTTATAATCAGTGAAGATACTTTCCTGCTTTCACATGAAACCCTAGGCAGTGACTTTTCTGTTCATTCTTAGGGGAAAACAAAAAACAAAAAAACTATGGGCAGTTTGGGTTAAAAACTAAGTCAAATTTCACTAGGTAAAACTGCCCAGTCCCAAATAATAATCAAAGCTCCAAAGTTACTTAGAGCTAAATATTTTTTCCCTTCCATAGCAAAGCCTAAAATTGCATACTAGCTAGTTGCAAGCATGGGTCAGAGGAAGGCAAAAAAGGTGAAGAATATATTCTTTCTCCATTTCATTATCTAGCATTTCTTCTTTCTCTGCAAATTGTTTATTAAATTTTCAAGCTCTACCTGAGTCAAAGAAGGAGATGAGAAGAAAACAAATTAAGATAAAAAGAAGTGTGAAACGAAAATAACATTCTAAGCCCCCCTTACTGACTGTACAGACCCTCTCTTGGCCAAGGGGATTCCAAAAAAGCCTGAAAAGCTAGGACAGGCCATGTTGAGAAGGGAAGTCAGACATGCCTCATTGTACCACCTCTTTGGAGTTTAGTTCCAACTGACCAGCATTAACATTAAAACAGAAATCTTAACACTGACAAAACAGACTCTTTGTAGCAGTAGGACAGCAAGTTTCAACTGGCTCTGGTATAGCATCACATGACAGATAACAGGTCCTAAAAGAAATCAAAGTGTTTTATCCTGAAACATATGTATTTGATGTATTTTGAAATGGCCCCGCAAAGTGGTCACTTGTGGAAAAATTTGCATTCTGTAGAGAATCTCCTTCCCTTTATGTGTCTTTTCCTGATCCAGGAGGAGATGCAACTAAGAGTTTGACACCTTTTAAGGTTCATTAAAAAAAGAAACACTTACCATCTATTCTCTCTGAAGTCTGCTAGTTAGAGGCTTTATCTACATAACAAGAGCCTTGCTTTTATCTTCCCCTTAACTCAAGCATTTATTTTAGCTAACTTCAACTCTCTAGGCAAACTTAACTTTTTCAACCAATTGTCAATTAGAAAATCTTTGAATCCACCTGTAAACCACTCCCCACCACACCCTGCTACAAGATGTCCCACCTTCCTGGTTGAACCAATGTATGTATCACATGGATTGATTCATGTCTTTGCTTGTAACTTCTGTCTCCCTGTAACGTAGTAAACCAAGGTGCAACCCAATCACCTTGGCCACATGTTCTCAGAACAGCTTGACGCTGTATCCTGGGCAATGGTCACTTATACTTGGCTCTGTAAAAACCTCCTCAAATATTTTATAGAGTTTGTCTTTTCTCATCAACAGTGGTATTTACCTGACAAGTCTGATCCTCATCCATAAGAAACATTCATGTTTTTTCCACCTCAACAATGTCTGGAAGAACACATGTCCCTCATGCAGCAGCACCTTTTCTCCCCCGACTAAAGCAGCTACCCAGGCATGTTTTGTTCTCTACACTTCCCAGTGACCCCCTTACTATAGGGGTAGATATCAAACTTTTGGGGGTGTGCCATTAAAGTCCCTTTCACCAGACAGGAGGAGAGACACACTTTCAAGGGCTTGGGAACTCATAGCTATGGAGAACACTAAAAGAAGGGGAATGGCAAGAGATGAGGGAAAAAACAAACTCTACAGCATTCACTTCCTGCTGCTAACCTGCTGAGTCACTGCATGGATCAGAAAAGCCTGCAGCCACGTTTGAGAGAGATATGCCCAAATCATAACCCTCTTAGGGCTATGGCTTCTGAGCAGTAAGCAATTTAGGAAGGCAAGCTTAGAAACACTGGCTGGTTAACTTTTCACCCTGCAGGCAACTTTACAGGATTCAGGCCTTCACCATGGCATTTTCTCTGTGGCCTTGTACGAATTTTTATATAACCCTCACAACTTTAACTGATCACCTTCATTTTTTGTCACTCTTATTTGACAAATACAGAAACTCAAATGCCAGTATTTAAAGCAATATTACACATTTTTCCTCCAATATCCTCATTTTACTGAAATTGGAGCTCACGGTGGCAGGATCACAGACAGGACATGTCGGGTAAACTGAATATCCCAGGCCCCCTGAGCTTGTGCATCATCAGTCAGATTCACTCAAGAAAAAAGAAACCACGCTAGTCCTGTCAACAGAAGGAATCTGACATAGGGAGCTGGTTAAACAGGCCTAGGAGACTGAACAAAAAGCCAAGACGGAAGAGCAAGGGCACACAAAGACAGCAACTTCAGGGAGAAACTCTTCACTCCCAGGCTGGGAACAGAGGGAAGAAGTTGTGCTTACTAACAGCCTGCAGCTTGGAGGAAAGATCATCAAGCTGGGAGCCAACCTCATGAGAAGGAGGCTGGTGTTAGTGTCTCCAAGGGAATGTGATGAGGCTGGTTCTGGCACTGCAGAAAAACCTGGAAACAGGAACACAGCAACCAACTTCCGTCACTGGGGTGAAGAAGTATTATTGGGTGATGTGAGCAGAACAAGAAAAAAACAAAAAAACAAGTCCTCTCTTCCTCACCCAGCTCTCCAGTCTCCATCCAGCATCCTCTACTATCAGAACTAACAGAGAGACCCACGGCAGAAGATGAATGTGGTTTGCAGGTTCCAATCACAGCATCACGAAGCAAAGTATAAGACATGGTTTGTAGCTGGGAGATAATAGATCAATAACTGGTAAAACATCCAGATGAGGCCAAATTAATGTTAATGCCCAAATTTTTCTAACTCATAGCACACACTGTCAAGAGAGCTATTTTCTTCCTCTGCCACATTCTTGCCAAGAACCATGAAATAGAAACTTTCAACCTCTCAAAAGGTTGTAAAAGTAATCTTCTGGACTTCTCTCTACTCACTCACTAATTCCTTCACATCACAGCTTAGCCTGCATCTGGGAGCTTTTCAACCCAGCCTGCCCTGAAGTCATATTCATGTTCTTTCCTTGGTTTATTGAGGAGCAAAGACCTACTGCAATCCAGCTGCTCTGCCTGTATCTGGGTGGAAAATAAGCAAGACTCAAATCCAAGCATGTTCTACAAACCAACTTCAGCAACAACAAAGTGATACCTTGAGTCTTTCTCACTCTTATGTGTATATCTCAATTCGTTCACAACTTGGAGAGGAAAAGAGATGAATGACTTCTCTCTGAAACTTTTTATGCAAGCTTACATAAAAATGGACTGTCACCCACTGTGATAGTCCACTGTGTCACCAACACCCCTCCTCAGCCTCTCTGCCACAGATCTGCCTATTATGTCTGGAAGGTTCTGGGATGCACACATTCTCAATCCAGTCTCCAGGCTGAATGCCACCTCCCAGCAGCCACCTGAGGAGCTCATCTCAGCCTTCATGAGAACATGCTTCCTTGCCCAGAGCTCTGCTTCCCAATGTCCCACAAAAATTCCTGGGCTCCTTTTAGTCCTCCTTTACCAGAGTAATGCTGTGTTTCAGGCAAACATGGAAAATAGATATGTCTCCATCTGTGTGGACCTTGTTATCAGAGTCCAAACCATCTAGGCTGTGGCCCTGGTCTCCCAAAGCCCCCAGCTGAGTCCTTATTTTAGCATTGCTTAGAGAGAGAACTGATATCAAATTGTTCTCACCATCACTTAGCACAGAGTAGCACATTTCTGACCACTGGAGCCCATGCTGGAACATCATCCTTGTGGGTCCCTTTCCCTCCCTATCAACTCATGCAAATCGACACCTGGAAAAGAATTAGGATTACCAACCCCTCAATTTAAAAGACATGATAAAGCTTTGAATCCCAGTTTGGGCTCAGCTGTCATCACCTTGTATGAAAGTAAGTTTTTAGTCCAGATTCTTTCAGTTACAAGTGCTAGAAATCTATCTAACTCAACTTCAGACAGCAAACTGAAGCTACGAGCTCATGAAAATGGATCCTGGTGCTCTCACAGTACCATCAGGATTCAGTCTCTGCCAGGCTTCCCCTTAAGCTGCCTTCAGATTTAACAGACTCACATAATGGTGGCAAAAATGTCACCAACAGCTTCAAAGTTCAATTTCTACCAGTTCAGTGACTCCAGCTAAAAAATAACTGTGCTATTCAAAACATCCAACAAATATCCCAGCTCTAAATATTATTGTACCAATCTGAGCCACATGGACATCCCTGAATTAATAAGCACTGTGACCTGGGGGGTGGAATAAACCAAGTGGCCATCCTTGAATCAAGCCATTCCCTCAAGAGTCAGGAGTGGAACCAGCCAAGCTAGCCACAAAATAAAGCATGGACCAGGGTGGGCTCTACAAAGGGAAACTGCAGAACTTTCACCAGCAGAAGGGAGAGCAAATGCCAGACAAGCAGGACCACAGCTCTTCCTCAATGTTGCAGGAAGTCAGGGATCCCAAACGGAGGGACCAGCTGAAGCCATGGCAGAAGAACACAGATTATGAAGATTTTATGGACATTTATTAGTTCCCCAAATTAATACTTTTGTAATTTCTTATGCCTGTCTTTACTGCAATCTCTAAACATAAGTTGTGAAGATTTCATGGATACTTATCACTTCCCCAATCAATACCCTTGTGATTTCCTATGCTTGTCTTTACTTTAATCTCTTAATCCTGTCAGCTGAGGAGAATGTATGTCACCTCAGGACCCTGTAATAATTGCATTAACTCACAAATTGTACAGCATGTGTGTTTAAACAATATGAAATGTGGGCACCTTGAAAAAAGAACAGGATAACAGCAATTGTTCAGGGAATAAGAGAGATAACCTTAAATTCTGACTGCCAATGAGCTGGGCAGAACAGAGCCATATTTCTCTTCTTTCAAAAGCAAATGGGAGAAATATCGCTGAATTCTTTTTTCTTTTTTTTTTTTTTTGAGACGGAGTCTTGCTTTGTCGCCCAGGCTGGAGTGCAGTGGCGTGATCTCGGCTCATTGCAAGCTCCGCCTCGCGGGTTCATGCCATTCTCCTGCCTCAGCCTCTGGAGTAGCTGGGACTACAGGCACCTGCCACCATGCCCAGCTAATTTTTTTGTATTTTTAGTAGAGACAGGGTTTCACCATGTCAGCATGGAACATCCCTGAGAAAGAGAATACACGCCTGGAGGTATAGGCTTATAAACAGCCCCCCGAGGTGCGCCTGTCTCTTATGGTCGAGGCTGCAGAGATGAAATAAACTCCAGTCTCCCATAGCTCTCCCAGGCTTATTAGGAAGACGAAATTCCCACCTAATAAATTTTGGTCAGACTGGTTGATCACAAAACGCTGTCTCCTGATAAGATGTTATCAATGACGATGGTGCCTGAAACTTCATTAGCAATTTTAATTTTGCCTCGGTCCTGTGGTCCTGTGATCCAGCCCTGCCTCCACTTGCCTTGTGATATTCTATTACCCCGTTAAGTACTTGATGTCTGTCACCCACACCTATTCGCACACTCCCTCCCCTTTTGAAAATCCCTAATAAAAATTTGCTGGTTTTTGTGGCTTGTGGGGCATCACGGATCCTACCAATGTGTGATGTCCCCCCCGGATGCCCAGCTTTAAAATTTCTCTCTTTTGTACTCTGTCCCTTTATTTCTCAAGCTGGCCAACGCTTAGGAAAAATAGAAAAGAACCTACCTGATTACCGGGGCAGGTTCCCCGATACTCCAATACCATGTATGTCTATTTTTTGACTAATTTTTGTGTCTTATATTTATATTACATTTACTTCTTATGTATTGTAATATGGAAGTTTCTTTGTAGTCCCCAAACTACTTAGCAAAAACGTGGCAAGTGCTGGTTGATTAGGTTCTCAGAATTCTTTGGTACCCGTTGCCCTGTAAAAAATAAAACCTCTTTTGGGACTATGAAAATACAGTGAGAGATAGCTGTATCTCTGAATGGCAAATGGGACAGTCAACTCCCTCAATTCAGAGAAAGTCTGGTTGCCAGAGGTGTTTAAAATTAAATATTCAGCCATGAGGAATTACACCAAAAGTAAAGCCTGAGAAAAGAAAGTAGGAGTGGACATTTTATTTGGGAGGTGATCTCAGGAAGCAGGAGTGTGGGAGCTGAGAGAGTGATCAAAAGAATAAAGATAGACCAATATAAGGATGCACTGTTCAAGTCACTGCTGTGAGCAAAAGCAGCTCAGTTCTGCCAGGGCCTCTTGAGAGGCATGGAGAATGGCTCCCAGAATTATCACCTCAGGACAGGCAGTGTGGGCTTTTATTCTGGTTCCCATCCCTCATTGCTGAGGACTGCTCCTTGAGGCAATAGTTCCTGAAACCCCACTTTTGGGCTGTAGCATCAGAGAAGTGCTGAGTTGGAAATAGAGGCAAATAGCACAAGCTCCAGGTTGGTGACTGTCAGAGGAGACCCTGAGCCTGGGTCAGGGTCTGAACTGGAAGAGGGCTGAGGCGAGGTGGACAAAGGTACCAGGGTGCGTGTTACAAGGTGTGCCCGCCTCAGGTAGTTCTGCCAGACCATTTCTCAGCCTAGGTCAGAGATGGACCCAGTTCAGATGGATGAAGGTGGCTGGATCAAGCCACCATTCCTAGTAAAACTGTTTAATTACATTAAAAATCACCACATTTCTGGTCTTGCCAGTACCATCTTCCTCCTCCAACCAACATGCATAGTTTTCAACCCATTTTAGGACAAATGTGTCATTTCACACCAGCTCTCAACATTGCATTCAAAACCCAACAGCTATGCTTTGAGACTGGAGTAGCCACAGGTCAGGCATGGTAGAGACTCCATTACAGTGCTGCTCCCCCCGTGACCTCAGCATTGCTATCTTTTAGTGAAGCTGTAAGACTAGTAAAAAACAAACATGATTTTCTCCAGGCTTGTTTGCTCCTCTCTGGGTATGAGGCAGCAACATATCAGAATGAAACAGAACTGGGGGCTACAACCCTAGAAAACTGAGCTCAGTCAAACTGGAAAATACATATTCTCCAACCAAAGCCATAAGGTTCTCTTCTCAGATGCCAATAGCTGTAACAAATCTGCATTTCCCTTGTTTTCAGTCACTCTCTCTGGGCCCTCTTGGATCCCTTGCACACACCTCCATCAGCCTGCCTCTGGGAATTGTCAGCTGCAGTTAGTGGGACAGCTGGGCTGGATTGAGAGAGACAGCCCTCTCGACAACCACCAAAATCATAAGACAGTGAGAATGCAGCAGACACGGTCCTGCAGCAGATGTGGTCCTTCTCTGAAGGACTAACTGGATTACCGAGAATGCTGGCCACAGGGGACTCCTGATGGCATTTGTGAAATGGTTACAAATACAAAACCTGCTGCCTTTATTTATGGTCAACCACTGCACGTCTTTCCAAGCCTAGCCTGTAATCTTCAGTGCTAAAATAATGAGGTAGGCAAGCTGTGTTTCTTGATTCTAAGAGTCTATGATTCTGTCCTAGAAAACAAAGTTTATAGTTGCTGAGGCAGGATCCTCAGGGTTGGCTTTTCTCCCTACCCCTGATACATGACTAGTGAAAACAAAACTACAATTCTAAGCCCCCCAACTGACTGAATGGACTCTCTCTTGGCTAAGGAAATCCCAAAGAAAACCCAAAAAACTAGTTCAGGCCATAGTGGGAAGGAACGGTCACACATGCCTTCCTTTGGAGTTTAGGTACAACTGGCCGGCATTAACGTTAGAACAGAAATCATAAGACTGACAAGATAGACCGTTTGTAGCAATAAGACACCAAATTCCAACCTGACTCAAGTAGAGCATTACAAAACAGCAGATACTACTTTGAAGAAAATTAAAGTGTTTTCTCTCTAAATATGTTTCTTTAACATATTTAGAAATGACCCTGCAAAGATTTCTTTTGTGAGGGAAATGTGTATTCTGTAGAGAATCTCCTTCCCTTACTAGGTCTTTTCCAGAGTCTGACATCCTTTATTTATTATTTTTTTCTTGAAGTGGAGTCTCACTCTGTTGCCCAGACTGGAGTGCGGCAGCACTATCTCAGCACACTGCAACTTCCGCCTCCCAAGTTCAAGCCATTCTCCTTCCAAGTAGTTGGAATTAAAGGTGCCCACCACCACGCCTGTATAATTTTCATATTTTTAGTAAAGACAGGTTTTCCCCATGTTGGACAGGCTGGTCTTGAACTCCTGACCTCAAGTGATGCACCCATCTCTGCCTCTCAAAGTGCTGGGATTACAAGCATGAGCCACCACTCCCAGCCTGACATCTTTTACCATCTACCCTCTCTGAAGCCTGCTACCTGGAGGCTTCATTTATATTGTAGGTACTTTGGCTTCCACAACCTCCTTTATCTAAACTCAGGCATTTTTTACTTTTGTTTTTTTCTTTCCAACTTTTATTTTAGGCTCAAAGGGTACATGTGCCGGTTTGTTACCGGGTAAATTGCATGTTGCAGGGGTTTGGTGTATAGAAAATTTGGTCACCCAGGTTATCAGCATCATACCAGATAGGAAATTTTTCAATCTTCACCCTTCTCCCACCCTCAACCCTCAAATAGGCCCCAGTGCTACTTGTTTCCTTCTTTGTGTTCATGTGTACTTAATGTTTAGCTCCCACTTTTAAGTGAGAACATGTGATATTTGGTTTTCTGCTTCTCTATTAATTCACTTAAGATAATGGCCTCCAGTTCTATTCGTGTTGCTGCAAAAGACATGATCTTGTTCTTTTTTTTATGACTGCATAGTATTTCATAATGTATATGTCCAGTCCACTACTGATGGGCTTCTGGGTTGACTCTATGTCTTTACTACTGTGAAGAGTGCTGTGATGAACATACACATGCATGTGTCTTTATGGTAGGACAATTTACATTCCTTTGAGTATTAAGGCTGGCTTCAAGCTTTCCAGGCATAGGTTAACTCTTTCAACCTATTGCCAATCAAAAAAAAAATCTTTGAA